>NC_064925.1:499131776-499855943 GCF_023897955.1 Schistocerca gregaria | reverse complement strand
GAAAAAACGTGCGTCGATACAGAAGAGATAGTGGATCCAGTATTATAATCAGAATTTAAGAAACTTTGGAATACATAGATCAAAGAAGTTAGAAGGGATGGATAAAATCTAAAATTATTGGGAGAGGTGGCAACAAAACGACTGTGCAGAATGTGCAGAATTTATCACCATGCAGGGTTAAATCTGACTTTGGCTCAGAAGGGGGTAAATTATGCTGCCACAAAAGTCTTTGGTCACCTACCAAACAGCATCAAAAGCCTGACAGATAGTCAACCAACATTTAAAAATAAATTAAAGAATTTCTAGATGACAACTCCTTCTACTCATTGGCTGAATTTTTAGATATAAATTAAGGGAGGGAAAAAAAACTAACTTAAGCATTAGTGTCATGCAATATTTTGTGTAATGTAATATCTTGTACAGACACCTTTCATTTCCTGACACGTTCCACATCATTACGAAGTGTCGTATTCATGATCTATGGAACAAGTATTAATCTAATCTAATTTAATCTGGTGACATGCCATCTGACTTTCGGAAAAATAACATCCACACATACAATGTAAGCTTTCACGGCCGGCATTGTCTTCACTTAAAACTTCCGGGCTGATAGGCCGTGGTCGAAGTATAAAACTCTCTCCTGACGTTTCGTCTCCGACTGCGGGAGACATCCTCGGAGGTAAAGTGGCGCTTTACCTCAGAGGATGTCTCCCGCAGTCGTAGACGAAACGTCAGGCGAGAGATTTATACTTCTACCACGGTCTATCAGCCCGGAAGTTTTAAGTGGAGAACATCCACACAATTGCAAATACCGCAATACTAACAAGTGTGAGAATTATCGCACAGTCAGCTTAACAGCTCATGCAACTAAGTCGCTGACAGGAATAACATACAGAAGAATGGAAAAGAAAACGGATGTGTTAGATGACGATCAATTTGGCATCAGGAAAGCAAAAGGAACCAGGGAGGCAATTGTGACGTTGCGAATGATAATGGAAGCAAAACTAAAGAAAAATCAGGTGTCGGTCATAGGATTTGTCGACCTGGAAAAATCCTTCGGAAATGTAAAATGGTTCAAGATGTTCAAAAATCTGAGAGAAATAGGGGTAAGCTATAGGGAAAGACGGGAATTATACGATGTGTACGAGAAAGAAGGGGGAACAATAAGAGTAGAAGACCAGCAACGAAGTGCTCGTATTAAATAGGATATAACATAGGGTTGTACTCTTTCGCTTCTTGTGTACAGCCTATAACCGCAGAAGCAATGACGGAAATAAAAGAAATGTTCAAGAGGGGAACTAAAATTCTAAGTGAAAGGATATCAATGAGAAGATTCGTTGATGACATTGCTGTCCTGAGTGAAAGTGAAGAAGAATTACAGGATCTGCTGAATGAAATGAGCAGTCTGTTGAGTACAGAATATGTATAGAATATGGACTGAGAGTAAATCGGAGAAAAATAAAAGTAATGAGAAGTAGCAGAAATGAGAAAAGCGAGAATGTTAACGTCATAATAGATGTACAATATGAAGTTAAGGAATTCTGCTCCCTACACAGCAAAAAACCCATGACGAACGGAGCAAGGGGGGACATAACAAGCAGACTAGCACTACAAAAAGGGTATTCGTAGCCAAGAGAAGTATACTAGTATCAAACATAGGTCTGAATTTGAGAAAGAAATTTCTGAGAATGTACGTTTGGAGCACAGCATTGTATGGCAGTGAAACATGGACGGTGTTAACACCGGAACAGGTGAGAATCAAACCGTTTCCGAGGTTTATTGCTGAAAATAAGGTGGATTGATAAGGAAAGGAATGAGGACGTTGTCCACAGAATCGTCGAGGAAAGGAGTATATGGGAAACATTGACAAGAAGAAAGGACAGGATGGTAGGACAACTACAGGGAGCTAAAGAGAGTAAAAACTGTAGAGGAAGACTGAGATTCAGCAAATAATTGAGGGCGTAGGTCGCAAGTACTACTCTGAGACAAAGAAGTTGGCTCAGGTGAGGAATTCGTGACGGGTCTCATCAAATCACTCAGAAGACTAATTACACAAAAAAGAAAAAAAAGAGGAGAGAGAGTGAAACATATTTACACGCTGTACTTGGAAGGCAGAACATTGCCAACCAATCAGATAACTAGGCGGTTAGGTTTTAAGGTCTTATGGTACATCTGGACGCTGACTCTGATGCCCTTGACCTGCTTTTTCGTGTGATCGCAGCCTGCAGCAGCCAGTTTGTTCAACTGTTAAGTCTAGGCGTTAGTGATTTTTGTATTAGTGAGATGGGCATCTCTAAGATGCAGTATCCAGTATTTCAGAAAGCAGCGTTGCTTGTTCGCGTTGCATTAGCGTAATTCTTTAATACATGCTCTTTCAGTTTTGTAGAGGTGTTCTGATTTTATCCGATATTGGTTGACTTTGGTCAGCTCGAGGCTTTGTCCAAAAACATTCGTTAATAACCGTCTTTCGTTAAGTAGTCCGTGGATATAGATCGAGTTTCATTTTAGTTTCCCACTCATTTAATGGTATTATGTGAATATGAGCATATATGGGACTGTTTTCTGGTTTTGAGAATACGTGGTATCTTATTTCCACGTGGACCCTTGGTGTTGTGAACTTTATACCTTACTTATTGAATAATAATGGGAGTTGAAGTTTATTATATATATATATTTCGTGCCGTAATTATTTCTAAACTCTACGAGTTTTGTGCTCCAACCACAATGGGCTTTTTATCCTTTGCACACTTTTGTAGCGGATGCGAGCACAGCTCACTAAAAACAGACTGCCTTTCGCGGAGTTAACAGAATGACAACCTGCTTTTGGAAGATAGAATACTGTATTTTTCCTCTCGCTACATATTTCAGCCAGTATATGGTAGGTCTGCAAGGAACTACGAACCTCGTGCGGCAATTCTGAAAACATCGAGATCTGGTTGTTTTATGATTCACAATCATTCGTGTTACGCGTTAGGCAATACAAAGTGCAGTTTACTTCTATATTGCACGTATTTTCTCCATACGAAAAGAAGCAACTACACCTTTACGTTGTGTTAGAATGACTGAATATCTTGGTTATAAATTTGCATATTACAGGCTCCTTCACACACACATCAAAAAACGTTTTGCATCGTTGTTCCCAGAACTCCTGAAGACAGACGTTTAGTGGATATTGTATCACAGACACAGTCCCTTTGACTGTTCAGAGATATCACTAAACCCGCCCAAAGATGTAAAAAACAATGAATGAGTAGCGCCTTTCAGACGGTTCGATAGCGTCTGCATTGTTACTTTGTGCCAGGAAGGGCTCTCAACAAGGCAACTGTCCAGGCATCTCGGAGTGAACCAAAGCGATGTTGTTCGGACACGGAGGAGATAGAGAGAGACAGGAACTGTCGATGGCATGCCTCGCTCAGCCCACCCAAGGTCTACTATTGCAGTGGATGACCGCTACCTACTGATTATGGCTCGGAGAATCCCTGACATCAACGTCACCATGTTGAATAATGCTTTTCGTGCAGCTACAGGACGTCGCGATACGACTCAAACTGTGGGCAATAGGCTGCATGATGCGCAACTTCACTCTCGACGTCCATGGCGGGGTCCATCTTTGCAACCACGACACCATGCAGCGCGATACAGATGGGCCCAACAACATGCCGAATGGATAGCTCAGGACTGGCATCAAGTTCCCTTCACCGATGAGTGTCGCATATGCCTTCAACTAGACAATCGTCGGAGACGTGTTTGGAGGCAACCCAGTCACGCTGACGCCTCAGACACCATCCAACGAGGGCAGCAAGGTGGAGGTTCTCAGTTGTTATGGGGTGGCGTAATGTGGGACCGACGCACGCTGCTAGAGGTCATGGAAGGCGCCGTAACGGCTGCGGGATACGTGAATGTCATCCTCTGACCGATAGTGCAACCATATCGGCAGCGTATTAGCGAGGCATTCGTCTTGATGGACGACCATTCGCGCTCCCATCGTGCACATCTTGTAAATGACTTCCTTCAGGATAATACCGTCACTCGATTAGAGTGGCCAGCATGTTCTACAGACATGAACCCTATTGAACATGCCTGGGATAGACTGAAAGGGGCTGTTTATGGACGATGTGACCCACCAACCATTCTGAGGTTCATACGCCGAATCGCCGTTGAGGAGTGGAACAATCTGAACCAAAGTGCCTTGATGAACTTGTGGATAATATACCACGACGAATACAGGCATTCATCAATGCAGGTGGACGTGCTACCGAGTATTGGAGGTACCGGTGTGTACAGCAGTGTGGACCACCACCTCTGAAGGTTTCGCTGTATGGTTTTCATGAGCAATAAAAAGGGGGGAAATGATGTTTATGTTGATCTCTGTTCCAATTTTCTGTACGGGTTACGGAAATCTGGGAACCGAGTTGATGCAAAACTTTTTTTGATGTGTGTATATTCCGTTACTGTATGGATGTGTCCTTACTACCTAATAGTTCATTAATAGAAGTTAGATGGAGTTGTTATGCATTAATTTATTAAAATTTTTATTAAAAAGGGAATATTTTCAGGTCTTTAGTACTAGAGTCTTATCAGTTATGCACTTAGGTTAAACCCTAGAACGTAGCAGCAGCTTTCAGATTATACTGACCTGTTATGGTAGAAGCGAAGTAACCCTGAATTCAGTGGCTACGCACTAAAGACTCAAAACACTGGAACAGTTGGTCGCACTGACGCATTTGCTTTCTCCACAGGTTCCTCGCACTTTCCCATACCCGTTCGCGTTTCTTTACTACTGTCTTCACACAATCGTTCCATTTCATACCCCTTCGTGCTATTACCCCAATATATTGAAACAAACCGGTAAGTTCAGAGTTTTACAATCGACGTAATAGGATACCATCAGACATTTTCTCCGTGTTAGGGACATTCTCTTGAATTTAACCTCATTAACAGAGCCGTTTATTACACCAAGTGGAAATGTTGTCAAAATCGTTCTGGAATGCCTGACGTTTATGCAGTGTCGGTACTTTCGCGTAGATGTTAGCATCGTCAGCGAATAAACTAAAAGTTCTGCTGATCCTACGTGATAAGCTGTTTGTGTATGCTACGAACGTTAGAGATAATGGTGCAGTTAGTTAGGGCACAGCAAATTTTACTTCCGTTCGTATTGGACATTTTCCGACAACTGTAATGTTTTTCAATCTGATCGTCACGTATTCTTCGAGCCAGCTGCATATTTGTGAAGTATTCCAAAAGGTCGTATCACAGTTATCTGTGACGCTGTGGTACCCCTTCGGAAGTTCCAGCAGGACGGAATGTATTTGTTAGGCACTTTATAGCTGTATTCGATGTAATGTGTGTTTTCGTTCTAGCGTTTGTGTAGTTACTTCAATTAATTTCGTTTCATTTTGAAATTTTTTAAAACGTGATGCATATAACATTCGCACATTGCTACTTCAACTATAATAAATTATTTACAGCAACTAAAGTGGATAGATAAGTGTCAGTGACGTCTCATTTAATTATTGTGTTGTTTATTCCAACAATAATACAAGAATTAAACATGAATTCCGTGGTGGTCCAAGGAGACGTGGAATTTCCTCTTTTACGCATTAAATTAAAGTAAGTTTTAATTCAGACTAAACTGATACTATTTGACAATAGTGCGGTTGCGATAGTGTGAAACAAAACGTATTTGTATCATCACTTTTTATTCCATAGTTGTCCCCTGCTCCTTTCAGGTAGAGCGCTGTTGTGGGCGTTTACAAAGGGAAAAATCACTACTTGCAAGACACCAGTAATGGAGCATTTGAGTGTTTATACACGCCTGGTAAAAGCTAATAGCATTTGGGCGTCTCATTAAATGCAGGGCACAAGATTATCGAGATATTTATGAGCATAAAGCATTCATCTCGGAATTACCAGGTTTATTCTCGCATGATGCCACTCTACATAGCTCCGTGACGGTCGTTCATAACTATTTGAATATGTGGCGACACTACCGCGTGCTATGAACCATCGTCGTTAACGATCTGTGACCAGATACACTGAACACACCTTGCGCACTCCAGTGACAGAAAAACCGCCGCGCGGGGTAGTCGTGCGGTCATGGGCGCCTTGCCACGGTTCTCGCGATCCCCTCCATCGAAGGTCGGAGTCCTCCCTCCGGCACGCGTGTGTGTGTTGTCCATAGCGTAAGTTAGTTTAAGTTAGCTTAAGTAGTGTGTGAGCTTAGGGACCGATGACCTCGGCAGTTTGGTACCATAGTTGCTTCCACAAATTTTTCCAAAAATTTCCAAAGAAAAACAAAAGGGAATAGGGAAAGAGGGTAGAAGAATTGGAGCGGCGAGGGGGAAGAAGAGGGAAGGAGAGAGGAAGAAACGAAAACCAACAAAGGGAGACAACGGAAGTTAACGATCAAGTATTAGCTTACGAATTAATTAAGTAGATAAGTATATTTATATTACATGTACAATCACACCGGGGTTCAGGGTGCAGTTGGGTGTGTGTGTGTGTGAGTAGGGGGCGGGGGGGAGGTGATGAAAGGGAAAAAGTTTATTACGGGCTGCATCTTTGCTGTTCATGCCTGTAAGGCTTCAACATCAGGCACGACGTTTTAATGTATTACTTTACAACCAACTGTATGGGAAACGCATTTTGCAAACATTATCCACATACACTGTCGACTGAGTCACAACAACTATTTCATTATACGACGCACAGTTCAGGAGATGTGACGTCATAAACACTGAGATGTGTAAAAACTAGATTTTGCTTAGAACGGAGCACAAATTGCCCACTAAATTACACTCATCCATTGCCCAATAGTGACAGTATATAGCGACGTCTGGCGAACTTTAGACACAAATTCAAACCTTTTCTAAACTTTTTTTCACTCCCTTACTTAACATCAAATACACTATGTGATCAAAAGTATCCCGACAACGCCAAAAACATATGTCTTTCATATTAGGTGCGTAGTGCTGCCACCTACTGCCAGGTACTACATATCAGCGTCCTCATAGTCATTAGACATCGTGAGAAAGCCGAATGGGGCGCTCCGCGGAACTCACGGACTTCGAACGTGGTCAGGTGATTGGGTGTCACTTGAGTCATAAATCTGTACGCGAGATTTCAAAATGGTTCAAATGGCTCTGAGCACTATGGGACTTAACTGCTAAGGTCATCAGTCCCCTAGAACTTAGAACTACTTAAACCTAACTAACCTAAGGACATCACACACATCCATGCCCGAGGCAGGATCCGAACCTGCGACCGTAACGGTCGCGCGGTTCCAGACTGAAGCGCCTATAACCGCTAGGCCACCAGCGGCCGGCTGAACGCGAGATTTCCACACTTATAAACATCCCTAGGTCCATTGTTTCCGATGTGGTAGTGAAGTGGAAACGTGAAGGGACACATACAGCACAAATGCGTACAGGCTGATCTCGTCTGTTGACTGGACAGAGACTGCCGATAGTTGAAGAGGATAGTAATGCGTAAAAGGCAAAGATCTGTCCACACCATCACACAGGAATTCCAGACTGCATCAGGATCCACTGCAACTACTATGACAGTGAGGCGGGAGGTGACAAAATTTGGATTTCACGGACGACGGCTGCTCATAAGCCACACATCACGCCGTTAAATGCCAAACCACGCCTCGCTTGGTGTAAGTAGCGTAAACACTGGACGACTGAACAGTGGAAAAACGTTGTGTGGAGTGACTAATCACGGTACACAACGTGGCGATCCGATGGCAGGGGGTGGGTGTGGCGAATGCCCCATCAACGTCATCTGCCAGCGTGTGTAGTGCCAACAGTAAAATTCGGAGGCGGTGGTGTTATGGTGTCATGGAGGGGGCTTGCACCTGTTGTTGTGTTGCATGGAACTATTACGGCACAGGTCTACACTGATGTTTTAAGCACCTTATTGCTTTCCACTGTTGAAGAGCAATTCTGGGACGCCGATTGCATCTTTCAGTACGATCGAGCACCTGTTCATAATGCACGGCCTTTGGCGGATTGGTTACACGATAATAACATCCCTGTAATGGACTGGCCTGCACAGAGTCCGGACTTGAATCCTGTAGAACATCTTTGGGAAGCTTTGGAACGCCGACTTCGTGCCAGGCCTCACCGACCGACATCGATACCTTTCCTCAGTGCAGCACTCCGTGAAGAATGGGTCGCCAGTCCCCAAGAAACCTTCCAGCAGCTGATTGAAAGTATGCCTGCGAGAGTGGGAGCTGTGATCGAGGCTGAAGATGGACCAACACCATTCTGAATTCCAGCATTACCGACGGAGGGCGCTACGAACTTGTAAGTGGTTTTCAGACAGGTGTCCGGATACTTCTGATCACATAGTCTAAAGTAATCAGAAGTTTAAAGCTGTTTTGCCCATGGTAGTTCGATTCTTTAAATAATCGCTGAACGAAGTCCTCAATTACAGATACAAGAAGATCAGTCACTTAATGTAATAGCAGTGATATGAGTAACAAAGCATACTGACACCGTTCAGCTTGAACAGGTTTCGCACCGACAGCCTCTCCTCCGTTACCAGAAGAAAACCATACACAATGGTTATTGCAACGAAAACAAATGAAGAGCGATTCTGACCAATTACGTTAGGAAAGCAGTGGACAGAACAATACTATGTGACCGGCAGCACAGATAACTTTGCCGTTCTGTCGCATTCGTCCTTTCGATCTTCCGAGTTGTCTCGACTAGCAATCAACAATAGTTTTAAAAGGTGCATTCGCCGAAAACAGACAGGCTCTTCTAAACATCTGAGGCTTCACCACTCGGGAACACGGCTACATCACGTAGCCTAGAAAGTTGTCCATGTACTGGGTCTAGGCGCGCCTACCACAGAAGCACATTCTGTGACGTTCCAAAAAAAGCGAGAGCCACCGCTCGCCGCGGGTGCTCTTAAAAACCTCGGCTTCCAAAGGAAAATTTCAACAGACCAATGTGACATTACTTTTTACGGCCAACGTAAAAGCGTGTATTGAGGCAGTAGTCGAAGGACCAGTCTAAGTTGCCAGACAATGACGCCGCCTACTGCATATTAAAGACGTATCCTTGCATGAGAAAGCCTTGAAGTTCATGCAAAGACTTACTTTAAATGAAAACCGCGATCTTGGCGGTAATTAGTAACTTCATAACGGAAGTAGGTATCGACTCGTATTACTGGAGGAAGAATACCTCTTCACCTATGTACCATCATTACTTGTTTATCACATCTCGGCTGCCCTTGTCTTACACACACAATTTTCCACATTCATTAATCATTGAAGTTTATGAATTATTTTTCAGCCTCAAGAACACAACTTTCTTTAAACTAAGTAATTATAAAAAAGGCAGAGATTTAGGAATCAGGTTTTAAATTGTAGGACATTTCCAGGGGCAGATGTGGACTCTGACCACAATCCATTGGTTATGAACTGTAGGTTAAAACTGAAGAAAGTGCAAAAAGGTGGGAAATTAAGGAGATGGGACCTGGATAAACTGAAAGAACCAGAGTTTGTACAGAGTTTCAGGGAGAGCATAACGGAACAATTGACAGGAATGGGGGAAAGAAACACAGTAGAAGAATGGGTAGCTCTGAGGGATGAAGTCGTGAAGACAGCAGAGGATAAAGTAGGTCAAAAGACGAGGGCTGCTAGAAATCCTAGGGTAACAGAAGAAATATTGAATTTAATTGATGAAGGGAGAAAATATAAAAATGCAGTAAATGAAGCAGGCAAAAAGGAATACAAACGTCTCAAAAATTAGATCGACAGGAAGTGCAAAATGGCTAAGCAGGGATGGCTAGAGGACAAATGTAAGGATGTAGAAGCTTATCTCACAAGGGGTAAGATAGATACTGCCTACTGGAAAATTAAAGAGGCCTTTGGAGAGAAGAGAACCACTTGTATGAATATCAAGAGCTCAGATGGCAACCCAGTTCTAAGCAAAGAAGGGAAGGCAGAAAGGTGGAAGGAGTATATAGAAGGTTTATACAAGGGCGATGAACTTGAGGACAATATTATGGAAATCGAAGAGGATGTAGATGAAGACAAAATGGGAGATAAGATACTGCGTGAAGAGTTTGACAGAGCACTGAAAGACCTGAGTCGAAACAAGGCCCCCGGAGTTGACAACATTCCATTAGAACTACTGACGGCCTTGGGAGAGCCAGTCATAACAAAACTCTACCAGCTGGTGAGCAAGATGTATGAGACAGTGAAATACCCTCAGACTTCAAGAAGAATATAATAATTCCAATCCCAAAGAAAGCAGGTGCTGACAGATGTGAAAATTACCCAACTATCAGTTTAATAAGTCACGGCTGCAAAATACTAACCCGAATTCTTTACAGACGAATGGAAAAACTGGTAGATGCGGACCTCGGGGAGGATCAATTTGGATTCCGTAGAAATGTTGGAACACGTGAGGCGATACTGACCTTACGACTTATCTTAGAAGAAAGATTAAGGAAAGGCAAACCTACGCTTCTAGCATTTGTAGACTTAGAGAAAGCTTTTGACAATGTTGACTGGAATACTCTCTTTCAAATTCTCAAGGTGGCAGGGGTAAAATACAGGGAGCGAAAGGCTATTTACAATTTGTACAGAAACCAGATGGCAGTCATAAGAGTCGAGGGGCATGAAAGGCAAACAGTGGTTGGGAAAGGAGTCAGACAGGGTTGTAGCCTCTCCCCGATGTTATTCAATCTGCATATTGAGCAAGCAGTAAAGGAAACAAAAGAAAAATTTGGAGTAGGTATTAAAATTCATGGAGAAGAAGTAAAAACTTTGAGGTTCGCCGATGACATTGTAATTCTGTCAGAGACGGCAAAGGACTTGGAAAAGCAGTTGAACGAAATGGACAGTGTCTTGAAAGGAGGATATAAGATGAACATCCACAAAAGCAAAACGAGGATAATGGAATGTAGTCAAATTAAATCGGGTGATGCTGAGGGAATTAGATTAGGAAATGAGACACTTAAAGTAGTAAAGGAGTTTTGCTATTTAGGAAGTAAAATAACTGATGATGGTCGAAGTAGAGAGGAAATAAAATGTAGACTGGCAATGTGAAGGAAAGCGTTTCTGAAGAAGAGAAAGTTGTTAACATCGAATATAGATTTATGTATCAGGAAGTCGTTTCTGAAAGCATTTGTATGGAGTGTAGCCATGTATGGAAGTGAAACATGGACGATAACTAGTTTGGACAAGAAGAGAATAGAAGCTTTCGAAATGTGGTGCTACAGAAGAATGCTGAAGATAAGATCACATAACTAATGAGGAGGTATTGAATAGGATTGGGGAGAGGAGAAGTTTGTGGCGCAACTTGACTAGAAGAAGGGATCAGTTGGTAGGACATGTTTTGAGGCATCAAGGGATCACAAATTTAGCATAGGAGGGCAGCGTGGAGGGTAAAAATCGTAGAGGGAGACCAAGAGATGAATACACTAAGCAGATTCAGAAGGATGTAGGTTGCAGTAGGTACTGGGAGACGAAGAAGCTTGCACAGGATAGAGTAGCATGGAGAGCTGCATCAAACCAGTCTCAGGACTGAAGATAACAACAACAATTATAAAATACGAGGGTTGGAACTTAAATAGTGGCAACTATTTATTCACAACCGGTTCAAAAGAGTTACATGTTTGCACCTATTACTGTCCTTCAAAAGTATTCACCAGCGTTGCGTAGAACCCGTTGCCAGCGATGTTGAAGGCGTAATATATCGTTAGCAGAGCGTGTTCTGTTGATGGTGGGACTGGAGTGGTCTACTGCCTGTCGAATTCCTGGAACAGTTCACAAGCGAATGCCACGAAGCCAAAACCGAAACGCCAGTCCAACATATGGCGTCATTATGGGTCACCACGAAAGTCGAAGGTGCGTCAGAGCCCCAGTATGGTGAAAGTTATTCTCGTTACGAATGTGATGGTGTTATCCTAACGCATTACGTTCCTCCACGGCAGACCGTCAGTGCACAGTATTACTGTTCGTTTTTGGAGCATCGCGTGCGACCAGCTTTGCGAAAGAAGCGGTAACACTTTCTGTGCAAAAAACCCATCATTTTGCACGACAATGCGCGGGGGCATACAGCGCAAGCTGTGGCTGCTCCGTTCGGTCGATGGGACTGGGAAGTACTGTACCACGCACCATACTCCCGGACTCGAGGCCTTGTGACTCTGATTTGATTCCGAAGATGAAGGAACCACTTCGTGGCATTCACTTCAGAACTGTTCCAGAGATTCGGCAGGCAGTAGACCGCTCCATTGGCGCCATCAACAGAAGAGGCTGTGCTAACGGTATACTACGCCTTTCACATCGCTGGCAACAGATTCTACAGAACGCTGGTGACTACTTTGAAGGACAGTAACAGGTGCAAACATGTAACTCTTTTGTATCGGTTGTGCATAAGCAGTTGCCACTATTTAAGTTCCAACCCTCGTACAATCGCTATTCCTAGAAAATGTGCCATCGGAATGCAACACAAGAGATCATTTACACCGTCGTTTCGAGAAGCGTCGTTCAACAGACGCGCTATGCTATAGACCTGTATCTATGACGTCGGGCTGTTGTATAATTTTGGAACAAGTTTTATTCTCGTGTCTTGTTCATTTCTGGAGGCCGAAAATCTCCTCTGTAGGAATCAACATGGGTTCCTAAAACAGCGATCGTGTGAAACTCAGCTGGCTCTCTTCGTCCGTGAGACATAGAAAGCACCAGATATTGGCTCCCAGACTGATTCTGTGTTCCTTGACGTCTGGAAGGTGTTCGATACAGTTCCACACTGCTAACTAATGAATAAAATACGACCATACGGGATATCAAACCAGCTGTGAGACTGGGTAGAGGAGTATCTGGCACTCCCAAGGGAGTGTTACAGGGCTATAAGTTATGTAAGTGATCTAGTGGATGAGATCGGGCGTTCCATGAGGCTTTTCGCGAATAGTGTTGTTGTTTACGGAGAAGTCGCAATTGTAGCAAAATGCAAGAAGGCCTGCTGAGGATCTATACTTCGTGAAGGGAGAGGCAGCTGACCCTCAACATAAACAAATGTAACGTATTGCGCATCACTGGACAGAAAGACTCATTACAGTGTGATTACACGATTGCACCTCATTCCGTTGAAGGAGTTATTTCCATAAAATGTCTAAGAGTATACGTACGGAGCGAACTGCAGTGCAGCGACCACGTAAAACCAATCGCCGGTAAGGCAGGTGTCAGACTGAGATTCATTGGAGGAATTCTTAGGAAATACACTGAAGAACCAAAGAAACTGGTACTCCTGCCGAATATCATGTAGGGCCCCCGTGAGCGCGCAGAATGCCGCGACACGACGTGACATGGAGTCGACTGTCTGAAGTAGCGCTGACACCATGAATCCTACAGCGCTGTCCATAAATCCATAAGAGCACGAAGGAGTGGAGATCTCTTGCGAACAGTACGTTCAAAGGCATCCCAGTTATGCTCAATAATGTTTATGTCTGGGGAGTCTGGTGGCCATCGGAAGTGTTTAAACTATGAAGAGTGTTCCTGGAGCCACTCTGTAGCAATTTTGGACGCGTGGGGTGTCGAACTGTCCTGCTTGCATTGCCCAAGTCCGTCGGAATCCAGAATGTACATGAATGAATGCAGTAGATCAGACAGGATGCTTACGTACATGTCACCTGTCAGAGTCGTATCTAGACTATCAAGGCTCACAGGTCACTCCAACTGCACACGCCCCACAGCATTACAGAGCCTCCACCAACCTGCAAAGTCTCCTGTTGACATGCAGGGTGCGTGGACTCATGAGGTTGTCTCCATATCCGTACACGTCCATCCCCTCGATACAATTTGAAATGAGATTCGTTCGACCGGGCAACATGTTTCCAGTCATCAACAGTCCAATGGCGGTGTTGATGGACCTAGGCGAGGTGTAAAGCGTTGTGTCGTGCAGTCATCAAGGGTACACGAGTGGGCCTTCGGCTACGGAAGCCCTTAACAATGATGTTTCGTTGAATGGTTCGCACGCTGACACTTGTTGATGGCCCAGAATTGAAATGTGCAGCGATTTGCGGAAGGTTTGCACTTCTGTCACGTTGAACGATTCTCTTCAGTCGTCGTTGGTCCCGTTTTTGCACGATCTTTTTCCGGTCGCAACGATGTCGGAGATTTGATGCTTTATCGGATTCCTGATATTCACGATACATTCGTGAAATGGTCGTAAGGGATAATCACCACTTCATCGCTACCTAGGAGACGCTGTGTCCCATCGCTGGTGTGCCGACTGTAGCACCACGTTCAGACTCACTTAAATCTTGATAACCTGCAATTGTAGCAACAGTAACTGATCTAACAACTACGCCAGACACTTGTTGTATTATACTCGCGTAGGCGCTGCCGACCGCAGCGCCATATTCTACCTGTTAACGAATCTGTATAGTTGAATAGGCGTGCCTATACCAGTATCTTTGGCGCTTCACTGCATATAGTAACAATTACGTTCGACCGGCTGTGACAACAGAAAATATGACAGAGGGTAATATTACCGGCAGGGGAATATCATTTCTACAAAGAGGATGTGTCCACTGCAATTCACAACTGATGGAGCTACTTTAATTACGTCGCTACCATCGACGAACTGCTGCCGACTATCAGATTCTTTAGTGCTTCAGTGTACAAGGAGGTAGCTTACAAAAACCTCGTTCGACCATTACTTGTATATTGCTCGTCAGTCTGGGGTGTGTACCAGATGGGATTGACAGAGGACGCAGAGAATATCCAAAGAGCAGCAGCGCATTTCGTTACAGGTTCATTCAGTAAACACGAATGCGCTACAGAAGTGCTTAGTCAAATCTCAGTGAACACTGCAAAGCAAGCGTTATGCATTGCTGCGTGCTTACTGTTAAAGTTCAGAGTACGTACATGTCTAGATTGATCACCCAATATATTGCTTTCTTCTGCGTATGTCTCGCGAAACGATCAAGGAGGTAAAATTAGAGAGATTTGAACCCACACGGAGACGAATCAGCTATCGTTCTTCCCGTGAAGTATTCGCGACTGGAACAGGAAAACGTGGAAGGGACAGCAATACACGAAGTACCCTCCATCGCACACCATAAGGTGTGGATGTGCCTGATGTGTGCCCTTGTTGGCGAGAGTGATGCACACATCATTCGATTATTACCGATGTACTCGTAACCTTGCAATAATGTGTGCTAGCGTGAACCACCACATACCACGACCTTCAAAATGGTTTTAAAGGGCTCTGAGTACTATGGGACTTAACATCTGAGGTCATGAGTCCCCTACAAATTAGAACTACTTAAACCTAACTAATCTAAGGATATCACACACATCCATGCCCGAGGCAGGATTCGAACCTGCTACCGTAGCAGTCGCGCCGTTCCGGACTGAAGCGCCTAGAACCGCTCGGCCACAGCGGCCGACCGCGACCTTCCTCCACGCTCCTGCGTCCAATGACAATATTCCCACACTCATGTGAATTCTGCGCTCTGTGACTTGCAGCAACTGACATAGACGTGTGGAGCAATGAATTCTGTAAGGGGCAAACCGCAACACAACCACACTAATGAAATCTCCGTAAAAGGTTGCGGGAAGGTGACGGGACTAACAAAGGGAAGGCCTCAGACACAGCCAACAGATTCGGCTCGTATTCGGCAGGTCCCTTGCATACGACTTAAAATGAAAGACTAAGACATTGTAGCTCAACACCCCCGAGTTTTTGAATAACCCCCCCCCCCCTCCCCTAAACTTCATTATGCGTAACCGACTCAAAAATGAGAGGATCGGTAGATAATTGAGCACTTTTCAACATCATACACCCCAAACGCGCATTTTCCTATAAATTGAGGAAAGAAACTGTTACATCGGCCGTGTATGTAGCCATAAGGAAACCTTCGTTCAAAGAATGCCTCTGATGTGGTTACGAAGACATCTGGTTGGTGATAGGAAAATCCGTGTTCTATTCCTAAGTTCATCCTGCAGTTGTTTTTTTTTTATTTTTTCCGTATCGAAATACGTACGAATGGGACGGTTAATGGCATTATCAATAAGGAATAATAAGAAGGAATGCAAATAAATTTCTCGTATGGCTTGGATCAGCAAACAATTAAAATTCTAATCCTCGTTGCCTTAGAAAGGTTCTTTCACTTTTACTCTCTCTGTTACTTGTCCTCACTTCCTTTCGAACTTTTGAAACAAATATACTCACAGCACCAAGAAAATTTAATGAATGCGCCCTTCGCACAAATACGAAGCCACGCTGAAAAGTAATACCTCCGAATTTTTAATTTGAAAACTCTTAAGGCCTGTTAAATAATACGAACGTTATGAACATTCTGCATGTTTATTCTTCATGTCTACATACTTATTTCTCAACATAGTCACCCATGGGACAGTGAAATGTCTCCCTACCATTGATCAGTTTTTTCATACCGTCACTGTAGACTGTATTACTCCGCTGAAGGAACCACAACCTTACGTCTATTTACACGACTTCATCACTATCAAACTCAAGTCCTCGAAGGTGTCCTTTAAGTATTGGAAACAGATGAAAATCGGACGAAGCCAAGTCGGGACTGCTCGGAGGATGGTCGGTGACAGTGAACCCAAGGAGTCGGATTGTTACAGGTGCAGCGGTCGTGTGCGATCTGGCATTGTCATGCTGAAGGAGAGGGTACTTCACGTGTGGACGAACTCTTCGAATTAGAACTTCGATTAAGCACGCTGTTTCTCACTCACCGACATAGTTACGTTACGCATCGTCATGTTACACGCTACAATTCGGAGTCCTCTCACGGCAGAGGGCTGCAGATTTGTATATACGAAGAATAAGGACGTAGAACGTTAAAACAATGGGAATTCCAGGTAGGAATACCAACAATGTTGGAAAAGAAATTGCTACTAACCATGAAGAAAACACGTTAAGTTGCCTGAGATGTGAAGTTGGCGGTCGTGTGTGCTTGAGATGTGTTTGCTAGTGTGTGTGAATGGCGTGCGTTTCTCTTTTGCTGATGAAGACTATGGCCGAAATCTTTATGTAAGTGCCTTTTAATTGTGCCTGCCTGCAACATAACGTGTCTTCTTTACGGTAAGTAGCAATCTGTCTTTTGCTGCAATGTTGATGTCTATGCCCTCGTACATCGTTCATTTAAAAATATTTCTTTTTCTAGATTTGTTTTTAATACAGAACATCCTTAAAATAATATAACCTGAAAAATCGTTGCTTGTAATTTTAGTTCCTTGCTAATCCAAGACGTATGAGAAATATAATTGCCTACTTTATTATTATTCTTCATTCATTTCCTTATTAACCCTTCAATTCCCATCAATTTGGATACAGGCCCAAAAAAATTAGAAAAACTGTAACATGTATTTGAGAATCGCAGACAGATTTTCTGCCACCCGGTCAGATAGCGAAGTCACTACGTAAGTGGTGCTTTTGTTGAACATTGTTCACCTTATGGGTACACAAGCAGCAGTAAAAATAGTTTCTCCCTTAGATTTCTAGGGTAATTTACTCTTTTTGACCCCATACAGAATTTTTTTAAGTGCTTAATTTTCAGTGATCGGTGGATCCATCGATACTGTCAATTTTGAGTCGACTGTGTATCGTATATATCGTATATAGTAATGGTTTTCTCGAATCCGGAGGGGATTTGAGCCAGAATATCTCAGAGTCTTTCACTTTAGATTGTGCACAGGTGACCTGTAAAGTAAGAGCCGAATCGGTTGGCCGTGTCGAGGCCTTCCCCTAGTAAGCGTTGTGGAAAATGTCTCTGTGGTGGTTTTACTCCACTACAACACCCCTTCTCATTCCTGCAGGACACGGTCACACGAGGTGCTTCCATGTGCTAGCGAATTTTGCCTCACCTCCTGTGTTGTACTGACACGAGGCTCCGTGACTTCTTCCTCTTTCCTCTGAGAAAGGAACCATTGCGTGTAGGCATTTCAGGAGTCACGGCGCGGTGACTGAGGCGAAATGTTTCATAAGCAATCAAAATAAGAACTTCTACCACCAGAGTCACCAGCAAGTCATCCACCGTTGTGGAAAAAGTGTGGATTTGTGGAGAACTACTGGAGACGGAGACGGGCTAGCACCACCAACAAGTTTCGTTGCCACCCACTCATGTTTTCTAGGTGTTAAAACATTAAAATTAAAGAGGCCGTTGGGGGAAATGGAACCTGAAGTATCAATATCAAGAGCTCAAATGGGAAGTCCTACGTAAACAATGGAAAGCTGAAAGGTGCAAGGACTGTATAGAGGGTCTACGCAAAGGAGATAAATTTGATGGCAATATCATAGAAAGTGAAATGGGTGTAGATGAAGACGAGATAGGAGACATGATACTGCGAGAAGAATTTGACAGAGCTGCAAAAGATCTAAGTCAAAAAAAACGGTAGTATATCGTATTTTACAGAACTGCAGACATTCTTGGGAGAGCCAGCCAGGACAAAACTCTTCCATGTGGTGTGCAAGATGTATAAGACAGGCGAAATACCCTTAGGTTTCAAGAAGAATGTGATAATTTCAATTTCAAAGAAATCAGTTACCACAGGTGTGAAAATTACCGAACTACCAGTTTAATAAGTCATAGTTGCAAAATGCGAACACGAATTCTTTACAGAAGAATTAATAAACTGGTAGAAACCGATCTCGGAGAAGACCAGTTTTTGCCGGCCGATGTGGCCGAGCGGTTCTAGGCGCTTCAGTCTGGAACTGCGCGACCGCTACGGTCGCAGGTTCGAATCCTGCCTTGGACATGGATGTGTGTCATGTCCTTAGGTTAGTTACGTTTAAGTAGTTCTAGGGTCTAGGGGACTGAGGACCTCAGATGTTAAGTCCCATAGCGCTCAGAACTATTTGAACCATTTTGAAGAAGATTTTGAATTCCAGAGAAATATTCTAACACACGAGGCAATACTGACCCTATGATGTTTCATAGAAGATATGTTAAGGTAAGATAAGCCTACGTTTATAGCATTTGTCGAATTAGAAATGAAATGAGGTGAGCGTATGGCATCGTTGGCGGGGAGGCCCCATCGGGCGAATTGCTCGCCGTGATTAGGATGAAATGATGATGAGGACAACATGACACCCAGTCCCTGAGCGGAGAAAATCTAAAATCCGGGCCTGCTCGCATGGAAGGCGAGCAAGTTACCACTCAACTAAGAAGGGTGACTGCTGATTTAGAGAATGATTTTAATACTGTTTACTGGATTATTCTTTGAAATTCTGAAGATAGCAGGGGTAAAATACAGGGACCAGACGGCAGTAATAAGAGTCGAGGGTCATGAAAGGGAGCAGTGGTTGAGAATGGGATGAGACATGGTTGTAGCCTATCTCCTACGTTATTCAATCTGTAGACTGAAGAAGCTGTAAAGGAAACCAAAGAAAAACTTGCAGTAGGAATTAAACTGCAGGCAAGAGAAATAGTAACTTTGAGATTTTCCGATGACATTGTAGTCAGAGACAGCGAAAGACTTGAAGAGCAGTTGAACAGATTTCTCAGGGACTAGAAAGGAGGATATAAGGTCAACATCAACAAAAACAAAACAATAATAATGGAAAGTAGTCGAATTATATCAGGTGATGCTAAAGGTACTAGATTATCAAACAAGATACTTACAGTAGAAGATGAGTTTTGGTACTTGGGCAGGAAAATAAGTCATGGTGGTGGCCGAAACAAAGAGGGTGTATAGGGTGACGATTTTTGAACTATATGAAATAAAATCGTCATAACTTCTGGACGGTTTGCGGTTCTAACTGCACGTTTGGACGCGGGACATGATGGGGATTAGTATGCGTGACGAAGCCCACTTTCATTTGCATGGTTTCGTCACTAAGCAAAATTGACTCTTTTGGGGGACTGAGAAACCGCATTTCGCGATCGAGTAGTCTCTTCACCCTAAACTGGTGTCTGTGTGATGTACAGTGTCCAGTCACGGAATAATCGGTGCGATATTCCTTGATGGCACGGTAACTACCGAACAGTAAGTGAAGATTCTGAAAGATGATTTCATTCCCATTATCCAAAGTGACCTTGATTTCGACAAGATGTGGTTCATGCACCCCTTCGAAGCAGGAGAGTTTCATATCCTGGAGGAGCACTTTGAGGACCGCTTTCTGGTTCTGGGGTACCCAGAGGCCACTGGCATGGGCTGCGATTGGCCGCCATATTCTCCAGATCTGATCATATAAGACTCCTTTTGAAGGGGCTATATTAAAGACAAGGTGTGCACCAATAACTCCGAAACCATTGCTGAGCTGAAAACAGCCATACAGGAGGTCATCGACAGCAGTGATGTTCCGACACTTCAGCAGGTCACGCAGAATTTCTCTATTCGTCTGCGCCACATCATCGCCTGTGATGGCACGCTTATCGAACATGCCATAACCTAAATCCGAATATCTGTACTGACGTTTACTTCTTGAATACTGTGTGCAGGCCGTAGTTTGTGACTATTTTACGTTTCTTTTTTTTTCATGTAATTCAACAATTCTCACCCTGTAAAATGTATCCTGACAATGGCAAGAAGATCATTTCTAAAGAAGAGAAATTTGTTAACATCGATTATAGATTTACGTGTTTGGAAGTCCGATGTAAAAGTATTTGTCTGAAGTGTGTAGCCGTGTATGTAAGTGAAACATGAACGATGAACAGTTTAGACAAAAATAGAACAGAAGCAATTGAAATGTGATGCTACAGAACAATGTTTAAGACAGATGGGTAGATCACTTAACTAATGGGAATGTACTGAATAGAACTGGAAGGCAAGAAATTTATGGCACAACTTGATAAGAAGAAGGGATCAGTTGATAGACTTTCTGAGGCATCAAGGGATTACGTGTTTAACATTGCACGGAAGTGTGGAAGGGAGAGGAGGGGAAATGGTAGATGGAGGAGATGACAGTAAGCAGATTCAGGTGGAAAGCTGCATCAAACCGTCTTCGGGCTGAAGGCCACAACAACAATAACAATTAAAACACCCTCGTAGTTCATGCCTCAACACGTAGGAGGGAGATTCCACGCACAACGCGGCAGTGCCCGAGTGCTCACAGTATTCGCTCTTGTGCTTCTGCTTCAGCTTCCATCCGCTTGCCGAGAGAGGCAGCACCGCCTCGCGTTGGTAGCCAGTTATGAGCGCGCAGCCAGCCACGCAATTTCACGCTCCAGTCTCCACGGCCGGCTCTGCCGAACACAGTCCGCTGCGACAGGACGGGCAGAGACGCCTCAAAGCGACAGCTGCGGCTGGTAAACTTAGAGGCAGGCGTGTGAGTCTATAGGCAACATTGTAAAAGCACGATGGCAGATTCAACGATTCCATGTCACTGTAGCTGTAGGGTTTCTTGGAGGACGTCCATTCATTACATGAGAGGGTTACTTTAAAATTTAGTTCGCACCCCCTCTTTGGTCTGATCTAGTGATATGTGGCTGGACCTTCCCTCTTTAATGCTTTACCCCGTCTGAGGTAAAAATAATTTTTTAAATTTGTATTAAACAATGATTTAAACACCTCAATAAAACCATTTTTATTTGCAGAATGTATTAAATAGTGTTTTCAACCCATGATTGAACACACTAAACTTGCCAATCCTGAGTAGAACTGGAACGAGCAGACGGACAGAAACAAACGACCACAAAGGCTCCACGAAATAATATTAATTGTACAGAAGGATCCCTCAAAAATTAACCTTTCATTGGTATATAATACAGGGTGCGTCAAAAAATGTATACACACTTTCAAGCGTCGTAGAAACTTTATTTCCCGTTCTACAATGCTAAATTTCTGGAAATGGAAAGCTTAAAGTCCAACTGGAAAAATAAATGTACTTTGCAAATGTAATTAATGTTCAAACTGGTGGCCTTCAGCATCAATACATTTCTGAGTACGAGTCACCACTGATTCCGTACATTATACCAAAGTGTCCAATGAGATTTCTGCGCACACAGCCTGAATCTCATTCCAAAGTGTGTCCAGGTTACGTGGTTTACGTTTGTACACTTCATCTTTTAGTGTGCCCCATAAAAAGGAATCCAGCAGCATGAGGTGTGGAGAGCGTGCAGGAAACTCGATTGGTCCCCTGCGTCCTATCCACTGGCCTGGCACATTGTGACCATGTATGCTCGTACGTCCCTATGATAGTGCGGCATGGCGCCATCTGTTGGAAATTAAACTCGTCATTACCGTATAATGCACGAATGGCAGGGCATATGGAAACACAAAGCATTGTTAGGTACGTTTCTCCAGTAACAGTACCTTCAAAGCGGAAAGACCCAATGGGTCCCCTGGCAGACAAACCACACCACACATTTACACCAGGCAAATGCACAGCCTTTTCAGTTGTAATGTGAGGACTGTCTTCAGCCCAGTACACACAATTGTGCCTATTGACAGCTCCATTGAGTTTGAATTGGGCTTCACCCGATCAAATTATGCTATCCATAAATCCCGGTTCACGTCTCACCATCTCCTGAACCCATTCACAAAATTCTAACCTTCGATCTGGATTGTCGTCACTTAGCTGTTGCACCAGCCTTGGAATGCACATACGAAACCTGCCTTTCTTCAGAATGCGTAGCACACTACTAGCGCTTACATTACTCTCACTTGCGGCTTGCCTTGAAGATTTTTGAGGCGAACGATGAAACAGTTCCAAGAGCACAGTTGTGGAATCATCACTTGTAGCTGTACGAGGTCGCCCTGATCGACACACTGTTTCATGAATTTCGAATTTGTCTCTTAGACGTGTAATTGTTAACCTCGAAGGTGGTTCTGTACCATAGTCACTTCTCCACTGTCTTCGAACGGTAGCTACATTCTCAAATTTCCAGTACCGCTTAATTATCTGCTTCCACGCTTCAAAGCTCAAACGCACGTCCTCCATGTTGAAGTTACTTCATAGCCACTGCTGCCGCCTGTTGAAAACACATAACATTACTTTTTCACAGATATTTAGCCTTGTAGAACGGGAAATAAATTGTCTATGACAGTTCAAAGTGTGTATACATTTTTTTGACACACCCTGTATATACATTAAATGTCATTGAACCTTTACTTACTTCGCAAATGAAAGACAAGGTTGTTTGTACCTTTCTTTGAACTGTAGGATTATAAACATAGTAGGTGATTATGGATTGGGGCTAAGAAATGAAAGAGGAAGCCATCTGGTAGAATTTTGCACAGAGCATGACTGAATCATAGCTAACACTTGGTTCAAGAATCATAAAAGAAGGTTGTATACATGGAAGAAGCCTGGAGATACTAAAAGGTATCAGATAGTTTATATAATGGTAAGATAGAGATTTAGGAATCAGGTTTTAAATTGTAGGACATTTCCAGGGGCAGATGTGGACTCTGACCACAATATATTGGTAATGACCTGTAAGTTAAAACTGAAGATACTGCAAAAAGGTGGGAATTTAAGGACATGGGATCCGGATAAGCTGAAAGACCCAGAGGTTGTACAGAGTTTCAAGGAGAGCATAAGGGAACAATTGACAGCAATGGTGGAAAGAAACACAGTAGAAGAAGAATGGGTAACTCTGAGGGTTGAAGTAGTGAAGGCAGCAGAGGATAAAGTAGGTAAAAAGACGAGGGCTGCTAGAAATCCTTGGGTAACAGAAGAAATATTGAATTTAATTTATGAAAGGAGAAAATATAAAAATGCAGTAAATGAAGCAGGCTAAAAGGAATACAAACGTCTCAAAAATGAGATCGACAGGAAGTGCAAAATGGCTAAGCAGGGATGGCTAGAGGACAAATGTAAGGATGTAGAAGCTTATCTCACTAGGGGTAAGATAGATACTGCCTACAGGAAAATTAAAGAGACCTTTGGAGAGAAGAGGACCACTTGTATGAATATCAATAGCTCAGATGGCAACCCAGTTCTAAGCAAAGAAGGGAAGGCAGAAAGGTGGAAGGAGTATATAGAAGGTTTATACAAGGGCGATGTACTTGAGGACAATATTATGGACATGGAAGAGGATGGAGATGAAGCCGAAATGGGAGGTAAGATACTGCGTGAAGAGTTTGACCGAGCACTGAAAGACTTGAGTAGATACAAGGCCCCCGGAGTTGACAACATTCCATTAGAACTACTGACGGCCTTGGGAGAGCCAGTCATAACAAAACTCTACCAGCTGGTGAGCAAGATGTATGAGACAGTGAAATACCCTCAGACTTCAAGAAGAATATAATAATTCCAATCCCAAAGAAAGCAGGTGCTGACAGATGTGAAAATTACCCAACTATCAGTTTAATAAGTCACAGCTGCAAAATACTGACGCGAATTCTTTACAGACGAATGGAAAAACTGGTAGATGCGGACCTCAGGGAGGATCAGTTTGGATTCCGTAGAAATGTTGGAACACGTGAGGCGATACTGACCTTACGACTTATCTTAGAAGAAAGATTAAGAAAAGGCAAACCTACGTTTCTAGCATTTGTAGACTTAGAGAAAGCTTTTGACAATGTTGACTGGAATACTCTCAAATTCTGAAGGTGGCAGGGGTACAATACAGGGAGCGAAAGGCTATTGTACAGAAACCAGATGGCAGTTACGAGAGTCGAGGGGCATGAAAGGGAAGCAGTGGTTGGGAAAGGACTGAGACCGGGTTGTAGCCTCTCCCCAATGTTATTCAATCTGTATATTGAGCAAGCAGTAAACGAAACAAAAGAAAAATTTGGAGTAGGTATTGAAATTAATGGAGAAGAAGAAAAACTTTGACGTTCACCGATGACATTGTAATTCTGTCAGAGACGGCAAATGACTTGGAAGAGCAGTTGAACGAAATGGACAGTGTCTTGAAAAGAGGATATAAGATGAACATCAACAAAAGCAAAACGAGGATAATGGAATGTAGTCAGATTAAGTCGGGTGATGCTGAGGGAATTAGATTAGGAAATGAGACACTTAAAGTAGTAAAGGAGTTTTGCTATTTAGGAAGTAAAATGACTGATGATGGTCGAAGTAGAGAGGATATAAAATGTAGACTGGCAATGGCAAGGAAAGCGCTTCTGAAGAAGAGAAATTTGTTAACATCGAATATAGATTTAAGTGTCAGGAAGTCATTTCTGAAAGAATTTGTATGGAGTGTAGCCGTGTATGGATGTGAAACATGAACGATAGATAGTTTGGACAAGAAGAGAATAGAAGCTTTCGAAATGTGGTGCTACAGAAGAATGCTGAAGATTAGATGGGTAGATCACGTAACTAATGAGGAGGTATTGAATAGGATTGGGGAGAAGAGAAGTTTGTGGCACAACTTGACTAGAAGAAGGGATCGGTTGGTAGGACATGTTTTGAGGCATCAAGGGATCACAAATTTAGCATTGGAGGGCAGCCTGGAGGGTAAAAATCGTAGAGGGAGACCAAGAGATGAATACACTAAGCAGATTCAGAAGGATGTAGGTTGCAGTAGGTACTGGGAGATGAAGCAGCTTGCACAGGATAAAGTAGCATGGAGGGGGTTGGGGCGGGGAGGGGGGGAGGAGAAACGAAAGGAACTAATAATATCAGCTACATCGGGACTTTATGTGGAATCAGCGGCGACGAGCGAAAATGTGTGCCAGGCGGTATTCGAACCCGGGATCTCTTCCTAACTAGGTAATTGCATTAACCACTGCACCACCCGGACACAGTGGTTACCGCGAATACGCGGACTATCCTGGTACAATCCCCAGCCGATCCCCAGTCTCAGCTAGCGCCTCCTGGCTGAGGTCCCCACTCATGTTCTCTACGCTCGCTAATTTTAGATTCCCTTTGGAGGTCGAACGTAAATATGCGCCCACACTGAAGGTTGTGGATGAATCAATTGTATGAATGATGGTGTCTGTGCTTCTGGTCGTGTCAGAAAGAACGGACTCAAGGCATTCAGATAATACAGGGTGGTCCGCAGCTCGTGGTCTAACGGTCGCGTTCTCGCTTCCCGAACACGGGATCCCAGGTTCGATTTTCGGCGGGGTCAGGGATTTTCACCTGCCTCGAGATGACAGGTTATTTGTGTTGTCCTCATCATTTCATCATCATTCATGAAAGTCGCGGGATTGGACTGAGCAAACGTTGGGAATTTGTACGGGGGCTGATAATCGCGCAGTTGAACGCCCCACAAACCAAACAGCATCATCATCAATACAGGGTATCCCAAAATAATGTATACACTCTTTGAAACTGAACATCTCTTTAATGAGAGGGGTTATAAATACAATTTTAGTGGTGTTAGGTGCCTCATGGTCCGACTTAAGGTCGTAAATGTTCGAACTGATAGCCGTCCATCGCAATACACCGTCGACAACGACTTATGACTGAGCGGCATGGCAACTTTATTGTTTCCAACGGAATAGCATAATAGTCTTGCTCAATTTGCTCTCTAAGATCATCCAGTGCATGTGGTCTCCCAGTTTAAACTGTGTTCTTGAGAGTACCCCACTGAAAGAAGTTTAGAGGAGTTAAATCTGGAGATCGAGCGGGATGCTCCACACTCCCTCTTCGTCCTATCCATCTTGCAGGAATGTAAGATTGAGAAATGCCCTCACATCTAGGTGAAAGTGAGCTGGCGCCGAATCCTGTTGAAAGTAATAATCTTCATTTCCAAACACAATGCTAAGACCACGAGTTATCATTTCCAAGTAGGAGTCGCCTGTGACAGTGTTGTCAAATAAGTACGGCCCGATTAACCCTCTAGAAGACAGACAACACGAGATTAACATGCCTTTGCTCGGTTACGTATGGATTCTCCCTGAGCCAGTACACGCAATTATGAGGGTTAATTGTTCCATAAAGTTTAAACGTCGCTTCATCTGACCAAAGAATTCGATCTTGGAATCGCAGCTCTTCTTCACATCCATTAATGAACCACTCACAAAATTCACTTCGCCTATCAGGATCATCCTCGTTAAGAGCATGGAGAAGTTTTGGGATGTAAGGCTTAAAGTTCTGAGACTTCAAAATTCTATGAGCACTGCTTCTGCAGATCCCAGTCTCACGAGAGAATTGCCTCACAGATTTCTTTGGGGACAGTGTGTATGCCTGGATTAGTGCATCAACTCTCTCATTGTCTGTTGAACTTCTCTTTCGTTCGCTATGTCCCTTCTACATAGCGTGCACCGTTCCTTCGACTTAAAACTTATCTCTGATTCTTGTAATTGTTACTCTTGTCGGTGATGGTGTTCCAAATTCAACTCTCCAACGTCGGCATACCGCACTCACATTCTCTGTTTTCCAGTAACACTTCAGCACCCACTTCCGTTGTTCAAGCGATAATGCCATGTTTTCTGACAATCCTGAAACAAAAGAAAGCATTGTTATGTTTTTCTCTGCCTTCTAAATTATTACCCATAAAAATTGTATTTCTGTCTCCTTTAATTAAAGAGATATTCTGTTTCAAAGAGTGTATACATTATTTTGGCACACCGTGGTTATGAGGGCTATTCGAAAAACAAGTTCCGATCGACCGTGAAATGGAAACCACTGTGAAAATTAAAAATGTTTGACTTGCAATATTTTATTAGTTACTCCTTCCAGCCACTTCTCTACATTGTCACTGCTCCGACTTAGATAAGTCTCGTAGCGTTGTTCCAACTTCCCAGTTCCCTCGTCACAGATTGCAGCTGGCTTTGCTTCCCGCTAATTCTCTACGCTCCTTGTCTGTCCCAAAACGTTGTCCTCGTAGCCAGCGGTTCATTTGAGCAGAGATGGAACTCAGTGGCAGCCAATTACGGCTGTATTGTGGGAGATCAAACACTTCCCACTGAAAACAGTGGAGTAGCATCCTCATTGCCCTGCCGAGGGCGGGCAAGAATTGTCAAGAAGAAGGAGCTGTCTGACAGGTACGTTATGTGGGCTGCATAACATCAGGCGAACTCTCTCACCGGGCCCTCATACTTGGTGGGAGACACTATTGTTCTAAGCATCTTTGGGTGCTCTGTCGAAAGAATACAATGTTGGTGCACGCACAAATGTTTCGCAGCACACCGTTCAAAGTGCACTGTAGAACATGGTGCTCCGTAGCATACCACCACTAGGTGTTCACATATTCATCCAAAGACAATGTCAATTACGGTTGCAGTGGGCATGGGACCATCGAGATTCGACTATGAACGGAAACTTGTCAGCTGCTTGGATGAACCCGGTTTCGCTACACAACGTCGATGGTCCTCTCCACAAACCCCGTCATCGAAAGGTGCAGCGGGCCCGTACGCAGGCTGTTGGGAGTTGTATTATGCTACAGGAGGCATTCTCTTGCGCTTGCATGCGACCTGAGGTAGTATTCGAAGAGACACGCTGACAGCTGCGAACCACCTGCATCAATTAAGACTTGGCATCTTCCCCGACGGCGATGTCATTTTTCAGCAGCATAACTGTCCGTGTCTCGTATCCACGGCCGAGGAGCATTATAGTGTGGTCACGCTGATGTCTCGCCGACCAAATTCGACTGATGTAAACCGGTCACCATCACCGCGTACAGAAATCAGCGGCCCGTTACTTACGTAAATTAAATGACCTGGGTGTAGAAGTCTAACGCCACATACCTCTACAAACCTGCCAACAAGCTGCCGAATTCTGAGAGAGAAACAAGCTATTAAGCAGAATGAAATTTTCGCTCTGCATTGGAGTGTGCGCTGACATGAAACTTCCTGGCAGATTAAAATTGTGTGCCGGACCGAGACTCGAACTTGGAACCTTTGCCTTTCACTCGCAAGTGCTCTACCTTCTGAGCTACCCAAGCACGACTCACGCCCCATCCTCACAGCTTTAACTCCGCCAGTATCTCGTTTCCTACCTTCCAAACTTCATAGAAGCTCTCCTGTGAAACTTGCAGAACTAGCACTCCTGGAAGAAAGGATATTACGGAGACATGGCTTTGCCACAGGCTGGGGGGATGTTTCCAGAATGAAATTTTCACTAGGTAGCGAAGTGTGTGCTGATATGAAACTTCCTGGCCGATTAAAACTGAGACTCGGTCCGGCACACAGTTTTAATCTGCTGGAAGTTTCAAGCTATTAAGCAGGTGATCATAATGTTTTGGCTCATCGGTGTAAAGGTGGAGGGCGGAAAAACTTCCTTATTAATGTCCACAAACAGGTCTCCGGGTACTTTTGATGAGAAACTGTAGAAGTAGAATGGTTATGTACAAAGATATATCAAGATCGTCCGGGAGGTTTCCGGTGACTCGTTACACAGTAAATCATTACATTTAATGGCTTGCTTGCGTTATGGCTTGCTTGCGTTCAGTACTGCTTGGTTCCGTCTACAAGACCAACATGGCTACGCATTTTTTCGCGACTGAGCCCTTGCATAAAAATAAAACTTTATCAGTAAGCCGAGTCATACTGCTGTGTATCACTTTAACGTACAACCAACATTGACAGAAAAACACAGCCGAAACGTCATCGAGCAGAACTGAGTAGATATGAGAAGGAGAGACTGATCATTCTTGCTGTCAGCATGTATGGTAGGTGAAAGGGACCAGTTTGTTTCCAAATAAACACACAGCGCATACTTCCGACATTTGCAGTATTGTGCAAATATTTTCAGTGCAATACGGATACAAAGATACACGGGTTTCATCTTCTGTCTCTGTAACCACATGTCTCTTAAAACACACTATACAGAAAATATTCCTCAAAAACCTCCGAAATTTTGTCGGTGGAGTTCGGATCCGGTCTTTATTGGCATAAACTTGCTGACAATGCTCCCTAAATTGCAGCAAATTTTAATTTTTGAATATTTTTACTAAGGTAATTTGATACAACCCACGAAACTCTACTAAACCAACAAGGTGGACATTTGACCTCTTCACAACCGGATGACGACACCCAAGAGAAACTGAAAATCAATATGGCGTGCGCAGCTGCGGTAACGAAGCTGCTCGTCGTTAATTACGTACGAGTGTTCCGTCCTGTCCTCTGGTTCTCGGAATTGCAAATAAAGATACCGCGTAGTCCAGCGATATAGAGTTTCCGTGTCAGGGTTCACATATAGACATCGCTGTGAGCGCCTTGGAAAGGTACTCCCGAACGATTCTGTTATCTTCTCTCTTTCTTTTCTCTCTCTTTCTCTCTACCTTTGGCACTACGTGCACATAAATTTTAACTATATTTAGTGCCTTATGAGGCAGATTTATCTCGGAGTAATCTGCCTCTTTGTTTCAAGTGGAAATTTAAGCACACTTGTGAAATATTGTATTCGGAATAGTAGTGAAGTTTTGATTATCACTTCGAAAGAATAAAGTTACCGGATTACTTTTTTGTTTACACTGGTGAAAAAAAATTTTTGCTTCAGAGAATTCGAACTGTCTTTGCTAAGTTGTGCGTGCGCAGTTCGAAAATGAAATCAGCAGTGGCAAACTACTAAACAAGATTTTTATTGCGAGACAGCATATCTAATGTTTTGCTACTTGCTTTTTGTTTAATGAACTATTACGCCGCCGCAATTGTGCATTTGGTGCTTCAGTATAACATACCTAGTTAATACGCTTTTGCAAATAACGTCAAGAAACTATTCCTGATTGAATACTCCTAAATATGTGACACTGAATTCATCTGTGCTTTTCAGAAAATCTGTATGATTAAAGCCAATTTCTCGACTGGGAGATATAATAATAATTTGGTATGTATTCATATAAACCAACGGCGTTGCTACAGTGGTAATATACGGAAATTAAGTGCTGTTGGGCTTACCTAACACTTGGATGGGTCACCGTCCGGATGTACCAGGTACTGTTGGCAAGCGGGGTGCACGCAGCCTTTGAGAGCCAACTTGAGGAGCTACTTTATTGAGAAGCAACGCCTCCGGTCACGAAAACTGACAACGGCCGGGAGAGTGGTGTGCTGACCATCATCATCATAATCGGTTTCCAGCTCCAGTTTCCTAGGTGTGGTGTACAAGAACTCGCTGTCTCCTTCTGTCTTCACACATCTTCTGTTACAGGACAACTTCCCATTTGTGTCCTCTCTCCTCCACATCTAATCTCTATCCAGCGTTTTCTTGGCCTTCCCCTAGGTCTGCTTCCTACGACATTCAGGCTGAAATATATTCTCCATGGTCTTTCGCTTTTCATTCTCATTATGTCCCCATACCACCGAAACCTGTTTCTTTATGACACTAGTAACAGGTTACCAACTATATTTCTATTCACCTCGTTTCTGATTTTGTCCTTTTTCGCTGCTTGGTTCATACACTCCTGGAAATTGAAATAAGAACACCGTGAATTCATTGTCCCAGGAAGGGGAAACTTTATTGACACATTCCTGGGGTCAGATACATCACATGATCACACTGACAGAACCACAGGCACATAGACACAGGCAACAGAGCATGCACAATGTCGGCACTAGTACAGTGTATATCCACCTTTCGCAGCAATGCAGGCTGCTATTCTCCCATGGAGACGATAGTAGAGATGCTGGATATAGTCCTGTGGAACGGCTTGCCATGCTATTTCCACCTGGCGCCCCAGTTGGACCAGCGTTCGTGCTGGACGTGCAGACCGCGTGAGACGACGCTTCACCCAGTCCCAAACATGCTCAATGGGGGACAGATCCGGAGATCTTGCTGGCCAGGGTAGTTCACTTACACCTTCTAGAGCACGTTGGGTGGCACGGGATACATGCGGACGTGCATTGTCCTGTTCGAACAGCAAGTTCCCATGCCGGTCTAGGAATGGTAGAACGATGCGTTCGATGACGGTTTGGATGTACTGTGCACTATTCAGTGTCCCCTCGACGCTCACCAGTGTACGGCCAGTGTAGGAGATCGCTCCCCACACCATGATGCCGGGTGTTGGCCCTGTGTGCCTCGGTCGTATGCAGTCCTGATTGTGGCGCTCACCTGCACGGCGCCAAACACGCATACGACCATCATTGGCACTAAGGCAGAAGCGACTCTCATCGCTGAAGACGACACGTCTCCATTCGTCCCTCCATTCACGCCTGTCGCGACACCACTGGAGGCGGGCTGCACGATGTTGGGGCGTGAGCGGAAGACGGCCTAACGGTGTGCGGGACCGTAGCCCAGCTTCATGGAGACGGTTGCGAATGGTGCTCGCCGATACCCCAGGAGCAACAGTGTCCCTAATCTGCTGGGAAGTGGCGGTGCGGTCCCCTACGGCACTGCGTAGTATCCGACGGTCTTGGCGTGCATCCGTGCCTCGCTGCGGTCCGGTCCCAGGTCGACGGGCATGTGCACCTTCCGCCGACCACTGGCGACAACATGGATGTACTGTGGAGACCTCACGCCCCACGTGTTGAGCAATTCGGCGGTACGTCCACCTGGCCTCCCGCATGCCCACTATACACCCTCGCTCAAAGTCCGTCAACTGCACATACGGTTCACGTCCACGCTGTCGCGGCATGCTACCAGTGTTAAAGACTGCGATGGAGCTCCGTATGCCACGGCAAACTGGCTGACACTGACGGCGGCGGTGCACAAATGCTGCGCAGCTAGCGCCATTCGACGGCCAACACCGCGGTTCCTGGTGTGTCCGCTGTGCCGTGCGTGTGATCATTGCTTGTACAGCCCTGTCGCAGTGTCCGGAGCAAGTATGGTGGGTCTCACGCACCGATGTCAATGTGTTCTTTTTTCCATTTCCAGGAGTGTAGTTCTAATGAATCTCATTTCTGTTTCCTGAATTCTGCTGAAGTCTTTGTTTAGTAGGGTAAACGTTTATAAACCACATGTAAGTAAAGGTAAGAAATAGGTGTGGTACATGCTCGCTTTTGCTTTTCGTGACATTTTATCCTCCCATAGAAGCCAAGGTAGACACAAACCCCACGCCTACCACAGTAGTACAAGTTTATCGGCCAGCTATCTCCGCAGATGACGAAGAGATTGAAGAAATGTATGATGAGATAAAAGAAATAATTCAGATAGTGAAAGTCATGGGGGACTGGAAATCGGTAGTAGGAAAAGGAAGAGAAGAAAGCGTTTTGGTGAATATGGACTGAGGGTAAGGAATGAAAGAGGAAGCCGACTGGTAGAATTTTGCACAGAGCAAAGTTAATCATAGCTAACGGTTTAAAAATCATGAAAGAAGGTTGTATATGTGGAAGAGGCCTGGGAGACACTGGAAGTGAAGCAAAGCAAGCGCTGTATCATGTATAAGATACAGAGGCGAGCGAGTGCACGGGACTTACCCTAGTTCACTGCTAGTAGCGTCACGTCATCGTAACGCGCCTGCATATAGTATTGCACCACATTTAACATAAAAGTAAAAATTAAGATTTGTGTGTAAAACTTTGTTAAAGTATAGTTCTATGTAATAATGTTTCAGGTAACAAATCTTAATGTTATAAAATTAGTAGTTTACGTAAAATTCACGTTTTGAAAGAAAAATAGGAGGCGCTAAATAATGACGCTAGGAAGCCAAAATTTGGTGAGAAGGTGCAGTAAGAAGTCATTAATGAGTGGTGCTGGTTTCCGAAACCATAAAACTAAAATTGACTCCAGAATCCGCGTTTCTCGGAAAAATCAGAGGCGCGAAATAATAGAGCTACAATATTGAAAATTGGTAGGATGCTTCAGTTCACCCTAATAATAATAATGGAAATACCACAATCAGTTACCTCTTCTAGTTTTTTAGTAATTTAGTAAAAACTACTTTTGTGAGTAAAATGTACATAAGCATTATAGATTAAGTACTTTAAATTTTAATGATAAAACAAATTCTTTAAGACCAATGATCAGATAGGACAATTAACAAAGCTACACCAAGTTTTAGTCTTGTAGCATAATTAACAGCTGATACAAGTCTTGATAAAGCTATGGTTCAGAGGTAACAATCTACCGTTAGTTCCATTGTAAAAATTCTAGAGAGTAAAGTTTTAATTTCAGCGGGCTGAGATTTTCTACGTGCTTCTGTACTGCTCAGATGTATGTATACAAAAATTGAGAAGTTTGTAAAGCTATTATTAAATGTGATATTTAAGATTATGTGCCTGAGATAGCGATCATTTGGAGGCTGCAGGCATCTGCATAGGAACGGAAAGAACAGATGCTCTCTTGGCGGTACGCGCCGGAGCTATATAAAAAGAGCGGCAGAGGCAGTAGTAAGCTCACTCCGCATTAGACCAACGCCTAGTCCACGCGAGCTTAACGTCCGATCGCGCCTCGCCTCGGGTGACGTCATAGCGGGCTGTGACATGCGCGTACTTAGCAATGTAAACGGACATTGAAAATCGCGAGGACTGTACACCGTCCTGGATCGTTTAGACTTCGGTAACAAACTGTTATTGTGCCGTCCGTGTGAAGTATAATTCCGCGTGGCAAGTGGTGACTAACTCCACTTTTAAGGCGAGCATTAATCTTTTTTTTTTTTTTAACATTATTGCGAACTATTAATAGAGCACCGTTAGTTAGAGTAATGAACTATTCGGGAGGAACTTGCTGTAGAAGTCGCCTCTGAACTATTAAACGATTGGCTGAATTAACAATATTTAATGTCTTTAACATTTTCAGAAGTTTCGAGTAATTTGTGTGAGCCTTTAAGATAATAAAATCTTGTTTGGAACTTTAAATTTTATTGAAGCAGCCCTAATCCCGTGAAGAACTATGGATATTTTTCGTTTAGCTGGGCTGTACAGGAATGTGGCCGTGCAGACTGGGAACTAAGGTCAGTAAGTTTCCCTTCGCTTTCTGACTGGCCACCAAATTAGTTGCCAGGCTCGCGTGATTTAAGGTGGCAATGTTCAACTTTCATTCAACATTAAACAACGACTTCTTCGCCGTCCCACATATGTTGCATCGGCAATAGTCTGTTACGTGAAATGAACATTCAAACAACTCATTCGACAACTTCTTCGCCGCCCCACATATGGTGCTTATCGGCCGGGAAAACTGAATTAAAAGCAAATAAAAGTGCTCGATGTGTGAAAGCGATTGGTATAAATTAACGAACTCGGTAGGCAATAACAGGACACTGAATTGAACTAGTGTGGGAACAGTGTTACCAGTAAAGGCGGGTGTAGTGTATAAACAATAAGTGTCTACCGCTGTACGTTGGTTAGTGACGATGGTGAGGAAGGCGACGATGCTAGATCGCGGCTGCCGACGGCGCTGAGACTAAAGGAAGACGGTGCGTCATCGCGGAGCTGCGCTGATCTGCGAGACAGCTGCCGGCTGCGCCGAGCGGTCAACGGTGCCTTGCTGCCCCCCCCTGGAGCTATTGCAGTAGGCGATTCCTGTGGCGGTACTCGACGCTACAGCTGCTGCTGCTGCCTTCAATACGTCGCGACGCGTCGCATCACGATTGCTGGTACACCGCGACGACATCATTCGTCGAAATCAAGCATTTAAGTTAAGTCAAAGACTTTTAAAATATTTATTAACTGCTGCTAACAAACTAAAAGATATGGAAAGTAGTGTACATTTCAGAAGGGAACCGGTCTCTGACCAAGAATCCTCAGGATCAGGAATTGAGTTTAATGAGGATGGTTCCATTAATCCCTCAAATATTGAACTAGAACGTAATTTGTCACCAGTAAATTATGACTTTAATTTAAATGAGAGTGCAGGGATGCAATCAATAAGTGAAATAGAAGTCAAAAGGGAGCCAGTAGAGTTGCTAACTTTGTCAGGTAGTGAAACTGAGCTCAATATATCTCCAGCTCAGTCAAGTCAAGAGATACAAAGTATCAAGGTAGAAGCTCCGGATTGGATGCAAATACTGTTTGCCAAACTCGAATCAAACCAAAATAAAATTGAGGCTAAAATTGAAAATAGTAATAAAGAGTTGGAGAATAAAATTGAGGCTAAAATTGAGGATAGTAATAAAGAACTAAAAGAAGAACTGCAATCAAAATGGAATAGTTTGAATTATAAGATAGATGCTATTCATCATGACATTCAAGTAAAAGTAGGGCAACAGTTAACTAAAATGCATAGTACTTTCAAATGTGAAATAGATCAAATTCAAAAAAATTATCAAGAGGCAGATGAACTTTTGGAAGTGAGGTTGTCCGAAAGATTGAGCAACGAGTCCAAACTTTGCTCTGACAAAGTTAAAGAGGTACAAATTAAAGTAGATACTTGTCAGAAAAACATTGAGAAAGTAAAAGAAACCTGTACCGAAATTCGTGGTGCAGTGGAACAAAGATGTTCTGCCAGGATAGAAGCAGTAGAGTCACAAGTAGAGGAATTAAACACTAACATTGCTAACCTAGAAAATAGAGTAACCTCTGTTAATTCTAGTCATTCTACTGTACAGCATGTGACTTCAGTTGACGCCGCTTTTATAGGGTGTCGACAGTTTTTGCGCTTTGATCCTGATAAGTACATTCACCCTCTTGAATTTTGGAATGACTTTGAGGATGTTCTCCCCAACACTTGGTCAGAAAGAGAAAAAATTTCATTTATAAGAAGTCATTTGTCAGGTGATGCTTTGCGATGGTCAGCGGATGTAATGATCAAATGTAAAACTTTATCTGAATTTAAGTCTGCATTTCTCAACGAATACTGGTCACATAACAAACAAAATGATGTGTTAAGGGAATTCTGGAGTGGTAAGAAGTTTTTCCCAGGGCGTGAATCAGTAAAGGATTTCGCTAGGAAGTGGGTTTCAAGACTGTCACATTTGACAGAAAAGATGAAGCCAGATATGATCATTATGGGTTTAGAAGGTAAGCTGCCGTGGTACTGGCAGAAGAGGATCATTTCCGCCCCTAGAGATAATATAGACAAATTTATTGAATATCTGGAAAGAGTGGAAAGAGTAGCTGCTGCTGAGGAGCAGGTGCAGCAGAATAACAAATCTTCTAACAATCACGTACAAAATAATGGAAACGTGAACGTTAGAAATATGGAAGTTAGGCACACCAAAACAAACTATCGAAACCAAAGCCGTGGCAGAGGAAGAGGGGGTAGATACTCACCACGCTTTCGTAACAACTACTATGACGAAAGTGGAGAAGTAAATACTATGCCATTAAGACAAGAAGGGAGTCATGATGCTACTATATCTAGTGGTGTCACAGATGAACACAACAGGCCGCGTGTGGGAAACTAAATCCCGTCTATGAGGAAACTGGCGCTCACCAGGCGGTAACAGTAACACAGCCAGTAACGGAAACACAGACAATCAGCCAACATACACAGACAGACAACATGGATGACGAAATAAATACAGATAATACCAGTGATGTGTTAAGCCACTCTCACAAAATAGTGGATAGTATTTTGGATACACTAGAAAAATGGGTCAAGGAAGAACAGGAACTCAAGGTAGATAATGGGGAAGAAATAGATAATGGGTTTGAGTCTGATGGGAATAATGATGAAGTAAAAGCTTACATCTTCGATGAAAATGGCAATCTAAAAGCTGAAGTAGAAGTAGCAGAAGTAGAATCAGTACTGCAAAACTTTAGAGAGGAGGAAATGATGAATGAAGGGGGTAGAAATAGTAATGAGGTGAAAGAATCTAGTAGCTGTGTAAACGTGCCACAAATGGTTGAAGGTGACGACATTCTTATGAACAGCAATATTGCGCAGGGACGCAGTTGCTCAGAGGTAGAGGATAGTTTGGCTGATGTGCAGCAAACAAAAGTAGAAAAAGTCGTCAGATGCTTCGATTTAAAGTTAGTGGACAGATTAGAGAAAGCAGCTAAGATTATAGAGCATGATGAGCCCCAGGATGTAAATGTAAATGTAATTGCAACTGATCAGAATTACTTTAGCTGGAAGAACATAGAACGAGATTTATTAGACGAGGTGTGTGAGCAACCTGTTCAATGTAAAATAACTCACCCTGTTATCAAAGTAAACATATCAGGAGTCACTGTGCGTTGTCTGCTTGACAGTGGCAGTGAAGTAAGTGCTTTATCACAAACATTTTTTGACACCATACCCAATAAAGAGAAGTTAACAGTTATGAAAGTAAGTGGCTTAAAGATTATAGGTGCTACTGGAAAAGTCTCTAGACCAGTTCAACACGAAGCTTTGATACCCATTGGTATAAATGACGTAGTAATAGATCATCCTTGTTTGATTGTGCTAGGCTTAAGTGTTGATATGTTGATTGGTACTGATTTCTTATCAAAGTACCAGGGAAAGATCAATTTTGATCAGAACAACTTAATTTTAACTTTACCTGACTCTAAAGTGATAAGAGAGTCTTTTATAGGAAGTCATATAGGCGGTAGTAATGAAACTTGGGAACTGCCTATTAGAGTAATAAAGAATAAAGGATACTTGCAGGAAAATTTGGTTTTCAGTGAGAATGAGGAAAGTGCTAAGGTTGAAGAGAGACACATCCTAAAGGAATTTAAAATTAACAGTAATTAATTACTGTAGGGAGTCTGCCACTCTTTGGCGGATACACGGTTTGGCGTACCGTGCAGTCCCAGCTGGGTGAAACTTTATTTCCTTTTCAAGTTTCATTCCCTTCTTCTGGTCTATCATAACAGGTAAGAATCACATATGTCTTCATGTTGTATATATGCTATTAGGTTTTAAGTATTCTTAGTAAGGATCTACCTAGTGAATGGCAAAACAAAAGTCTGAGTACCAATAAGAGGCAAACATGGCTAAAATAAATAAATTAAAATATTTCATGTAATTGTAAAGGGTTAGAAACTACAACTAAGAGAGATACTTTGTAGTATACGAAGTACGGTATGAATATGAAAAATCCATGAGATTATGCAGAAGGTAGTATGTTGCTAGAAATAAGGTTGTCTGAAGGAAAACAGCGTAAGAAGGTAATGCTCATAGAGGCAAGCAATGGCGTTTTAGAATTAAATAAATGGAGATGTGTGGAAGTGGTGTGAGGATCGCACCAAATATATAGAAACAGGACGTCAATAGGCTGACAAAAGGAAAAGGGAGAAAGAAGTGGAGAAATGAAGTATTTTGAATCTGGAAGAAAAGGGAGAAAATGAATAAGGTGAAGAAGGGAAGTAAGTAAATTGAAGTAAATGATGTAGGATTAAAGAATAATTCCCTCACGTCTCGTGAAATGGTGAAAAACGCTAAATCTTGCTTGAGGCAAATAAATAGTTAAACAGACAACAGAAACACACAAATATTGGAAAATGCAGAAATTTGGAATCGGTATACTGAAAATAACTAATTTCTTTAGTAATTCATACAATAAAGCAAAGTGCTGGTCAGCAAATGACTTCTTTGATGAACTAATCCATACGATAATTAAGCCAGAGTACATTAAAACTAAAAGGTTACTCAATTTTCTAAGTTGAAGCAAGATCTTAATATATTAATTTGCTAAAAGAATTTTCACTATTTAGGAACCTAAAAGATTATTTATGAAAGAAGAAAGTAGGAGCTATTGTATCAGATACGACTTAGTGCTAAATGTCTTTCTGACAACTTCACAATTAGTAAAATAGTGCCAGAATATAAACTATAAAATGTACTTTGTCCTACCTTAGATATAAGTTGAAAACAGAAACTTAGACTGTATTGTCTGTTTCTCAGGGACATGCAGGCTGCATGAATGACTGACAACAAGCGGTAGGGAGATTGGAAGTAGAGACGCAAACCACAGTGAATACAATTTCCTCCCACAATTTTGTCAATCAGTGAAATTAAATGAGTGTTAGAATAGGACACCCACCACAGTGCCGAGTATTATAGTAAAAGAAAAATGTGAGTGCGTTGCAGTGATAAAAGTCGTGTGTATTTTCTTTTCAGGAAGAGACTGATTTTAAAGAAAAAAAAATAACTATTTTGTAACCATTGAAAAATTTATATTTCCATGTAAATGTATGTAAATAATTTGTGAATGTCTTCTGTACTAGGTTTTCTATGTGTATATGAGTATGGTTATTTTGTGTATGTAGTAATAAGGAATTTCCTAAGAAGAAGCAACTTAAGTTGAAAGAGGTATACTAAAGTAATCCATCGCTTGTTTGTTCTTTTAGAAATTTAATTTTGTTCAAAAATAGATTTTCACGAAAATTAAAAAGGGGGTGATGAAGCAAAGCAAGCGCTGTATCATGTATAAGATACAGAGGCGAGCGAGTGCACGGGACTTACCCTAGTTCACTGCTAGTAGCGTCACGTCATCGTAACGCGCCTGCATATAGTATTGCACCACATTTAACATAAAAGTAAAAATTAAGATTTGTGTGTAAAACTTTGTTAAAGTATAGTTCTATGTAATAATGTTTCAGGTAACAAATCTTAATGTTATAAAATTAGTAGTTTACGTAAAATTCACGTTTTGAAAGAAAAATAGGAGGCGCTAAATAATGACGCTAGGAAGCCAAAATTTGGTGAGAAGGTGCAGTAAGAAGTCATTAATGAGTGGTGCTGGTTTCCGAAACCATAAAACTAAAATTGACTCCAGAATCCGCGTTTCTCGGAAAAATCAGAGGCGCGAAATAATAGAACTACAATATTGAAAATTGGTAGGATGCTTCAGTTCACCCTAATAATAATAATGGAAATACCACAATCAGTTACCTCTTCTAGTTTTTTAGTAATTTAGTAAAAACTACTTTTGTGAGTAAAATGTACATAAGCATTATAGATTAAGTACTTTAAATTTTAATGATAAAACAAATTCTTTAAGACCAATGATCAGATAGGACAATTAACAAAGCTACACCAAGTTTTAGTCTTGTAGCATAATTAACAGCTGATACAAGTCTTGATAAAGCTATGGTTCAGAGGTAACAATCTACCGTTAGTTCCATTGTAAAAATTCTAGAGAGTAAAGTTTTAATTTCAGCGGGCTGAGATTTTCTACGTGCTTCTGTACTGCTCAGATGTATGTATACAAAAATTGAGAAGTTTGTAAAGCTATTATTAAATGTGATATTTAAGATTATGTGCCTGAGATAGCGATCATTTGGAGGCTGCAGGCATCTGCATAGGAACGGAAAGAACAGATGCTCTCTTGGCGGTACGCGCCGGAGCTATATAAAAAGAGCGGCAGAGGCAGTAGTAAGCTCACTCCGCATTAGACCAACGCCTAGTCCACGCGAGCTTAACGTCCGATCGCGCCTCGCCTCGGGTGACGTCATAGCGGGCTGTGACATGCGCGTACTTAGCAATGTAAACGGACATTGAAAATCGCGAGGACTGTACACCGTCCTGGATCGTTTAGACTTCGGTAACAAACTGTTATTGTGCCGTCCGTGTGAAGTATAATTCCGCGTGGCAAGTGGTGACTAACTCCACTTTTAAGGCGAGCATTAATCTTTTTTTTTTTTTTTAACATTATTGCGAACTATTAATAGAGCACCGTTAGTTAGAGTAATGAACTATTCGGGAGGAACTTGCTGTAGAAGTCGCCTCTGAACTATTAAACGATTGGCTGAATTAACAATATTTAATGTCTTTAACATTTTCAGAAGTTTCGAGTAATTTGTGTGAGCCTTTAAGATAATAAAATCTTGTTTGGAACTTTAAATTTTATTGAAGCAGCCCTAATCCCGTGAAGAACTATGGATATTTTTCGTTTAGCTGGGCTGTACAGGAATGTGGCCGTGCAGACTGGGAACTAAGGTCAGTAAGTTTCCCTTCGCTTTCTGACTGGCCACCAAATTAGTTGCCAGGCTCGCGTGATTTAAGGTGGCAATGTTCAACTTTCATTCAACATTAAACAACGACTTCTTCGCCGTCCCACATATGTTGCATCGGCAATAGTCTGTTACGTGAAATGAACATTCAAACAACTCATTCGACAACTTCTTCGCCGCCCCACAGAAGGTTTCAGACAGACTATATAATGGTAAGACGGAGATTTAGGAACCAGGTTTTAAATTGTATGACATTTTCAGGGGCAGATATGGACTCTGACCACAATCTATTGATTCAAACTCAAGAAACTGCAAAAATGTGGGAATTTAAGGAGATGGGACCTGGATAAACTGACAAAACCAGAGGTTGTAGAGAGTTTCAGAGAGAGCATTAGGGAACTATTGACAAGAACGGGGGAAAGAAATACAGTAGAAGGAGTATTGGTAGCTTTGAGAGATGGAATAGTAAAGGCAGCAGAGGATCAAGTAGGTAAAAAGGCGAGGGCTAATAGAAATCCTTGGGTAACAAAAGAGATATTGAATTTAATTGATGAAAGGAGAAAATATAAAAATGCAGTAAATGCAGTGGGCAAAAAGGAATGCAAATGTCTCAAAAATGAGATCGACAGTAAGTGCAAAATGGCTAAGCGCGGATGCCTAGAGGACAAATGTAAGGATGTAGAGGCATATATCATTAGCGGTAAGAGAGATACTGCCTACAAGAAAATTAAAGAAGTCGTTGAAAGAAAGAGAACCACTTGTACGAATATCAAGAGCTCAGATGGAAAACCAGTTATAAGTAAAGAAGGGAAGGCAGAAAGATGGAATGAGTATGTCTACTTCCCATTCCGCAAGCTCATTAATGTGATTTCTCGATGTTAATGGGTGTCCATTGGTTTGGACTCCATTAATAACTCTACAGTCACTGATAGTTGTCGGGTGCCCATCTCCATTTAGCAGTATGTTGAAGAACTTTTTCATTTCATATCTGAATCCTTCCTGTACTCGTATGAGGTTACAGTCATCTGTTACCATTGCAAGGATATTTACATATTCATTTCGTTCACTCTTTAGTACTTTGTGTAGTAATTTCCTACTTCCCTGACAGTATTCCTCTATCACTGTAGTAAAGTCTTCCCAGCACTTTTCATTTTATTCCTGGATCAATCTTTTTAGAGCTAGTTTCTTTCTCCAGTATTCCTGTGCTAGAACTGCTAATTGATTTCATCTGTCATCTGTTTTCTGTTGGCCGGCCGGAGTGGTTTCACTGTGTGCTTGCACCGGCGCACTGCCTCCGCCACTTGATACGTCTCAGTCATACCGTGTGGGAACAGTCAATGTAAATGGTGTCCACTCCACTGCCAAGACCCGCATGTTACACGACATGATCAGAGCGGCAGACTTGGACATTGCCCTTCTCCAGGAGGTCCGTCCCGAGCTGCGTTTAGACCTATACGGCAACACCACGTACAGCCTACCCGTAGGCGATGGCGCAGGAGGAACGGCCATCCTTCTCCGAGATGGCATAGACGCGACGGACGCGACGTACTTGCCGAACGGGTGAGGCATCGCAGTCACACTTGGCGCAGTCCGCCTCATTAACGTCTACGCTCCCTCCGGTAATTCGGACTGTGGTGACAGGCGTGTCTTCTATTCGGAGAAGGTAGCCCCGCTTTTGCAAGGAAATATGGACCATTACATAGTGGGCGGCGATTTTAACAGTGTTCTGCGGCCCGAGGACCAGATACCCCATTACGTCCCATGCCCGGCTTTACAAGCATTGATACGTGACCTCGCGCTCCACGACACATGGCTCTTACATCATGGGACTCAGAGTGGATATACGCACTTTACCAGCCATTCTGCAAGTCGTCTGGACCGGATATACACTCCTGGAAATTGAAATAAGAACACCGTGAATTCATTGTCCCAGGAAGGGGAAACTTTATTGACACATTCCTGGGGTCAGATACATCACATGATCACACTGACAGAACCACAGGCACATAGACACAGGCAACAGAGCATGCACAATGTCGGCACTAGTACAGTGTATATCCACCTTTCGCAGCAATGCAGGCTGCTATTCTCCCATGGAGACGATCGTAGAGATGCTGGATGTAGTCCTGTGGAACGGCTTGCCATGCCATTTCCACCTGGCGCCTCAGTTGGACCAGCGTTCGTGCTGGACGTGCAGACCGCGTGAGACGACTCTTCATCCAGTCCTAAACATGCTCAATGGGGGACAGATCCGGAGATCTTGCTGGCCAGGGTAGTTGACTTACACCTTCTAGAGCACGTTGGGTGGCACGGGATACATGCGGACGTGCATTGTCCTGTTCGAACAGCAAGTTCCCTTGCCGGTCTAGGAATGGTAGAACGATGGGTTCGATGACAGTTTGGATGTACCGTGCACTATTCAGTGTTCCCTCGACGATCACCAGAGGTGTACGGCCAGTGTAGGAGATCGCTCCCCACACCATGATGCCGGGTGTTGGCCCTGTGTGCCTCAGTCGTATGCAGTCCTGATTGTGGCGCTCACCTGCACGGCGTCAAACACGCATACGACCATCATTAGCAACAAGGCAGAAGCGACTCTCATCGCCGAAGACGACACGTCTCCATTCGTCCCTCCCTTCACGCCTGTCGCGACACCACTGGAGGCGGGCTGCACGATGTTGGGGCGTGAGCGGAAGACGGCCTAACGGTGTGCGGGACCGTAGCCCATCTTCATGGAGACGGTTGCGAATGGTCCTCGCCGATACCCCAGGAGCAACAGTGTCCCTAATTTGCTGGGAAGTGGCGGTGCGGTCCCCTACGGAACTGCGTAGGATCCTACGGTCTTGGCGTGCATCCGTGCCTCGCTGCGGTCCGGTCCCAGGTCGACGGGCACGTGCACCTTCCGCCGACCACTGGCGACAACATCGATGTACTGTGGAGACCTCACGCCCCACGTGTTGAGCAATTCGGCGGTACGTCCACCCGGCCTCTCGCATGCCCACTATACGCCCTCGCTCAAAGTCCGTCAACTGCACATACGGTTCACGTCCATGCTGTCGCGGCATGCTACCAGTGTTAAAGACTGCGATGGAGCTCCGTATGCCACGGCAAACTGGCTGACACTGACGGCGGCGGTGCACAAATGCTGCGCAGCTAGCGCCATTCGACGGCCAACACCGCGGTTCCTGGTGTGTCCGCTGTGCCGTGCGTGTGATCATTGCTTGTACAGCCCTCTCGCAGTGTCCGGAGCAAGTATGGTGGGTCTGACACACCGGTGTCAATGTGTTCTTTTTTCCATTTCCAGGAGTGTATGTCTCGCGTGCCCTCCGCACAGCAACCCGTGATGCAGAACTCTGGCCGACGGCCTTCACGGACCATCTCGCGTACATCTGCACTGTCGCCTTGCCCCGACAACTCACAAGACGCAGCAGGATCCCGTGGACGCTGAACGTCTCCCTCCTTCGCGAGGAAGCGTGTCGGCGAGCAGTCACTGACACGTGGCGGCGATGTATCAGGCGCCTACCCATTTATGCTTCCACGTTGTTGAGGTGGCTGGGATGTGTCAAACCTGCACTCCGAAAGACCTTGATGGCCTACGGGCGTGACAGATCGAACTGGCAAAGGGCAACATCGGAATTTTACTATACCGGGCTACGTCAGCTGGCGATGCAACCACCGTCCCCTGAACGTCAGATGTCCGTACAACGCATCAAAGCTCGTCTACTTCGCATCAGGACAGAGCAGCTAGAAGGTGTCCGCATCCGTGTGCGAGTGCAAGACTGTATCCCCAACGAAACAGCGTCAGTGTATCACATTGTGCGCGAGAGGCGCCACCGCAAACGTCAGCTCATTACGGCGGTAAACACGGAGGAGGGCGGCCGCGCAGTGACACAAACGGACATCACGCACACGTTCGCTAGACATTATGGGACCTTGTACATGGAAGATCCGCGAAACGTACGTGATTATGACGAGCTGTTGCACGATTTTCCCGTCCCTCGGGACGTGGCACCCGATGATAGTCTGCTGTTGCCCGTTAAACCCGACGAGCTGACATCGGCCTTGGCACGTGGAGCACCGAACAAGTCGGCTGGACCGGACGGTTTACCCCTGGAATTCTACCGCACTTTTTTACCACCTAATGGGTGACAAGTGGCTCCAAATGTTTCAAGACCTGATCAGCCATTATTTCACTGTCTCCACAGAATTCACAGAAGGCATCTTGATCCCAGTACCGAAACCGAATGGTGGTTGTAGGTGGCAGGATTTTCACCCACTCACACTCCTCAACAACGACTACAAGATCTTCGCCCGTATTCTCCGCGCGCGTCTCCACACCGCTATCGGGAAAGCCATCCACACCGATCAGACATGTTTAGGTGGTGTCAGCAACATTCATACGGCGTTAGGAGCATACCGCGACGTAATTGCTTTGACGGCGGCCTGCAAAATACGAGGCGCCCTTGTCGCCGTAGATTTTGACCACGCATTCGACCGCGTCGACCACGGCTTCTTACGCGCAGTTTTGCAACACATGGGCCTCTCTCCGGAGTCTGCGCAGGTGGTCCTTCGACTGGTCCACGGAGCGCGCTCCCGCAGATGGTCAACGGTTATCAGGCTGGTCACATTGTTGTTGGACGGTCAGTGCGACAAGGGTGCCCCCTGTCGGGTATATTATTTGCTGCAGCGCTTGAACCAGCTTTACATGGTCTACGGCAGCGATTATCTGGTATCTCCTTGTGGAACGTGACCTTTCGTTGTGGTGCATACGCCGATGACGTGGTGTTCCTGGCCAGATCAGAGGATGAAATGCATATGGCGCTACAGTGGCTACGCCAGTACGGGGCGGTCGCTAGGATCGTCATCAACGTGAAGAAGACAAAATACATGGATGTCGGAGGGGGGCATTCCCACACAACGGCGTTGCCCTTTGACAAGGTGCCCGTACTCAAGTGTTTAGGAGTGCAATTCTATAGCAATGTCCACCGCACGGAGGCGGCTACGTACCGTCGGCTCCTGCACCAGACACGTACTCTGTTGCTGGAGAACAAACTGCGTCGCTTGGATACGCTCCTCAGAACACGTTATGTCAATACCTATCTTGTCTCAAAACTGAACTATTTTGCGCATATCCTTCCCTTGACGGCTAAGATGGCCGACAGATTTCAAGCAGCATATGGACATTTCGTAAGCACCGGTCTTGTTTTTAAAGTTCGATACGCCACCCTGACACTGCCGCAGCGAGCTGGCGGTATCGGTTTAATTCATGTATATAACCGTGCGCGATCGCTTTATGTCAACACTATGCGTCGCACATGGACCTCTGCCCACGCCACTCTGACGGGCACCCTGATAGCGGAAGTGGCACCACACTCTCTGCATCCCCCGTTTTCCGTAGGACACATTTCCCCGGCACTCACCCACATCAGAGGGTTCTTGATTGACTTCAGCTACTTACGGTCAGAACTTCCGACGACACGGAATCCCAGCACAAAAGACTATTATCGCCTCTGTCAACAGCGGCAACCTGTAAATACGGTCGCCCACAGACATCCTGAAGTTGCCTGGAACACTGTGTGGCGAACGGTACACACGCCTTTTCTACCTACGACGGTGCGTTCATTGTGGTATGTGGAAGTTCGCTACTCGTCAGAGGCTACATTCCATACATCTGACGGACGACCCCTTGTGTCCGACATGCTCAGTCGCTGACTCGGATGCGCACCGTCTGACGTGTGCCGCGACCAGCGAGTGCTGGCTACTGACGCAGCGCATGCTGGCGTTACTCTTGCGGCGATTGCCGGAGTCTATTTCCCCTGATGACATATTGCGCCCAGACGACGTATACTTTCCATCAACCAGAACGAACGCCGTTAACTGGCTAAAAGGCATGGCAGTTTACTACATTGAGTAGAAGAAGAATGGTCCTTATTGAAAGAAAACCTTGTTGAAGAAGCCACGGACATCTCACGAAAAACGAGCGCCACACCAAAAGAGATGGAAACACCTTGGTGGAATGATCGCGTAAAGACAACGGTAAAATATAGGAACGTACTGAAAAGTAAATTAGATTATGAAAAACAGAAAACAAAAAAAAATAGTTCAAATGGCTCTGAGCACTATGGGACTTAACATCTGAGGTCATCAGTCCCCTAGAACTTAGAACTACTTAAACCTAACTGACATAAGGACATCACACACATCCATGCTCGAGAGAGGATTCGAACCTGATTCCAGACTGAAGCGCCTAGAACCGCTCGGACACCACGGCCGGCTTCATGTTAACATGAGCATGGACAAAAGGAAATTGTTACCAAAACAATAGTAATGCTGCAGCTGCACTTCGAGAGTATAGCCGGCTGAAAGGATTACGGAAGGGTCCTCTTTCTCCAGAGCACGATGATGAAGTTCGAATCAACTGGAGAACTGGGCGTCACTGTGGGAAGAGGCCGACGACCGTTTGCACCACAGGTGGAAGAAGAAATCGCTGTTGCTATGGCAGACAACGTTGCGCGCAATTCCCGATCGTCAGGCAGTGTGAGTGCTGTGTCACAACAGTTGAACATCCGGTGGTCCACTGTAAATAAGGTGTTTTGAACCATTCTCAAATGGCATCCGTACAAGATCCATATCGTACAGCAGCTTGCACTACAGGATGCATAACGACGTGTTGACTTCGCTCGTCACTTTCTCGCAAGGACTGAAGTTGACCAGAACTGGCCCTGAACCATCCTAAATATAGATGAAGCTCATTTTTCTCTGCTAGGTGAATTGAACACACAGAATTGCCGTGACTGGGGATCTTCGTTTCCTGTCACTGTGCACGAAGTTCCTCTGTATGGTGAACGTGTCACCGTATGGTGTGGCTTCACGGCTACATTCATCACTGGCCCATTCTTTTTTGAACAGTTCAACGCTCAAGAACCAATGACGCGCAGTGTGACTGGCCAGCTTTACTGCAGTATGCTTCGCCAGCATGTCATATCCGCCCTACAGGAGAGAGACGCATTGATCTCAACAGTTTTCATGCAAGATGGGGCCCCACCACGCATCGCTTATGAAGTTCCGCTTCTCCGAAACACATTTGGAAACTATCGAATTATTAGCCGATCGTTTCCAGACGGTACGATCACCTGGCTACCTGAAGGACAGGGTTTACCAGGATAACATTCACACATGTGCTGATCGGAAGCGCAGCATATCAAGAGAGGTAGCCAGCATACCTACAGACATGCTTCGTTCTGCTGTACAGAATACAATCCTGCGCTTTCAGGCTCTACTGGACACTGATCGGCGCCATATTGAGCCCCTATTGTAGCAGTAATGCTACGGATATGTAATTGTATGATGTGTCGTAGAAACATTTTAAAAGTATTTCCATAGAGTTGATTCTGCATTATTTCTCTTTCCCGTGTCTTTGACACTAATGCTACCGAGTTTGGTCCTCATATGGAAGTTACTTCCCGTGTTATAATGTGTTCGATATGGAAAGTTGAATTGTAACCATCTGGTATTTGCTCAGCTGCTGATTTGCTAGACCAAACATAGATGAGGGTTGTCTTTCAGGGTTTACTCCCTCTCTCCAAAAGGTAGTGCTGTCCCTTCTAATTATCCCCAGGGAGCATGAGTTACCTCGTGCAAGATCTCTGCCATCAGAAGGTCTCCACTCAACCAAAGGTGCCATTAAGATCTTCGGGCCCATAAACCTGGGCATGGGTCCAACATCATACCCCATCAAGCTGTGTCCCTCCCTGAACTCAGCCATCTTTTACACTGGCCTGTTCATGTGGAGGATATCCACCCCCGGAACGTTGATGCGCCAGGCAAGAATTGCTCAAGTGGATGATAGATAATGTGGCCCTATCTGCCTTGAGCTGAATGAATGGTTGCATTGATGCTACAACCAAGAGTTGCGTTGACCATATGTCCTTCCGTATCCACGTATATTGATACTTATCGGCTGAAGATGACACAGTGGTTGGTCAGTACCTTAGGCCTTCCGAGGCCTGTTCAGATGGAGTGTGTAGTGTAACCACTCACAATTAAGAAATACAATATGCCTTATAACAACATCAGCGTGCAAATAGGAGATATACAGGCAGCATCTCCACCAATCTGGTCAGTACGGTCAGTATAAGGGAAGGGATGTACATACAGAATCATGTAAACAGCATACGATTGACAATACGTACCAAAAACGGTATTAATTAGTGAAATGACGCTGCTGCTAGAGTGCTTAAACTTAATTTACACTAGATTAATAAACTGTGAGGAGTGATAAACAGGGTTATTCTCGTAGTTGCTTATAGCAACACAAACTACAAAATTTCAAAGGCAGTTTCAGATAACTCACGACGATCCCAAAGTCATGGAATGTCAACAGAAGCGCCTGCATTTGGCACTAGCACAAGCACAGCACCTGTCAATCAAGTTGTCAAGTTAACTTTGTTAACTTTTGTAACCTAGAAACGATGGAGAGACTTCATTCCGCCTTAGCCCTCAGTGGTTCATAACAGGCCACAGCAGTCCACCCACCCCACCGCCGCCACACAATGAACCCAGGGTTACCGTGCAGCTCGACCCCCAATGGACTCCCAGGGAACGCTCCATACCAGACGAGTGTAACCCCAAATGTTTGCGTGGTAGAGTAATTATAGTGTACTCGTACTTGGAAACGGTGTTTGCGCAGCAATCGCTGACACAGCCATGGAAGTGGTACACCCCCACCATTCTATCGATTGGATATGCGACACTGAGATGATTCCACACGGCGATGTCAAAGGGTGCTGGGGATCGGTCATGTTGCAGCCACATGACCATCCGAACATTTGGTGGCATTACGTCCGATAGGGTAGGCAAAACATCTCTAATGAATGTGCAGTAGATTGGTCCTGTTAGTCTGTTTGGCAGTATATGTGGCCCACTGATGTGGTCACCAATCGTCCCGGCCCAAATACTAATACCGATCCTGTGTTAGTGATTTTAAATCACCTGCGCACACGGACTTTTGTCCATACAAACATGCATATTTTATAAGTTTCATATGTTGTCTAGTCGGGAATTGTCGCTGGACTATGCATTGTAAATACCATCGCTCAAACTGTACCTTTCGTTTGTTGTCCTCCTCCCGCAATGCCAGGACTGTCTGCAGATGGTATGGATGGAGCCAGTGTTCACGTACAACAGGCCACACGGCACTTTGACCTGTGATAGCAGTCGATTGCTGGCGGCTGGGTCCTCTTCAGACATTGTCAGCACGTCCTCTTCCAACAGTATTGTTGGAGCCGAGCATGGACGAGGGACGACCTGTATTACGTTTCCGGGATCTACCAGAGGACAAATAGTGCCGAGCATAAAGTACTACTACTTTGTGGACGAAAACACCTCAGAAAAAAGAGTTACGTGCAAGTTTTCGGATTCTCTTACGTATCTCTCGATGGCCACGAACGTGGAATGATGTGTGGTACGTCTGTTTCGAAAACGTTCCGCATACAGTCTTACAGCAGCTCTCCCAGTGCAGTTCACTTTGTCGTATGTAAGCACCATGTCGGTTATTTCCGCACCTGTGTACTGATACAGGTCGCACTGCTGTCAACAACGTTGCTGCACTGGCAGATCACGCAAGGTCCGCAGTAGCATGAGCGCAAAGGCTCTGTGGGGGAATGTAGTGCATGCACGGGAATGTTAGTAGGCTCTGTTCGCCCATCCGCAGTACACAGATGGCTAAAGGGTTGCATACCTTCCGTATTCATACACCAAAACGAATCGGAACGAACCATCACAACCGTTTGTTCTCAGACGTTCTCCAGCGCCCAAGCCGCTCGTTCTGGATATGGATTCTTTCCTGAAAATTGATCAGTTTGCTTTCCCGTACAACATACAAAGAGTTATAATGAAATAATAACCAACCAGTTGCAAATATGAAATTTCATTTGTTGACCGGTTGTCTTGTATTACTTACTGCTCCTGCATATACTTTTTAGGACCATGGCATTCAGCTACAGGCAATTTAATACTGACATTCGCAAGTAAAGCAATAGCATAACCTTATCAAGAAGGGTTAACAAATTAAAGTTCTATATTCTAACATGGAACCATCGGTGACCAGGCAGCTCGTTAGAATGAAATTACAATGAAATGAACACCCATAGCTGCTTACACGCGTTGTCATACGTCAACTGGGACAGATGAAAATGTGTGCCCCGACCGGGACTCGAACCCGGGATCTCCTACTTTCATGATAGACGCTCTATTCATCTTTTTTTCTTTTATTTTTTTTTTTTTAGTCTTCTTGAGGTGCACAAAAGACTATCACTTCACTGTCGAAAGGAAAGTTGCTCCGCTGCTCTGCGAGAGAAGGAAAATGTTGAGAGGAAAATGGGAAAGAAAAAAATGCCTTCTGCATTGGTGAGCATCTGAATAGTATCTTAAATTTCCGACAAGAACTAAAGTCCCAGGAAGCAAATAGGGTTCATACATACAGGCAACTGGCAACCTATACTATCCAAATATTTTATTTGAAGCATTTAACCGTTAATAATGATTTTCAGCATATTTCCAAATATCCTCCTGTAGTCACAATGTTGGCTTATTTTAAAGTGTTCAATTTCTATGTAAGAATAATAGTCTAGGAAAGTAGCATGCCTATTCTGCATAATAAACGATACTGTGTGGCCCATGATCCACGTTGTAGCGTTGTTTTTTGCTCGTGGATACCTCAGTTTTTGTGGCTGAGTGATCTCTGAAACGTCTACACCACTGGGCGTCGTACGGTCTATCACTGACAATCGTTGACGAAGAAATGTTGTAATTTCTTCTGCATGTCCGCAAGTGAACCTATGAAGGAGCGTATCGACTCTTCCGCATGCGTCACAGTTGGGCGTTGGATGAAGGCCTATTTTATGTAGCTTTTCATTCGTTGCTACTTTATCGTTGACTGTGAGATACCAGTCGGCTATCACGCGGGATGGTAACATGTCGTTGTGCACATTCCGCCATATTATACTCCAATGTGTATGTGGATATTTTTCTTCGAGACGATTCCTGTGGTTTGTTGTCATGAGAAGGTCATAAAGCTTCCTGTTCGTCAGGCTTCCGGTATCGACGATGTTATGTCGAATGTAGCTCATTTCCATGTAGTACAGCCGCACATGTCGGTAAGAAAGTGGAATGCCGGCGATATTAACGGGTGGGTCAAAGTTATGAGGCTTCCACCGCTGAATGAGGTTTCTGATGACACTGGTCCTCCCGGTACGAAACTCCTTCCTGATGCGATTTAGGAGCAGGGTGACACATTTTTTGTGTACTTTAATGAGGTTAAGGCCACCTTTGGACGAAGGTAAGGTTAAGGTATCGAATTGAACTTTGAAAATATGCCCCCTAAAAATAAACCAACATAACGCTTGTTGTATACTCTTGGCTAGGTGATCGGAGATTGGAAGAATTTGTGCCAAATAATTCATCTTGCTCGTAATGGCGATCTCGATGGTCTTAACTTTCTGTAGTATGTTCAAGTCACGGTCGGAGTGAAGCATCAAAGCAGCACGTAATTTATTACGCATGTGTGACCAGTTCTTCGTCAGGAATTTGTCTGGTTTGGCCTCAAAAGTAACACCGAGGGTTGTGTGAGAATCCTTTACCTTGCACCAGGTAACATGGGATATGTCTCCGACACCACCACCGATCGGCAAAACTGTGGTTTTAGTTCTATTGAGTATTGCTCCTGAAAGAAACGTGAATGTTTGTAGAAGAGTTGCTGCTGACAGAAGTTGTTGCGATGATGACACAGTTACGCATATATCGTCAGCATACGCAATGCATGGGATAGTGACAGACTCGACGCTAAGCCAGATCCCGCTATGCGCTAAGTTGTTCAGTAGCGGCTGTACTGCAATGGCGTACAAAATCATTGACAGAGGCCATCCTTGGTGGATGGATTGCTCAATGGAAACTTCTTTTGTAAAATTGCCATTAATGAGAATCCGTGAAGAGGCGTTTGTAGTAAGTTTGCGAATTAATTCTAAGAGATGAGGTCCAAATCCTAGTTTATTCATGCTTTGAAAGAGGAAATCATGACGTACACGGTCATAAGCCTTCTCAAAATCTAGAAAGATCAGAGCGCCCTGTCCTTTAGTTTCAGCATATGAACAGATGATGTCCCTCAAATCGCAGGCAGCTGAGATTGCACTTCGACCTTGCACTGCACTGTACTGGTAACTGCCTAAAACCTTGTACATAACGGTTTGCATCCTTAGCTTAATCGATCTGGTGATGATTTTGAAGTCGGCATTCAGGAGTGTGATGGGCGCATGTTTTCGAACTTCCTGCTGTTCCCTTTTTTCGGTAAGGGCAGGATGATACCTCCCGTAAATGCCTTGGGTATGACTTCCAGGTGCCAGAGTTCATTCGCTATCTCGAGGAGTGTCGGACCGAGGAGGTTCCAGTATCGCTGGTAAAACTCAGCGCTGAGACCATCGGGTCCTGGTGATTTCCCTTTCTTTGCACTGTGGACCGCCAGTCGGATTTCGTCCTCTGTGAAAACAGATTCCAGCTTTGCATTATCCTGTTGTGACAAGAAACAGGTCAAGGTCCTAAGAAAATCCTCGCACAAGTGTTCATCAACGAGTTGCTTCTTGTAAAGTTGACTATAATAGTCGTAGACGTGCGAGATGATCTCACGTTGCTTCGTGATGGCATTCTCAGCGTCATCAAGACGGCTTCAATCAACATGGCTTTACACCGTTTCGTCGTTCTCAGGATGTGGTACAGAGAGGCCCGTTCTTCGGCGGCAACGTCCTTGGGGTGGGCTCGCACGATGATGCCATCCATTCGTTGGCGCTGTATCGCCGTGATTTTCGCTTTATATCGTTTGATCTTTACGTCGATGTCGCGAGAAGGATTGTTAGTGTGACTGTACAGTTCTCTCAAACAGCGATAATAAAATTCAATAGTCTGTTTCTGCCAAAAGCTTTTTTGTCTGGCGTAGTTCATGAGGGTGAGGCGTAATTTAGGCTTAGCACACTGAATCCACCACTGTAGAACGCTAGCGTAACGACGTCGGTGCCGCTGGAGCTGTTGCCACATTATGTTCACCTCCTCTTCAAGTTGGCCATCCTGCAGAAGGCTGACATTTAATTTCCAGTAGCCCTTCCCGCGGTAAATTGGCTGGCGTTGTAGGTTGAGGTAACACTGATATGCACAATGGTCAGAGATGTTGACAGGAGCTATGTCACAGTTCACAGTGTGTCGCTGGAGGGCATCGGACACATAGATCCTATCCAGCCGACTGGCAGAATGACTGGTTACGTAGGTGTACGCTACCCGTTCACCGTGCAGTTGTTCCCATGTATCGTGAAGACGCATACCATGAATTAAATGTTCAAGTTCGATACACCTGTTCGTGTTAGGAGTTTGGTCTCTGTCGTTGAGCACACAATTGAAGTCACCAGCAAGGATGAGATGTTCACGATAAGCGCTAAGAAGAATGAGAACCTCGGTTTTATAAAATTTTGAACTATCTCTCTTATGAGTGCTACCTGAGGGGGCGTAAACCTTAACAATCTGCACACCCTTCACTCGAAGAGAAATGCCACGACCACTGGGCAGCCGCTGCACATCCGTAAAGGGTATACCGTCGCGCAAAAGGATGGCAGTGCCTACAGCATCCTGAAGATTGATGTTATCAATAAGAACGTAACCGGGCACTTCTAAGGCTGTGACTACCTCCTGTAGGAGGGCAATGTCAACGCTGGTACCATACAAGAAATCAGTTAGCGAACGGAGTTTCACCGCACTTTGAATTCTATTGACGTTAAGTGTGGTAATGTTGTAGGTTTGGCTGTCACCCATGATGGTTCAGAGGACAATGAGCTCCGATTTTCGGATCGTCCATCTCTCCGGCTTTGAACCAAACTCGTTGGTAACGTTTGGAGTACGAAACGAAATGTCAAAACCAATAACGGGTCAGGGAGGGGAAGGTCACAGCGGGATGGTCATGCGCGAGAGCAGCTACTGCTGCATCTCCTCGTTCTGCTGCCGCCACGGTTCATTGCTGCCGGGGTGCTGCGCGGTGCGCGCGCCGCCCTGCCCGCCACCGCCGGCTGAGTCTGTCAACGTGGTCGCATCCGCCTGGCCACCACGCGGGGCTGCGACTGACGTCAGCGAGTTCCTGCGGGAGCGCTGCTGCAGCTGCTCGCTGCTCTGCTCGCTCTTCCTCTTAGCCGTTACGGTGCTCTGATCCCTCTCAGCGCTCAGTAGTGCCTTCAGGTGTTTGGTTTGTTCACGAATGCGTTCTTGCCTCGCGGTGTCCTCGCTGCGCACGGAGCAAGAAGATTGAGGTTCAGTCTCGCTGCCACTTTCTGACATGTGTACGGGTCTCAAACCATTCGACTTTTCCTCTTTGCTACTATTCCCTTTGCTTCTCCTTCGGCGGCCTTTCTTCGTGTCTGCTACAGTCTCTACCGATAGGGGTGGTTCAGGCAAACTGATCTGCACCCGCTCCTGTATCTCACACGGCTTAGTTTCAGAGGTGGCTGGCGCATCGTTGGTATCCAGCGGTAACTGCCCCGGTGAGGATGATGGTGCCGAATCGACGCCCGTCCTACCGCGAATGTCTTTGGCACTGCATTCCACCTGAACTGGCATCTCCGCCTCGCTAACATGTTCCGGCTGCCGAGATGGTGGTACAGTCCCCGCGACCACCTCACTCAATAGTGGAACAAGCTTTTCACTACAGTCTTCAGGACGTTCCCGTGGAAGTTGAAATGGACGTCGACGTGTACAGTTCATCCGCAGATGTTCAGTTGAATGGCAGATCGAACAGGTAGGGGGTTGGCCAATGTAAGTTACCTGTGCACGACAGCCGCCAAAGGCAACATACGAAGGTATATGCTTTTTCAAGTCTACACGTACACTTCGCGCCCCGCTGTTAACTTGGTAGCGATAGGCACTCGACCATTTTTCATTTGTAACTGACAAAACAGAGCCGTACAGTGACAGAGAACGTGCAATCAGATCATTAGGGCACTCAGGTGGCACATTAAATACCCTGACGGTTCTTACTCCGTATCCCGAAGGCACGATTTGGACATTACTAATACTGCCATCATTATGACGGAATGGTCTCACACCAACATGCTCCTCAACGAATTTCTCATAAGTGTCACTCGAAATAAATTTGATAAATAACGAGAGCTGCACAAAGTCCAACTGGAACGTGTCGACTATATCTTCAGGCAATTTCAAATACTCAAAGATCCACTCATGAATTTCAAACGCCGTCGGTCGCAAGGCAGCGCGATCGAAAACACACTGAACGCTGCTCGCTCTGTTAATTATCGACATCTTACTTACAACAGTTATACAGAAACAAACGTTAACAGCACTCACACACGCTGCTCAGCTCTCCACCTCAGCACTGCTCGCGACGTAAACACTGGCCCGCGCTACCGCCCGGTACCGCGCGATGTGCACTGGCCGAGTGCCGGAACACGACTGACCTGAGCCACCGAGGACACAGAGGATAGCCCGACTGAAGGGATTTATCTCTGGCACGCCTCCCGCGAAACCCACATTCTCAACGTATTGTCCAGCACTACATTCGTAGTGCCCCCGCCAATTATACTCATTACTCGCGGCGCTATTCTCTGTGTCCTCGGTGGATCAGATGGATAGAGCGTCTGCCATGTAAGCAGGAGATCCCGGGTTCGAATCCCGGTCGGGGCACTCGTTTTCATCTGTCCCCATTGACGTACGTCAACGCCTGTAAGCAGCTAAGGGTGATCATTTCATTGTAATTTCATTCTAACGAGCTGCATGGTCACCGATGGTATCTGTCCGAAAGAACAGATACCATCTTAGTATATACATAGTTAAGGCTCACCGGCCACTTGACCATCTTCTTCTTCTGTGCGAATGCACAAACAGTGCCCGAACTCTTAAGGGAATCGGCAACGCGCAGTGAGTAATGAGTATAATGGGCGGGGGCACAACGAATGCAGTGCGGGACAATTCGTTGAGAATGTGGGTTTCGCGGGAGGCGTGCCAGAGATACATCCCTGCAGTCGCGCTATCCTCTGTGTCCTCAGTGACTCAGATGGATAGAGCGTCTGCCATGTAAGCAGGAGATCCCGGGTTCGAGTCCCGGTCGGGGAACACAATTTCATCTGTCCCCGTTGACGTATGTCAACGCCTGTAAGCAGCTAAGGGAGTTTATTTCTTATATGCAAGTGGTTGCTTATTATTTCCTTATATACGACTGCAGTTGCTGAAGATGCACAAAATACTATGCCAAGCGTTGCCAGTGTCTTTTTGGGACACCCTGTCTACCGGCCTGTCACGAAAGTAGACTGCTCTAGGTCCCAGCTAACATCTCACCCCTGCATTACTGCCAGGTGACAAGACCGGCTGGTCTGTCGTTACAATTCGCTGCTTCCATTGTTTTTGGTTACCCATCGTTGCGTGACATCGTTCTACTACCTACGAGTGATACTGCTTAACTAGAACAAAAAATTAAACATGAATGCTCCGTAACGTATGTTCTTCTCCTTCCAAACAACACCAGGTTTAAATCCAGAAAATATGAATAAGGACGCCAATTTCTTATGGAACGAAGGGGTAATGCCACCTCAAAAGATACATTTTTGCCGACTATACGTATATTGCATACGGAGGACATAGGCCTGCGATTTATTTGGACAAAACTTTGATTTTGGAAAACGATACGAACAAATATGTCTGGCACGACTCCAAAGGAAACTGTGGTACAAAAAGCGTACGTGTACTTTTGTAGATCCATCATCGGTGTATTGGGCGATGGCTATAGTGACGAAGAGTCTGTAAGAGTTGCAATTGTAGCGTTTTCGGGCGAAACTGAATTCCTTCGGTCGTATTAAGGCGAGCCATCGGAACAAGTATCCTGTCAGTAGCATACGAGTCATGGCGCTCTGCCGGGCACAGAGTAACTCGCAACTAAATCTCATTCAAAGGTGACGCAATATAGTAATATGTCTCAAATGTGGCCAGTATTAATTTCTTAATTTTCGTAGCAACTTTCTCGCTACAAGATTTCACGAGGTCCATAAGAATCAGACATAAATGTAGCCGTGGTCTAGGGGTACCGTCTTTGATTAATAACCAAAACGTCTTCGGTCCCGGGTTCGATCCCCGCCGCTGCCTAAGTTTTGATAAATAATCAGCATTGGCGGCCGAAGACTTCCGGCATAAGAAGTCAGCCTCATTCTGCCAACAGCCTTGTCAAAGAGGGCGGAGGAGGGGATACAGGTTCAGGGCACTCTCTTGTCCTAGGGGTGGGAAATTGCCCCTAAAGGCGGAAGAATCAGCAATGATCATTTACATGAGGATGCAGAAGGCAATGGAAACCACTGCATTAAAGACACGTAACGTGTATCCAGAGGACATGTGGCCTGTAGTTGAAGAAGTGTCATGATGATCTCTCCATTGGCAAAAGATTCCGAAATAGTCCCCCATTCGGATCTCCGGGAGGGGACTGCCAAGGGGAGGTTACCATGAGAAAAAGACTAAATAATCAACGAAAGGATAATGTTCTACGAGTCGGGGCGTGGAATGTCAGAAGCTTGAACTTGGTAGGGAAACTAGAAAATCTGAAAAGGGAAATGCAAAGGCTCAATCTGGATATAGTAGAGTCAGTGAAGTGAAGTGGAAGGAAGACAAGGATTTCTGGTCAAATGAGTATCGGGTAATATCAACAGCAGCAGAAAATGGTATAACAGGTGTAGGATTCGTTATGAATAGGAAAGTAGGGCAGAGGGTGTGTTACTGTGAACAGTTCAGTGACCGGGTTATTCTAATCAAAATCGACAGCAGACCAACACCGACAACGATAGTTCAGGTATACATTCCGACGTCGCAAGCTGAAGATGAACAGATAGAGAAAGTGTATGAGGATATTGAAAGGGAGACGAAAATCTAATAATCATGGGCGACTGGAATGCAGTTGTAGGGGAAGGAGTAGAAGAAAAGGTTACAGGAGAGTATGGGCTTGGGACAAGGAATGAAAGAGGAGAAAGACTAATTGAGTTCTGTAACAAGTTTCAGCTAGTAATAGCGAATACCCTGTTCAAGAATCACAAGAGGAGGAGGTATACTTGGAAAAGGCCAGGAGATACGGGAAGATTTCAATTAGATTACATCAGGGTCAGACAGAGATTCCGAAATCAGATACTGGACTGTAAGGCGTACGCAGGAGCAGATATAGACTCCGATCACAATATGGTAGTGATGAAGAGTAGGCTGAAGTTCAAGACATTAGTCAGGAAGAATCAATACGCTAAGAAGTGGGATACGGAAGTTCTAAGGAATGACGAGATACGTTTGAAGTTTTCTAACGCTATAGATACAGCAATAAGGAATAAGGCAGTAGGCAGCACAGTTAAAGAAGAATGGACATCTCTAAAAAGGGCCATCACAGAAGTTGGGAAGGAAAACATAGATACAAAGAAGGTAGCTGCGAAAAACCATGGGTAACCGAAGAAATACTTCAGTTGTTTGATGAAAGGAGGAAGTACAAACATATTCCGGGAAAATCAGGAATACAGAAATACAAGTCGCTGAGGAATGAAATAAATAGGAAGTGCAGGGAAGCTAAGACGAAATGGCTGCAGGAAAAATGTGAAGACATCGAAAAAGATATGATTGTCGGAAGGACAGACTCAGCATGCAGGAAAGTCAAAACAACCTTTGGTGACATTAAAAGCAATGGTGGTAACATTAAGAGTGCAACGGGAATTCCACTGTTAAATGCAGAGGAGAGAGCAGATAGGTGGAAAGAATACATTGAAAGCCTCTATGAGGGTGAAGATTTGTCTGATGTGATAGAAGAAGAAACAGGAGTCGATTTATAAGAGATAGGGGATCCAGTATTAGAATCGGAATTTAAAAGAGCTTTGGAGGACTTACGGTCAAATAAGGCAGAAGGGATAGATAACATTACATCAGAATTTCTAAAATCATTAGGGGAAGTGGCAACAAAACGACTATTCACATTGGTGTGTAGAATATATGAGTCTGGCGACATATCATCTGACTTTCGGAAAAGCATCATCCATACAATTCCGAAGACGGCAAGAGCTGACAAGTGCGAGAATTATCGCACAATCAGCTTAACAGCTCATGCATCGAAGCTGCTTACAAGAATAATATACAGAAGAATGGAAAAGAAAATTGAGAATTCGCTAGGTGACGATCAGTTTGGCTTTAGGAAAAGTAAAGGCACGAGAGAGGCAATTCTGACGTTACGGCTAATAATGGAAGTAAGGCTAAAGAAAAATCAAGACACGTTCATAGGATTTGTCGACCTGGAAAAAGCGTTCGACAATATAAAATGGTGCAAGCTGTTCAAGATTCTGAAAAAAGTTGGGGTAAGCTATAGAGAGAGACGGGTCATATACAATATGTACAACAACCAAGAGGGAATAATAAGAGTGGACGATCAAGAACGAAGTGCTCGTTTTAAGAAGGGAGTAAGACAAGGCTGTAGCCTTTCGCCCCTACTCTTCAATCTGTACATCGAGGAAGCAATGATGGAAATAAAAGAAAGGTTCAGGAGTGGAATTAAAATACAAGGTGACAGGATATCAATGATACGATTCGCTGATGACATTCCTATCCTGAGTGAAAGTGAAGAAGAATTAAATGATCTGCTGAACGGAATGAACAGTCTAATGAGTACACAGTATGGTTTGAGAGTAAGCCGAAGAAAGACGAAGGTAATGAGAAGTAGTAGAAATGAGAACAGCGACCAACGTAACATGAAGTTAAGGAATTCTGCTACCTAGGCATTAAAATAACCAATGACGGACGGAGCAAGGAGGACATCAAAAGCAGACTCGCTATGGCAAAAAGGGCATTTCTGGCCAAGAGAAGTCTACTAATATCAAATACCGGCATTAATTTGAGGAAGAAATTTCTGAGGATGTACGTCTGGAGTACAGCATTGTATGGTAGTGAAACATGGATTGTGGGAAAACCGGAACAGAAGAGAATCGAAGAATTTGAGATGTGGTGCTATAGACGAATGTTGAAAATTAGGTGGACTGATAAGGTAAGGAATGAGGAGGTTCTACGCAGAATCGGAGAGGAAAGGAATATGTGGAAAACACTGATAAGGAGAAGGGACAGGATGATAGGACATCTGCTAAGACATGAGGGAATGACTTCCATGGTACTAGAGGGAGCTGTTGAGGGCAAAAACTTTAGAGGAAGACAGAGATTGGAATACGTCAAACAAATAATTGAGGACGTAGTTTGCAAGTGCTACTCTGAGATGAAGAGGTTAGCACAGGAAAGGAATTCGTGGCGAGCCGCATCAAACCAGTCAGTGGACTGATGACCAAAAAAAAAAAAAAAAAAGAATCAGTGACGAGATTTTTCCTTGCACAGGTGAAACAATTCCACACCTGTTATGACAATTTATTTTTATCTCAGAATACGTTTATGTTTCCGTGATAAAATATGTATCGCATGCATCTATAAATTTTGATGATTTCATATTTTTTCTTCAGTCCAAATATTTTAGTTTTGTGGCTGTTTCCAAATTTGAAGTAAAAAATATTTTTCCTGAAAATTTCTAGTTTTTATTTATTTATTCATTTTTGTCTTAATGACTGGCAATAATTATCTTTTGGAAAGTACTGCTTCATATTTTAGACTAAAAACAGAGACACAGGACATTTTTTGGGAATTTTTACTAACATCCTAAATTATCACTAAATCGCAGTACTTTTAAACAGTGGGCTTGCCTATTTTCGTGATAATCGCTTCAGTGAAAACTGTCTCGAAAGCTCTACAGTAGTTACCGAGATTAGCCTCCTCATACAGGCATGAAAACGCGGTGAGGGACTTTAATTTACAACATCCATTGATATCAAGTCGTCGATAGATCTACGTTACTAAGGTTTTTTCGACCACGCTGCAGAAATTTCGCTGGGAAGCCCTGACACATCTTCCTTACAGCCCCGATCTCTCTACATGCTATTACCGTATTTTTCGAGCCCTGAAGGAGGACACTATGGCCGTCTATTTACTTAGGGTGAAGAGGTAGACGCAATGATGATTGCATAGAGAACCACGAATCTTTCTAGGGGACTGATGACCTCAGAAGTTAAGTCCCATAGTGTTCAGAGCCATTTGAACCATTTTTTTTTAAAGTAATAAGCAGTTTACTTATATCTTTTTTCACCTGCCTTGTTTTCTCTTGACTTCCCTCTATAGTTGAAGAATGCAGTATTTTCTTATAATCCTATTAAAGTACATTATCAAACTGAAGGGCTATTATTTGGGATAGGTACGCTTCCTTCCTTGAATCATTAGCCTTCTGACTGGTTTGATGCGACCCGCCACGAATTCCTTTCCTGTGCCAACCTCTTCATCTCAGAGTAGCACCTGCAACCAACGTCCTCAATTATTTGCTGGATGTATTGCAATCTCTGTCTTACTCTACAATTTTCACCCTCTATAGTTCCCTCTAGTACCCTGGAAGTTATTCCTTAATGTTTTAACGTATGTCATACCATCCTGTCCCTTCTTATTCTAGGTGTTTTCCATGTATTCCTTTCCTTGTCGGTTCTGCGGAGAAACTACTCATTCCTTACCTTATCAGTCCACCTAATTTTCAGCATTCGTCTGTAGCACCACGTCTCAAATGCATCGATTCTCTTCTGTTCCGATTTTCCCACAGACTATGTTTCACTACCATACAATCCTATGCTCCAAATGAACATTCTCTGAAATTTCTTCCTCAAATTATCTACGTTTGACACTGGAAGACTTCTCTTGGCCAGGAATGTCATTTCTGCTAGTGCTAGTCTGCTTCTGATGCCTTGCTTACTCCGTCCGTCATTGGTTATTTTGCTGCCTAGTTAGCAAAATTCCTTAACTCCATCTACCTGATCACCAATCCTCATGTTTACTTCCTCAATGTTTTCATTTCTGCTACTTCTCATTACATTCGTCTTTCTTCGATTTACACTCAATCCATATTTTGTACAGATTACACTGTTTACCCCATGCAGCAGATCCTGTAATTCATTTCCACTATCACCGACGATAGCAATGTAATCAGCGAATCTTATCGCTGATATCCTTTCACCTTGAATTTTAATTCCACCCTTGGAATATTTCTTGTGTTTCCGTCATTGTTTCTTCGATGTACAAATTGAACAGTAGAGGCGAAAGACTACATCCATGTCTTACACGCTTTGTAATCCGAGCACCATTCCCTTTTGATTCTAATACAAAATGTATATTGCCCATCTTTCCCTATAGCTTACCCCTAGTTTCCTCAGAATTTCGAGTATCTTGCACCATTTCACACAGCAGAACACTTTTTCCAGTAGGAAAAATCCAGTGAACGTTTTTGATTTTTCTTCAGTCTTGCCTCCATTATCAACCACAACGTCAGAATTGCCTTTTCTTTTTCGTTCTTCGATATGTTATTCCTGCCAGTAACTTGAAGGCAAGAGCTTTTAAGCTAACTTTTGCGATAATTCTCTAGTGTGCGATAGCTCTCGCACTTGTTGGCCCCTGCAATCTTCTGCATTGTATGGATGATATTTTTCCGAAAGTCGTATGGTATATCGCCAGACTCATACATTCTGTACACCAATGTCAATTGTTGTTGTGTTGCATATCCCCCCCCCCAGTAATTTTAAAAATTCTAATGGAATGTTATCTGTCCCTTCTGCTTTATTTGATTTTCAGTCTTTAAAAGCTCTTTTAAATTCTGATTCTAATATAGGATACCCTATCTCTTATATATCATTTTTCTTCTTCTATACCGTCGTAGACAAGTCCTCACCCTCATATACGCCTTCAATGTACTCTTTCCGTCTATAGCTCTTTCCTCTGCATTTAACCGTTGTATCCCCATTGCACTTTTAATGCTACTTCTTTCAGCTTCAGCAAAGGTTGTTTTAACTTCTCTGTACGCTGACTCAGTCCTTCTGACAAATATTTCGTTTACGATTACGTCACATTTCTCGTGCAACCATAGCTTCCTTGCACTTCCTATTTGTTTCGTTCTTAGATGACTTCTATTTCTGTACTCCTTAATTGTCTTGAATATTTATGTACGTAATTCTTTCATCGATCAACTGAAATATTTCTTCTGTTACTTAACGTCTCTTCACATTTACCTTCTTTGTACCGACGGACCGGTCGGAGTGGCAGTGCGGTTCTAGGCGCTACAGTCTGGAACCGAGCGACCGCTACGGTCGCACGTTCGAATCCTGCCTCGGGCATGGATGTGTTTGATGTCCTTAGGTTAGTTAGGTTTAATTAGTTCTAAGTTCTAGGCGACTGATGACCTCAGAAATTAAGTCGCATAGTGCTCAGAGCCATTTTTTATACCGACGGTTTTCTTTCCAAATTCTAAGATGGCGCTTTTCAGAGATGTCTATTCTTCTTCAACTAAGCTGCCTACTGAGCTACTCCCTATCGCAGTGTCCCTACAGCCTCAGAGAACTTCAAGGGTATCTCTTCATTCCTTAGTACTTCCGTATCCCACTTTTTTGAGCGCTGATTCTTCCTGACTAGTCTCTTAAACTTCAGCCTACTCTTCATCACTACTAAATTGTGATCTGAGTCTATATCTGCTAATTGGTACGCCTTACAATCCAATATCTGATTTCGGTATCTCTGCCTAATCATGATGCAGTCGAACTGAAATCTTCCCGTATCTCCCGGCCTTTTCCAAGTATACCTCCTCCTCTTGTGATTCTTGAACAGGGTATTCGCTATGACTAGCTGAAATTTATAGCAAAACTCAATTAATCTTTTCCTCTCTCATTCCCAGTACCAATCCCATATTCTACCGCAACCCATTCTTCTACTCATCCCCATATAAGCACATTCCAATCCCCCATGATTATTAGATTTTCATCTCTCTTTACGTAATGAATCCTCATCTTCGGCTTGCGGCGGCGGCATGTATACCTGAACTATCGTTGTCGTGATTCTGATGAGAACAAGCCTATCACTGAATTGCTCACAGTAACTCACTCTCTGCCCTAGCTTCCTATTCATAACGAGTCCTACTCCCGATATACCATTTTTCTGCCGCTGTTCATATTACCCTGTTATATATCATCTGATCAGAAGTTCTTATCTTCTTTCCACTGCACTTCACTGATTCCACTACATTTCTGAATAGCCCTCGTAGTTAGTCCTCCCAACATCATTGTACATTAGAAACACTAAATAAGCAAAATATGAAAATAATAATTACGAAAATCCTTTTTTTACATCTATTTTTACCCAGTGAAACATCCTAGTTAGGTTAAAAATAAATATATAAAAAATTAATCAATGAAAACACGGAATATTACTAAAATTGAAATGATACAGCACTGTAATACAAAACATAAAAAATTAACTGAAGAAAGAAATTCAACGAGATAATGCTTCTGAATCACTGTAGAAAGTGAACAGATTTTTTTGTTTTTTGGTTTTTTTTTCCCTTGGCAAAAGAATGCTTCTCGCTTGCAACAGGTATTGTTAGATACAACAGTGTGGCTGGTTACTCGATACCAGCGACCTATGCTATACTTACAACAGCTCCGCTAAGTTTTGTGCACAAGACAGTTTCGATACTTCACTTTCTATGAAGTTCTTATATTGACAAGATGAGCTAGAAGGAGAAATGACGTCAAGGATTGTCAGAAACGCAAATGCAACCTTTTTAAGATCTCCATCACAGGTTATCCAGATGAACAGGGGTTGTATTGCTCTATGAGTGTCTGTAACTTACCTATTCATTAAAATCGCGTACTTTGCTGCAAATACGTGCTATCCCTGGGGAGGAAGGCGTCACTCCAGATATACAGTGCCTGACAAGAAAAATGAAATTTTATTTTTGAGGTTGGTCTACAGCCTCATGCTGTTTTGAGAATGAAAACGCGGTTCAGGTACGCTGTATTATTTTTTTTCGTTTATTATCTGTGTGAGTGGCCAATTTGACTTTTGGTCACTGTCAATCACGTATCTTAAGTCCCAGTTTCATTTTACATTGACCTCGTCAGTAATAGCTTCTTTAGCCGTCTTTAGAACAAAATACATCACTTATACTAACGCATCGGGGATCCTACAGTTGTTTGGTAGGATTTTGGAGGCATGTAACATTAGACGTCTACGCACAGGTAATGTAATTCTTGGTGTGAATCTTCAAGTTTTCGCGGCGCAAAGACTGCTCCATTAAGTATCGGGAATGCAGCCGCATGAATTCTGCTTCTTCTTCTAATATTTCGGCTGTATACCTTTCAGCCATCTTCAGAGAGAGCCGTACGACTGACGCTCCAGCGCTCGATCCATCCTTTTAAACTCGCGGACCGCACCACTGCGCATGTGGCCACAGATAAACAAGGCGCCAGTGATGTTAATCGACGGCAAAGACGTACAAAATGCATGAGTAGTGTTCTAAGAACTTTGGTACACCGAGAACACGTCATTTCTGATGAAAGTAGTTTAAAAGACGAACTTTTACATCTGAAGAGAGTTTTTGAGGACAGCGGGTATTCTCCACAACAGATACGTAAGGCACTACAAATAAAACCTAAGGTGTCGGTAAGGAATGTAGAAGATGACGAGGAAACATTTAAATCCATGGCTTTCCTGCCGTATGTGGGAAGCCTTTCATCCAAAATAGGAAGGATCCTCACTAAACATAAAGTAAAACTGATTTTTCGTCCACCTGCGAAGACGGCTGCACTCCTGGGTTCCGTTAAAGATGACTTACTACTCCGCAAGCCTGGAGTTTACAAGATACCATGTGAATGTGGCCTTTCATATATCGGACAAACGAATCGTACAGTCCAAGAGAGGTGTACGGAACATTGCAGGTACACTCGGCTCTTACAACCCAGTAAATCGGCTGTGGCACAGCATTGTACTGATTCTGGTCACTCTATGGTATATGAAAATGTCGAAATTCTGACTTCTGTTTCGTCTTTCTGGGACTCCGTAGTAAAAGAGGCCATTGAAATCCGCTTGACGAAGAATTTAATTAATAGAGACAGCGGTTTCACATTAGATAAATCATGGAATCCGGCACTTTCAATATTGATCTTACAAAGACGTCGCTACAGTTCAGCTCCCAGTAACACACTCCTGGAAATTGAAATAAGAACACCGTGAATTCATAGTCCCAGGAATGGGAAACTTTATTGACACATTCCTGGGGTCAGATACATCACATGATCAAACTGACAGAACCATAGGCACATAGACACAGGCAACAGAGCATGCACAATGTCGACACTAGTACAGTGTACATCCACCTTTCGCAGCAATGCAGGCTGCTATTCTCCCATGGAGACGATCGTAGAGATGCTGGATGTAGTCCTGTGGAACGGCTTGCCATGCCATTTCCACCTGGCGCCTCAGTTGGACCAGCGTTCGTGCTGGACGTGCAGACCGCGTGAGACGACGCTTCATCCAGTCCCAAACATGCTCAATGGGGGACGGATACGGAGATCTTGCTGGCCAGGGTAGTTGACTTACACCTTCTAGAGCACGTTGGGTGGCACGGGATACATGCGGACGTGCATTGTCCTGTTGGAACAGCAAGTTCCCTTGCCGGTCTAGGAATGGTAGAACGATGGGTTCGATGACGGTTTGGATGTACCGTGCACTATTCAGTGTCCCCTCGACGATCACCAGAGGTGTACGGCCAGTGTAGGAGATCGCTCCCCACACCATGATGCCGGGTGTTGGCCCTGTGTGCCTCGGTCGTATGCAGTCCTGATTGTGGCGCTCACCTGCACGGCGCCAAACACGCATACGACCATCATTGGCACCAAGGCAGATGCGACTCTCATCGCTGAAGACGACACGTCTCCATTCGTCCCTCCATTCACGCCTGTCGCGACACCACTGGAGGCGGGCTGCACGATGTTGGGGCGTGAGCGGAAGACGGCCTAACGGTGTGCGGGACCGTAGCCCAGCTTCATGGAGACGGTTGCGAATGGTCCTCGCCGATACCCCAGGAGCAACAGTGTCCCTAATTTGCTGGGAAGTGGCGGTGCGGTCCCCTACGGCACTGCGTAGGATCCTACGGTCTTGGCGTGCATCCGTGCGTCGCTGCGGTCCGGTCCCAGGTCGACGGGCACGTGCACCTTCCGCCGACCACTGGCGACAACATCGATGTACTGTGGACACCTCACGCCCCACGTGTTGAGCAATTCGGCGGTACGTCCACCTGGCCTCCCGCATACCCACTATACGCCCTCGCTCAAAGTCCGTCAACTGCACATAGGGTTCACGTCCACGCTATCACGGCATGCTACCAGTGTTAAAGACTGCGATGGAGCTCCGTATGCCACGGCAAACTGGCTGACACTGACGGCGGCGGTGCACAAATGCTGCGCAGCTAGCGCCATTCGACGGCCAACACCGCGGTTCCTGGTGTGTCCGCTGTGCCGTGCGTGTGATCATTGCTTGTACAGCCCTCTCGCAGTGTCCGGAGCAAGTATGGTGGGTCTGACCCACCGGTGTCAATGTGTTCTTTTTTCCATTTCCAGGAGTGTACATGGACCTCCCAGCATGGATCGAATGCGCAGCCACAGACGTAACTCATGCATATTGTACGTCTTTGCCGCCGATCAACATCACTGGCGACTTGTTTATCTGCGGCCGCATGCGCAGTGGCGCGGTCCGCGAGTTTGAAAGGATGGAGCGAGCGCTGGAGCGTCAGTCGTACGGCTCTCTCTGAAGATGGCTGAAAGGTATACAGCCGAAACATTAGAAGAAGAAGCATAATTCATGCGGCTGCATTCCCGAAACTTAATGGAGCAATGTAATTCTTGTAAATAACGGACCGTTGATTTGTGTACGTGGTGATGGTGCTCGATAGCGACCCAGATGGGTGCCATAGGATTTACAACAGGCGAACTTGGTCGCCGAGACATCAATGTGAGTTCACTATGATGCTCTTCAAACCACTGTAGCACGCTTCTGGCTCCAAGACTGGGACAATTATACTGCTGAAAGGTGACATCGCCGTGGGGGAAGACATCAAGCATGAAGTGATGCAACTGTCTTCGATTACTACCACAGGTCCCATGCAAGCGCAGGAGAATGTCTCTCATAGCATAATACTGCTCCCACCAGCCTTCATCCGTAGTGCGCTGCAGACATCAGCCGCCTCGATGACGGCGTTTGTGGAGACGACCAGCGACCTAGTGTAGCAAATATGTGATTCATCAGAAGAGCCGACAAGTTTTCACTGATCGACGGTCGAATCCCGATGGCGCGGTACTGACTGCAGTCGTAACTGACGATGTCGTTGGGTCGACATGCGAACACATAGGGGTGTCTGCAGCAGAGCTCCACGTTCAACAGTGTACGATGAACGGTGTGCTCTGAAGCACTTGCGCGTGCGCCAGCATTGTGCTATTTCAGAAGAGATGCCACTGATCACCATCTATCCTACTGAATAGTGCAGACAAGCCTCCGAACTTCACGTTCTGTGAAGAGGCGTGGACGTCCAAGCATTTAGCGCCTAGATGTAACTTCACTGTTCTTCTACTTCTTTCTGTAGACGCTCTCGATAGTAGCATGTGAACATTCGACCAGCTTCGCCGTTTTCGAGATAATCCTTCACAGGCCTTCCGTAATAAAAATCTACTCTTTGTCAAATCTGCTTACCTTAACGGTTTACACTATTTGCACTGCATATCTTCGCTAGGGTGATCCCCCGTCCAAGTCTGCTCTGCTTATATACTTTTGTTACCGTGTCATATACCCGCAACGTCACTAAACAGCATCCAGTATCACTGTGGGAAAATTTGGAAATTTGTGGTAAGGACTATGGGACCAAACTGTTGAGGTCATCGGTCCCTAAGCTCACACACTACTTGATCTAATCTAAACTAACTTACGCTAAAGACAATACATACACCCACGCCCGAAGGAGGCCTCGAACCTCCGACGGGGGGAGTCGCGCGATCCTATCACTGTAGGCAGTGGTCAGAATGTTTTGGCTAATCACTGTACTTTGTAATGTACCAGAGATATATTATAATGTCAAATGAAGCTGGAAGCTTAATATACATGCTTTAAAATGACGAAAGGTCGAAATTGGCCAATCGCGTAGATTATAAAAAAAAATTGACACGGCCTATCTGGGCCATGTTTTCTTTCTCAAAAAAAGTGAAACACCCAGTTGACATGCTCGGATTCAGTGTATCTTCGTACATGTACACGTCATCAGCAGATAAATAAACTATTAGACTTTCAATTACCTGTGACAAGTAGAACGGTCACCAGATTGGATTAGTTGGTGTGTCGCGTCTACGCACTAACGCCACACAGCGCCCCACACCCGAAGCTGCCAGCTGACGCAACTACCAGATGCGTTATTGCCATCATGGTTTTCGATTGTAGGCGCATTGAGAGCCTTCACAATTTCGTCAGTGCATCTCGAGACGCTTGGCTGAACCCATTCTGATCAGGCTCATGTTCCAAGAAGTTAAGAGTTGTCAAAGATTTGAAGAAAAGATATAATCATTGCACTTGATGACTGATAAGAACTGTCAACTGTGTTAGTCGTTTTAGGACTTGCTAAAAAATGTACCTTCTGATTTACTCATTTCAGAACTCGCTAAAGGAATGTAATTTAGGTACAAAGGGATGGCTGTAGCTGTTTGAAGGGCTCTTGGGCTCTCATGTATGGCCGCCTCTCTGCACGGTCTGTACCTCGCCACAAAGTTGCCCTTGGGCATTTCAGAGGGCCTTGTTTCGTCCCACAGATTTTGTTGCCAAATAGCGCCGAATTTCCTCAAGCTGCCTTGTCCAACTTCTTTGCTCTTGCCTTCCCCTTAACAGTGTAGAGAGCACTATGTCCACGTCCATGATTCTCAACTAAAATGTATGTATAACATTTTTGAACTCACTTTCCATTCGGACTTGTCCCAGTGATTCTTCAACAAAACCTTATCACTAAATCTTAAACTAAGTGTCACTCATTATTTCTAAAATAACATATTGTCTCTAGGGCTGTGTTTCGATCAGTTTACATCATAGTTCGGAAAATCTCTGCTCCATTTTCAACTTGTTTGTTTTTGGAGCTGTGAAAAACTTTTGCTTACCGATTTGTACCTCAAACATTCAGAAGTGAAACTTACTAGTAACCGAGCGGTCTAGGGCGTTGCAGTCGTGGACTGTGCGGCTCGTCCCGGCGGAGGTTCGAGTCCTCCCTCTGGCATGGGTGTGTGTGTTTGTCATTATGATAATTTAGATTAACTAGTGTGTAAGCTTAGGAACTGATGACCTTAGCAGTTATGTCCCATAAGATTTCACACACATTTGAACAGTTTTGAACTTACTAAAAAACTATATTTTTTTATATTCATTTATTCTTGTTGATGTTTCCCCATTGCAGAACACTTCATTAGTGTTGCTCATGTCTCATATTGTTACCGCTCCTTATAGAGAATAGAAGTGGCATGAACAGCATCAGATTTTGAGTGATCACTTTCAGGGACAGGGAGATGCCGTGTTCTCGTTGAGACAGAATTATCAGACCTGACAGTTTGAAGAGGGCGTCATATTGGGTCTCCATTTAGCCCGCTACTTAATAGTGTAATATGCAGATCTGTGTGTCATTCGAATGTGACAATGGCCGCATGTTGGACTGCATGGGAATGTGAAGGCAGGCGTACTAGTCGTCAAGGTTCAGGTCCAACCCATCAGATTATCACGAGGGAGGATCACCGTATTGTGCAACAGACACATCACAACCTCTTCACTACTGCAGCTGCCATCCGCAAACAAGTAAAGGGCTCCCTGCAACATTCCCTGACGTTCCACAGCATTGGTCAGAGACCAGCAGCTGCCGGGCTACGGAATTACAGTCCCAAGTGAGGCCTGCCGTCAACACCGCAACGCATGACCCCGAAGCATGGGATGCTGATAAATGGCGCGCATTCTGTTAAGCAGTAAATAGCGGCTATGCACTACCATGGATGACAATTGTCTGCGAGTATGCTGGGATTGGGGCAGCTATCCCGTTCTTCCCACGCTTTGGAGAAGCTCAGCTGTGTTACTTCTCAAGCCGTCGTATAGAGAGCCATCGGGTATGACTTCAGATCACAGTAGCTGGTGATTGAGGAAACTCTGACGGAACAACGGTATGTCATTGGCATTCTGGGTCCTCAAGAGCTACCCCTCACACGACAGCATCATAGTGCCATTTTTCAACACGACAATTAAAACGTCCCCTTAGAAAAATTGTGCATGACTGTGCTTAAACTGACACGCAATATTTTTTAGCGCAACGCAATCTGACTTTCCAACATCCCTACAAAGAATGCCCCTGACTAACATTAACCTATACGTTGCACAAATCGCTTACCTCACAAAAATCCTGGTTACTCGAACTACTGCAATACAGCGAGCGCCACTACTGCCAGCTAAATAAAAGATTCAAACTACTGAAGGCACTAACTACTGATAGGCACAGTTAGCAAATGAAAGATTTTAATAGAGAACAAACGATGTATTTACCTTAATAGTCACAATATATATAGCAAATTCATGACATCCAGTCTTACAAATTTCAAAACTCCGCCATCTCTCTCCCCACATCCACCACTGCTGGCGGCTCACCTCCAACTGCACAACGCTACGCGCTGTTAACATCCTACTGCCCAACGCTACAATGGCGAGTATTACAACAATGCCAACCAGCCACAGACTGCACACAGCGGAGCCAGTGATTTTCATACAGAGCGCTACGTGGCGTTACCAATAAAAAAACCTAAACAGCCTACTTACATAGCCCCCATGCTTCCCACAAAAAATTTTACAAATTGTTTTGGGCAGTGGCCAATACAGATTTGAAAAATTTTTTCATAATGACAGTAACAAAGAAATGAAATGCACACACCTATCTATACAATGTTGGTCAAAAGGTAAAATTTTCCATAAAGACCGTCCTGATCGTTCATCACAGTAAAATAACAGTGTTTTTGCTCAATGTCTGAGCAGTAAAAGAAAATGCACACGGAAGTATTGGATTTACATGCAGTCTTGAAGAAGTAGTGTTGTCCTTCCAACGGAAAGACAGTGCTGACTCTGGACATGCTGACAGGTAATGGGCCACAACAGAGCAAACCCACAGCAGAGTCAGTCGTAGTTTTGAAGAATATTGTTAGGTTGGCCATCACAGAGCAGACCCACTGTAGTCCTAGTAGAGATTATGGTATTGGTGGGCCACCAGAGGTGCAGACCCACTGCAGTCCTTGTAGAAATAATGGTATTGGTGAGTCATCAAAGGTGCAGACCCACTGTAGTCCTTGTAGAGATGGCTAGCAGCCAACTGTTGCGACTTTGCAGGTGCACAATCACCATCGAAGAGTCTTGTGGACAGTATAGCAAGTCCATAAACCACCACTTGTCCACTCACAAAGAATTTGTTTGAAATGTCCTTACAACCAGCAATGCTGTTATCCAGTCCCTTGCTGAATTATTAACACATGTGCAAACAGTATCAGTCCCTACTTCTCACATATTGTCCATATACTATGACCAACAGAAACGTGTGCAGTGAAATGTAATTTACAAGTTACTTAATTTGATGAACTGGTGTCAATTACAATTTTATAACATAAGAATACAATAACAAAGGTACAAAATATATCATTAAAGAACATTATAGTACAGATAACATTTGCAGTAATACAGGCTTTACAAAAGAATCGAAATAACAAATACATCAGTGTTACAAAACTTATGACATAAGTACATACATAAAAGATCATAATAACTTTTGAAACATCAACTTCACACATGAGTATTAGAACAAAACAGAATAAATAATGTGTAAACATCTTTACGAAGTAAATAACATGTTATTAATGCAAATTATATTTGAGGATAACAGTATTCCTTATCATAGTGAATGTAGCCTAGTATTAGAAGAGAAAAAATTCTATGAAACAGTACATAGAGACAGGAACAAAATAAATACACTAGGGTACACAAACACATAGTGGGATAACACAAAAGGAAAGGACAGGGTTTGTTTTCAGGGTAACATTTGGTACTGCAGTCCATCCCAAAACTCCATTCTATAGATCGTCCCTCTTATTTCAACATTTGCTCCAGCCAAAAAAAAATCCTATCCAAGCATGCTTTCTGTATTTATATGTTCATATATTTCTTACCTCATTATTTATTTTCCATCATCTTACCACATCATTTATTTCCAAGAAAATCCTACCTAAACCTGTTGTCCCTAAACCCTACTTTTTTTGTTCCTATCCGCTTTCAAAATACTTTTTGGCCAAACCATTTTCTTATAGCTTCTCAATGCATTTCTTCCAATTCATCGCAACTCATTCTCTTTATAGTCTACCCCCTCTTAAGCTAACTTAAATCTACTGAGCTCAGATGCTTAAACTAAGGGACGAAGCAATGCAGCAGCACAAAACAATTAACACAAACAGCAATGACAAAAAAAATCCAAATTGGCAAAAAAGGCAGCAATATAGGACTTAGCAAAGCAAATGCAACATTACAACTAATATGAAGCAATGAACAGCAACAAGAAAAATAAATCAGTAGTAAAACTGGCTTAACAGAGTAATACAAAGTGAAATTCAGTAACACTATGCCTGGCAAACAGCAGCAGCAAATGCAATAACTTATATCTAAACATGACAAAGCTCAAGCAGAAAAAATATTACAGTAAAGACAACAATGCAGAAAAGGAAAATGTCTATTCACATATTAATATCTATGTCATTCAAGTGGTGCACCACAAAATTAATTCTACAAAAGATGTTACCAAGTAGTTGAAAAGAAAATTAAGTATGCCGTAACTGTTATTAATCTCTTCTTATTGTTCTTTCTTTTCCAAGTGCTCCTTTTTTCAAAGAACGTGGATCATAAAATGATTATTTAATAAATCTGTTGGCAGAAAGTGTTCACATTAGCAAATGCATTTAATTTTATTGTATAAAACCAATGCTGCAACACAGCTAGAAACTAGATATCAAATGAAATAAGCAACTATGACAGGTAAAGCATAAAAATATCATTCAATAGTCACGTGACATTTCGTAAGTTAGTACAAATTCTCTCAACTCTCTTAGAAAGACGTTTGTCATTATCAGGTGTGCAGATGTAAGTAAGTATCTTTCCAAGTAATGAGCGTGTCGTTTTTGCGATGCTTTCTACAAAGGACTGTCAATAGCGAGGATAATGGCCCCTTTTTTTTTCACCTGTGCCTCTGAAAGCCACACACTAATGGCTTTTTTCCAGGCGATGCACAGCTGGGCGTCAACGACGCATTACGTCAAGGTCACTTGGCTTTCTCACCGAAATATTTACGACACCAGTTTCCGCTATAGTGGCAGTCCCATATAAAAAATTTCACAGGTCCAGAATTTGCGTTACAAATGTGTAGAAACAAAATCCTGTTGATACAACAGTGTCCAAAAAATTTTCGCCAGCATAGTGATACATTCATGCATATACACACATTTCATAACTCTTAAAGGACGACTCTTGGTTTCCAACATCCTTTTTCACAAACCAGAGTCCCTAACCACTACTCATTACTCCTTGCTTTATTACACATATACATATTCGTCGACACTTCTTCAATATTTAATCATAAGAAATACGTAGCATAATCAAATTCCTCATATACGGTAGCATCATCTTATTGACCATACACATACCTCAACAGCATAATACACATCGTCGTCGTAAAAATAACACCATAACGCCTCAGTCAAATCTCTAAAAGACCGTAGCTTTCTACAATAATGTCAAAACCTAAAAAAAAAATCTCTGCTCATTTCAATAGTGTCATCTACCTCAAACGTATTTTAAAAATCATGATCCCATACCAAATAGATCATTCAAAGCTCTCATAGTATCACAACGGTTCTGAAAAAATATGAACAGTTCACAAAGTACACACCAAATACAATTTCATAAGTGTGAAATTATCCAACTGTGTAATTGCATAAACATGTGTCACTGGCGTAGTAAAAAAAAAATGTTTGTTTCTCTCAGTTAAATGATCAGATAGCTGTGTAATTCTGTGTTAGAGAAATGTGGTACCAATGTGTAAAGTTGTATAAGCAAATACCATATTAGCTAGGGTTCCTTGTGCTTGCCGTACACATGGTACACAAAGTAGGCGTGTACCCCCTGAGGATTAATGTAATTATATCTTCAGGTGTTACAGATTACAGCAATGGAATGAAATGTATCATGGAAAACCTTTGTATCATTGTACTTCAAATATCTTTAAAAATAAATGTTTTAAGTACAAAATTAACCACTCGAATAAGTGTACTGTAGCGCTAAACTGTGCGTCTTGTTGTAAGATAATCTCTATGGAAGTGTCGTAGTTGTCGTCATCCGAAAGCTAAGTTCTGCAGAAGTCAATGTACTTACCTCATGATAAACAAAAGTGAAATGTTTTGCGTATAGATATCGTAGTTACTACGCTTATTACTGTGATGAAGTAAGTACTGTACTGTAATGTATTATTGTGCTACAGAAAAGGCTGTCTCATTGTAGCTATACCACAAAGTTACTACTAAAACATGTATTCCTTTCCAGAAGAATTCAGAAAAACTGTGCAGATATAAAACAGATACACCGCAAAAGTACAATGTAAATTGTGTCACACATTAGTAGCGTCGTGATATAATCGTGTAGCTATCAAAGAAACCAAATGCTAAGTCATCTTTAATCTTACAGAAACTACTTCAAATAAAGAATGTCTTTTCAACTAAACCAAAATGTTGCATTAAAATCTCATTAACAGTATATGTTCTAAGTATGTAAGCCTTATAGTCGTTACGTAATCGTGCAACTAACAAGCAAGAATGTACAAATAACAACACTGTGTTGTCTGTTCACTATAACAATGCATTCGTAATTTCTGTTTAAAAATGTTCCCTAGGTTCTAGACTGGATAGTTAACTTCAAAACATTGTTGCATGTTTACAGTTTCTCAGTGTGGCAAAGCATACTAGAAATGTGAAGTGAAATGTTTTATGGCAAAGACAAAGTTAATAAGCAGATTATCTTTCAATAAACGGTTTTACATGTGAAATGTGGTGTAAACCTTTACTCTTCCTAGTACGCAGAGTTTCAACTTCAACGCAATTACCATGTGGTATACGTCGGATTCTGTAAGGTCCATTGTAAACTAGAAAGAATTTGTGACTCAAGTGTTTCCTCTTATGTCACAATGAATGAGCTTTAATGAGAACTTTCTGACCAATATATAATTTCTTTGCATTTGCTTTACCGTGTAATTTTCTCCATTTGTCTGCAACAGAATTTATATTTTTAATAGCCAAATCAATTATGTCTTTGTGTCGAAGTTTACGTGTATTCGGAAAAGGTACAAGCTCTCTGATTCTGTTCGGTGGTTCTTTATTCTTCAGTACAAGAACAGGTGGTAAAGCAGTGGAGTCATGAGGCATTTCATTCAGCACGTTTTATGTAAGTAGGCTGTTCAGGTTTTTTTTTATTGGTAACGTCACGTAGCGCTCTGTATGAAACTCACTGGGTGTGCTGTGTGCAGTCTGTGGCTGGTTGGCATTGTTTTAATACTCGCCATTGTAGTGTTGGGCAGCTGGATGTTAACAGCGTGTAGCGTTGTGCAGTTGGAGGTGAGCCGCCAGCAGTGGTGGATGTGTGGAGAGAGATGGCGGAGTTTTGAAATTTGTAAGACTGGATGTCATGAACTGCTATATATATTATGACTATTAAGGTAAATACATTGTTTGTTCTCTATTCAAATCTTTCATTTGCTAACTGTGCCTATCAGTAGTTAGTGCCTTCAGTAGTTTGAATATTTTATTTAGCTGGCAGTAGTGGCGGTCGCTGTATTCCAGTAGTTCGAGTAACCAAGATTTTTGTGAGGTAAGTGATTTGTGAAACTTATAGGTTAATGTTAGTCAGGGGCATTCTTTGTAGCGATTTTTGAAAGTCAGATTGCGTTGCGCTAAAAAAATGTCAGGGCCATTATTTTGTAGGGATTTTTGAAAGTCAGATTGCGTTGCGCTAAAAAATATTGTGTGTCAGTTTAAGTACAGTCATGCACAATTTTTCTAAGGGGACGTTTCACGATGTTCTTCTGCTCATGGCACTTGTGCTTATGATCTGTCCACGTGATATTGGGGTACTCCTGTGGGCAGCAACATGACAGAGACCAGCTTGAGCATCAACTCTGTCCCAGTGCTGCATCTACAATTTTAAGGACTGTTTATAACAGCTGTGGGCCAGCTTGCCTCAGGAGAGGATACAAAGCCCTTATGACAGCCTTACCAACCGAATCAGTTTAAACATCCAAGCCAGAGCGGATGAACACATCACACTGATACGTGCACCCATTATAACAAGTTCTTTGAAAATCTGTAATCACTGAAGCAACATCACGCACCCTCTCAACCTCTAAAATTTAATTTCGTTTCCTCCTCTCTTTCTAAGTCCTTCACTTTTTTGTGAGGATGTGTAGTTACAGGCTCTGTCAACTTCTCGTCCTTGTAAAGTTTACGGGCAGCAATTTTTTATTTTTGGAGTTGAACCTCAGTCGGTAAAAACGTAGCCTTGATAGGATAATTTTGTTGTCCGTCATCTGTGCCACTGTTAAAGCCCATTTTTCTCAATAACGGGTGTAAGTATCAGTGCGGGAATCGTACTCACACTTCTTAATTGTTTGTTTGGGAAATTAAAAGTAACGTCCCACCTTCCACATATGTTGAAACCTCATAAAGTAGTCTGTCTAATCACACTTTAATGTTAGTTATTTTTGATAGCGCCATTCTTAAGAGATTCTGCAGTTACATTGTCCATACTCTTGGGAAATTTGTCTCAGGTGCCACAGTAATTTTTTCTACGACTTTTCACTGAACCATTAATAGGGTAAAAAAACTGTAGTATTAAATTTTCTTCTTAAGGTCTATGTTTACAGTTCATTAACTACATTTCTTACTTGTAAGAATTGTATTTGTCAAAGGCTTAAGAACGTTTTACTGCTCGAGAATTACCTCAGACGCACTCAATGAACAAATCGTTACAACCAGCCACCATAGCATATTATGGCTAAACAATTCGCATTTTCGTAATTATTATTTATAACGGGCGACAGGCTGTACCGTTACGAAAGGACCGCCACAAGTTAATGAGATAAATGAAAGGAAAAGCCTGAATGAGCTGACAAATTCTGGCAAACACTGGAACGTATGATATCGAAAGCATTGCAGTCTCAATGAGAATCCTTGCAGCAGACGTGAACACACTGTATGCCACTGAAGTGGAAAACACATATTGCTGTATTGGAATGCTTGTGAGGAGAAGCTACTCGCCTTAGCACTGGTCTCAGTCTGCACTGACGTGGAGAAGTGCCAGGTAACACAGTCAGTGCCTCTGGCATGAGTGACACTGAGTTATAATCTGTCTCGTGTGGTAGCTGTCCTCCTTAACACGGTTGCCTCTAAGACGTGTGGCCTGAATAATACTCCGTGTATTACGCTGGACATTTACGCTGGTGCACAAAAGTTAAGGGTGAAAGTAACTTTCGCTTGATGTGTCACACAGCTCGATGAAACTTGAACCATACATAGACAGTGACGATGATGCGGTCGTAGCAACAATAATTACCAAAGTACAAAGGACAGGTGAAACAAGCAGAAAAATGTAGACGTTCAGAAACTAGACAAAAAGTCAGTCAAGTCGTACCTCAGTGAGGATCATGTACAGGAACTGTGGCTCAAGTTTAAAACCTTAGTTCCCCATGCACTGGATGGATATACAGAAGAACCAAAGAAACTGGTACACCTGCCTGTTATTGTGTAGGGCCTCCGCGAGCATACAGAAGTGCCGGAACACGACGTGGCATGGACTCGACTAATGTCTAAAATAGTGCTGGAGGTAAGTGATACCATGAATCCTGCGGGGCTGTCAATTAATCTGTAAGTGTACGAGGGGGTGGTGCTCTCTTCTGAACAGCACGTTGCAAAGCATGCCATATATGCTCATTAATGTTCTTGTATAGAGCGTTTGGTGGCGAGCGGAAGTGTTTGAACTCAAAAGTGTCACTGGAACGATTCTGCAGCAATTCTGAACGTGTGGGGTGTCGCACTGTGAATGCTGGAATTGCCCAACTCCGTCGGAGTGCATAATGGACATCAATGGATGCAGGTGATCAGACAGGATGCTTACGTACGTGTCACCTGTTAGAGTCGCATCTATACGTATCAGGGGTCCCATATCGCTCCAACAGCACACACGCCTCACGCCGTTACAGAGCCTCCACCAGCTTGAACAGTCCCCTGTTGACATGTAGGGTCCATGGATTCATGAGGTTGTCTCCATACCCGTACACATCCATCCGCTCGATACACTTTGAAACGAGACTAGTCCGACCAGGTAACATGTTTCCAGTCATCAACAGTCCAATGCCGGTGTTGACGGGCCTAGGCGAAGCGTAAAGCTTTGTGTGGAGCAGTCATCACACGAGGGGGCCTTTGGCTCCGAAAGCCCATATCGATGATGTTTTGTTGAATGGTTCACACGCTGACACTTCTTGATGGCCCAGCATTGAAATCTGCAGCAATTTGCGGAGGGTTTGCACTTCTGCCGTCGTCTTCACTCGTTGTTGGTCCCGTTCTTGAAGTATCTTTTTCGATCGCAGCGATGTCGGAGATTTGATGTTTTACCGGACTCGTGATGTTCACGGCAGACTCGTGAAATGGTCGTACGAAAAATCCCCACATCATCGCTACCTCGGAGATGCTGTGCCCCATCGCTCGGGAGGATAACACCACGTTCAAACTCACTTAAATCTTGATAACCTGCCATTGTAGCAGCAGTAACCGATCTAACAACTGCGCCAGACACTTGTCTAATATAGCCGTTGCCGACCGCAGCGGTGTATTCTGCCAGTTTACGTATCTCTGTATTTGAAGACGCATGCCTATACCAGTTTCTTTGGCGCTTCGGTGTATGTAGCCGGTAGAACAAGTCATAATAGGAGTGACCCCCCCTGGTGTACAGTCACTGTAAAGAAACTTCTAACGGAATGGAGATTACTGCATAATATGTGTAAAATATCGCGGGCGTAGGGTGAAAGATAGATAGATGCTGAAAGAAACGCGTTTGACTGTCAAGAAAGCAATGCGTGATGCCTTCAATGACTACCGTAGCAGAATATTGTAAAATGATCTTTCACAAAACCCAAATAAATTCTGGTCCTATGTAAAGGCTGGTCGTGGCACCACAGTTAGTGTCCAGTCCCTAGCGAATAACGCGAAAACTAAAATTGAGGATAACAAAGCAAAAGCTGCAACGCTTAACTCAGTTTTCAAATGTTCCTTTACAAAGGAAAACCCAGGAGAATTGACCCAATTACATCCTCGTAACACCGAAAAGACGAATGAAGTAACTTTTAGCGTCAGTGGGGTTGAGAAACAGTTGAAATCGTTGAAATTGAGCAAAGCTCGAGGGGCCGATGGATCCTGTCAGATTCTATGCTGAATCTGCGGCTGAGTTTCCCCTTTTTCTAATTATAATCTGTTATAGATCCCTCGAACAAAAACCAGTGCCCAGTTCTTGGAAACAGGCACAGGTCACACGCGTCTACAACAAGGGTAGTAGAAGTGATCCAAAAACTACAGTCCAATATCCTTGACACTGATTTGTTGTAGAATCTTAGAACATATACTGAGCTCAAGCACATGACGTATCTCCAACAGAATGACCTCCTCAATGCCAACTAGCATGGTTTTCGAAAACATCGATTTTGTGGAAGCCAACGCGTACTTTTCTCACATGACATACTGAAAGCCTTGAGTCAAGGCAGTCAAATACATTATTTGTTGATTCCAGAGAAGCATTTTACCCCATGCCACACCTACGCTTACTGTCAAAAGTACGATTATATGGAGTATGAAGCTAATCTGTGACTATATTGAGAACTTTCGGGTACGCAAAACGCAGCATGTTATCTTGGACGGAGAGCCATCGTCAGATGTAGGAGTAACTTCCAGTTTGCCCAAGGGAACTGTGTTGGGAACGTTACTGTTCGTGTTATATATACGAGGGTTGGAACTTTAATAGTGGCAACTATTTATTTACAACTCGTACAAAATAGATACGTGTTTTACAGTTTTACCGACCTTCAAAGTAGTCACTAGCACTGTGTATAGCCCGTTACCAGCGATGTAGATGTCTTAGGATACTGTTAGTAGTGCCAGTTATGTTGACAGTTCGATCGGCGCGGTCTATTGCCCAACGAATTTGTAGCAGTTCTGAAGCGAATGCTGTGAAGTGTTTCCTTCAGTTTAGAAATAGAGTTGAACTTACGAGGGCATAAGTCGGGGGAGTGCAGTAGGTAGTATAGCACTTAGTAGCCCCATCAGTCAAACAAATCAGTAACAGCTTGCACTGTACATGCTTTAGCATTGCTCTGCAAAATGATGGTCAGGTCATGCAGAAAGTGTCATCAGTTCTTTCTCTATGCTGTTCATTTTTGGAACACAACCTACAACCTACAACCAACTCACCCCTCAAGACACATACATGGGGGTGGATGGTGTTTCTTTCATTCATCCGTCTTCAGACAGGTTTGATGCGACCCACCACGAATTCCCCAACTGTTCCAACCTTTCATCTCAGAGTAGCAGTTGCAGCCTAGATCTTCAGTTATTTGCTTGATTTATTCCAATCTTTGTCTTCCTCTACAAGTCCCTCTAGTACAATGGAAGTTATTCCCTCTTGTCTTAATTGATGTCCCATCATCTATCCCTTCTTGTTGTCAATATTTTCCATATATTTCTTTCCTGACCGATTCTGTGAAGAACCTCCTCATTCGCTACTTTACCAGTCCACCTAATGTTCAAAATTCGTCTACAGCACCACATCTCAAATGCTTCATTCTCTTCTATTCTGGTTTTCCCACAGTCCATGATTCAATACCATACTATGATGTGATCCAAAAGTACATTCTCAGAAATTGTTTCCTGAAAATAAAGGCCAATGTCTGATATTAGTAGACTTCTCTTTGCCAGGAATGCTTCTGATGTCCTCCATGCTCCATCCAGCAACGGTTATTTTGCTGCGTATGTAATATAATTTATTCACTTCGTCTACTTCGTGATCACAAATTCTAATGTCAAGTTTCCCACTGTTCTCATTTTTGATAGTTTTCATTACAGTCGTCTTTCTTCGATTTACCCTCAGTCCATGTTCTGTATTCGTTATACTATTCATTTCATTCAACAGATCCCACAATTCTTCTTCTCTTTCGCTGAGGATAGCAACGTCATCAGCGAATCGTATCATTCATATCTGTTCACCTTGAACTTTAATCCTACTCTTGAACCTTTCTTTTGTTAACCTCATCGCTTCTACGATGCATAGATTGAACGACAGGGGAGAAAGACTACATACCTGTCTTACACCCTTGAGAAAGACTACATACCTGTCTTACACCCTTTCTAATCAGAGCACTTTGCTCTTCGTCTTCCAGTCTTTTTGTTCCCTCTTGATTCCTGTACATCTTGTATATTATCCTATAACTTACCCCCAATTTTCTCAGAATGTCTAACATCTTGCACAATTTTGAGTTGAACGCTTTTTAGAGGTTGTCAAATCCTATGGACGTTTCATGATTTTATTTAACTATTAACCGTAACTTGATAACTGCCTCTCTAGTGCTTTTACTTTTCTTACAGTCACGCTGATATACATCTAAAATCCTGTCGGAATTCTGCTCCATTCTTTTGTATATTATGCTTGTCAGCAGCTTGGATGCATGAGCTGTTTAGCTGATGGTACGATAATTCTCGCACTTGTCGGCCCTTGCTATATTCGAAATTGTGTGGGTGATGTTTTTTCGGAACTCGGTTAGCATATCGCCAGTCTCGTACATTCGACACATCAGTGTGAATAGCCGTTTTGTTGGAGTACAATGTCTCAATAACGTTGATCGGTGAGAGGACCGTGATCAAAGACTTGAAGATAAGCACGCCTCCCCACAAAATGTCACGTGGGCTATCAAAAAGATCATGTTCGATCGTGTTCCGGGGTGACTTACATGTTCCCGTCTCTCACCATACTACAGTGACCAGCATGGAAGTGCGTTACAGACCATGCATTGGAGCCTGTGGTGATCACACACCCTATTGAGAACCATGTGCCGCCTTTTGATCACTTGTGGGAGCAGTACCTTCTTGTCAATGCGTGCAACTCTAACCATTCTCTCACAATTAGACCGATGGGATGGTGCATCATTTTGCGATGCTGCGGTTCGTCTACACTGATAAGCCAAAACGTTATGAACACTGTTAATCGCAAAGTAGGATGCCGCCTGATATGTAAGCGCAGCAGTGACGGATGGGGGATCACCCTGACTAAGATATGGGCTGCAAATAGGGAAATTCCTTGAGATAACCGACTTTGTCAAAGGACCGATTATTATTACGCAAAGTCTGTGAACGAGTAACTAGAAAACGGCAGAGCTGATCGAATGTTCACTTGCTTCTGTCGCAAGCATCTACGGCAAGAGATAGAAGTACAGTGAAACTACCGCCAGGCGCTAAATGGTTGTATGTCCACGAATCTTTACAGAATGTAGGGTTCGGAGGCTTGCCTGCTCTGTAAAGTAGGATAGATGGTGATCTGTGGCATCTCTGCCAAAAGAGCACAAGTGTCTCGGGACACACCGTTCATCGTACATTGTTGAACATGGAGCTCCACAGCAGACCACCCCTAGATCTTAAGATGTTGACCCAAACGACATCGTCCATTACGAGTGCAGTGGGCACGGGATCATCGGGATTCGACCGTCGATCAATTGAAATTTTTCGGCTCTTCGTGTAAACCACATTTTCACTCACTAGGCTGACTGTCGTCTCCAGAAACGCCGTCATCGAGGTGAACGGCGGCTCGGAACGCCCAGCCCGTCACGGACACAGGCTGATGGGAGAATTATTATGCTACGGCAGACATTCTTTTGCACTTCCGTGGGACCTCTGGCAGTAATCGAAGACACACTGACAGCTGCGAACCACCTGCATCCCTTCATGCTTGATGTCTTCCGCGACGACGATGTCATCTTTCAGCTGTATAGTTGTCCATGTCTCGGAGTCAGAACCGCGCTACATTGATGTGAGAAGCATTATAGCGAACTCACGTTGATCCCTCGCCGACCAAACTCGCCTGATGTAAATCCTATGGAAGCCATCTGGGCCAGCCGTCGTGGCCGAGCGGTTCTAGGCGCTAAAATCTTTAACCGCGCGACCGCTATGATCGGAATGGATGTGTGTGATGGGCTTAAATTAGTTACATTTAAGTAGTTCTAAGTTATAGGTGACTGATGACCTCAGAAGTTAAGTCCCTTAGTGCTCAGATCCATCTGCGTCGTTATCGGGGCCATCACACCTTACGGAAATCAGCGGCCCGTTGTTTACGTTGATGAAGTGACCTGGGCATAGCCATGTAATGCCACATAGCTCCACAAACCTACCAATAAACTGTAGGACTCGTGATTTGCAGAATCACTGGTGTATTTCATTCCAAAGACGTACAAACATGCTATTAATCAGGTGTTCGTAATGTTTGACACATCAGTGTATTTGCTCTTCTAACAATTTTCGGGTATGCAGCCGGATCCTGTCGACATTCTGCCACGATATTTCAGCCCAGAGACGTCCGGCCATTATCAGGTGAGTACACAACGTCTCTGGACCGAAATATCGTGGCAGAATGTCTACGGGATCCGGCTGCATACCCGGAAATTATTAGAAGAACAAATACGCCGGGAAAATTTCAGAAGTCACAATGTACTCTCCTGGAAATGCAAAAAAGAACACATTGACACCGGTGTGTCAGATCCACCATACTTGCTCCGGACACTGCGAGAGGGCTGTACAAGCAATGATCACACGCACGGCACAGCGGACACACCAGGAACCGCGGTATTGGCCGTCGAATGGCGCTAGCTGCGCAGCATTTGTGCACCGCCGCCGTCAGTGTCAGCCAGTTTGCCGTGGCATACGGAGCTCCATCGCAGTCTTTAACACTGGTAGCATGCCGCGACAGCGTGGACGTGAACCGTATGTGCAGTTGACGGACTTTGAGCGAGGGCGTATAGTGGGCATGCGGGAGGCCGGGTGGACGTACCGCCGAATTGCTCAACACGTGGGGCGTGAGGTCTCCACAGTACATCGATGTTGCCGCCAGTGGTCGGCGGAAGGTGCACGTGCCCGTCGACCTGGGACGGGACCGCAGCGACGCACGGATGCACGCCAAGACCGTAGGATCCTACGCAGTGCCGTAGAGGACAGCACCGCCACTTACCAGCAAATTAGGGACACTGTTGCTCCTGGGGTATCGGCGAGGACCATTCGCAACCGTCTCCATGAAGCTGGGCTACGGTCCCGCACACCGTTAGGCCGTCTTCCACTCACGCCCCAACATCGTGCAGCCCGCCTCCAGTGGTGTCGCGACAGGCGTGAATGGAGGGACGAATGGAGACGTGTCGTCTTCAGAGATGAGAGTCGCTTCTGCCTTGGTGCCAATGATGGTCGTATGCGTGTTTGGCGCCGTGCAGGTGAGCGCCACAATCAGGACTGCATAAGACCGAGGCACACAGGGCCAACACCCGGCATCATGGTGTGGGGAGCGATCTCCTACACTGGCCGTACACCTCTGGTGATCGTCGAGGGGACACTGAATAGTGCACGGTACATCCAAACCGTCATCGAACCCATCGTTCTACCTTTCCTAGACCGGCAAGGGAACTTGCTGTTCCAACAGGACAATGCACGTCCGCATGTATCCCGTGCCAACCAACGTGCTCCAGAAGGTGTAAGTCAACTACCCTGGCCAGCAAGATCTCCGGATCTGTCCCCCATTGAGCATGTTAGGGACTGGATGAATCGTCGTCTCACGCGGTCTGCACCTCCAGCACGAACGCTGGTCCAACTGAGGCGCCAGGTGGAAATGGCATGGCAAGCGGTTCCACAGGACTACATCCAGCATCTCTACGATCGTCTCCACGGGAGAATAGCAGCCTGCATTGCTGCGAAAGGTGGATATACAGTGTACTAGTGCCGACATTGTGCATGCTCTGTTGCCTGTGTCTATGTGCCTGTGGTTCTGTCAGTGTGATCATGTGATGTATCTGACCCCAGGAATGTGTCAATAAAGTTTCCCCTTCCTGGGACAATGAATTCACGGTGTTCATATTTCAATTTCCAGGAGTGTATTTGCTGACAGTAGATGATTCTGAACCCACTTATTCTGCCTGCCTAGATATCCAAAAGGTATTCGACACTTTTGAAGACATTGCTAATTGCGAGCGATAACTTTTTCCCCTTTCTTTTCTTTCGCTTCTTTTCACTCTGCACTCTTTGATAGTTTACATTTTTTTTTTTGTTTTACTCTGTTACGTCACTAAATTAGTAAGGAAAGAAAGAGTACAATTTTTTTCTATGTTCGAACAACCAGCACTGCTCAGTCTACGGAAGTGTTGCTAGCTGCGAGCCGTCATCTCGTGGTGGTGCGGTAGCGTTCTCGCTTCCCACGCCCGGGTTCCCGGGTTCGATTCCCGGCGGGGTCAGGGATTTTCTCTGCCTCGTGATGGCTGGGTGATGTGTGATGTCATTAGGTTAGTTAGGTTTAAGTAGATCTAAGTTCTAGGGACTGATGACCATAGATGTTAAGTCCCATAGTGCTCAGAGCCATTTAAACATTTTTTTTTTTTTTTTTTTTTTTTTTTTGCTAACTGCCAGCCGGGAAGAATAAACATTTCAACACTACTAATGGTTCAGGAAGATAGCCACCTCGGCAGTCTCTTAAGAGAGAGTCATTAGAGACAGGTTAGAACAGCGCAGCCCGAACCTCCTACGCTACTCCCGTAACATTATATAACAGACACTACGTAGGTTGCAACAACATCTGACACGTGTTTGACGTAGCAATAAAGACCCTATAAGAAATTTGCTAAGGATATGTAGCAGAACTGAAGACCGCAGATGACTCGGGAAGAGCAGAAGTAGTTCGGTAAACACGAATGACGTCGTATAGAAGAGCGTCTCCTTGGCGACACAAATGCTTCACCCCCATTGGCTTTTGGCACTCGATCTAGTAGGATCAATGGCGCTTATATTGTCGCCCCCGATTCTGTTTATGGTATGGTAACATCTCGTGTGTTAAATTGTTCTAGCGTTGGTCTTGCCCTTGCTGCCTTACCAGACGAACAGTCGCGGCTTATGGTGTGCAGCAACCAGTACTAATGTCAGAGCAGAAACCAGCGCTAATGGCTTGTCCGAGGAACTAACAATACTACTCGGTTCTACGGAAGAAGCTGCCATAAACTCCAGAGTCATATAGATCTGAAGGACTACTGATGCGCCAGGTTCAGCATTCAGTACGACTACATGGCATCCATCATGGCGGTCCACCTGAGGCGACAACGTGGGCAGTAATCTGGAAGGGACTGATTAGTACCTGAAACGGTACGAGAATAAAAACTCACACGTCGTATTTACTGACAGGCCGGGCATACAGAGGTATTCGTCAGCGGGCGGCAAAACCGCCTCATCAGAGCATCATCGACTTCCACTCCGAGCTGATACAGCGTCCTTGGCAGTTGAGGTTCCGCTATTGGATTCTGGAGATTCTTCAAGAAGAATAAAATAATTACAATCCCAAAGAAAGCAGGTGGTGACTGATGTGAAAATTATCGAAATATCAGTTTAATAAGTCACAGCTGCAAAATACTAACGCGAATTCTTTACAGACGAATGGAAAAACTAGTAGAAGCCGACCTGGGGGAAGATCAGTTTGGATTCGGTAGAAATGTTGGAACACGTGAGGCAATACTATCCCTACGACTTATCTTAGAAGCTAGATTAAGGAAGGACAAACCTACGTTTCTAGCATTTGTAGACTTAGAGAAAGCTTTTAACAATGTTGACTGGAATACTCTCTTTCAAATTCTGAAAGTGGCAGGGGTAAAATATAGGGAGCGAAAGTCTATGTACAATTTGTACAGATACCAAATGGCAGTTAGAAGAATCGAGGGACATGAAAGGGAAGCAGTGGTTGGGAAGGGAGTGAGACAGGGTTGTAGTCTCTCCCCAATGTTATTCAATCTGTATATTGAACAAGCAGTAAAGGAAACAAAAGAAAAATTTGGAGAAGAAATAAAAACTTTGAGGTTCGCCGATGATAGAGTAGCATGGAGAGCTGCATCAAACCAGTCTTAGGACTGAAGACCACAACAACACAACAAACAATAAATGGAATAATCAATATATATTATAAAAGTAAGTGTACAATGTACGTGCAACTAAAACTCAGAAACGAGTCCCAGTGCGCCGAAGGGAGTTATATGATGTGGTAGCCCTCTAGGCCCCACCCATCAAGATGGTTCCCGTTTTTACCTGAAGGCCGTGGTTTTGAAGATATAGAGGCTGGAAAGTTTCACCATCTAGAAATTTCTAGAGCATTTCAGAGCATTAGAGAGTATTCGAGGACATTCCAGAATATTCTGGAGTATTTGATACCATTCCACAACATTAAAGAAGGTTCCGGAATGTTCCACAATGATCCGGGACGTTCTGGAATGTTCGGGAATAAGCTGGAACATTCAGGAAGATTCCAGAATGTTCGGCAACATCCCGGAACATCCTACATCATTATGAAAAATTCCAAAACACTCTCGAATGTTGTGGAATGATCTAGAATATTGTGAACCGTTCGAAGCCTTTTGGTAAGTTCTGGAATTCGCCACTGGTGCGGCTATACGTTGGTAGCGCTATGTAAAGCAAGGCCCGACATGGTTTCGAACATCAGTTTCTTATCAATAACGAAGAGATTACCGAAAAAGTAATCAAATTGATAGAGTGACTAAATATAAATCGAAAACAAAGTGTGAAAAGTGTATGTAGTATATTTATTAATAAAAAGTAGATTTGATTCATATTTTAGACAATTGCCAAACGTAAAAGAGTAAGAGATCCTGCCATTTCTAAGTAAAACAGCGAAAACAAAAAGAACAGCGAAAAAACGAAGAGTGCGAAGCATGTTTAAGTTCCAAACGAACGACAATGAGCACCGTGAGAAGCAGAGAAACCGAAGAACAACGAAATGAACGAACTGAAGAATTAACAATTTCGATCAAGTGTTGCAGTGAGTGGATAAAAACAAACAATAATTTGTGAACAGTCAAAGTGATACAGTGACGGAATATAAATCCTACTGACCAGATGACTAGCCTCATTAAACCTAATATTAATTTCTGCGACATAGCCACTGCTGAAAGCGAACTCATCGACGAAATTTATCCAAACATTGTTCACAACTATACCAATCCGGACTGGCTATTTGAAAGAGCAATTTTGGCAACTAAAAGTAATGTTGTCGGCGATATCAACTTTAATATTCAAAACAAAATTCCCGGTGAATAGAGAATATACAAATCGATCGACACGGTGGTATACTTTGAATAAAGCGTGAACTTCCCTTCAGAATTTCTAAGTTCTTTACAAGTACCAGGAATACCATTACACTGCCTTCGACTTAAAAGTGAATCTCCGTTCCTACTACTCAGAAATCTCAGGTCACCAAGACTGTGTAATGGAACAAGGATGATCGTCAAACAGCTATGGAATAACACCATCGACGTCGAACTTATGAGTGGAAAGAACAAAGAACACAAACTGTTTATCCCAACGACTGCCATTCCAATTTAAAAGACGGCAATTTCCAGTCAAATTAGCCTATTGTTTTACGATTAACAAAGCGCAAGGACAAACTTTAAAATATTGCGGCATCAAAGTCAAAGACTCAAGCTTCTTCACCGTCAGCTGTACGTAGCGTGGTCTCGAGTAGGAAATTCGAAAAATTTGTACATATATACCACCGATAACGAAATGAAAAATGTTATTTACAAACAAGTAGTGTAAGGAGTTAGAAAATGTTTCCAATAAAAACAATTATCTATTGTATTTTAATAAGTATTGTGAATAGTTAGAATATGTTTTCAATGAAATTTTTAGCATCTTACACTTTAAAGTTTATCCTTTTGTTTCAACTACCACACAATCTCATACGAACGCCCTGAGCGAAGCCTGGTACCTAAGCTAGTTTTGACTATCGTTTTATTGCGCCTCACGACGCCACACAGGTCGTCGGTCTGCATCCTGATGAATTCGTGGCGGTTTCCAGTCGGCAGAGGTCAGCCCTTACAATTCTGTAGTACGCAGTGTACCTATGTTTTACTGTGTATGTTACTTCACTAAAATTTAATTGAGTATGAGCAAACTTCTTTTGATTTTCTTTGTAATGCTTTTGCTAGCCGCAGTGTCTGAAACTATATGCAATACTCAGAACTGTTGTACGAAGTATGATGCGAGGCCGATATCAATAGCTGCAGTCGAACAATGGGTGTCAGGGGAAGCGCAGTAGCGATTGTATGCTGGCACGCACTACGTAGCATGATAGTATCTTGTCAGGTAAAAGCACACGAAACTGTACCGCTGTGCTTTTGTGTTTCGAACATGGTTTGGACTAGACACAGGACTGTGTCCATTCCAATTCGCGACTGATAGCGGTACTCTAATTACGTCGCTACCACCGACAAGCTGCAGCCGACTTCACGACTCACCACCCACGCATAGATAAGCTGCACCGCAAACTGCCCTCTTGCTCTATAAAGATTCCAAGTTTTTAATACTTCTCAGTAGTTTCCTTCTCTTTATAATGAATGAGCCGTGCACGGCTCGTGTTCATCACATTAATTGTTTGTCATCTTCTATTACGGTAGTGCTGCCTCGTTTTCTTATTCCATTTACTGGCGTCACTAACTCCCTGCCTTACTTGCCCGTGAGTGGCAGCACCAGAGCATATGAATAGGCGCACTGTCGTACCATCTCTGAAGCGACCGACAGTATTTTCAGATCGTCGTGTGTCGGATTGTCGGTGAGTGGGAGACGCACCAGCCAGCAGTGCAGTCGCGACGAGGTTGCAGTCGCGGACGGACCAACAGTCCAGTCGGTCGGTTGGCGTGGAGCAGCAAGCAAGCCCCCGTCGCGCGGATTCGGGCTGGAGCCGGTGGCGGGGTACACGCGCGGTTGGAGTGTGAGGTGCTGCTTGCGAGTGCTACCAAGTTCGTTGCCCACCGATCTTGGACATGAAAGTTGATTCCGCACTTAACTTACTATCGTGCCTCAACTGTTTACAATTCTTCGTTTGCTCCTGGTTGTTGCTTTTAGGACATTCCCGTGAGCAACAATGTGTGTGTATTTAAGCCGGTTAAGATTCCAGCCGTCTTACTGTGAAATTTAACTTAATTTATTCCCTGTTATAGAAGTCCACCGGTGGCATCTTCTGCCTTGTGGCCGTTGACGTTCCAGTTAATTGGAGGCAACGTATTTTCCTCGTCGTGTTGTTGCTGTCCAGCGCGGCGTGTACACCTACATATACATCTACATACATACTCCGCAATTCACGATACGGAGCATGGCGGAGAGTACCTCGTACCACAACTAGCATCTTCTCTCCCTGTTCCACTCCCAAACAGAACGAGGGAAAAATGACTGCCTCTATGCCTCTGTACGAGTCCTAACCTCTCTAATCTTATCTTTGTGGTCTTTCCGCGAAATGTAAGTTGGTGGCAGTGAAATTGTACTGCAGTCAGCTTCAAACGCTGGTTTCACGAAAAGAAAGCCTCCTTTCCTCTGGAGACTCCCATCCGAGTTCCTGAAGCATTTCCGTAACACTCGCGTGATGATCAAAATACCAGTCACAAATCTATCAGCCCGCCTCTGAATTGCTTCTATGTCCTCCTTCAATCCGACCTGATAGGGGCAGTACTCAAGAATAGGTCGTATTAGTGATTTATAAGCGGAACCACATGTTCCCAAAACTCTACCAATGAAAAGAAGACGACTATCCGCCTTCCCCACAACTGCCATTACATGCTTGTCCCACTTCATATCCGTCTGCAACGTTACGCCCAAATATTTAATCGTCGTGACTGTGTCAAGTGCTACACTACTAATGGAGTATTCAAACATTACGGGATTCTTTTTCCTATTCTTCTGCATTAATTTACATTTATCTATAATTAGAGTTAGCTGCCATTCTTTACACCAATCACAAATCCTGTCCAAGTCACCTTGTATCCTCCTACAGTCACTCAACGACGACACCTTCCCGTACACCACAGCATCATCAGCAAACAGCCGCACATTGCTGTCCACCCTATCCAAAAGATCATTTATGTAGATAGAAAACAACAGCGGACCTACCACACTTCCCAGGGGCACTCCAGGTGATACCCTCACGTCCGATGAACACTCACCATCGAGGACAAAGTACTGGGTTCTATTACTTAAGAAGTCTTCAAGCCACTCACATACTTCAATCCCATATGCTCGTACCTCACTTAGGAGTCTGCAGTGGGGCACCGAGTCAAACGCTTTCCGGAAGTCAAGGAATATGGCATCCGTCTGATACTCTTCATCCATGGTTCGCAAGATATCATGTGAAAAAAGGGCGAGTTGCGTTTCGCAGGAGCGATGCTTTCTAAAGCGGTGCTGATGCATGGACAGCAACTTCTCTGTCTCAAGGAAATTCATTATATTCGAATTGAGAATATGTTCGAGAATCCTGCAACAAACCGATGTTAAGAGCACTGGTCTGTAATTTTGAGAATCCGTCCTTTTACCCTTCTTATATACAGGCATCACCTGCGCTTTTTCCCAGTCGCTCAGGACTTTACGTTGGGCAAGAGATTCGCCATAAATGCAAGCTAAGTAAGCAGCCAATGCAGTAGAGTACTCTCTGTAAAACCGAATTGGAATCCCATCAGGACCTGGCGATTTATTTATTTTCAACCCATTCAGCTGCTTCACGACCCGAGGGATGTCTATCACTATGTCCTCCATACGGGAATCTGTTCGAGTCTCAAACGGCAGTATGTTAGTATGATCCTCCTGCGTGAAACATTTCTCAAATGCTAAATTTAAAATTTCAGCTTTCGTTTTGCTGTCTTCCGTTGTCAGGCAAGATTGATCAGTGAGTGACTGGATGGAAGCCTTCGACCCGTTTACCGATTTTACGTAAGACCAGAATTTCCTTGGGTTTTCAGCAAGGTCTTTTGCTAAGGTATGACGGTGGTAGTGGGCACCGCTCTTTTTACAGCAGCACGAAACTCTACTAACTTTTGCCTGTCCTCATTCTCCCAATCTTTCTTGTACCGCGAGTGCAACTGCCTTTGCTTCCTGAGCATTCTCCGAATTGCGCTGTTAAACCACGGTGGATCTTTTCCGTCCGTAACACACTTTTTCGGCACATACTTGTCCAATGCGTGATTTACAATTTGTTTAAAATTTGCCCATAATTCTTCCATGTCCATCGTACCGGAAGTAAATGAAGTCGATTCATTTACTAAGTGGGATGCTAACAATTGCTTATCTGCTCTTTTTAGTAAGAATACTCTCCTAGCCTTCTTGGCCGACTTTTTAACTTTCGTAACCATAGTCGTACTGACATCATGATCACTAATCCCTGTCTAAACACTGACACCGTCGATGAGGTCTGGTCTGTTCGTGGCTACCAAATCTAAAATATTTCCATTCCGCGTTGGCTGTCGATTTAGCTGCTCAAGACAGTTTTCAGATAATGTGTTGTAAGAGGTCCATAATTAAAGAATATGTTGCTAGCGCAGTCGAGCAGATGTAATTTCGATGGTTTGCTCACGCGCTGCCTGCGATATGTAAGCTAGAAGAGAATCTGAGACCAAAGAGCAGTATTGACTGCAGTAAGAACTGTGTGTTAGTAGGAGTAAGTTGTTGCTAGCGAGCAGTCGTGTCTGGCTGGGCCGGTCGTGTGCAGCGATGGCGGCGGCTGAGCGTTGTAGGATATGTAGTATTGTTACATCAAGCCCCATGTAAATGTTTTTTAAAAAAAATCTGTTAATAATAATCTTTCTCATAAAAAGTAACTTTTGACATTCATCTCAATTTAAGGAATTCACTAATTTCTCCAATCCTTGGCCATCCCGATTATTGAAAAGAAAAATCAGTTCTTTCCTTTTATATAAGCAAATCTATCGGCCAGCATTGCACTTAGCTGCGCCAGGAAAAATTTCTTATAGGAGCAGATATATACGCGTTATCCGGCGATCTAATTAAGGTAAGATTTTTTCAGTTTATTCAGAATGATGTATCAGGGCCATGACGCAGCATTGCTGACGTCCAAAATTTACCAGGTTAAATTGACTGTCAATTATTGAAAGGTTATAAGTGACGAACATTTTTTATTGATAGATTAGTCACATTTTATTATTGATACGTTACGCAATTTTCCTGTTGGTAGGTTATACTGAATGTGAACGACATAATTATATTTTTTTACTGTTGAGAGGTTTAGGAATTTTTCTGTTTTGAGGTTACACTAAATGAGAATATTATTCATATTATTTTATTTTGTGGGGAGTTTACAGTGTTCAAAAGTAATTCACACGACGGCTTGTCTGTACCACCTGTAATGAATCCATAGACATCCCAGTCTATACTAGGTAGGTTGAAGTCGCTCAGACTAATATAGCATGATCCGGGTACTTCTGCGATACAGAATGTAGACTCCCTTTGAATGATCCTAGAACTGTCACTATGGAACCTGGTGGCTGGTAATAACACCCAACGATTAACTTTATTTCCCCTAGCCCTGTTAAACGTGTCCAGATAAGTTCACAATCACACTCTACTTCGTCCTCAGTAGACACAATTATTTTGTGAACTGCAATAAAGACACCATCTCCTACGGTGTCTAATCTGTCTTTCCGATACACGTTCCAACCCTCAGTAAATATTTCAGAACTTCCTATCTCGGGGTTCAGCCAGGTCTCAGTCCCGAGAATAATTTGCGCGCCACACGCTTCCTGGAGGGCAGTAAATTCAGGAACTTTATTCCGAACACTCTGAAAATTTTCTGCTGGTATTTTGATAGCTGAATTGTCTTTACACTCAGCGCGTCCTGATTTCCCTGCCTGCACGTCGACTGGTGAGTGTTCATTAGGACACCTCGCACTACTGCCTAGCCTAAAAAAAACACACGTGTACGCCACAAGTACTCTGCTACCCGAGTAGCCTCTTCCTTTGTGTTGTGCACCCCTGACCTATCTAGGAGCGTCCTACAATTCCCCACCCAATAGCGCAAGTCTAGAAATCTGCAGCCAAGACGGTCACAGAGTCGACGAAGCCTCTGGCTGAGACCCTCCACTCGGCTCCAAACCAAAGGACACCGATCCACTCTGGGATCGATGCTGAAAATAGAGAGCTCTGCTTGCACCCCGCTTTCGAGGCCAGCGGTCTTCACCAAATCCGCCAGCTGAGGTGTTGGTCGTTGTGGGCACCAATATTTTGTGTGTCGTGTATTGAATGTGTGTGCCGTTTTGCTGCTTGCGTGGAGCGGAACTGATTTGGTTGATTGGTCGGTTGGCTTTTAACACTACTGTCCGCTACAGCTACACCATAACATCGAAGCTGGAGGCAGGTTGTGAAATAAAACAATCTTATTAAAGCAATTATGGTATAACGCAACAGAACAGTGTTACCCTCTGAGAGGAATTTTGCTAGGTTGACCGTGTTGTACCCAATGGAAATGGCTTATCGGAAATGAAAGTCAGAATTACGTAAATATTCGAACAGTAACAAACTATATGTTTGCCTAGCTATACTGTTTAAAGAATAAGGAAAACGGTCGCCAGCCTAATTAGGCAAGAGAAAGACTAACGTTCTCGTTTAAGAAAGTAGGTATGAGTAACTTTAACAGATAAAGACAACCTATACTTGGCCACACGCGAGTGCAATGAACTCTGACACATACATATGCTTACGGTAAGATTGAAGCTAGCAGCTAGAGCATCACAAACTATTTGCAAAAATATAACAGATACCGAAAAACTCTATTACTTTCAGGACTTGTTCAAACTGAAGGTCTTTATAACATTACTATTAACATTCACTGCAGGACCATAAGTTGGACATAGGTTAAGTCTCTCTCAGTTAAATACGTAAATACTTTACTATTTGAAATGGAAGTTAATTGGAATCCACTAACAGGTTGCTTCTCACTATCTTTTGGATAAAGCAATTATGGTTTTCATAAGTAGTGGTCTTCCCATTACTTGTTACCTAGCATTAGCATAATAGACAATCTGTGGATCCTGTTATACTATTAATATGCACTTCCAATACACAAGAGAGACAAACACTTAGCAATCATGAACATATAATTTTCTACTGTTGCAGTTTTCCACTTTTACTACAGTGAAACACAATGTTGACAAAATTGCAAGAAACTGACTCACCTTTAAAAATTTACTACAGGTAGCACTATGATCATTAACTAAGCAAAACTTTATAAGCCTCAATTTTAAGAACTTTAATTTATAAAAGGAACAGCAAATTTTACTTTCAAGTAAATGATTAAATAGGTGACTGAAACTTCATAAAACTACATTTACTGCCTCCCACAATTTCACTAAATCCACAGTAAATCTGAATATGCCCTTCTCATCAAAGATCTAATAACATTATGTAATGAACTGTCTAACTTCGAGGCTTTCATTTTTTTTCACAAAATAGGACACTCGGTAATCATAATTCAAATGGAGAGGAACCTGAGAGGTGTTGTGAAAGGAAAAAATCAAGGTAGGTACATAAATTCAGTTATAAGTTAACTTATATTTGTGCGCACTAAATCGCCCAATAAGCTGATCCTTCACTGTACATTATTATAGTATTCCGTTACAGTGATTGCGCAATCTAGTGGCAACTGCATATTAGTAGGTGGATTAGCAGACAGAATTGCTGTACTCTGTCCCTTCTTGGTGGCGATGATGGATACCAATTCCAGAATCGTTCCAGCTATTTATCCATCCATCCGAGGCATTGGAAAGTGACAGAAAAAGCCTCTATCGGAACCAACACAACCTAGAATTTTTATGTGGCAGTGCACAGTTGGGTAGCTCGTCCCCGACTGACTCTTGTTCCACCTTTTCCACCTAGGCCAACCACAATTTGCGCGCCCTACACTGTTCCGTTCCCGAGGGGGAACTACAACACCTTTTACATACAGAATAACTAAGAATCCTAAGTGAAGGTCAGCAGTTTACATAACAGCAACCAAATACATTAAATAAAACAGAACACTTGCACATATTGACATTTCTACAAAAACTATTCACACAGAAATTACAATTATATACAGTAAGTTTTGTTCCCTCCAAATGGGACAAAGAATTTAAATGACAGATATACAACATTGCATAGAATCAAGTCATGACATCAAAGTTCTTTACAAAGAAAGGAGTATACAATTTTATGTTATCGATTCAAACACATTTACAGATACTCAATGTCATAACATTAAACAAAAGCAAAAGGCAAAATAAATCCGTACAGCATTAGAGCTATGGTGTTACAGGCTGTCTGTCAGTTGGGTTGCCTCCAGATTAAGAAGTCGTTGGACAGGCTGCCTGTCTCACCTAAACGGGCGTTAGTCTTACAATCCCACGCCAACCCTTGGAAACTTCTGAGCGTCGTTCCTTGTGTGATATGTTGTAACTTCCCTGTTTGGATTTTAGTTATCTGGTTGATGTGTGGCTTTCAGCCGATTATCGGTATTTCGTAAATTATTGTTCTTTGATTGCCCTTAAGGCATGAGATTGTTATATTTTTGTATGAGGCCTTCAGCCGAATTTTACTGGAGAGGTTTTAAGATAAAGCCTTCTGCCCTTTAGCTTTCTAGGCATTAAGCCGTTAAACATATTTGTTGGTATGTGGCCTTCAGCCGAGTATTAATATCTCTTAAATTAATGTCCTTGTCTTGCCCTTGATTGTTATTCTTTATTTTATATGAAATGTTTTATGATATGGCCTTCTGCCTTTTGATTGAAACTCCTCTTATTGCTTAATATGCGACCTCCAGCCTAGTTCCGTTAAAATTAAATTGCTAAGGCCTTCAGCCGATGAGATTGAAGATTTAGAAAAAATACTTGGGTGAAACTTACAGAAGAACCTTGTATTTCAATTTTGTCTTGGATTTTGAACGTGGCCTTCAGCTGATCTAATGTTAATCAAAGTGGGTCGATTAAAGTTTTGAGTGTTTTGCATCCTTGTTGTAATATTGTGTGTTGATAAATAAAGTATGTATCTTGAGTGCAACTGACAGGAACTCATTTTGGCCTCTTTCCACAACCTAATCAGCTCTGTCCTGCTAACCCATCATTGCTCTTTCTGTAAATGCAGTTTCAGTGAAGAGTGTTCACATCCAGTGCTGATGTTGTTAATCCCACTATTAGCTGTAGTCATTGCTATTTATCACCTTTGTCTTTCTCTTTTATTTTATTGTAGATGTTACTGCATGTGTCTCTAGGTAATTTTGGAGGGGCTGTTTCTATATATGTGTGCAGTTTTTCCATGAGGCAAATATGTGTATACTTAATCGTACTATGCGATAGCTCGCGCGATCTGTGGCATCCTCCATTGGCTTCCGGGCCCCAACCAATACAGACAAGGCTACACGCTTCTCATTGATGCAACGCACAATATCGGTGGGAACTTTAAATCTGACAACCTCTATAACTACAAGGACTATCTTTACGCTTTGTAGATCCTCATATTACACCACAAGGTACAAGTATTAGTGTATTTGTTTTCTGTAGTTACAATTCAGAAATATTACAGACTGTTCCGCGATTGTTTGCAACAGATACCGTTTATCCCAGTAACGTTGGTGTGAAACAGTTCTTTTGAGTTATATAAAAATAATCAAAATCTTTTTCGTTACGTATTCAAGTTAAATGTCGGATAAAATAATGGTCATAATTTCGCAAAGTAGACCTATTAGTACGTGTTTCTTGACACACAGAATCACGCCGTCAGTTATTAATCAAGATATGCTCACACGGATTCTATCCGCAAATATGTGATTGCTGAGTGAATATTTGACTAATAGAAAGAGTACATTGAACTGGAAGATGAATATTCCACAAAAATGAAAGTAATATCGTACTTGTTTCGCTCTGCACATCGTCTTCTTCCAATGGTTGGCACAATCACCCCATACCAATGGTTTTGTTGCGTGTTTACTGGGTACCTTGATAGGCATCCTAGCTCACCCGGGACGACGGTCAACAGTGCTCTCGGCTGTTTGCTGTTATTGAGGCAGCGACGTGAAACCATATCGTAGACATTTATGTGCGTTTTTTGCAATCTCTGGTGTGTGGTACATCGAGTCAGTAAGCAGGTGGCGATTAAACCACCATTTTAAATAACAGAAACGTTTATTTGTTCTGTCGTTTCCTATGGGTGTGCTATCAGTTACCAAATTTGGCTTATTATGCACTTTGCCCCAGCAAAACAAATGGTCGTGTCATGGGAAAATCCACGTATAACACTATACACTGCACCCTTTGTGCTCTGATACTATATTTGTAACCAGTTATGGTATTTAGATACAGTATAATTGTCTTTCTTTTTGATTATCATTTCTCACAATCTGGACACTCGGAAATCATTGCTCAAACGGAAAGGATCCTAACAGGTATTTTGATGAGGAACAAATCAAGGTAGAAACATAAATTTTGGTATGAGTTACCATGTATTTGCACATACTAAATGTGCTGATCCACCACTTTTCAAACTATGATTCCTCTTCTCTGTCACAGTAATTGCGCGATGTTGCGGCGAGTATATAATGGCCGATGGACTTGCCGCTGGAATTGAAATGCGCTGTTATTTTCTTCATAGCGATGATCATCAGATTTTATAATACTTTCAGGCCAAAGAGCATTGTATTAAATCCATTCACCCATCCGAGGCTTTGGGGTAATGAATCCAAGCACTAAAAGTTTCACTCGTCACCTACGCATGTCACCTTCCAATCACTAGCTGCCAACTGTACGGTAGCTAGCCTCCGACTGACTCTCATGTCCACCTTTATACTCGCATCAACCGCAATTTATGCAAGCTAAATAACTTCCGTTTTAGAGGGGAACCACTCCAACTTTTACGTAATATGAACCAAGAGCCCTAAGTGTAGATCAGCAGTTGCAAATTAGCAAGTAAACATTTTTAAGCAAACATTGCATTTACCCATATTAACAAATCAGTACAAAATTATTTAACCAAAATCATCAATTTCTAAATACAACCAAAGCAATCAGTCAGTAAAGAGAAAACATAGTACAACATATCAAAGAGCACATATTAAAGAAAATACACTTTATGTAAAGCATAATTAATCAGAAGAAAAAAATTACATAATATCTTGCTATGGTGTTACAATCTCTGTGGTGTGGGGGGAGGGGGGGGGGGCAGGAACACTTTCAATGAGCTATCTGAATGTCTGTGGAGGAGTGGTGGTACCTCATTGTTCTTCAAAAGCCGAAAACACACAAGATAGTGGTGTTAGACATTGGGGCTGAAGTCGATGTTCTAACTCATCCCAAAGGGGCTCCATTACGTGAGGTCTGGACTCTGGGCAGACCAGCACATTTTATTTCAAGAGCTCTATGGTTCACAAACCACTGGCTCAAAGATGTCGCTTTATATTAGACTGGTTATACTGATACAAACAGTCATCGGCTCTGAACTGTTCCTCTGCTGCAGGCAGTATACAATAGTGTAAAATGTGTTCAAATCCTTCTGTATTCAGTGTTTTCCTAAATGCACTATCTCCTCCATACTTCACTGTTGGCACTACAAATGGTAGCAGTTAATGTTCTTCTGGCATTCGCCAAAACCAAACCTTTCCATCGGTTTGCCACGGCGTGTAGGGTGATTCACCTCTCCAAATCACTTCTTTCCATCCATTCACTGTCCATTGGCGTCCTTCTTTACCCCAGTTCGAAGTGTCACTTAGCATTGACTGCAAAAATGTATGGCTTACGAGGCGCTGTTTGTCAGTATCGCTTGTTGGCAGTATTGAGCAGAAATTCAGATGATGGAAAGATTGATTCTAAAACGCCCTTATTTCCTGATGGAGCATTGCTGTATTTATTGAGCTATCTGAATTCGCACATTATGGCTTACTATATTACTGACTGTGCTGATGTTTCGTTTGTGAGGCGCCCAATTGCGTGGTCATCAGCGCTCGTAGAAATTCGCAGTCTACACGCAGTCCAACCCAGCCACTTTCGCGAATAATGATGAAATGACGAGGATAACACAAACACCCAGTCCCCAGGGAGGAAAATCCCCAACCCCACCGGAAATCGAACACAGGACTCCGTGATCCAGAGGTGGCAACGCTAGCCACTAGACCACGAGCTCATTGTGAATAACGCCATGCGCCATTTATCGAGGTTTGACTTGGGCTTTCCAAGCCTATTCCTCGTCCTTGAAAGCTTAAGTACAAATAGTAAATAGTCAAATAACATACGAAATTCACTGCAACTTCTTGAAAATGCATGTGTTTTTATTGTTATTATATTACCCCTCAAATGCCATATGAATTAAACAATGTGGCCAGTGACGAAAAAAATATAAATAAAAAAATAAGTGCTCATGGATTGCTTTGATTTTAACGGGAGAGCTGAAACAGCTTAGGTCTAAGCCGCCACTGCCCGCACGGGAACTAGGTTTCTTGTGCGGTATCGCTCCCTGTATATCTAGTAAAGCCAGCCAGTGCCCTTGAATAGTGCAAGGAGTCCCTCTACCAGTTTTTTGTTAGACACAATTTCTTCAGGTCTAGTTGTCCCGAAGATTCTGTATCTTTTACTCTTCAATGCCATGCATTCAAAGATTAGGTGTGATGCAGTTTCTTCACCCTCATCACAGATCCTACATTTAGGGTCCTCTTCCATTATACCCATTGTGTGTAGGTGTTTTTTGAAGTTCCCATGGCCGGTCATCAGTCCTGTCATGAGTTTGATCTGTTTCCTGTTCAATCCCAGGATCACAGAGCTTCTTTTAAAACATGGCTTGGGCATCATTACCTTACCATGTTTTTGTTTATGGACCTGTTTCCTAAGGAAGTTCCGTAGTTCTAATTTGATCATAGCCTTGGTGATTGTCAAGACAGGTTCCGGTCCAATAAATGGAGTTGTTGCCCCCAACCTAGCCAATCTATCGGCTTGTTCATTGCTACAGATCCCTGAGTGGTCAGGGACCCAGACTTGGTACACCCTATTGCTTCCCCCTAGCTCCACCAAAGCCCTGTGGCAATCTACAACAATCTTAGATCTTGTTGCAGGAGCTGCCAATGATTTCAGGGGTGCCTGGCTGTCTGAATAGATGTAGAAGCTACGATCATTGTAGCACCTACTCATATTATCCTCCACACGTGCCCTGATTACAGTAATTCCGGCTTGGAATACAGAGGCCAGTTTTCCTAGAAAGATGCTGCTCTCCAGTCTTGGCTGAACCCCATACAACCCTGCCCAACGCCTTGATCTGTTTTCGACCCATCGGTGAACCAAACGATGTCCCCCGTACAGTGTCAAACTGTTTTCTCCCACTGCTCCCTACTTCCAATTATTATCTTGTAAGGCTTGTCAAAGCACTTAGGAGTTATTATATAGACAGCGGGCATTTCCCCAGCCATACCTATATTTACCTCACTCACTATGTTAGTGCGTGATTCAGGATATCCAAATGAGACCCAGTTTTGGCCAGTTTTAAGTCTGTATGCCCCAGCTGCTGCCTCCATCTTAACCCAAAGGTGAAGTGGAGGCATGTCCAGCTTCCATTCCAGCGGTTGGTGTGCTGCTAATTCCGCCCGTTATGGCTAAGCAGGCCAATCTCTGCACCTTAGCAAGCTCTTTAGCAGCAATCCACTGTTCTACCTTCTTCCACCACACTACAGACCCATAGGAAATATCCAGTGCATATCCAGTGCATACCCCTGGGGCTTAGGCCCCAGTTTAGTGCTCATGGAACTAGAACCCTCGGCTAGCGTACAACCTTCTTACAACGCACAGACGCTAATTACTTACCACAACGACTTCTTACCACCAGTAAAATAGCACAGATACATCAGTTACATAATAGGAGCGTAAAACTTCTCTTGCCATTTTCTCGAAATTGGCTGAGTAGTGCACCTTACTGCTTGCACATTATGTTGTTTTAATGGCCTAGTAAAGGTGAACAAAGTTTGAAGGAAACCCTTGATCCCACCGTTGTGGCCTCCCCTTGTGAGTAGCGAGCCTGGAGGGCGCGCACAAGGACTGTGCTAGGGATGGTGTCGGTTGGCCTGTAGGCGTACCGGTAAAGTCCACGCAGTGGGGATAAACACCGTATTTCGGGTAGTAGAGTGGTTAACGCAACTACCTGCTAAACGGCAGGTCCCGAGTGCAATCCCATTTTTCACTCGTCGACGATGACTCTGCGTAATGTCCCGATGCAGCTAATGTCAATAATCACTTGCCTTTCCTTTGTTATCTCCCTCCTCCACCTTCAATTTCAATATCATTCCTCTGTTCTTCCTAAATTATCGGTTTTATTCGGTAAATATCAGGTCGAAAATATACCTGTGGCAGGCGTAGTACATTACGTACAAATGTACAAAAATGGACGAAATTTTATCTCAGAGTAGTTGTAATCTCTCCCTCCTTCCTTCTTCCATCTATTTTCCCTATTGTCCACAGTAAACAACGCCCAGTACAAGTAATTAAGAAGCAAAGTCTTTTAAGAAGATTTGAGAGGAGTGAAGATCACAACAAACTTTCAAGTTTACTTAACTTGTCATGTTGAGATGACTCCAGTTCTTCTTGTCTAGGGGTCTCATTCTTAAAGCTGAAAATCTAACATCAGGTCCTCATGGTTCATTTGAATTACATAAACTGGAAGATTGTTGTTGCAGAATTTTCTACGTAAATATATTTTCCTCAGATTTTCTCACATTTTGGTAATTCATACAGTATTTACATTTTTCATATGAACAAAGCCGAAATTACAGTGTTCGCACCTACTATACAAAAATACGCCCAATCACATCAGAGGTAACCTTACAACTCTCAAACTCTGTGGACATAACAATATTCCAAAGGACTTGCAATTTTTCTTAACAAATGAATTCCTACTAGTTTTTGTTACATTATTAATTTCGATTATTATTTCATAAATGAATCCATAAATAAATATGGTAAACAGTTCGGGATTGCATAAATAATAATAGAAATTTTAAGTGTGCAGATAATTCGTAATTTCAAATGTTAATAAAAAAATAATTTTAACTGTACATTCAGAACTAGTACTTATCGATTATAACAACGAAAATAAAATATTTTGTTAAGTAATTCATTTTCATAAATTTTAGCTTGAAATATCGTATACTGTGTACAAAATTACATGAAAATTTTCAGAAATGCAACTATATAGCACTGACCTGTCCAAAATTCGAAAAATAATACTGGCATCGATAACTATCGTTGAAGAAAAGTAAGGCTAGAGGAGGATGTCCCGTTACATAGTGTAAACATACGCTCGTCCACAAAAGTTGCTTCAGTAACTTTTCAGGCCGCATCTTCATATGTTTACCTATTTATGGCCCAATAATATTTGAAATAAACCGATAAACAGTTGCGACATTTGTCTGAAAAGGAGCACTGGACGTGACGTCAGAGGTGGTGAAAGTATGTGCAGTGTGCACGTTCTGTATTCAAAGTGTACACCCACACCTCCTGTTGTTTCTCCATATCAATAATCACATTACTGGCGCGAGCGAAACACTGTTACTGCCCTGAGACCACGCAAAGAAAATCGCTGACGCTTCACAGCACTGCAAGTAATGCGCCCCGCTAGTGGTGAGGACAGCTGCAGGGAAAACACTCCCGGCAAGCTGCGAGTAGCTATGTGCCAGCACCAGAACTGCACCCATAATTCATGCTCAAGTCAGAGAAGGCGCGCCCATCCGTCACGTGGCAGGTGCCGAGAAAACTTGAGGGTACACATCCCGCGGGTTTGCGCGTGCATCCTGCGTGAAACACGCTGGATTTTACATTTAATACGAAATTAAGCTAAACAGTGTTTGTGCTTCTAAAATAAATTATTAGGACATGGCTAAATTAATAATAAAGTTCCCCAGGGAAGCGTCCTGGGACCTCTACTGTTCCTGATCTATATAAATGACCTGGGTGACAATCTGAGCAGTTCTCTTAGACTGTTCGCAGATGATGCTGTAATTTACCGTCTAGTAAGCTCATCCGAAGACCAGTATCAGTTGCAAAGCGATTTAGAAAAGATTGCTGTACGGTGTGTCAGGTGGCAGTTGACGCTAAATAACGAAAAGTGTGAGATGATCCACATGAGTTCCAAAAGAAATCCGTTGGAATTCGATTACTCGATAAATAGTACAATTCTCAAGGCTGTCAATTCAACTAAGTACCTGGGTGTTAAAATTACGAACAACTTCAGTTGGAAGGACCACATAGATAATATTGTCGGGAAGGCGAGCCAAAGGTTGCGTTTCATTGGCAGGACACTTAGAAGATGCAACAAGTCCACTAAAGAGACAGCTTACACTACACTCGTTCGTCCTCTGTTAGAATATTGCTGCGCAGTGTGGGATCCTTACCAGGTTGGATTGAGGGAGGACATCGAAAGGGTGCAAAAAAGGGCAGCTCGTTTTGTATTATCACGAAGAGTTACTATTGACTGGAAAGTGTACGATATTACAATATTCACATTTGAATTATTTGATAGGTATCTGGCAGTTTCCGGCAACTTCAGGAAGCAATGTGGTGGTGCTGCTGAGCAAGACTCACACTTCCACTTCATCAGTGGATTTACTTGGAGGTGCTTTCACGATCTTCTTTTCAGGGTAGTCGGCTGCGACGATCTGCCAAATTTCTTCTCCGAAGATATGATGCTGTTTGGAGGGATTTTCTCTACCCCTAAAATGACTGCGTATACTCGAGATACTTTTAAATCAATCCTACTATATTTCACTTCCACAAAGAGAACACCACATACCAGTTTCCACATAAAAGAATCATACTTCCTAAGCCCAATGACTCGCGGTCCGAAAGAAACTACTACTGTACTTTTACAATAAATACAGTTCCAAAAGTCTCTCAAGGTTCTCGCAAGTTCACCATCCGCAACTCTAGGGAGTCAGTAAGTAAGAAAGTAAAAGTAAGCGTCTTTTCTTTTCTTTTACACAATGCAACTGTTCATAGTAATGACTGACGTAGCACCGTCACAGAGTAAAGCGCGCTTACTCCTAGTGCTGATCACGTAACTTCTGCGACGAGCGATGCAACGACTTAGCCACGCTCATCGACCGTCACTATTGCCGCATTCTCCCGATACACGTCCATCCTGTACACACAGAAACCGGTGGCGAGGTAGGCACATCTCCACTCTCTCTCTCGTACTTAAAATATCGCGTGTTCGATACGGTAGGAAACCGAGTGTGTCTAGAATTTACACCGAAATTCTCGAGGCACTACAGGTAATGTTTGCAGTTAACATTACGCAATAACTCAACATTATTACTAATTCTAAAATTTAAAATAACAGCAACTGTAAAAGCACATGAACAGGGGGAAATGAACGCTGTATTAATAGATCTCGCTTAGAAGTGTTCTCGCCAGCCGGAGTGGCCATGCGGTTCTAGGCGCTACAGTCTGGAATCGCGCGACCGCTACGGCGCAGGTTTGAATCGTGCCTCGGGCATGGATGTGTGTGATGTCTTTAGGTTAGTTAGGTTTAAGTAGTTCTAAGTTCTAGGGGACTGATTACCACAGCAGTTAAGTCCCATAATGCTCAGAGCCATTTTTAGAAGTGTTCTCTCTCCTGTCATGACATCATACCAGTACTTTCCATTCGTATATTTCTGCTGTCGGTAGCGGTTCTTCGGTCTCTTGTTACCCCATATAATTGTACTTTAATTAATAACAACGGTCTGTGGCAGATTGTGGCAGAAAGTATTCCATGTCTCTTGTTGGGTTCATGTATGATCTGGCAATACATCGCGTGTTTAGTAGGTACAGAACAATTTTTCCACCCTTATTATCACATTTGTATCTATTAATACTCCAGTGTTTGAGTGTTTGTCAATTTCTGTAAGTATCCTGTACACTTCTCCCTCCACTGACTCTGTAGTGGAAGAAGTCCTTCCAATACATATTGACTCCATACGTTCGAGCCTCACAAGTGTGGTTGAATGAGTTTTCCTAGTATGTGTTCCTAACCTCACACTGTTTCTTGTATATTCTCTGCAATACCCTAAGGTAATAAGCCATCATTTGGAAACATTCTGTATACGTTATCTCCTCTAATACCATCGTTGTAAGACGTTAGAGATCTGTCTGCAATTAGGACGGATCAGAAGGGGTCGTCTATGGAGAGATCTACATTTGTCGATGACTGGCCACCACCAGTGAACGGGCAGCTTGTTATCTGCACAGTGGTTTTCCCGATGTTAGGAAGACCTGCGCTCCCAGCTGGCAAAATTTTTGTTTGTTAAAACACGACCCGTTTCGCGGATTTAAGCCGCATCATCAGGTGAACCTACGTCGCAAAAAGCAAAGTACAGTGTCTTGCGGAAGGGTTGCACTTCTGACACGTTGAACGATTCTCTTCAGTCGTCATTGGTACCGTTCTTGCAGGTCCTTTTTCCGGCCGCAGCGATGTCGGAGATCTGATGTTTTACCAGTTTCCTGGCATTCACGATACATGGTATGTGAAAATCACCACTTCATTGCTACCTCAGAGATATTGTGTCCCATTGCCCGTTAGCCGACTATAACACCATATTCAAACTCACTTAAATCTTGGTAACCTGCCATTGTAACAGCAGTAACTGATCTAACACTTGTTGCCTTCTACAGGCGTTGCCGAACGTAGCGGCGTATTCTGCCTGCTTACATATCTCTGTATTTGAATCGCGTCCCTGTACTACACTCATTCTCATAAATTAAGGATAATGCTGATACATGGTGAAACAACGCTCTGGTGGGCGGTTTGCGGGTTTAAATCACCGCGAGGTATGACCTGCGGTCTTTAACATTGTGACTATATATTTTAGACAATCCTTTACTAATTATAATATCCACAAAACATGGTGCCATTGCACTTTGCTTTCTAGTGGTTAGGTTCATCTGAGGATGCGGCTTATAGCTGCGAAACTGGTCGTGTTTTAATAAACAATAATTTTACCAAAAAAATGTTCAAATGTGTGTGAAATCTTATGGGACTTAACTGCTAAGGTCATCAGACCCTAAGCTTACATATTACTTAACCTAAGTTATCCTCAGGATAGACACACACATCCATGCCCAAGGGAGGACTCGAACCTCCGCTGGGACCAGATGCACGGTCCATGACTGCAGCGCCCTAGACCGCTCGGCTAATCCAGCGTGGTAATAATTTTACCAGCTGTGAGCGAAGTTCTTCTGAACCCCATACCTTTCAACAGCTGCGGCTGCCCAGAGTACATAGTAGTTTGTTTTCCTGGTGACTGTCATGCACCGACTTCATGACCTGTTGCCAGGCAGGCCAGCTGGCTGCCTGCTGCCAGAACCAAATAGCACTGAGGTGCCTTGGTGCAAGACACCAGCCCAGCGCAGGAGTGGTGAGGGAGGTTACCTCCCGATGTTGCGCCACCTTGATCCTTACGTGACTTGTGCCATGGTCGGATCTTAAGAAGTTGGGTAGAATTGTCACTAACATTCGCCATCCAGACCTAGCAGTATCTGTCTTCGACAGTTGCCTACACCGAGAGCTACTTCACAGCAGCTGTCAACCTGAGATGGGTCACCCAGCCTCATCTGTAACGAGCCGCCACCTCTGTTAGTTCCTGCTCTATGGGTCGCTCCTAGGACCCACGCCGCTAGTGCCTAATCAAGAGCCCTTTGAATGGATTCCCCCCTGGGGTACCATCAACCAGCTCTCAGGCATCTCCAAGAGGTCGTTGGTTCACAGTCCCTGCCTGTGCATGCCTACCGCTACTGGCTGACGGCGCCTAGAGCTTACACTTCTTGCTGTCAGAGGGACGCCTGACACAGTCACAGACCCCAAGGTCGCTGACGTAGCAACTCCGGCTGCCAGCATCCGGGCACTGCCAGCGTGCTGCTTTGTGTAATGCTAAGGTGGGCACCGCCACTCGGATTCAACGGACATCACTGAGACATCGCCTGTGGCTGCTGTAACAGTTCTCGCTAAATAATGTATGATGTCGATTTGGCTGCATTGCTGATTCCATGTCTGCCAAGGAAACCCGCCTCTTGTTCACCATCGTGGGATGGCATTCAGACTACTGTCCATCCTGCCACCTTAAAAATAGAAGGAAAACCTGAAGTCATACAGAACAGAGATCAGTTTGGCTTCAGGAATTGAGCAGATACTAGAGAAACCACTCCGACATACACTATGTGATCAAAAGTATCTGGACACCTGCCTGAAAATGACTTACAAGTTCGTGGCGCATCGGTAAAGCTGGAATTCAGTTTGATGTTGGTCCACCCTTAGCGTTGATAACAGCTTCTACTCTGGAAGGCATACGTTCAGTCAGGTGCTGGAAGCTTTCTTGGCAAATGAGAGCCCATTCATCACAGAGTGCTGCACTGACGAGAGGTAGCGATGCCGGTCGGTGAGGCCTGGCACGAAGTCGGCGTTCCAAAACATCCCAAATGTGTTCTGTAGGATTCAGGTCAGGACTCTGTGCAGGCCAGCCCATTATAGGGATGTCACTGTCGTGTAACCACTCCGCCACAGGCCGTGCATTACGAACAGGTACTAGACTGTGTTGAAAGATACAATCGCCATCCTCGAATTGCACTTCAAAAGTTGGAAGCAAGAAGGTTCGTAAAACATCAATGTAGGGCTGTGCTGCGATAGTGCCACGCAAAACAACAACGCATGCGAGCCCCCTCCATGAAAAACAGGACCGCACCACAACACCACTGCCTCCGAATTTTACTGTTGGCACTACACACGCTGGCAGATGACGTTCACTGGGCTTTCGCCATACCCTCACCATACCATCGGATCGCCACACTGTGTACTGTGATTCGTCACTCCGCACAATGTTTCTCCATTTTTCAACCATCCAATGTTTACGCTCCTTACATCAAGCGAGGCGTCGTTTGGCTTTTACCACCGTGATGTATGGCTTATGAGCAGTCGCTCGTTGGAATTCCTGTGCGGTGGTCTGGATAGATGTTTGCCTTTTACACATTACGACCCTCTTCAACTGTCGCGGTCTCTGTCAGTCAACACACGAGGTCGGCCTGTACGATTTTATACTGTACTTATCCCTTCACGTTTCCACTTCACTATCACATATGAAACAGTGGGCCTAGGGATATTTAGGAGTGTGGAAATCTCGCGTACAGACGTATCACACAAGTGACACCCAACCACGTTCGAAGTCCGTGAGTTCCGCGAAGCGCCCCATTCTGCTCCCCACACGATGTCTTATGACTACCGTGATTGCTGATATGGAATACCTGGCAGTAGGTGGAATCAGCAGAATACACCTAATATGAAAAAGTGTGTTTTTGGGGGCGTCCGGATATTTTTGATCACATAATGTTGCTCTTAGGCAAATTGAAGAATCAGCTGGTTATGGAACCAGAGCGCAACGTAAGGTGAAATAAGATGTTCGCAGTCCTTATGATATCAGTATTCATGTCAATAAAATTCACCAGCAGCTGTATACTTTAAGATATTCTATTTTATTCTGAAATTAACCAGTTTTGGCATTTCATTTTGCCATCTTCAGCCAAATGAAATTCCAAAACTGGTTGCCTTCAGAATAAAATAAAATATCTTAAAGTAGACATGTGTTGGTGAATTTTATTGACAGCCGGTATCCCCTGACCATGATGGACCAACAGAGATATTATAATGTTGAGGCTGAATGTAGAGACATATGAATAATCTAAAACAATTACAAATGCCGAATGGTGATGATAAAAATGGGAGCGCAAGAAAGGCAAGTTCGATGCTAAGCTGGCTGTAAGGGCTGTTGCAACACGTCTGTCGTTCAACTTGGAGACGTGAGGGAAGCAATGATGGAAGTAAAAATTTTGTAAAAGGAATAAAAGAACAAGGGAAACAGATGTCAAACCTATGTTTCTTTTGTGTATAATGCTATCTACACTGGTTAACTTTTTTAGTTTTTCACATAATTTCATAGCATTTTTCAGCTATTGTCATCTTTACAAACAAGTTTAAAAATTGTGAAAATACGTTCAGTGTCAGCTGCAGGATAATCTACGTTGAAATTGGGCGCGAATTCAGTTGACAGACTTCAGGATAAATTTTATTGTTTGTGATACTGATTTTGTTTCACAGTGTGTCATTACACAAAGAAAGCTTGCACCTGAGGTGGGCTTGATCCGTCGTGTGTCAGGTTGCGTCTGTGATGCCTCTGTCAAACAGGGTAACCGCCGGAAGTCAAGTTTTGCGTACTTGGGAAGCACTCGCCAAGAAAGATGGTGGATGAGCTACTATATTTTTAATATACGCCCATACTGTTGAGACAGACCAAGGTACAGAAATGCACGAACTCTCATGTTACAGAGTTCCGTGCTCTAAACAGTTCAACATACTTCTATATGGGTCACATACAAATTATTGCCGACCGCTGTGGCCGAGCAGTTCTAGGCGCTTCAATCCGGAACCGCACTGCTGCCTCGAGCATGGATGTGTGTGATGTCCTTAGGTTAGTTAGGTTTAAGTAGTTCTAAGTCTAGGGGATTGATGACTTCAGATGTTAAGTCCCATAGTGCTTAGAGCCATTTGAACCAATTATTAAGGTAACTTTAACCCGAATGAAGAAATAATGGACATATCGTTATAAATTGAGAATAGTTAGATAAAAAAATAGTACAGTAGTGACCAAGGTGTCAGCTGAAGGAGCTCAGCGAGACACATCTGGCGATACTCACATTTACTGTCAGCAACCACGTAATTCATGTTGTTGTTGTTGTTGTTGTTGTTGTGGTCTTCAGTCCTGAGACTGGTTTGATGCAGCTCTCCATGCTACTCTATCCTGTGCAAGCTTCTTCATCTCCCAGTACCTACTGCAGCCTACATCCTTTTGAATATGCTTAGTGTATCCATCTCTTGGTCTCCCTCTACGATTTTTACCCTCCACGCTGCCCTCCAGTACTAAATTGGTGATTCCTTGATGCCTCAGAAAATGTCCTACCACCCGACCCCTTCTTCTAGTCAAGTTGTGCCACAAACCCTCTTCTCCCCAATTCTATTCAATATCTCCTCATTAGTTATGTGATTTACGCATATAATCTTCAGCATTCTTCTGTAGCACCACATTTTGAAAGCTTCTATTCTCTTCTTGTCCAAACTAGATATCGTCCGTGTTTCACTTCCATACATGGCTACACTCCATACAAATACTTTCAGAAATGACTTCCTAACACTTAAATTTATACCTGATGTTAACAAATTTCTCTTCTTCAGGAACACTTTCCTTGCCATTGCCAGTCTACATTTTATATCCTCTCTACTTCGACCATCATCAGTTATTTTGCTTCCCAAATAGCAAAACTCCTTTACTACTTTTAGTGTCTCATTTCCTAATCTAATTCCCTCAGCATCACCCGAGTTAACTCGACTACATCCCATTATCCTCGTTTTGCTTTTGTTGATGTTCCTCTTATATCTTCCTTTCAAGACACTGTCCATTCCGTTCAACTGCTCTTCCAATTCCTTTGCTGTCTCTGACAAAATTACAATGTCATCGGCGAACCTCAAAGTTTTTATTTCTTCTCCATGGATTTTAATACCTACACCAAACTTTTCTTTTGTTTCCTTTACTGCTTGCTCAATATACAGATTGAATAGCATTGGGGAGAGGCTACAGCCCTGTCTCACTCCCTTCCCAACCACTGCGTCCCTTTCATGTCCCTCGACTCTTATAACTGCCATCTGCTTTCTGTACAAATTGTGAATAGCCTTTCGCTCCCTGCTCCCTGCCACCTTCAGAATTTGAAAGAGAGTATTCCAGTCAACATTGTCAAAAGCTTTCTCTAAGTCTTCAAATGCTAGAAACATAGGTTTGCCTTTTCTTGATCTTTCTTATAAGTCATAGGGTTAGTATTGCCACACGTGTTCCAACATTTCTACAGAATCCGAACTGATCTTCCCCGAGGTTGGCTCCTACCAGTTCTTCCATTCGTCTATAAAGAATTCGAGTTAGTATTTTGCAGCTGTGACTTATTAAACTGATAGTTCGGTAATTTTCACATCTGTCAACACCTGCTTTCTTTGGGATTGGAATTATTATATTCTTGAAGTCTGAGGGTATTTCGCCTGTCTCATACATCTTGCTCACCAGAAGGTAGAGTTTTGTAAGGACCGGCTCTCCCAAGGCTGTATGCAGATACAGTATGAAAACTGAGTTAACTCAATATACACTGGCAAACGAAAAAAGGCAAATATCGGAAAGACATGGTTGGATCTGAGTGAAACTTCTCACTTGTACACGCCATCAGCAGGTATATAAATGATTAGAACTGCAAGTATAACGACCACCAGAGTGCATCTACGTCGGTAGTGTACAGTGTTGTTACCAAGCATGGTAGGGTACAATTATGAGGAACATGACAGTGTAAGATGCTCAGAGCACTGTAAAAAACATGGAGGTAGTCTATACTTGTCTGAGACAGTGTTATCGCACGTGACAGAGTTTGAAAGGGGCCTCATCTTGCTCTCCCATTGGCTGATCGAATCTTGAAATATCCTGTTTTGTGGAACATTTGGATAAGCAGCCCAAATATCCCCACGTGTTAGTACGCTACTTCTGGGGTTTATGGAGGTCCGCCAGCTCCAGATCGAATCCGTCCAGCTTATTTATGACCATTCATTGTGGATGTGTGTTTTAGGCAGCTCCCCACATCCGACCAGGTCAGTACATTGCTGGTACCCACATTCTGCCATCGCTACACAATTCAGAAGCATTTTAGAAAATATTGTCATATTTTCACAGGGTTAACACCAGATACACACAGATGGGGTACTTAAATTCCGTTCTAGGGCGAAGGGACGGCTGGCAGTGGGGTCGGGGGGAGGTGTGATGGTGACAGGAAGGGCATGGAGCCATCCTCTACTGCTAACATTGTTAAATCCAGGTTAACTTACTGAATCCATGAAGATGTGTGATAAGGCCAGGAAAAAGAAGAAAAAGAGTGATGCATTCCACATGTGGCTGTAGGCCAACGTTGGACTGCTTGAAAACGTGTGGGCAGGCGCAGTCATCGTACAGGTTCCTGTCGACGACATATAATCCCCACATGTGAGGATAGCCTGCTGCATGAGAATAGCAAATGGATCCCCGTAATATTCTGTGTCATCCTAGATCATTGGTCAGAGACCAACAGCAGACTGGGAACTGCTGTTGCATGCACTGGCTGCCATTAAAACAACACAAACGACTGCATTTGGAGCAGAGGCGTGAGTGGGAACTATGGACTACTGGAGTCCTGTCACATGCGTTGGCTGCCATTGACACAAGAAAAACGACTACATTTGGAGTAGAGCCATGACCGGGAACTATGGATGGATGGCATCATATTTTGGTCAGCGATGAATCACAGTTATGTACTACCCCAGATAACCATCATCGGCGAGTGTGTTGGCGACCTCGGGAGGGGCTACATTCTTCCCATGTTGTGTAGAGGTGCAGTGGTGTTAACTCCTAACGTCATGGAGTCAAGAGCCGTCATGTATGACTTCAGATGACGGCTGGTATTGATTGAGGGACCTCTGAAGATACAGCAGTATCTCACGGACATCCTGCGGTCTCGTGTGTTACCTCTCGCAGCAGTAGCGTGGTGTCATTTTCAACATAACTACTCTTGGCTGCATACAGCACGTGTCTTTATGAACTGTCTGCGTGATGTCGAGGTACTCCCTTGACCACTAAGATTCGCAAATCTACCCCTCACAGAACATGTGCGAGACCAGCTCATATGTCAACTCTTTCCCAGTGTCAGCACCCAGGATATTAAAGATCAATTACAACAATTGGGGACCAAGCCAGCTTCTCTCAGGAGAGGATAAACTGGTCTATGATATCCTTTCCAACCAAATCTGTACATGTATCAGGTCAGAGGAAGTGCTATGTGATACTATTAAGTGGGCTCAGAGTACAAAATTCTTTATAAATATGACTCGATATTGTCCTAGCTGAAATACTAACACATTTCAACCGGTGAAGTTTCATTTCATATCCTCTTCTCCTTCTGGGTACTTCGCGTTTTTTGTCAAGGAGTGTACTAGTATTTTGTCATTCCGACGTATATTCTCACCACATTGTGAGATATTGATCTGGCAGTCTTCTGCTATTTCGATTAACGAACGCCATTCCTAACGAGATGCACGCTCCATTGAGTGCCACCAGTAATAATTACAGCACGTTCCCGGCATTTCCACTTGCAGCTGTATTTTACGCCCATACTAAATTGATGCTTAATGCCCAAGCCGAAATGAACTTGGCCCCGCTACGGAATTTCTCGTTTCTGGCAGGCAGCGAAAGCAATTTCCCCAAATGAGCGACAGAATATAAACGAAGATCAACAGTTATCCCAGTGGCGCCGACGGTAATGGCAATCCCACGGGCTGTCGATAATTTTTGCCAACCAGGTCGCCTCGAGGGGCTCTCGATTTACGAATGATTGCCTCGGAGCCTGCTGCCAGGCGGCAGCCGCCGTGATAACAGCTCGAGGCGGAGCAGAGTAATGGACTGATTTGGAATTGTAATGCGATTGCGTCGAACAGACGGACCGTGCCTCCCGGGACTTGAATCGACGAATAGATCCAAGACGTTGCAGAACTTGCGACTGCTGGTGCCGTTTTAGTGATTTCCTTTTTTGTGGGCATTAGGCCTTGGCGAATCAATGTTCCTGTGCCTTCCAAAGCTGGAGACATCCTCAGAGGATATAAAGACTCAGGAAGTTGACTGTCACACGTAAACAAACTTCGCAAACTAAACTGCTAAAGGGTTGTGTAATGACGTCATTCGACCACTGCCGAAGATCGCAGAGACGCGCTGTCGTGTGTTATGGAACTTGTACTGCTGAAGCCTAGGCGCTGTTTGCTTTATATGGCACTAAGGCCCACAACTCGTCTAATTTCAGACCTTCTTCTGTTAATCTTTGTTGGTCCACCATGGACAGGGGACATGAAATTCACCAACAGCTGTGTAACTTAAGATGTTACTTTATTTTACTTTCAAGGCTACCAGTTTCAGTATTTCAATATGCCAACTTCAGGCCCCATTTGCATCTCTCCAAATAAACAAGAATGTCATATAGAGTAATAAATCTCTGGATGTCGTCAAATAAAGCGTTACAGTAGTGCTTCATTCGATGACTCAATTGCTACCATGATTCGAATGAAGCACTAGTGTTGAAACGTCCCCTTTGGAAAATTATGTATTTCTTTGCTGGTATACCTCTTATGTTATTATATTTTCAAACAGCTGAACGTACTCAGACATTTCTCTCTTTACTTATTCTGATCAACACTAAACTGACACACAATTTTTTTTGTTTTGTTTTTTATAGCGCAACCCAATCTGACTTTCAATAATCCCTACAAAAGAATGGCCCTGACTAACAGTAACCTATACCTTTCATGAATTACTTACCTCACAAAAATCTTCATTACTCAAACTACTGCAATACAGCGAGCGCCAATACTGCCAGCTAAATAAAAGATTCTAACTATTGAAGGCACTAACTACTGATAGGCATAGTTAGCAAATGAAAGATTTTGATGGAGAACAATCAATGTATTTACTTTAATAGTGTTCAAAAGTCAGTTCATGACATGCAGTCTTACAAATTTCCTTTTTCTGGCGGACACACGTCCGGATAGTCCGCTCTCAAAACTCTGCCATCTCTCTTCCCACATCCACCACTGCTGGCGGCTCACCTTCAACTGCACAATACTACAAGCTGTTCACATCCAACTGCCCAACACTACAATAGCGAATATTCCAACAATGCCAACCAGCCACAGACTGCACACAGCACAGTCAGGTGGCGTTACCAACATAAAAACCTGAACAACCTACTTACAGTGTAACGATTGAATTCACGACATCCAGAGATTTATGGCTCTATAAGACATTCTCGTTTATTTGGAGAGATGCATAAGAGGCCTTAAGATTGCATATTGAAGTGTTGAAACTGGTAGCCTTCAAAGTAAAATTAAGTAACATTTTAGGTTACACAACTGTTGGTGAATTTCACTAACACTGACAATTTCTTCTGTTAAAGTTTTTTTGTGCATTGCCAACACTTTGCAATGCAAGCTCCATGACAAACATAGGTGCAACTCCGCCATCTTCGGCAGCATCATGATCCGAACATTGCCCGAATCAGTGTAACCAGACGGCCTATCGCTGAGACTTTGTAAGTTTCAAAATCGTGATAGGCCACTCCTATGCAAATTAAAGTCATTGTTGTCGTAATATTTTATTAATCAGAGAATATTAAAATCCCTCCTACACTCACTCAGCCATCATTTAAAATAGAGGGACCACTCCACAGTCAATTGTTGGGCTACCGTTTTGTTAACACACAAAGTACAATGAGCTAAAATGCGTAGTGCTGTAAGTGGTTCATCACAAGCACTGCACACTGACGGGTTTCGTCACTAGAGGAGAAATCCTCCATGCGTCAGGTGTGTCCGTCCAAGACAGAGACGTGCTAATAACTCTTCAATCTACATTTGTGACACAATAAACTGTGCCAAGGCCGTCTGCTTGCCATCGCCAAGAAAAATCCGTTAATTGTCATTTCCACTCACTGTGCCTCCCAGTGACGCAAGATACATTTTCTCAACAGCGAGGGCACTGCATGTAGAAAGACCAAAAATGGCTCTGAGCACTATGGATCTTAATTTCTGAGGTCATCAGTCCCCTAGAACTTAGAACTACTTAAACCTAACTAACCTAAGGACATCACACACATCCATGCCCGAGGCAGGATTCGAACCTGCGACCATAGCGGTCCCGCGGTTCCAGACTGTAGCGCCTAGAAGCGCTCAGCCACTCCGGCCGGCAGAGAGACTTCCCACTGAGCCATTGTACAGAGTGATCACAAAGTCTCACAAGACTCTACGTATTACATGGATGTTATTGAATTAAAATCTGGATCATGCCTGCTTACAGCATTGAGGAACGGATCGGAATGTGCTTGTGGATCCACGAACGGCCGGCCAGGGTGGCCGAGCGGTTCTAGGCGCTACAGTCTGGAACCGCGCGACCTCTGCTCCGGTCGCAGGTTCGAATCCTGCCTCGGGCATGGATGTGTGTGATGTCCTTAGGTTAGTTAGGTTTAAGTAGTTCGAAGTCTAGGGGACTGATGACCTCAGAAGTTAAGTCCCATAGTGCTCCGAGCCATTGGAATCATTTGATCCACGAACGACCCTGCACAGGAAAATCAATGAGAGATATTCAGCATGGTTTCGCCGTAAGGTTTCAGAAACAAAACCAATAATTTTACAGAGGGAGAAGAAGCTCTTTGCAGCTGGTTGTGTTAAAGGTGAGCCCCGCTCAGGACGACTATCAACACCCCTGGAAACGTATGTGGAGGCTGCAGCGTCTGTCGAAAATTCGCCAAAACAGTCCACTCGTAAGCTGTCACAGGAATTTCGTACTCGACATAACACAAACATCTGAAGTTAAAGGCATTTAAACCTCCATTTGTAAACGAACTGAGTAATAATAATATGCGAAAACGCCATCAGGCTTGTAGGCGAGTGCTCGATGTCTTTACAGCTCTTCCTTCAAGGAGGAAACTGTTTTTCTCGGACGAGTGTGTAATATATCGCAGTGCAAAAATGAGAAATATTTATTTCTGGAGTAACGAAAACCCACATCTTTATGAAGAACACAACCCACCACATGTCACGACTTTGGCTGCAATGTCTGAAACCCACATGCTAGTTCCATTTTTTTTTAATTGTGCTCTGAATCGCACTGCATATCTCACCATATTACGTGATTGGTTTATTTCACATCTGCAAGATCGGAGACTGCTTGGTCGCCTGTGGTTCCAGCATGATGTAACACCGGTACATTATGCGTTAGAGAGTACCTCCATGAGGTATTTCTTGGTAAGTGGTCTGGATATGGTTCTGTCCATTTGCCCGCATCTTTGAAGTGGCCACTCCAGAGTCCTGATCTGCCATCGTGCTACAATGCCTTATCGGGATTCATTAAAGAGTAGACCGCTGTTTCACGTTACGACACAGTGCACAAAAAATGGTTCAAATGGCTCTGAGCACTATGGGACTTAACTTCTGACGTCATCAGTCCCCTAGAACTTAGAACTACTTAAACCCAACTAACCTAAGGACATCGCACACATCCATGCCCGAGGCAGGATTCGAACCTGTGACCGTAGCGGTCGCGCGGTTCCAGACTGTAGCGCCTAGAACCGCTCGGCCACTCCAGCCGGCCACAGTGCACAAACTTAAGGATGCTGTTCGACGTGCATTTACTGCTGTAGCAATGCTGAGGAGAATTTCACGTCATACGTGGAGAAGACTCATACTCTGTTATGAAAATAACGTTGCTGCTACACGTTACGACATGGTACACGAACTTAAGGATGCTATTCGACTTTCATTTACTGCTGCCGCGCCAGCAATGTTTAGGAAAATTTCACGTCGTACGTGGAGGAGACTCATACTCTGTTACGAAAATAATGATGTACACGGAGACACCGTGAAATAAGTAATAAAGAATAGTCACACTACCCCAAAATTGGCCTTTACCACGATCCCACATTAATACAATGCAATCATCTATTGAATATGTGGACACATGATAGGGGATTATGGGACTACTGATCCCTCTGTAGGTATTGTGCAGGCCTCCTTGGTTGCTGTGCCTGCCAATTCGTTACCCCACATTCCCATTTGCCCTGGTATGCAGCAGACTGTCATCTTCGCCCCTAATTTTTGTAGGTGAAGTTGGTTTTCCTGGGTGTAATGCAATGCTTTCTCTGTTGGGTACAAGTACTGAAATGTTTCTGTGTAGTTATGGAGTCACATAGGTGAGAAATTTCGTAGTGTTACTGTGCTCGTTTTTTACAGTGCCCTCATGATGGCTTATACGTTCAGTATGTCCATTATATGCTATAAACAGTGGCAGCTATTGTGTAGGAGCACAAGAGCACGTGAACACCCTAATTTTTGATACTGTAGGATTTATTGGTTATTTTTCACGGTCTTTTTTATGATACGGTACAATGCAGCATCTCTGATCTTTGGCGGTCTAACTGAGTTGATAAATTTAACCACAGGGCAGTGACACTACGTCACTGCAATACACTTTGGAGGTGTGACAGTAGGAGGTGGAGTCCCGTACCACCCCCCCAACGGTGACAGTACTCATCAGTCAGCCGTAAAATCTTAGCCCGACATGGGCAGGTAGGGTAGGAAAGAATTGGACGTAGAAGAGGGCATCCGTGGTGGGCGTGCCAGGCCTATCGTTAGCCAAGGTCGGAATGCAATTCCTCTAGGATGCCTACAGGAACCGGATGTCGATGCCATCGGCGTGGAAGTGTGGACCCAAAGTGGCGCAGCCCATGGACAGTGTCCCGCAGAGCATCCACTTTCTCATAGAGCCGCCCCGCGTTGTTGCATATGATCGTCTTGTGCGGGACGATATCCGCTTCCTCATGGAGAGCGAGGGCGTGCAGGCTCCACCTGAGAACCTTCTTCTGCAGGCGCTGCAACGTCCGCATCCTGGTGATATTAATTGTGGCTCATGCAGTAGAGCCGTACATGATGGCAGGCAGGATAACTGTTCAGTGCGGCAGAGGGGGGTACAAAGCTCTGATCAGCTTTTGCCCCTTGTTGGATGCATACTCCCCATGACAGTGTAATAGCAACTTGTGGTCCATCCGGACTCCCAGATGGGTGGTCGTGGAGGACCAGGGCACCTGTACGCCTGAAATCGCAATATTTTGGCGGAGGAATGGGTGCCGTTTGGTGAAATAGACTGTCGTAGTTTAGGAGGCAGATGAAAGTTGTTTTGTTTGTCCGGCACCACGTGATGGTGGCGTCCACCTGTCGCTGGAGGCGGGCGACGACGGCGTCACTAATGCGGCCAGTGGTATATAATGCTGTGTTGTCAGCATATTGTGCCAGGTGGCACTCAGGGGTGACCGGCATATCATTCACATTGATATTAAAAAGAATGGGAGTCAACATCGATCCTTGTGGAGAGCCCCTACTTTTCACTGAATGCTGTTGGACGTTATGTAGATGCGATAATCTGAAAAACACGGCAGTAAATCTACCGCGCTACGGTACTTTGCTACTCCTCCAGACTCTGTGAAGCTTGGGCACACGGTCACGAGCACACCTTCAGTTCTAAGGAGCTTTTGCGCATGTGCAACTGGTATGACGTAATTGCCTCATGGGCCAAATACATAGGGATTTGATTAACATGGTGCGCGATTCACTCTACTACAATTTCACGTCAGTGGCATCAGGTTGTAGCACATTGCAACAGACTTTTATCCCCGTTCGCTTGGCATAAATTCCGCAAGACAGTAGCACACACCGCAGATATGCCCATTCACTCTCTGGATAGTAAAATTAGATCGGACGTCAATATATGTTATGGCTATAATGATAGAAAAACCTACTTTGTGGGATTCTGAATAAGATATAGTACATTAAGTTTCGTATTTTTATCGTACAGAAAGCCATCTGAGACGCTGAGAACCATAAAGTATATTGTCGTCTATAGTGAGACTGCAGCATTTATGCATCTTCTGATATCTGTTGATCTTATGGTGGGCCCGATTTATCTGTGCCGCAAACCCTCATTGTTCATATGAACATTCACGAAAAACTGCCTCACTAGTACCTTTGATACTCACCTGCATGTGGGATAGATGACGGTGTAGTTTTGGCCCTTATGATTCTCAGCGTCTCATATCTATTATAGTGAAGTGGTCATGTTGGCATACAGCTCTACTTGAATTTAATCATTTCCACAAATGGCAGTTTGTGTTTGGAGTTGACTATTTACTGTGTGGGAATCTGCTTTCGTGCCTATTGTCGACATGAACTCTGTTGAATCTGCTTTAAGTGCTAACAGGAAAGAAAATTACCAGGAAAAGTTAGCCGCAAAGAAACTAGGGCGTCCAAGGCCTGATCCATTGGCTGGGAAAGTAACGAAGTCAAATAAGGGTAATTGCAAGCGATCAAAGCAGTATAAGCGTTAGTTGTTGTGTGCGTGCAGAAGAATGTGCAATTTTCTGCCCGCAAGTTTATTCATTAACTAATAAATGTGTTAGGGATCTTGTACATTTGTCTGAAAAAGTAAAAAATCGCAAAAGCTCCCACATACACAAAAATGCTAAACGGAGAGTAACAAAAGCTTAAACATTATTTCATTCTTACCTTAAACTGTGCTTGATTATGAACAAACAACAAAATTCCCCGAAAACAATCCTTTCTTTTTTTAGACACGTTATAAATATTATTACTATCATTATTAGTATTATTACTATTATTATTATCGTTGTTATTATTATTGGCAGTGGCCCTAGCTGTATAATATGTTGATAAGCGTAACTGTTATACGGCAGATGCTATTAATTTCACACTTTCATATTTACTGGCTTTAAAATTTGTGAACATCCAGAACGTATACTTACGAACCGCTAATTACTATAAATGAATTTAGCTTCAAACTACATGGTTATGAAACATGGACAAATGCGGGTTCAAATGTGTTTGGTCCTGATCTTACATACTACAGATCGTTTCTGTACAATAATTTGCAGTACTGCTCTCAAGATAATACCTGACTCACTAACTCACACTGGTCATCAAATCTAAATCCTAGGTCCCACTTCACGCATTGTACCGGTCTACAACGTTGAATACAGCAGAAGAGCAACACTGGTTCTTTATTACAAGGCCTAAAGCAGATTCTTTATTACAAGGCCGCAGACAAATTATAAAGCAGATTTAACACAATTCATACAGTAGGATTCATTTGTTCTCTTTAAGTAATTTTATTAAAACCTAACATCAACACCTGCAAGAATTTATCTCAAAAGATAGTAGTAACTCTCAAAAGTTACGGGGGAAGGGGTCATAAATCTTTGTCAATCAAAAGTTTTGTTCCAAATGAGATCATGAAATTTATTACAAATGTTAGTGGCTTACCAAACACTCAATTCTTTTGAGTTCTCGTGTGCTATTAACGACGATGTCCGTTCTATACAGAAGAAATGGAGGAAGCCGTCGACGTGGTGAAAACTGTCGATGTGGTGAAAACTGCTCAGACATATTCCATGAACATGAGACACCATTTTCTCTAAATTCTCGGGTAGAGATTAAGAGATTAATCAGGATAGTGAAACATATTGCATGTAAGCCTTATAAGACGTGCCGATTATGTTTTGCACTTATAATGAAACTCTTTGTTCGTTTCAGTATTTCACCATTGTCAAAGGAACTAAATTTCAAATAGAACACAGTGAGAAACGTATCTACATCACAAACTGAATACAGTACACTGGAGATTAGTGCTCGTAATGGTAGAACAAGCGCGACCAGTGGGTGTCAGTGCAAACTGAATATATAGATTGTTATGTTATATGTTAGCATAGCAAAATGTTTAAGTATCCTCCAAGCCTGATTGCGTCGGCTGCTATGGCCACCTGGTTGACGCTGCTGTTTCCAGTCACTCTCACTGCCTGTAACAATGCTAGTTCTGCGTCTAACATTTTACATAGATTTAACTTTAAGGCTTCTCCCAGCGCCCCTTCCAAAAGAGATTACCACGTGTTTAATTCGTATCAGACCATGGAACAACAAATTCGTTGTTAAAAAGAATAAGAAGTTGTTATATGACAAAAGACTTTTAGAACAGGGTAAAAATTACACTGCGCGACTCACTTTTTGCCCTCTTGCAAGAAAATAGGTGATTATGACTAAATCTCGTATGCTGAATTCACATTTGGTTTTTTTTCTCCATTTCGTAGAGTTTGTTCTCAATATCACTTTTTTTCTCTGTTGCTTCAATGTATTTCAGATAGGTTTCAAGTCAGATGCAAAAGGAAAACTTTCTTCTCTGTATATTTTGATCCATTTGTTTGTCCATCAAATATTAGTTATCATAAACAGAAGCCACAATTCTGCCTTGTGCAAACACATGGCGAGTTTTCATGCAATTTCGAAGAAAGAATATTGGTACAGGCTGACAGTTATTGAACTATAGGAAAAACGTAAATTAGTTACAAAGTACGGCGTGCACACACTTTATTCAACATGTAAACGTAACTACAGATATTCGGATTTATAACGCGTTCGATATACCTGCCATCATTGGCGATGATGTGGCGCAGACGAATAGCGAAATTCTGCATGATCACCTGAAGTGTCGAACGTCGATGCTGTCGAAGACCTCCTGAATGGCTGTTTTCAGCTCGGCAATAGTTTTGGAGTTGTTGCTGTACACCTTGTCTTTAATACAGCTCCACAAAAAGGAGTGGCATGTGTTCGGATCTGGAGAATATGGCGGTCAATCGAGGCCAATGCTAGTGGCCTCTGGGTACCCCAGAAACAGAATGCAGTCCCTAAAGTGCTCTTACAGGACTTCAAACACCCTCCGTCTTCCATGAACCACAATTTGTCGCAATCAGGGTCACTTTGGACAATGGGGATGAAGTCATCATCCATAAACTTCTCGTACCTTTCGATAGTCACCGTGCCATCAAGGAATATCGCACTGATTATTCAGTGACTGGACGTTGCGCACCACACCGTCATTGGTCGAGGATGACGAGACTTCTCGATCGCGAAATGCGGATTCTAAATCCGTCAAATGCGCCAATTTTGCTTATTGACCAACCCATCCAAATGAAAGTGGGCTTCGTCGCTAAACCAAACCATATAGTGCATACTAATCCTCATCATGCTCCTCGGCCAACCATGCAACTTGAACATCCTAACGCAAAACCGTTCAGAAGTTCTGACGATTTTATTTCGTTAAGTTTGTAATTATCATCCTGCACTACACTGTAATACGCGAAGCTTGTGACATACGAGTATACTCTGTCAGAAATTTATGTACAAAACATCTAAACACTGTGTAATTATCCCCAATAATATATGTATGTTTTCGGATAGGGTCCGCCCTTAGCAAAACACATTTTTTGTTTTTTAATCCCAAACATGTTTCACTGCAGTTGCAGCATCTTCAGTGGGCTTTTATTTTCCATCTGTTAAAGATAAAGAGTGTACTTCTCTGTTTGTATACATGTAGCTATTAGTTTTTGAACTGTAATTACAGATATTTGAAAAAACACACAAATTACGAATTCATACTTTTTACCACATGGTGTGATTTTTCTGATGTGTGGTAAAAAGATATGAATTCGGTTTTCTGATGTGTGGTAAAAAGGTATGAATTCGTAATTTATGTGTTTTTTCAAATATCTGTAATTACAGTTTAAAAACTAGTAGCTACATGTATACAAACAGCAAAGAACACTCTTTATCTTTAACAGATTGAAAATAAAATGCCCCTTAAGATGCTGCAACTGCAGTGAAACATGTTTGGGTTAAAAGCAAAAAAATGTGTTTTGCTAAGGGCGGACCCTATCCGAAAACATTCATATTGTTAAAGCAAACACGGAAGAAAAGAGCTTCAACCCCAAGATGATTATCCCCAATATGTTTCGTTGCATACGTGGTGAATATGCACTGAAAAGTCAGAGGCTTTATCTTACTCTTGTACTTAATTAAAAACGCATGTGAATTATATTATGGCTGCAGAGATGGGGACCAACATATGATTTTTTTTCAACTCATCTTTGTTGTTGTGCATCTGCATGTGAGTGTGTGTGGTCTTCAGTCCTGAGACTGGTTTGATGCAGCTCTCCATGCTACTCTACCCTGAGTAAGCTTCTTCATCTCTCACCCAGTACCTACTGCAACCTACATCCTTCTGAATCTGCTTAGTGTATTCATCTCTTGGTCTCCCTCTACGATTTTTACCCTCCACGCTGCCCTCCAATACTAAATTGGTGATCCCTTGATGCCTCAGAATTTGCCCTACCAACCCTCTTCTAGTCAAATTGTGCCACAAATTTCTCTTCTCTCCAATTCTATTCAATACGTCCTCATTAGTTATGTGATCTACCCACCTAAACCGAGCGAGGTGGCGCAGTGGTTAGCACACTGGACTCGCATTCGGGAGGACGACGGTTCAATCCCATCTCCGGCCATCCTGATTTAGGTTTTCCGTGATTTCCCTAAAAATCGCTTCAGGCAAATGCCGGGGTGGTTCCTTTGAAAGGGCACAGCCGATTTCCTTCCCCATCCTTCCCTCACCCGAGCTTGTGCTCCGTCTCTAATAACCTCGTTGTCGACGGGATGTTAAACACTAAGATCCTCCTCCTCCTCCTACCCACCTAATCTTCAGCATTCTTCTGTAGCTCCACATTTCGAAAGCTTCTGTTCTCTTCTTGTCTAAACTATTTATTGTCCATGTTTCACTTCCATACATGGCTACACTCCATACGAATACTTTCAGAAACGACTTCCAGACACTTAAATCTGTATTCGATGTTAACAAATTTCTCTTCTTCAGAAACGCCTTCCTTGCCATTGCTAGTCTACATTTATATCCTCTCTACTTCGACAATCATCAGTTATTTTGCTCCGCAAATAGAAAAATTCATTTACTACTTCAAGCGTCTCATTTTCTAGTCTAATTCCCACAGCATCATCCGATTTAATTCGACTACATTCCATTATCCTTGTTTTGCTTTTGTTGATGTTCAACTTATATTCACCTTTCAACACACTGTCCATTCCATTCAGCTGCTCTTCCAGGTCCTTTGCCGTCTCTGACAGAATTACAATGTCATCGGCGAACCTCAAAGTTTTTATTTCTTCTCCATGGATTTTAACTCCTACTCCAAATTTTTCTTTTGTTTCCTTTACTGCTTGCTCAATATACAGACTGAATAACATTGGGGATAGGCTACAACTTTGTCGCACTCCCTTCCCAACCACTGCTTCCCTTTCATGCCCCTCGAATCTTGTAACTGCCATCTGGTTTCTGTACAAACTGTAAATAGCCTTTCGCTAGTATTTTGCAGCTGTGGCTTATTAAACTGATAGTTCGGTAATTTTCATATCTGTCAACACCTGCTTTCTTTGGGATTGGAATTATTACATTTTTCTTGAAGTCTGACGGTATTTCGCCTGTCTGATACATCTTGCTCACTAGATGGTAGAGTTTTGTCAGAGCTGGCTCTCCCAAGGCTGTCAGTAGTTCTAATGGAATGTTGTCTACTCCTGGGGTCTTGTTTCGACATAGGTCTTTCAGTGCTCTGTCAAACTATTCACACAGTATCATATCTCCTATTTCATCTTCATATACATTCTCTTTCATTTCTATAATATTGTTCTCCAGAAAATCGCCCTTGTATAGACCCTCTATAAACATCTCCCACCTTTCTGCTTTCTCCGCAGTCCGCTGGGGAAACTTGGGGAGTATGGCAGGGGTGTGGGGGAGGAGTCTCTCAGAGCACTGTAGGGTAAATGCCGAGCACTGGAGGGCAAGTGCCGTTCTAAACTGAGGCCTACACACACATTTTTGGGAAAGATCTGTCACCTCTTCTTTGCTTAGTATCTAAAGAGAATTCTGCCAGAAATGCAGTGATTTATTTTCGCCTGGTTTGTTAACCATTTGTAACATTGAGAAGAGAGTCAGTAATGGGGAATTTTGAGTAAAACCTACACATTTCTCTTGTTGCCATGTTAAAATTTGCTTCTTTTGCCAAAACTCAGCAAAGTTTACACAGTCTCACCTCATTAACATATTGTTCAGAAGCAATTGCGAGGGAATTCTGAAGCAATGGTTTATTAAGTGAGGAACTGAAGAAAAGTAAGGTTAGCATCTTACGAAAAAGCACATCCTCAGAAGGAAACATGTGTAATGATTCGACCTATGTTGTTCAAAAACCCATAGCGTTTCTCATTTCACCAACTATCGATGGCCCTTAAAAATTACATTCTTTCATCAGAAAAGTCTATAGTTAGTGGAATAACATGGTAGATAATGAAGTTTTGCATAATAACCATACAGCAAAATATTCTTCTCTTTGTGTGCTATCATTTGCCAAAATCTCATTTCGATATCTGAAACCATTTATGAAAGATGAAGAATGTTGTGGATTTTCACTCTGGCTTTTTCAGTGACATGGAGTGATCGCAAATGAGTATGCTACGTCACATCAGTTTTCTCGAGATTGGTGACAGATAGGGCCTTGAATCACGTCTAAAGAAAAATTCAATTTGTTAGCTAAATTTGATACACAGTTCTATATTATGTAATATGCTCCAGATGCAGAATCATAGCAACCCCTATTTTTCATCACAAACTTTTTTGAATTTAGCGCAGTGCTTTACTTCCACGTATATATCACAATAACCATGACCATTAACGAAATGATGGGCACATCATAATGAACCTGACATAAGGCCACAAGTAAAGCAAAAATCAAATGTTTTTAGCGAATAGTTTCTGTAAAGTCATTTGAGAAAGACCACAGGGCTTGCGCGTCGATTCTGTCACCGCCAACTGACTGAAAGGCAGCAAATGCTTGTTGATGTACCCTTCTGAACAAACAATGAACACACCCAGATCTCTGGACGAAAACTGGTTATTGGCAACCACATCAGGCGTGACCTATACAATACATTAACCTTCTTCTTACATCTAAACATTAACTGTTTCAATTCTTAGCATTGCCTAGCCATATGCTCATAGTGTTTACATCTGAAAGATATCGATTCTGCACACAGTGCTGAATGCCCTAAGTTAACATATGTAGACAGTCACGACTCCTGTTACCTCTGAAGCGTGACAAATCTACTAACTCTAATGGAACAAAATTCACCTTACAAAAGGAACAGTAGTCTAGCCTCCTTCCAGTCCACAGCTCATGGTCTCATAGCTAGCATTGCCACCTCTGGCTCATAGGGTCCCGGGTTCGATTCCCAGCCAGGTTGGGGATTTTCTCTGCCTGGCGATTTGGTGTTTGTGTTGTCCTCATCATTTCATCATCATCATTCTCATTTGCATCACAGGGTGGCAACAGGAAGGGCATCCGGCCACACGTTAAATTAATTATGCCAATGTTCAGACACTGCTCCACAAAAGCAACATCAGTACCCTAACAGCAGCGAAGAAGGTGGAACACAGAGAAATTGTTTTGTGCTTTCCAAAATCCTTTATAACTGCTCTCCACTGTGACTCATTCCTAGTAGGGGCAATATGGTTGAGGCATTCAGTTGTCTCCCACGCGTGAGCATGTGTGATGTCCCTTAATGCTGGCAAAGTGTGGTGAGGAGCAGCATAAAGCCACTGCTTCTGTCAGCGACGTCCCCCCGAGACTTGGCAGCCGAGGCAGCGGCAGCCAGAGCTGCTGTCTCACGCACTGCCCAGCTGTTGGCAACGGTTAATGCAGTAACCGTGACCCACCACAGCAGCACTGTGGTTGGCCCCACAGTGACTCTGCAACACTGGACAGGTTGCCCTGAGTAGGGTCGAACCTCAGCCCCCAGCATTCATACAGCATACCAGATGGTGCCCCAAGTGTCACAGCACCTCAGTCATAGTGCTGGGATACTAACAGAAGATGATTTCAGTACAAAACTGGCTAGGTATTTATATGCTCAAAGTCTGCACTTGCTTGGGCTTTGATATGTCTTGCGGCACGTATACTAAACGCTCTCACAGTTGCTGCCATGGAAAGGCTTCCACCTTTCTCTTCTTAGGGGTTCCAGGTCAGCTATTTCCACACGTCGCATGGCTGGCTTGCCTCACAATGTACAATGGCTTAGATGTGTTTTGTAATATACAACAACCACACTTGCCTGCAGCTGGCTCTGCTGTAATTTACTTCCTACTTTGCACATTTATGACTGAATATGGTGGTGTACTATGCACACATCTAGCATATGGGGCTGTTTCTGTCAGTTATGCATTTCTATAATTTATGTATGTTACAAAGTAAGATGTAGCACTTGTTTTTGTGCCATCTAATTTATAAAATCTGTTATCAAATTAACACAGTGATTATATTATATGGATCTATCTGACTGATGACATAACTTCCATTCAGTTCTTTTTGCTTTCATTTGTGATTCTGTACACGCAGATGATTTTGTTATTAGATTTTATTTCTGTTCATGACTGCTCTGATCCTGTGGAGCCCAGTGTTTTTGTTGGCAGCTATAAAAGTTGAATGTATGCTGTTACATAAAGCTATTACGTTTATGGAACTACTACGTATTCCACACCTGAGTGTAAAAATACATCATGCAGTGTCTTTCGTTCTTCATACATATGACTGATTTGTAAGGAAAGAGGTTCTGGTACTGTGACCGTTTAGGGTGTTTTTGAAATTTAGACTTCTTAAATTAAGATTGTAACACTTTTCTGTGCTTTTTAAAAGTGGGAATACAATATTTATACTGTGAAAAAATAACATTCTATCGTACTACATTGTACTGCATCTCAAAATTTGCAGTTTTGAGTTTTTTCGTTAAAAGGTACATACTGTCTCAAATTATACATAGAAAATGTAACGTGCAGATATTTTTATATATGATACTTTAATATTATGTAATCAGTGTGTTGATTCTTTTTCTTTGCATAAAGCAGCCTTCCTGCAAACATGTAACATAATTTACTACCTACAGCATTTCAGTTACAGGCATGTCAGTTCAAATTAGTGGTGTTATCAGCATTCGAACCCAGGTCCACTGCATGAAAAGTGTGAGTGCTATTGTTCACATACAGAGGGGAACTGTTTTAATTCTAGCTGGAATAAAATGCTTATCATTGGATATAATTAATCTTGGGACATCTGATTAATGGAGTGCAACTGTTCTTCACAGAAAAATACTGAGCACTCAGTAAAGAGTAATAAAATACACTGAAGTGACAAATGTCATGGGATACTGCCTAATATCATGTCAGATTTCCTTTTACCCAGCATGTTGTAGCAGCTCAACATAGGAAGGACACAAAAATTCTTTGGATGTCGCCTGCAAAAATATTGAGCCATGCTGCCTCTGCATCCATCCACAGTTGCGAAAGTGTTGCCGGTACAGGATTTTGTGCACAAACTGACCTCTCGATTATGTCCCATAAATGTTTGATGCATGGCCAAATCATTCACTCGAATCGTCCAGAATGTTCTTCAAACCATTTGCAAACGATTGTGGCACAGTGACATGCAGCATTGCCATACCTTAAACTTCCATTGTTGTTTGGGAACATGAAGTTTACGAATGTCTGCAAATGCTCTCCAAGAAGCCTGACATAAACACTTCCGGTCAATGATCGGTTCAGCTGGGCAGAGTACCCTGTCGATTCCATGTTAACACAGTCCACATCATTATGGAGCCACCACCAGATTGCACAATGCCTTGTTGACCACCTAGGTCCAAGGCTTCATGGGATCTGTGGTGCATCTGAACCCTACCATCAGCTCGTACTAACTGCATCAAACTCATCTAAGCAGATGGCAGTTTTCCAGTTGTCTAGAGTCCAACTGGTCACAATCCCAAAGGAGGCACTGAAGGCAATGTTGTGCTGTTATCAATGGCACTCACGTTGGTCGTCTACTGCCATAAAACGTTGTCAGATTTTGCCGCACTGTACTAACAGACAGGTTCATCGTAAGTCCCACATAGATTTCTGTGGACAACTCCATGCAAATGCAGCCACTTTTGTTTGTTAAGTGAAGGCCGGTGTGCTGTTCATCACTATTGATGCTACCTCACTTTACCCTAACATCCCTAATGTCCACGGCCTTACCGCTATTCAATACTTGCTTTCACAACATCCAATGGATTTCAAACCTACAACCTCCTTCCTAGTCGCCATGACCATCTATATCCTCACCCACAATTACTCTCCTTTGAAGGCATCACCTACAAACAAATCCACGGTACAGCATTTCCCTCATGACTCAGTACCACCCAGGACTGGAGCAACTGAATCACATTTTCTGCCAGGGTTTCGAATACCTCTCGTTGTCCCTGAAATGAGAATTGTCCTATCCCCTACCCTCCCCATGCCTCCCACAGTGGTATTCTGCTGCCCACCAGGCCTATACAATATCCTCATCCACCCCAACACAACCTCGGCTCCCATCCATTTGCCTTATGGCTCACATCTCAGTAATAGACCTAGATGCAAGACCTGTTCCATACATTCTCCCACCACCACCTCCTCCAGCCTGGTCACAAGCATCACCTATCCCATCAAAGGCAGGGATAACTGTGAAACCAATCGTGTGATCTACAAGCTGTGTATTGTCAGTTTCCAATAAAGGCCTCATTGGCCAAAGGCTTACTGTCTGACAGTCTTTTTGTTGTGTCTATCTGTGACTCTGCATCTCCGGTATATGGTGAGTAGCAACTATTCTTCTCATAATATTAGGAGTTCCATTGCAGATTTGCCATTTTTTGATCTTTTTTTATTTTTTAAAACCATCCTGGACCTACCTTCTTAATTTCCTACCTTCCTGCAGTTTCTTCAGTTTTAATCTCCAAATCATAAACCAATAAATTATGTTCAGGACCATACATGTTTCTAGAAATGTTTTGCAATTTAAAATATGATGTCCAAATCCCTGGTTTACCATTACACAGTATAACCAATCAGAAATCATTGGGTGTCTGCATGTTTCTTCCACATGTGCTTGATTCTTAAACCAAGTTACAGCAATTATTAAATTGTGCTCTTTGTAAAACTGTACCAGGTGGATTCCTGTTTTATTCCTTTCCCAGTCCAAGTTCTTGTACTATGTTTTTATTGTCTTCCATTAGCCACTTTCAAATTCCAGTTCTCCATCACACTTAAATTTTTCATTTCCTTTATCACTCTGAATAATTCAGTCCATTGTTTATTATTTTAGCCTCTTTCTCATCTGCAGATCTAGATAGCATATAAATATGTACTGTGGTGATTGTCAGCTTAATATCTGTCTTGGCTACAATAATTCATTCACTTTGCTACTCATAGTAGCTCATTCACATTGTTTATTTCAAATTTATTATTAGAGCTACTTCTGCATTACATCTACTTGATTTTGTGCTGGAATTTTACTCATCTGGCACACAAGCATTGTTCTTCTTGCCACCACACATTACTAATTTCATCTGCATGTAACTTTAATCTATCCATTTCTGTTTTTGAATTCTCTAATCTACGTGCCCAATTAAGGGATCTGCTATTATATGCTTTGGCTTACAGAATGATAGTGCTGTTTCTTGGTGACAACATCCTTCTGCTATACCCACCTGGAGATGTGAATAGGGGATTATTTTGCCTGCGGTATATTTTACCTGTGAAGATATCATCACGATGAGCTCATGCAGTAGACCCAAGTGTCCTCGGGAAATATAATGACTGTATGTAGATTCCCCATGCTTGTTGGCATCCCCAGTACCAGCATAACAAGGCCATGCTGGCTAATGGTACAATCTGTCAGTCATCCAGACTGCTGCCTCAGCAACTGCTGAAAAGATTGCTGCACCTCTTCTTGAACAATTTGTTCATCTCCACAGATACCTTTCTGATGTAGTTGCAGCTACAGTATGGTTACCCAAGTTGTTGAAGTACACAAGCCACCCTACTACTGCAAAGTCTATTGTTTGTGGGGTTTGTGGCTGAATATTGTAGTGAAGGACTATAAAATGACTGAGTTACTTACTTGAGATGTTTCATTGTCTTTCTGCTATGAGTTAAAAAGTTCCTTGGATGGGAAAGAGGCACAATCCTGTCCACACCATACTGCATGCTGGGTCTTATGTGTTGTTGATTTCATTTTCCTAATAGGAGATGAAGTTACTGTTGTGGATGATTATGTTGCTGATGTTACTGTTACTGTGGCTATCAATTTCTCCACTGCACATGGTGGTGTAGTTGCTTGATTCCATGGCTGTGTTGATATATGGCAACATCACTCTATTATGATTCAGAATGCTCTGCCATTTTTATCTTCATTATAATGTGTTTCATATCCAGTAGAAACATGGAAGTACTAATTGCTTTGCTATTCTCTTTGCAGAAGTTTTGTTTACATGACCTAACCTCCCATTTTGAAGGATCATCTTGTCAATCTGTCTCTGTATTACAGTCTAAGGTGCCTAAAATTGCAAGTTCTGTATCAAGACAAAGGAATGCTGCTGCTGCTGAATGATAATACACATTTGTCAACAGAACTTTTCCTGGGCTAATATTTTGCTGTTTACTATATTTATTTATTTGTCAGTATAACTCTCTTTTTCAGTACATATAACTTATACAAGATATTGTGCAGAAAGTCGTTTCAGCTGTTGGTTTTACAACCATCAAACAAATATCATTTAAATTTTTATAGCAAATATTGGATCTATACAGTTAATAATTACAAATTTGACTAAAGACTGTATATTTATAACCCATTTCTATAGTTAAAGGTTTATTAGGCAATGTAACCTTTGTGCAATATGTTGCAGCTGCAAGGTTGCAATGCCGTGTTTATAGCACATAGCCTTCCTGACAGGGCCAGCGCAAGCCCAAGTGCCACCCTGTGCAAGCTGCTAAATTGCCCCCCCCCCCCCACCTTTTTTTTACAATGAATTTGTGGAATTTTGTTTAAACAAATCTGTAGGTAAATGTCAGCAGTCAATCGCAATTTTAGTTTTTTCTTTTCAGATCTACCTAGGTTTCAGCCACTGAGTGGACAGTCTCAAAGCTTTTAATATGTGCTTGCATCTAAACCGTCATGTTGACAGTTACATTCAGCATGACAGTATGGATGTAAACATAACAAAGAGCATTGGGAATAGTGACACTGTACCCGAAATCTATGTAGATCTGGCAAATAAAAACAAAAATTATGACTGATTGGTGACATTCTCTACATATTTGTACAAAACAGTCGCTGGGCACCAACTCAAACATGAAGTCAAACCTGATTGAAGAAATATAGCTAATTTTAATAAGCCTTGTGAATTAACAAAAATGTTCAAATGTGTGTGAAATCGTATTGGACTTAACTGCTAAGATCATCAGTTCCTGAGCTTACACACTACTTAACCTAAATTATCGTAAGGACAAACACACACACCCATGCCCGAGGGAGGACTCGAACCTCCACCGGGACCAGCCGCACTGTCCGCGACCGCTCGGCTAATCCCAAGCGGCATGAACTTACAGTTAACGTAAAGAAACATTTTTCAGTGGTTGTGAACAGAAAATGTATTCAACTGAATACAAAATATATCTACAATTTAATGATAATTTAGTTTTAACAATAATATTTACAGTAACTATTTAATGTTGAACAAAATAAGAAACAGCACAGTAAATAACCAAGACAATGATCATAATATAAAAATTTAAAAAAATACTAGACAAATCGAACCTTACTGGCTTTTGCTTGTCCAAACTCTTTCATGCAATCTGTGTAATTTAAGTCCTCTGCAAGCTCATGCTCAATCGATATTGTTGCAAGATCATTCAAATGAGTGTGGCTAATCACTGGTTGGAGGTATATCTTTATCCATTTCAGTTTCGAGAAACTCCTCTCTCTACTCCCAACTGTCACAGGGAGTGTTAGGAGAATTCTCATAGCAATGTTAACATTAGCAAAAATTATGTCTTCCTATAAACTTCAGAGTCTCTTTTGGACCTATTCCAGGCTTCAACAATGTTGAAAGCACTTTTAGTTCTTCCCTCAACTCCAGTGCATCAATGTCACTTGACTCATGATCTTGCAAAATCGCTGCGAGGTTTCTACACTTTGTGTCCAGACTGTCAGGAGGTGCATTCTTCAGCTCGCCGATGTCATAGAAAAAATCAAAATAATCACAATGAGACTTCAGTTGATTGAATCTCTTATCCAAAGATGTGGTTACTATATCTAAAAGATAATGGTAGAATTCAGTCTTGTAACATTTTGTTGGGTCATCTATTGTCTCATTCCTTCCTTCATAGGTAATGTGTATTGGCTTCTTACTTCATTGCCGGGAAACACTTATCTGTGGTAATGTTAGATCTTCTAGCTCTAATTCTGTAGCTAGTTCTTTGGAATCCGTCAAGAAAGACACAAACTTTTCATCTGTTCTGTAGGTCTCAAAATATGCTTTCCTTTTTTCAAGCATTCCCATCAGAAACATTTATTTCAATGGTCTGGAGGGTCTTACTGACTACACTGATGTGAAGCAGAACGTCGTATCAGATTACCAGAGATGTGAGAAAGGTGTAATTTTTTATTGGATTCGCAAGTGACGTTGCATCATGAGCGGTCATTCCATTGAATTCTTCTGATATCTGAACCAGTGCATCATAAACGCCTCCAATTTGCAACCTCAGGGGAGTAAGTGCATCGATGTGGCTTTCCCACCTAGTATCGCTCAGTGGCTTCAGCAACAGGTTAGGCAGATACTTCTTCAACATATCCCAATGTCAAACGGAGCACAAGAAGAAGTCATACAAGCTTTTCACTGTCAAAAACATGGAAACAGCATATTTAGAGGACATAGCAGCATTGTTTACAACAAGATTCAATGTGTGACTGCTACATGGTACATAAAATCCTCTCTTGTTCACATCTGAAATTCTTTTCTGAAGACCAGACTTCTTTCCTTTCATATCTGCTCCATTGTTGTATCCTTGCCCTCTCATATTACACAACAGGATTATTTATCTTCCAAGAACTTGAGAACGACCTGCGTCAAAGTGGAGCTTGAAGACTCGGACACTGGAAGAAATCCCAAGAAATGCTACCAAATTCAAACATCGTATACCCCATCGAGTCTTGTCTCCTGGACGAAATGTACCACAACTGTCATCTGCACAACTTTTGAAATATCTGGTGTGCTGTCCAGAATTATACTGCAATACTTTGCAGATTTCATCATTAATAGAATGTTGTTGGTTATAGATGAAGAAGATGAAGATGAAGAAGATGAATTATTTCATTCTGTTTTTCTTTTCCAGGATAATGATGACCCTTGTTCTCACCTTGCTTTGTTCTTTGCAGGTGCTCCATCATCACAGTGTCGAACTTTCCTAATAATTCAACAAGTTTCAAGAAGTTTCCATTGTCAGGCTGAAAGAGTGTATCTGTACTTCCTCTCAAAGGCAGACATTGCCAACCCAGGATATGAATTATTGCTATTAAGCACTCAAGAACATTTTTCCATTGTTTGCTTTCAATATTCAGAAGCCTTTGATGATGGGCATTGACAGTTTGTGACTTTTTCAGTCCCTCGAAAAACACGATCCACTTTTTATGTGAATTCAAATGCTTGGTAGACTTCCCATGACTTTCAAGATATGAAGCAAGGTGCCGCCAGTCGCTTACATCGTTCTTTGCTATTTTTACTGCAGATGACGAAAAAAGTTTGCAACAAAATTAGAACACAGCATCCTTGTTCATCGAGTACACCAACCAATGTCTACCTGCTCCTTCAAAATTATTCAAAGAATAGCTGTAGTCACAGGACTGAAACGCCTGTTGTCCGCGTTTTTAGGACATTCTTCAGCTTCCTTAATGCGCTCGGGAGGACCTCGCATGACTAAAATCGTTTGAATGCTGTCGGTAATAACTTCCGACCATCTTCCAGGATCTGAGTCAGTTGTGTCCAGTTTCGGCTACTCTTCAATCCCTTCTCCAGTGGTGAGTAACTCAGCTGATGTTCCTCCGGTATTTTCTGAATCAGGTCACCTAATTTCAGTTCTGCCTGATGTTTCAATCTTGGAGCTTTCGTCACAAAGCAGGTCTTGAGTCCAGACGAGGTCTGTTGAACATGTTGTGGAAGGCCCACCGTCAGCATTGCTACTGTATGCGGTGGTCATAGTACTGTGTTCGTCAACTTTCTGGTCATGTCCTGAAGATAAGATGTAGCTTTAGTAGCTTCCCTAGTTTCTGTACTTTCAGGATGTATTTTTCCACCCTCGCCGCTGCTAGGTTGTTCTCTCTTTGGCCTGAAATATCATTGTAGTGCATCCTTTTGCTTCATATCATCATCTTCCTTCAGCGCCCATCTTTTCCTATATTCACTGCCAGGCAGTCTTTTTCTACCATTGGACTTGTTTCGATCCAGCCTGTAAAGAACAATTATGTGAAACTAACTGTTGATGTCAGTGTATTAACTTTATTTGCAACACACTTTGCAGACAATTTCATGACATTACACTGCACGTAAATGGAAAATTATATTACTGTAGGATACACTGTTCAGGAGATGAAGTCACAAGAATTGCATAAAATTGAATTTCAGGCCGAATTTCACTACAGACACAGGTGAAACAGTCAAAGACTGGGGCGGAAGACAATGGAGAGAGGAAGAATAAGGCGATGGAGTAACATAATAATGCAATAAATACACACCCAGGCATCAGCGGGCACTAATGCTAGTCGAAATATATTAACTCACTGCACTGTGGCTGTTCATTTCAAAGAACTTACTCTCGACATCTGTCGTAATTTCCATGTGTCACTTCTTTTGTGTCTGATTATGGAATAAGGGGTAACAAATTAGTCATCGCCTTATCACTTCACTTTTCCTCACTTTATTTTCATACTAACTATTGGGACGATGCGTGCCGACTTGCCAGTTTTTGAAGTAACAGATCATACGAAAAATAAATTTTCCTATTCTGCAATCTTGAAGGAGAAAAATTCTAACTTATGAGTAACGTGCATGCGCAATACTAATTGTACGTTACATGAAAAGCACTTACCTATTAAATGCAAAGTTGCAAGAAATTCGACACACCAATTCTTCTGTTCTTATGAAATGCAATGAAAGTGCTTCTAACCAATCTTGACTCCCTGGGCCAACTACCGAAACGAATTCTGTAGTTTTCGTTGTAGAGAACACAACAATATGTATTGCCTGGAAAGGCAAAGTGGTGACACGGCAGTACTAGGAACTAGGTCACGTGACGAGGTACAGCGAGACTATGGTTAAACTAGCGTCCAGGAAGAAGAAGCAAGAAGCTCACAATAAGTATGTGACCGATGATATGGATAAATGTATTATCAGGCAGCAATTTCTACAGCATTATGAACAATAGAAAGAAATACGAACTTTGCGACAACTGCACAATTTTTGTCAAACAGAAATGAGCTTCAAAACTAGCAAGGAAACCCTTAGAAGCAATATTCTGTCTATAGATTTTCGTTTTAGAAGGTGTCAAAATTAACGTTTTGTTTTGTGCGGATGAGAGGGCATTGTTGCTGAAAGACCATACTTTCTCAGGTTTTAATCAGAATCAAAGCAATCAGTAGTTTAGTAACATGAAACATGGATTCACTCACCTTATACAGTAAATAAATGTTGTCAAAGTGATAGTGTGTGAGTAGTATTGTCAAACAAAAGTGCTGGTCAAAGTTTAATTATTGTTCATGCAGGCGGAGACAGGTGTTTCATGGCTCAAAAACCAAAACGTCCAACTGTCACTCAAACGGACAGCAAAAATTTTCAAAAATACATCTAAACCCAACTTATGCCAGGCTTATTAGCAATGTCTTTATCCCTTGTAATAATTCGCAGCATATGTACCCATTTGGAATACTTCTAGCCATTGTAGGTGTTGGACATGTTTGACTGTAGTAATGTTCAACCATTTTTTTTTCCATAATGCAGGAAGAATAAAACACTCAAAACTGCCATTGAAGGGCTTAGCTATGTTGTGTCAGGCTTAACATGTAACCTCAGTATGGAACACTGCATTCAAATTTCCAAATTAGATTTCGTCTTCTGCATAATTAGTTGCGAGTAAACGCACGGCGTGTAACAGGCTGGCAGCGCTCCACTCATAAGAATACTGGCGTGTGCGCCAGACTGCTTCCCCCTCTCTGTTCCTCCAGCATAAACAAGATGGAGCTGCCACAGTGGCGAGGAAGAAATTAGTCCTCCTCCTTCTCCTTGTTCAACAGGATGGCCGGCAGGTGGTCGAGACGGCATGCCACAGTTCCCGAAACTGGTCCCTCAGAGGTTTGGTTTCGAATCCCCTATTGGATATGAATGTTGAGTTTGTCCTAAAAAAAAAGGGGTGGGGGGGGCAGCAGATTTGCCACCCCTCGGAAAGTGCCGCCCCGTGCGGCCGCACATTTCCCACATGCCTTGTGCCGGCCCTGCTTCCAGACTGGGGTAGCTATAGCACCAAGACTGTTTCAGAGTTTTTCGCAGTCTCACGATATTTTTTGTGAGCCTGGGATACAGTGAATGAGTATGAGTAATACTTTATCACTAGATCTGCATCATTTACCAATCATGACTGGACAGTCTACATCAGAATTTCATATAACATATGAAGAAAATTCATTACAACAGGGACTATAGAACAGATTTTCGTATGAGTCACTATTTAAAAATTCTCTAACAGAGGGTAATTGGTGGTCTTCTAAGTCCTGTGCAATTTTACGTGTTAGTAATCCTGGTGGCAGACATTGCACTTCTCGAGGTGGTATCTTGGACATTTTTAGACCAACTGTTGGAAAACTGTCTTGTGTTACAGACAGGAAACAGCGTGATACTTCTACATTTCTCTTATTGTGGATGTTATAATTATGTACTTCTTGTTGCATGCCAAAAGCTCTTGTTTCTCTTTTATGCTGATAACACATAAAAAAAAAACAGTGACTGACAATGGTCATTATTCTCAGTGGTCAATGTAGGACTGAAGTGCTGCAGTCTTTTGCCTGATGTGATGATCTTGGCAGCTTTTTTGTTTGTTTGTGACATTAATGTGCCCTTGCAACTTGTAGAGTGTTCTCATAATCATCAGTCATAAAGTCTTACAGTTTAAATGTTGTAGGATGTAGAATCTGTAAATACTTTAGCATTAAAGGAGACCACTCGCCGAAAAGCAGAAATGCTGGGTTATTGAGAGGCACACTCAAAAGAAGGAAAACTTGCTAGCTTTTGGAATTATCCTATGAATTAGAGTAAAATACACAAAACTCTCTCTCTCTCTCTCTCTCTCTCTCTCTCTCTCTCTCTCTATCCCTCTCTCTCGCGCGCACACACACACACACACACATACACACAGTCCCACGTCCTGACATGGTGCTGGCTAGACTGATTGTGCAAATGCTATTTTGCAGCAAGTGGCTTGGTTTGATGGTGATAGTGTCCAGTGGGGTGGTTAAAGGGAGAGGGGAGGCAGGGAGAGGGACTAGTGGCTAGTACTATGGAGGAAGGTGGACAGTTTGCCAGCTAGGAATGTGGTAAGGAAGCGTGGCAGGTATATAGGCTGACACAACTGTAGCAGCTGGTGGGAAGTGGCACACACTGAAGGTGACTTGAGGGTATGAACTGGAAGGGGGTGACAGGCTGGAGGAAGGGGAAACTGTTGGATGGAGAAATATGTTACCTGTGATTGAGGCCAGGATGATTACAGGAGCAGAGGGTGTGTTGTAAGGATAACTCCTATCTGTGCAGTTCAGCTTGTGGTGGAGGGGAGAATTGAGATGGACCAGATTGTGAAGAACCATTGAAATTGATCATGCTGTGCTTTGCTGCATATTGTGCCAACTGCTGGTCAACTTTGTTCTTGACAGCAGTTTGGCAGTGGCCATTCATCCTGGTGGATAGCTGATTTGTAGTCATACCAACATAAAAGGCCGAGCAGAGCTTGCAGCAAAGTTGGTATATGATATGGCCACTTTCACAGGTGGCCCATCCTCTGATGAGGTAAGGACTGGAGTAGGAGGTGATGTGTGTCTCCATCCTCTCCTCTGCCCACATTAAACTCACTAACCATGAAAAGTACCTGCATTTCAATAGATGACATCCCTTCCACGTCAAAAAATCTCTCCCATACAGCCTAGCCACATGATTAGATTAGATTAGATTAGAATGTGGATGAAGTAATTGCAATGATGATAATTCCCTTGTCCAGCAGGCTGCAGGCTTCGCAAAGGCCTTCATAGACAGGAAATACTTCTAAACCTAGTCCACAAACTGATTTCCTGTGCCATATACTAACACACACCCAGTTCACCCACAACCCCCAAGAATCAGCTACAAAGGAGCACCTCCCTTGACACCCAGTATCACGCTGGACTGGAACAACTGAACCATATTCTTCACCAGGGCTTTGATTATCTCTCATCCTGACATGAAGTGAGGGATATACTACCCAAGATCCTTCCCATTCCTCCTAAAATGGTGTTCCTTCACCCACCCAACCTATGCATCATCCTAGTCAATTCCTTCGCCACTCCCACTCCCAACCCCTTGCCACAGGGATCACATCTATGTGGCAGATCAAGGTGCAAGACCCTCCCAATCCACCCACTCAGGACCTTCTGTCACAGCCTTATCCTAACCCATCAAAGGCTGGACTACCTGTGAATGCAGCCATGTCATATAACAAGTCTGCTGCAAGCACTTCACAGCCTTTTATTTTGATATGACTACCAGCTACCTGTTCAACAATATGAATGGTCACCATCAAACTGTTGCCAAGAACAAAGTTGACTACTCAGTGGTGCAACATGCAGCTGAGGACAACATGCTGAACTTCAATGTCTGCTTCACAACCTGAGCAGTCTGGTCCCTTCCCTCCATTGTCAGCTACTCTGATCTGCACAGATGGGAGTTATACTTAAGCACATCCTCCGCTCCTGCAATCATCTTGGCCTCAATTTCGGGTAACCTACTATCCCTGCAATCTCCACCCAACAGTTTCTGCTTCCTCCATTCTGTCATCCCCTCCCAATTTGTGCCCCCACATTGCCTTCAGTGTGTCCTTCCCCACTGGTTGTTACAGTTTCAAAGGAACAGTTCAAAAAATTGTTTTAACTGACTCAGGAAAACAAGTGAAAACTTAATAATGGATGAGTGGGTAGTGATTTGATCCACCATCCTTCCTATTCAGGGTCCAGCATGTTGCCATTATAGCACCTTATTCAATAAAACATTACCAAATTGGCAGTATATGGAAACAGTTCTATACATAACTATTACACTGGATACAGTAGCTGCTTACATTTGGAAAGAAAAAAATATAGTTTAAATACAAACAACTATATTTTTCAAGTAGTGTAAGTAAAGAGAGGTATGAAGTGTGAAATGGAAGAAATTGTTCATTTTTTGGACATATATGCTATGCATAGGTGTTTGTGGGGTTTCAATGATGTTGACAACTAAAACAAGGAATGATATATTACTGCACTTGAGGGTGTCCTATGTGCTCTAGACATTGATGGGCTGACAACATTTGAGCTGCATGGCAAAATACATTTCATTTGGAGTGCATATACAAATGTAGGCAAGGAAAACATTTGGCTCTGGAACAGCCCACATCTAAAAGACAAAAGTCCCATGGTTCGAGGTGACTGATTCTTTTTAAGGAAAGTTGTGTACAGGAGGAAAGGCTTTAAAAATTTGATAAATTGAATTCTTTATTCAGTAACACATTATTTAAAATGTCACAGCAGTGCTTCACATTCACAATTTTTAGTTCATACTTTTAAACTTGGCCCCAGTACAAATCGATCTGCAAGAAAATAGTCTCCAGTACATTCTCTTCTTAATTTGGCCTAGTTCAAAAAATTATTGCTTGCAGTTTTGCATCTATCAGCAGCCCAGCATTTATGCTTCTCCGTATTCCTCGCTGGTAAACAGTAATCACTTTCTTCAGCTGCTAAGAGAACAATGCTGAATGTATCCTTGTAATTATGGAACTTAAAAACAGTTTTTGGTGGACATTTGATAACAATGTGTTTCCCATCCACTGCACCAAAGTATATCTAATGTCATATATCATCATTATATCCCTCCCTTCATTTTCAGTATGGAGTACTTTGTAAAAAAGTGAGCAGATTACTGATCCAAATGTTGTAGTTCATTAGAATGATATCACATTATGATCATGTAAATAAAATAGAAAGAAACTTCCACATGGGAAAAATATATTAAAAACAAAGATTCCAAGACTTACCAAGCGGGAAAGCGCCGTAGACAGGCACAATAAATAAAACACACAAACACACACACAGAATTTCTAGCTTTCACAACCAACGGTTGCTTCTTCAGGAAAGAGGGAAGGAGAGGGAAAGACGAAAGGATGTGGGTTTTAAGGGAGAGGGTAAGGAGTCATTCCAATCCCGGGAGCGGAAAGACTTACCTTAGAGGGAAAAAAGGACAGGTGTACACTCACACATACACACATATCCATCCGCACATACACAGACACAAGCAGACATTTGTAAAGGCAAAGAGTTCGGGCAGAGATGTCAGTCGAGGCGGAAGTACAGAGGCAAAGAAGTTGTTGAAAGACAGGTGAGGTATGACCAGTGGCAACTTGAAATTAGCGGAGGTTGAGGCCTGGCAGATATCGAGAAGAGAGGATATACTGAAGGGCAAGTTCCCATCTCCGGAGTTCGGATAGGTTGGTGTTGGTGGGAAGTATCCAGATAACCCAGACGGTGTAACACTGCGCCAAGATGTGCTGGCCGTGCACTAAGGCATGTTTAGCCACAGGGTGATCCTCATTACCAACAAACACTGTCTGCCTGTGTCCATCCATGCGAATGGACAGTTTGTTGCTGGTCATTCCCACATAGAAAGCATCACAGTGTAGGCAGGTCAGTTGGTAAATCACGTGGGTGCTTTCACACGTGGCTCTTCCTTTGATCGTGTACACCTTCCGGGTTACAGGACTGGAGTAGGTGGTGGTGGGAGGGTGCATAGGACAGGTTTTACACTGGGGGCGGTTACAAGGGTAGGAGCCAGAGGGTAGGGAAGGTGGTTTGGGGATTTCATAGGGATGAACCAAAAGGTTACGAAGGTTAGGTGGACGGCGGAAAGACACTCTTGGTGGAGTGGGGAGGATTTCATGAAGGATGGATCTCATTTCGGGGCAGGATTTTAGGAAGTCGTGTCCCAGCTGGAGAGCCACATTCAGAGTCTGATCCAGTCCCGGGAAGTATCCTGTCACAAGTGGGGCACTTTTAGGGTTCTTCTGTGAGAGGTTCTGGGTTTGAGGGGATGAGGAAGTGGCTCTGGTTATTTGCTTCTGTACCAGGTCGGGAGGGTAGTTGCAGGATGCGAAAGCTGTTTTCAGGTTGTTGGTGTAATGTTTCAGGGATTCAGGACTGGAGCAGATTCGTTTGCCACGAAGGCCTAGGCTGTAGGGAAGGGACCGTTTGATATGGAATGGGTGGAAGCTGTCATAATGGAGGTACTGTTGCTTGTTGGTGGGTTTGATGTGGACAGATGTGTGAAGCTGGCCATTGGACAGATGGAGGTCAATGTCAAGGAAGGTGGCATGGGATTTGGAGTAGGATCAGGTGAATCTGATGGAACCAAAGGAGTTGAGGTTGGAGAGGAAATTCAGGAGTTGTTCTTCACTGTGAGTCCAGATCATGAAGATGTCGTCAATAAATCTGTACCAAACTTTGGGTTGGCAGGCTTGGGTAACCAAGAAGGCTTCATCTAAGCGACCCATAAATAGGTTGGCATATGAGGGGTCCATCCTGGTACCCAGGGCTGTTCCCTTTAATTGTTGGTATGTCTGGCCTATGATCAGGTATACTACAAGTCAAGCTATAACAATTTCATTCTCTCCCTTACAGGATCATAAAGAAATTGAAGAAGATGACAATCAGCAGGAATAAATGGTCACATAAATATGTGAACCATATTGCCCCCCTCCTCGCCTCCCTCACATACCAAGTATAAACAGAATCAGGGACAATGTGAGTGTTTATTCTTGCAACAGCATCAAAACTGAATACGAAGAGAAGGTGTGCTGAAGAGCCTTTCCAGCATTTCAAAAACACTGTTGATATGCCAAGGTCAATCATAACTCAGCTTGAGGAGAAGAATGAAGTTGCCAGGTTTTGAGAAAGCATTATTAAGCAAATGTGAAAACTGCTGGACGAATATAACATAGAACTAATGGAAGAAATGCAGTCCTTAATTACCTTTAAGTAGAAGCATTCTTTGACCTAAAGGTAAGAGAAAGAACATGTCAACCTGGGACAGTTTGTTGCTGCCAAGGAAATACATGGTGGAGAAGAGGGACTACAACAAACAGAAGCCATCACCTTATACTACGACACCCTCCCTAAATTATGTTAAACTGTAACGGTGTGGTATTACAGCAAAGGCATTTTTTATCTCTAATAATAATACATAAACAATTAAGTGCTGTTATTCTTTGCCTATATGTATTCTGCAAGTCCCATGTAGATGTATCACAAACATTTGGAACAAATGTGGCAATTGTGTATTCAGATTTATTTATTTATTTATTTATTTATTTATTTATTTATTTTTAATGTCTTACAGGACCAAACTGTTGAGGTCATCAGTCCCTAAGTTTACACAGTACTTTAACTTAAACTAACTTATGCTAAGGATGAAACTCATAACCATGTGCAAGGGAGGACTCGAACCTTTGACAGGGGTAGTCGCACAAACTGTGATAAGGTGCCTTAGACCACTTGGCTACACAGCATGGCAGTATACATTGGATTCGAATTTCCAAATTAGATTTCGTCTTCTGCAAAATTAGTTGTGAGTAAACGCGCAGTGTGTAACGGGCAGGCAGCGCTCCACTCATAAGAATACTGGCATGTGTGCCAAACTGCTTCCCCCTCTCTGTTCCTCCGGCGTAAACAAGACGGAGCTGCCACACTGGCGAGGAAGAAATTAGTCCTCCTCCCTCCCCTTGTTCAACAGAAACGGTTGGCAGGTGGTCGAGACGCCATGCCACAGTTCCCGAAACTGCTCCCTCCAAGGTTTGGTTTCGAATCCCCTATTGTACATGAATGTTGAGTTTGTCCTTAAAAAAAAGGGGGGGGAGGGGAGGGGGGGGCGGCAGTTTTGCCACCAATCGGAAAGTACTGCCCCGTGCGGCCACATGTTTCGCATGTGCCTTGCACCGGCCCTGCTTCCAGACTGGGGTAGCTATAGCACCAAGACTGTTTCAGAGTTTTTCACAATCTCACAATATTTTTTGTGAGTCTGGGATATAGTGAATGAGTATGAGTAATACTTTATCACTAGATCTGCATCATTTACCAATCATGACTGGACAGTCTTCATCAGAATTTCATTATTTATCATATTAAATATCAAGAAAGTTATTTAGAACAATTTTTCATATAACACTTGAAGAAAATTCATTACAAAAGGTATTGTATGGATGACTATGAATTCCCACTTAACTAGAAACGCAATGTGATTAATAATTTCAATTCTGGCATAATTCTTCATGCACTGCAGTATATTTCTTTATTATTGTACATTCTAAGATGGTTAATTTAATTTCTAGGGTCTTCCACTACAGTTTCTTCCAGCAAGGTCACTGAGCAACCAACCTAATGTCTTTTTTAATCATTCATGAACCCAAACATGTTACTTCTTTATTATCTTTTTTCTCATGCAGCGATTTCACATGAACAAACATTAACTCCCCCACATCTCCTGTAGCTACCAAAATTTTCTTTTACAGCACTTTACAGCACTCACAAAACAACACCGAAGTGTACGTTGGTGTCACTGTCTCTACAGATATATACAAACCCATTTGTGTGCAACATGTTTCATGAAATGAATGGCACAACTGAATGCCACTGTGTAAACTAGGCTTTATGATGACACATTCTATATAATTGTGAGATGAACACTGGATGAATAAATAGGTAATAAAGATTCAAAAGATATAAACTAAATAACGAAGATTACTTCATGAGTCACGTGCAATGCATACTGTTAATTTCACAAATGCCGTAGTACCCAGAGAAGAAGGTACAAACTTATAATCAACATGGTACCTACATTTACAGTAGAATTTGTGAATTATGGAGGCAAAATTCCAGTACTGCTGACAGAAATACATAACAGTGTTAAAAGCCACCCTAAGTTACAGAGCTGTTTGTTTCTTCCTCAGAGAGGAAAGAAGTAAAGGTTGGGGAACATTAAAAAAGAGGAGGTCACCTGGACCTCAGGATAACTGGCTCCCATCTGCAGGAGGATGTGGAGAGTCAACATCCATGCAGTTAAATTGTATATGAGTATATAAATAAAATTTCTTATGCATAAAAAGGCAATGTAAGAATATATCATGCAACTACCAGGAAGACTGCTATTTTGAAAAAAGATGCCAATTTTTCAATTTCACAAATAGCTTCTATTTGTTCATTTTGTGCTTGCTCAATATTTACATGAGTACACTCTAACAATTGTCCAATGATAACAGGTACAAGCTATGTGTATTGTCCCCTACTGACAAGAATAATTGTTGATTATAAGGTGATAATTTAGATTTTTCAAACTCTAAATAACAATTTCATTTTAATGAGAGACTTTTAGAAGCATGTTTCATTTTTATTTTAAATTTTTCAAATACATTGAATTTTTCACTAAAATATTGACAATTTTTCTAAAAACACATGGACTATGATACAGACCACAACTGTGAACTCTACATTAGAATCAGAATTAACAAGGCAATATTTTTGTGACTTGTTCCATTCTTATTGTTTCTATCAATGACCATAAAAAACTTGCCTTTTACTGTCAACTTCAAATAACATTAAAAAGTTAACATATTTAGAAATGAATGTATGATTTGCAATATTATTGATGACACATTTACAAGATGTTGTTACCTACCTCAAATATCATTATGTATGTTTAGTTTTGCAGTAATAAATACATACACTCTAACTGCCTACAAATATAAAATGCCTGACACAGCAGAAATGCAATTGTGCATCATGAACCTAAGTACAGACCAGTCATTCTGTTTCCTTGTACAATATATATGAAAATATGTTAAGTCTTGTACAGCAAAAACCAGAAATTAGAAATGAAACACAGTACTGTATCGATGGTGAACATAGTTTTTCCCAAATGCAAATTAAATTCATTTCTCCTAAACAAGAGCTTTTGTTATGGTATTCAGTGTAAAGACTGGTTTGAGGCTGCTCTCCAGCTAGTTTATGCTGTGGACGCCTCTTTATCTCTGCTCAGCCACTGCATCCTACATCCACTTCAAGCTGCTTACTGTATTCAAGCCTTGATCTTCCTCTAGAAGGTTTCCCCCATACTTCCCTCTATAACCTAATTATTCCTTGGTGCCTCAGTATGTGTCCTTCTATAAGTATTCTGCGAACATCACTTATCGAATTGACAATTCAGTAATATTCACACTTGTCAGCCCTGCATTTAGAATTGGAATTATTACATTTTTCTTGTATGCTGAAGTTATTCCACCCGTCTCGTATATTCAAACATCTTGCACAGTTTTAACATAGCTGGCTCTCTAAAGTCTCTCCATAGGTCTGAGGGAACATATATTCCAGTTGTTTCTGCTCTAGATTTTTCAGTGCTCTGTCAAATTTTTCTATCAGTATTCTATCTCCCATCTAATCTTCGTGTACTTCCTATTCCCTTTCTATAATATTGTCTTCAGGTTCATTTCCCTTGTAGAGCATCTCTAAATATTCCTTTTGCCTTTCCCTTCTTTGCTTAGTACTGGCTTAGCATCTGAGTTCTTGACACTCATACAGTTACTTCTCTTTTCTCTAAAAATCTCTTCAGTCTTTCTAGAAGCATTATCTATCTTTTCTTAAGTTACACATGCTTCTCCAGCCTTGCATTTGTTCTCTAGCCATTCCTGCTTAAACATTTCACACTTTCTGCCAATCTCATTTTTTAGATGTCTGTATACCCTTTTGTCCACATCATTTGCTGTATTTTATTTTCTCCTTTTGCCGGTTAAATGCGCAATCTCCTATGTTATCCAAGGATTTCTACTAGGACTCATCTTTTTACCTGTGAAATCGGCTGCTGGCTTCACTATTTCGTCTCCAAAGCCTTCGATTCATTTTCTATTTTATTCCCTTCCCCTGTTCCAGTCCAACATTGTGTAGTGTTCCTTCTGAAACTCTGGGTAATCTCTGGTTCTTTCAACTTATCCAGGTCCCGTCTCCTTAATTTCCTATCTTTTTGTGATATCTTAAGTTTTAACTTACAGTTCATACAGGGTGTTTCAAAAATGACCAGTATATTTGAAACGGCAATACAAACTAAACGAGCAGCGATAGAAATACACCGTTTGTTGTAATATGCTTGGGACAACAGTACATTTTCAGGCGGACAAACTTTCGAAATTACAGTAGTTACAATTTTCAACAACAGATGGTGCTGCAAGTGATGTGAAAGATATAGAAGACAATGCAGTCTGTGGGTGCACCATTCTGTACGTCGTCTTTCTGCTGTAAGCGTGTGCTGTTCACAACATGCAAGTGTGCTGTGGACAACATGGTTTATTCCTTAGAACAGAGGATTTTTCTGGTGTTGGAATTCCACCGCCTAGAACACAGTGTTGTTGCAACAAGACGAAGTTTTCAACGAAGGTTTAATGTAACCAAAGGACCGAAAAGCGATACAATAAAGGATCTGTTTGAAAAATTTCAACGGACTGGGAACGTGACGGATGAACGTGCTGGAAAGGTAGGGCGACCGCATACGGCAACCACAGAGGGCAACGTGTAGCTAGTGCAGCAGGTGATCCAACAGCGGCCTCGGGTTTCCGTTCGCCGTGTTGCAGCTGCGGGCCAAATGACGCAAACGTCCACATATCATCTCATGCGGCAGAGTTTACACCTCTATCCATACAAAATTCAAATGCGGCAACCCTTCAGCGCCGCTACCATTGCTGCACGAGAGACATTCGCTAACGATATAGTGCACAGGATTGATGACGGCGATATACATGTGGGCAGCATTTGGTTTACTGACGAAGCTTATTTTTACCTGGATGGCTTCGTCAATAAACAGAACTGGCGCATATGGGGAACTGAAAAGCCCCATGTTGCAGTCCCATCGTCCCTGCATCCTCAAAAAGTACTTGTCTGGGTTGCCATTTCTTCCAAAGGAATCATTGGCCCATTTTTCAGATCCGAAACGATTACTGCATCACGCTATCTGGACATTCTTCGGGAATTTGTGGCGGTACAAACTGCCTTAGACGACACTGCGAACACCTCGTGGTTTATGCAAGATGGTGCCCGGCCACATCGCACGGCCGACGTCTTTAATTTCCTGAATGAATATTTCGATGATCGTGTGATTGCTTTGGGCTATCCAAAACATACAGGAGGCAGCGTGGATTGGCCTCCCTATTCGCCAGACATGAACCCCTGTGACTTCTTTCTGTGGGGACACTTGAAAGACCAGGTGTACCGCCAGAATCCAGAAACAATTGAACAGCTGAAGCAGTACATCTCATCTGCATGTGAAGCCATTCCACCAGTCACGTTGTCGAAGGTTTCGGGTAATTTCATTCAGAGACTACACCATATTATTGCTACGCATGGTGGATATGTGGAAAATATCGTACTATAGTGTTTCCCAGACCGCAGCGCCATCTGTTGTTGACAATTGTAACTACTGTAATTTCGAAAGTTTGTCTGCCTGAAAATGTACTGTTGTCCCAAGCATATTGCAACAAACAGTGTATTTCTATCGCTGCTCGTTTAGTTTGTATTGCCGTTTCAAATATACCGGTCATTTTTGAAACACCCTGTAACAAATAAATTATAGTCAGACACAAAATCTGCCCCTGAAAGTGTCTTACAGTCTTACCATTATATAATCAATCTGAAACTTGTAGTTCCTCCAGATCTCTTCCACATACACAACCTTCTTACATGATTCTCAAACCAAGTGTTAGCAATGATTAAGTTATGATCTGAGCAGAATTCTGCCAGGCACATTCATTACATTTTCCTCTCTCTGAATTACCTGGATAATTTCCTTTATCTCATTATACATCTTTCAATCTCTTCAATATTTGCAGAGCTAGATGGCACATAAACTTGTACTGCTGTGGTGGGTATTGGCTTCATGTCTATTTTGGCTGTGATAATGCTTTCACTATGCTATTCATAGTAACTTATCTGCATTCTTATTTTCTTCTTCATTGTTACACCTACTCCTACATTACATGTATTTTATTTTGGATTTGTAACCCTGTAGCTACCTGACAAGAAGTCCTGGTCTTTCTGTCACTGCACTTAACTAAATCCTGCCATATCTATCTTCAACCTATCCATTTCCCTTTTTCCAGTCTCTAACCCCCTTACCAATTAAGAGATCTAACATTCCACACTCCAGTCTCTTGAATGCCAGGTTTATTTTACCTGATGATAATATCCTCCAGAGTAGGCCACCTCAGGAGATAAAAATGGGGGACTATTTTACCTCTGTAATGAAGCTATCTTCATTCAACCAGAAAGAGGAATTTCGTGTCCTTAGAAAAGATAACTGTGGCTGTAGTTTCACCTTGCTTTCAGCCATTCACAGTACCAGCTCAGCAAGGCTCTGTTGGCTAATGTATCATTGCCAGATTAGTCAACCATCCAGACTGTTGCCCCCTGCAAGCACTGAAAAGACTGCTGCATCTCTTTAGGAATAATACATTTGTCTGGCTCCTCCACAGATACCCCTCCATTGGTGTTAGACCTATGGTATGGTTATCTGTATCATTGAGACACTCAAGTCACCCCACCTCAGCAACAGCCGTGGTTTATGAGGGGGGGGGATAGACACACATAAAATACAAAAACCTAAAACTACCCTAATTTCAGAACTATTAGATCCGTCCTCAGGGAGGAAAGAGGAATGATTTTTAGCTTTTCACATTTTCATTTGTGTCCAGGGAGAATTAAAATGCCATTGACAAACATTAAAATTTTTATTTCTTCTCCATGAACTTTAAGTCATCTTTTTCAGTTTCTCCTTGTTTTTTTTCCATCTTCCATCTGAGTTGTTGATGTTCAATATAAGTACTTTTCTCCCCTCCAAAGGACTCCTCAGTTTACCCATACACAGCATCTATCTGTCATAGTGCCATGTATTCTTCAACAGCTTTGCATTCCTTTATCCATTCCTGCTTAGACATTTTGCATCTTTCATTGCTCTCATTTATTAGATACTTGTATTAGTTTTTTGCTTGCTTCATTGCCTTTAGTTTTATATTTTCTCCTAAATTCAATATCTCATATGTTATTCAATGATTTCTATAGGGCCTTACCTTTTAGCCTATTTGATCCTCCACTGCCTTCACTATTTCATCTCTCCAAGCTATCAATTCATCTTTTAGTGTGTTTCTTATTCCTCTTTCACTTACTCACTGTCTAATGCTCTTGGTGAAACCTCAGAGTCTCTGGTTATTTCGATTTATGCACGTCCCATCCCCTTAAATTTCCAACATTTCTGCAACTTCTTCAGTATTATCTGCATTTCATAACTAATAAATTATGGTCAGATGGGCAGAGCCGATACCAGTTCCTGGAAATGTTTTGAAGTTCAGAATCTGATTTCTTAATCCTTGTGTCACCAATATGTAAACTAACCAAAATCTTCTAGTGTTTCCCGGTCTTTTCCAAATACACAACCTTCTTACATGGTTCTTAAAACAATTGTCTGCAATGATTTAATTGTGCTCCATGTAGAATTCTACCAAGTGGTTTCCTCCGTTCATTCCTCTCCCTCAGTCCATGTTCTCCTTCTGTTTCTCATTCTCTTTCTTTTCATGCTATTTAATTTGCATCCCTCACTATAATTAAATTTTTGCCTCCCTTAATGTACTGAAAGTTCTTTTACCTAATCAACCTTTTTTTCAATTTCATCATCATCTGTGTAGCTAGCAGGTACAAATTTGTATGTACTACTGCAGTATGTCGGGGCTATGTGTCTGTATGAGCTACTGTACTCTGTTCTGTATGCTTGTCATAGCAGTTTATACACATTTCTATTTTCTCATTTGTTATTTAACTTAACTCCTGTGTTACCCATATTCAAGTTTGTGTTGACAGCTTGGACTCATTTGACCAGGAATCCCATTCTTCACATTTCACCAGGTTCTGCTGCATCTAATGTCACCCTAACCCTTTATCTTTACTCATTCCCCATCTTAGCTACAGCAGAAAAGGTTTTCACATTTCATGTTCTGACCCACAGAATGTTGTATTTGTTTTATCTGATGACAACACACTCCTGTGTTGTCCCCTGCTGGAGGTCTCAATAAGGAACTATTTTATATCCAGAACATTTTAGCCAGAAGGATATTGTCACCATTGACCTATACATTAGAGATGCATGTCCTTGGAAAAAATAAGTGCTTGAGTTTCTGCTTAGTTTAAGCCATGCCACAGTACTAACAAAGAAAGGCCTTGTTGGTTAATCAGATCAGTCAATCATCCTTACTCTCATCTTTCAACTGCTGAACAGACTCCTGTCCCTCTTCTGGGGACCACATGTTAGCCTGGTCTCTCCACAGATACACCCCTGATGCGGTTGCACCTATAGTATAGTTATTGTATTGCTGAGGCACGGAAGCGACCACACCAAGTAAAGGTCTACAGATCACGGGGAGAGGTGGGGATCTTCTGCCATCACATATAAGCAATTTCTTATGACCTGTAAATAACTATTATGTGACCATATACATTTTTTGTAATGAAATCCAACAATGGAAAATCCAGGATGTAAGAATAACAATGCTATGAAAAGGATAGACCACTACTCACCACATACAGGAAATGCACAGTCACAAACAGGCACACAACGAGATTACTATATATGTGAGTTTTCAGTCAAAAGACCTTCCAATGTAGAAAACAAACACACACACACACACACACACACACACACATTCACACAAGCACAACTCTCACACACATGACCACTGACTCTGGCCACTGAGACCGCGCTGCGAGCAACTGTGCCTCATAGGAGAAGCAGTTAGGGTGGCAAGGGTAAGGAGGAGGTTGGGGCAGGGAGAGAAAGAGGAAGAGATAGCAGGGTAGGAGTGGGGAGGGTATTTTGGTGCTTGTGGGAGCATGTATGGATGTGGCGGGGTTGCTCGGTGCAGTCAGGAGGTTTCGAGGGAAGGAGGGGGAGGGGGGGAGAGGAGTGGAAAAGAAGAGAAGTAGAGGAAGTGGAAAATGATACAAATGCACGTGTTGGTGGAATAGAAGACTATGTAGTGCAGCAGAAGAACCAGGGAAGGGGATAGATGGGTGAAAGACAGGCACTGACAAAGGTTGAGGGCAGGGGTGAACATATGAACCATTGCAGTGAGACTTCCCAGTAGTGCAGTTCAGAAAAGCTGGTGTTGTTGGAAGAATCCATATGGCACAGAGTCTGAAGCAGTCACTGAAACTGTAGCACATTGTGTTGGGCAGTATGTTCAACAACTGGAGGCATGTTGTGTTGGGCAGTATGTTCAGCAACTGGGTGGTCAAGCTGTCTCTCGGCCAGTCATGTGGGTAGAAAGCTTTTTGGTTATCATGCCAACATAGTACGCAGAACAGTAGCTGCAGCTTATTTGTAGATCACATAACTGCTTTCGCAGGTACCCCAGTCTTCGGTGGTATAGATGATGCTTGTGACCAGATTGGAGTAGATGGTGGTGGGAGGATGTATGGAATGGATCTTGCATTTAGGTCTGTTACAGAGATATGAGCCATGAAGCAAGAGGTTGGAGCAGGGGTGGAGTAGGGACGGACAATAGCATTGCATAGATTATGTGGATAGCGGAAGACCACTGTGGGAAAGGTGGGGAGGATAGTGGATAGGATTTTCTCAGGGCATGATGAGAGGTAGTTAAAACCCTGATGGAGAATGTGGAAGAGCATTGCATAGGTTATGTGGATAGCGGAAGACCACTGTGGGAAAGGTGGGGAGGATAGTGGATAGGATTTTCTCAGGGCATGATGAGAGGTAGTTAAAACCCTGACGGAGAATGTGGTTCAGTTTCTCCAGTCTTTGATGGTACTGTAATCTCCCCCCCCCCCCTCCCCCCCTCACCCCCTCTCCCCCCCCCCCCCCCCCCTCCGCCTCCTTCCTTCTTCCAGCTATTTTCCACACTAAACAATGCCCAGTCCAAGTAATTAATAAGAAAGTCTTTCATGAAGATTTGAGAGAATCAAAGTTTACAATAAAGTTTCAAGTCTACTTATCTTGCCATGCAGAGCTGGCTCCCATTCTTGTCTAGGGGTCTGATTCTTGAAGCTGAAAATCTACATCATGTTCTCATGATTGGTTTGAACTAAACACATTGGAAGATTGCTGTTGCAGAATTTTTTACTTAACTATATTTTCCACTGATTTTCTCACATTTTATTGTATTATACAGTCAAAGGGTTTGCAATTTTTCTTAATAAATGAAGTCCTGCTACTTTTTGTTACATTGTTAATTTTGATTATTATTTCATAAATGAATCCAGAAATAAACATAGTAAACAGTACAGGATTGCAAAATTAATAATAGAAATTTTAAATGTGCAAATAATGTTTCTAAAAAAATAATTTTAACTGTACATTCAGAATTAGTGCTTATTGATTATAACATCAAAACTAAAATATTTTATACAGTAATTCCTTTTCATAAATTTTATTTGATATATATACTGCGTACAAAATTATATGAAAGTTTTCAGAAAACCAGCTGCGATAATATTGATCTAGCCAAAATTTGAAAAATAATGCTGGTATCAACAATTACCATTGATGAAAAGTAATGCTAGAGGTGGATGTCCCATTACAATACTGAGTCATGAAGGGAGTACTCCTTTGTGGACAATAATAGAAAATTGGGAGGTGTAGATGACTGGACAGACAAGGCACGGGAGATTTGTTTCTGTACAAGGTTGGGACAGTATTTTTGATCTGTGAAGGCCTCAGTGAGATCCTTGGCATATTGGGAGAGGGACTACTTCTCACTACAGATGTGACAGCCGTGGGATGCTAGGCTGTATGGAAGGGGCTTCTCTATACGGAATGGGTGGCAGCTGTTAAAGAGGAGGTATTGCTGGTGGTTAGTAGGTTTTGATATGGATGGAGGTACTGATGTAGCCATCTTTGAGGTGGAAGTCAACATCGAAGAAGGTGACTTGTTGGGTTGAGGAAGACCAGGTGAAGTGAATGGGGGAGATGATGTTGAGGTTCTGGAGGAATGTGGATAGGGTGGCCTCATTGTCAGTCCAAATCACAAAGATATCATCAGTGAATCTGAAACAAGTGAGAGGTTTGGATTCTGTGTGATTAGGAAAGATTCCTCTAGATGGCCCATGAACAGGGGCATGGGATGGGCCACATCTGCATGGTGCCACTCAACTCGGAGGTTGAATCCTGGTGGTGGAACATTTTTATTGCCATTATTTGGCAAGCAAGGGTGGAGAGCTGGTGGCATAAAGTCCCTGATCACCAGTCTTTGCACCATTGCCCTGGAGTGATGTTAGTTCCATGGCCCACTTGGTGCTGTTTGAAAGGAGTGGAATATGTGCTGGCACCAGATTGCACCCTCTTCCTTCTCTTCATCAATAATGACAGCAACCCAACACTACATTATACTAGCATTCATGACAGACATCCACAGAACATGGGTAAACACTTGACACTTCATAACAGATTGGAGAAAGGCAAGGGCAAATCACCTTCACTACGACATTGCTTAGAATAGCGGTGCACGATTTCTGCACCTGCTCCCCTACATTCATTCTCTAAGAATGAGACTACTTTGATGTTGTAAGAATGTTTCTAGGGAAGAATTAAATTACTCATCTACTGTATGCCCTTGGATTTTCCACTAATGTTGTTTGTAAGTTAGATTCTGTAAAACTGCACTTTTTCCTTCTTAACTAACCTTTACCATGAGAGATGGTACAGTGGTTAGCTCACTGGACAAACATTCAGAAGCATGATGGTTCAAATCCTTGTCCAGCCATGTAGATTTAGGTTTTCTGTAGTTTCCCTATATTGCTTCAGGCAAATGCTGGAATGGTTCCTTTGAAATGGCCTGACCAATTTCCTTCCCTGTTTGTCCCTGGTCCAAGCTTGTGCTCTGTTTATAATGAGCTTCTTGTCACTGGAGTGATAAACTCTATTCCTCCTTCCTTTTAACTAAACTTAATTGATGGAGATGTTTTGTTGCTGCCATTTGGCTGTCAGGATTCGACAAACCATTTATTATGGGACTTACATTTATTTCATAACTGTTGGATTTAGAAATAAATGTTCTATCATTCCTTCTGCACTTGCTCGAAATGTTATGCTGGGGAACAAACCAAAGCTGGATATCAGCAACTCTAGGTACCTTGATCAGTTCTGTCCAAGATGAAATCAGTACTGAAATTATCACATATGAGATGCATCCAGAAAGCAAGTTTCCTGATGTTTTTCCTTTAAACTAGATGTATTTAGTCAAGATCTATGACATGACAATCAAATGCCAGCTGAACAGGTCCCACCCAGTGCCAATATCACAGCAGCAGTGCCCCGAAATGGCATCTTTTATTCGTTATCCTGTCAACTGCAAGGTTTGATCAGTGATATGGTTCCTTAATGCACAAAATGTAGCGCACATCAAAATTCATCATCAGTTCTGTCACGTCTATGGGCAGAGCATCATGAGCAAACAGATGGTGCATTGCTGGTGTGGGCTTTTATCCAAAGGTCACTAAGGGTCCATGATGAAGACACACTGGGTGACTATCCCTCATCAATGATCACCTGTCAAGCTGGTGCAGGAGCACATCCTGGAAAACCACCACTGCAAGATTACAGACCTTATAAGCCATTTTCCACAGATATTGTGATCCTTGTTGCATGAAGTTGTCACAAAGCACCTGCTGTTCATAGAAATTGTGTGCTACGTGTGTGCTGAAAAACCTGACATCCAAACACACAACAAAACCCTTTGGCACAGCACTGACATGTCTTCAGTGGTATCATAATTATGGTGACAAGTTCCTCAACAGGATCATCATGGGCAATTGGACATGGATTTATCACTTGACCCCAGAAACCAAGTAGCAGTCAATACACTGGCATCACAGTGGATTTCCACTCAAGATGAAATTGAGACAGACTGTGTCAGTTCAGAAAGTGTTGTGCACAATGTTCTGGGACAGGAAGGATATTTTCCTCATTCGCTTCATCCCCAGAGGTGAAACAGTGAATGCTCACCATTACTGTGAAACAATGCAGAAACTGTGAAGTGGCATTCAGAACAAGAGGCATGGAATAGTTACCACAGGTGTTTTGCTCCCCATATGGCTCAGTGCATAGCAACTGTTATGCAGAAGTTTGGCTGAGTGCTATTTGATCATCCAGTGTACAGTCATGATCTTGCTCCCAGTGATTTCCAACTTTTCTTGCACCTCAACAAATTCCCGTCCTCTGGCCAGCATTTTAACAATGATGAAAAGCTGAAGATGACTGTCACTAATTGGTTCCATTCACAGGCAGCAGACTTCTATAACACAGGAACACAAAAGTTGATCACACAATATGACAAGTGCCTCAGTTACTTGGTGACTATTTGGAAAAATAGCTCAAACATTGCTGTATCCGTTGCCAGTAATTTTTTTTAATCTGACTATGTTGTTTGTATTTTAATCAATAGGGAAACTTACTTTCTGGCTGTGCCTCTTGCTACTGCTCCCTTACAGCGATAAGGTCACTGGTACACTGTCTGATACTTCATTAATAATGCCTTTCCCAGATAAACTGTCTTCTGATGAGACTTCAATGACAATATTATCTACATTATACTTCTTCCTTATATACTTAATTGAAAATTCGCAGTTGGAAGCACATTGAATGAGGAAACAAAATATATTTTTTTTAAAGTAAATATACCAGAAAGTCAACATGTAAGTCTCCACAGGTTACTATGCCAGTAGTTTTCCCTGTAAATATTAGCTAACATTTTTTCTGGGTGGTACAAAGAATTCCTGGGCTTAGAATTAGGTAACAAATAAATATTAATTACTGAAACTTCCTTTGAGTAAATTCAAATACTGTAACTTGGCACTTCAACATTCAATCATCAAAATATTTTGAAACACTGACCCACAAAAACATTTGGAGAAAATCCCCACATCTCTCATCAACAGGAAATAATTCAGAATAAAATCAATGTCAATGGTCAGGCTCCATCTCTTGTCAGATGTACATCTACAGAGTATCAAGTTAAGTGTTTATTGTTTTCTGTGTTTTCCTTGCACTATAGGTATTAAATTTCATGCATGTTTTTCTGTTTAAGACTTTTAATTTCACATTTTTGTAAGTGTAAATTCATTCACTCTGTAGTGCAGTAGTTGCTCACAGGACAGCCTGCTACGTAGCTGATTAACGCATCAGTGCCCATTGGTAACACATCCAGAAGGTAGCAAGGTACAAGTCTAGGACTCTGCCTTCTTTTATGGTTTACTTCTTCAGTTAAGTCTTGCTAGGCTGGTTAGAATGTGTGCTTGCTGTTTGCATATGCAGTAGGAGCTGGCTGCAGTTCACAACAGCTGAGTGCACCTTTGGCTACAGTCAGTCATCTTTAGGCTGCTGCCCTGGGGTGTGCCAGTGGCAGAGCATTTGGGACATAGCATTGAACACCTCGGGTGTTGCTTGTTTTGCCCACAGGCTTTGCTTTTGAGGCACCTCATAGTGGACCCGATGCAATGGAGCCACCCTCATAGCCGGGTGAGTGGCAGGTGACAACACGTTTGCATCACTCAGAGCGGAGGGCCAGTGTGGAGACTGGCTGCCTGGCCTCACCCATTCACCCTGTGAGTGGGCAGGTGGCTGCTCCTTCAGCAGAGTCTGAGCAGGCACATGTTTACTAGTTAACAGGAACTCCAATGTTAGGTGCATTATGGAGTTCCTTAGGCAGACACTGTTCAGGGCTGGAAAGAAAGCCAATGTGCACTCGGTACATCTGCCAGGAAACCTCATCCAACATATGGAGATGGCTTTGAATGTGGCTATCGAGCATGCAGGCTGCAGCATTTCCAATATGTGGCTCACATCGACACCAACAATGCCTGTCGCATGAGCTCTAAGGCCATCCTCAGTTTGTAGATGTGACTGGCAGAGGCGGTGAAGACTGCTAGCCTTATGTGTCAAGTGCAAACAGGGATTGCAATTTACAGCATTGTACACAGAGTCAATCAGCGTCCTTTGGCTTTGAGCCAAGTGGAGGGTCTCAACCAAAGGCTTCATCGACTTGATGGTCTTGGTTGCAGATTTCTAGACTTGTATTATCATGTGGGAATTTTTAGGACTCCCCTTCACAGGTCAGGAGTGCACTACACAAAGAAAGCAGCTTCTCTGGTGGCAGAGTACTTATGGGATGTACATGAGGGTTTTTTAAGCTAGATGGTAGTTTGAGGTTCATAGTAAAGTTCCTGAATTTACTACACTGCAGTCAAGTTCTCACTCTCTTATTATTCTTGGGACCAAGAGCTGGATGAAACCTTAGGGTGAAAGCTAAAGCGAGTAATGGAATGTATGTTGACAAGACAGATTAGAGGCCATAGGAGAGGGAGTGTTCGCTGCAGTTGACAAAAATATTGTCTCTACTGATGTCAAAGTTGAGCTTGACAATGAAGTTATCTGTCACTTATAACAGGTGTATGTGAAACCAAGTTAATTGTTGGATGTTTTTACCATCCACTTGAGTCTGCTGTGACAGTTCTACAGTCATTCAAACAAAGTCTACTGACAGAAATGCATAAATACCCAGATCATGCAATACTAGTTGAGGATGACTTTACTCTAATGAGTATAGACCGAGATGCCTACAGATTCATTGCAGGGGGCACAGACAGACTGTCATGCAAAATACTTTTGAACATGTTTTCTGAAAACGGTCTTGAGCAGTTACCTTGGCAGCTCACATGCAAGGGATATATCTTAGACCTTGTAGCTACAAACAGGCTGGAATTTATAGACAATGTCAGTATAGAAATGGGCTTTAGTGATAATGATCTCATTATGGAAACTATGACAATAAAAGTTAATAAATCAATCAAGAAGTCTAGGAGAGCTTCTCTGCTAAATAGAGCAGATAAACAGTTGTTAGCATCTAACTTATACAGTGAACTGACATCACCCAGTTCCAGTGAGACTGATGTTGAGGAATTACGGGCAAAGTTAAAGCAGGTGGTAAATCATGGTCTGGATAGAGGATGGAAAAGATCCACCATGGTTTAATAATGAAATTTGTAAGACACTGAGAAGGCAGAGCCTGTTGCACTCTCAGTTCAAACAAGAACCCACAAATGATGACAAGCAAAAGTTAGTACAAATTCATGAGTCTGTGAAATAATCTATGTGTGAAGCATACAACAACTATCAGCATCACACCTTGGCAAAAGATCTGGCAGAGAACCCAAGAAAATTCTGGAACTATGTAAAATCGCCCCCCATGAACCATGGACCTTGCTGTTGATGGGGAGGCTTGCGTGCCTCAATGATACAGATAGCCGTACCGTAGGTGCAACCACAACAGAGGGGTACCTGTTCAGAGGCCAGACAAACGTGTGTTTCCTGAAGAGGAGCAGCAGCCTTTTCAGTACTTGCTGTGGCAACAGTCTGGATGATTGACTGATCTGGCCTTGTAACACTAACCAAAACAGCCTTGCTGTGCTGGTACTGCGAACGGCTGAAAGCAAGGGGAAACTACGGACATAATTTTTCCCGAGGGCATGCAGCTTTACTGTATGGTTAAATGATGATGGCATCCTCTTGGGTAAAATATTCCGGAGGTAAAATAGTCCCCCATTTGGATCTCCGGGCGGGGACTACTCAAGAGGATGCTGTTATCAGGAGAAAGAAAACTGGCATTCTACGGATCGGAGCGTGGAATGTCAGATCCCTTTATCGGGCAGGTAGGTTAGACAATTTAAAAAGGGAAATGGATAAGTTAAAGTTAGGTGTAGTGGGAATTAGTGAAGTTCGGTGGCAGGAGAAACAAGACTTCTGGTCAGGTGACTACAGGGTTATAAACACAAAATCAAATAGAGGCAATGCAGGAGTAGGTTTAATAATGAATTAAAAAATAGGAATGTGAGTAAGCTACTACAAACAGCATAGTGAATGCATTATTGTGGCAAAGATAGATACGAAGCCCACGCCTACCACAGTGGTACAAGTTTATATGCCTACTAGCTCTGCAGATGATGAAGAAATTGAAGAAATGTATGATGAAATAAAAGAAATTATTCAGACAGTGCAAGGAGATCAAAATTTAATAGTCATGGGTGACTGGAATTCGTCAGTAGGAAAAGGGAGTGAAGGAAACATAGTAGGTGAATATGGATTGGGGGTAAGAAATGAAAGAGGAAGCCGCCTGGTAGCATTTTGCACAGAGCACAACCTAATCATAGCTAACACTTGATTCAAGAATCATAAAAGAAGACTGTATACATGGAAGAAGCCTGGAGATACTGATAGGTTTCAGATAGATTATATAATGGTAAGACAGAGATTTAGGAACCAAGTTTTAAATTGTAAGACATTTCCAGGGGCAGACATGGACTCTGACCACAATCTATTGGTTATGAGCTGTAGATTAAAACTGAAGAAACTGCAAAAAGGTGGGAATTTAAGGAGATGGAACCTCAATAAACTGACTAAACCAGAGGTTGTACAGAGTTTTAGGGAGAGCATAAGGGAACAATTGACAAGAATGGGGGAAAGAAATACAGTAGAAGAAGAATGGGTAGCTTTGACGGATGAAGTGGTGAAGGCAGCAGAGGATCAAGTAGGTAAAAAGACGAGGGCTAGTAGAAATCCTTGGGTAGCAGAAGAAATATTGAATTTAACTGATGAAAGGAGAAAATATAAAAAAGCAGTGAATGAGGCAGGCAAAAAGGAATACAAATGTCTCAAAAATGAGATCGACAGGAAGTGCAAAATGGCCAAGCAGGGATGGCTAGAGGACAAATGTAAGGATGTAGAGGCTTATTTCACTAGGGGTAAGATAGATACTGCCTACAGGAAAATTAAAGAGACCTTTGGAGAAAAGATAGCCACTTGTATGAACACCAAGAGCTCAGATGGAAACCCAGTTCTAAGCAAAGAAGGGAAAGCGGAAAGGTGGAAGGAGTATATAGAGGGTCTATACAAGGGCGATGTTCTTGAGGACAATATTATGGAAATGGAAGAGGATGTAGATGAAGATGAAATGGGATATACGATACTGCATGAAGAGTTTGACAGAACACTGAAAGACCTGAGGCGAAAGAAGGCCCTGGCAGTAGACAACATTCCATTAGAACTACTGATAGCTTTGGGAGAGCCAGCTCTAACAAAACACTACCATCTGGTGAGCAAGATGTATCAGACAGGTGAAATACCATCAGGCTTCAAGAAAAATGTAATAAATTCAATCCCAAAGAAAGCAGGTGTTGACAGATGTGAAAATTACCGAACTATAAGTTTAATAACCCATGGCTGCAAAATACTACACTCGTGGAAATTGAAATAAGAACACCGTGAATTCATTGTCCCAGGAATGGGAAACTTTATTGACACATTCCTGGGTTCAGATACATCGCATGATCACACTGACAGAACCATAGGCACATAGACACAGGCAACAGAGCATGCACAATATCGGCACTAGTACAGTGTATATCCACCTTTCGCAGCAATGCAGGCTGCTATTCTCCCATGGAGACGATCGTAGAGATGCTGGATGTAGTCCTGTGGAATGGCTTGCCATGCCATTTCCACCTGGCGCCTCAGTTGGACCAGCGTTCGTGCTGGACGTGCAGACCGCGTGAGACGACGCTTCATCCAGTCCCAAACATGCTCAATGGGGGACAGATCCGGAGATCTTGCTGGCCAGGGTAGTTGACTTACACCTTCTAGAGCACGTTGGGTGGCACGGGATACATGCGGACGTGCATTGTCCTGTTGGAACAGCAAGTTCCCTTGCCAGTCTAGGAATGGTAGAATGATGGGTTCGATGACGGTTTGGATGTTCCGTGCACTATTCAGTGTCCCCTCGGCGATCACCAGAGGTGTACGGCCAGTGTAGGAGATCGCTCCCTACACCATGATGCCGGGTGTTGGCCCTGTGTGCCTCGGTCGTATGCAGTCCTGATTGTGGCGCTCACCTGCACGGCGCCAAACACGCATACGACCATCATTGGCACCAAGGCAGAAGCAACTCTCATCGCTGAAGACGACACATCTCCATTCGTCCCTCCATTCACGCCTGTCACGACACCACTGGAGGCGGGCTGCACGATGTTGGGGCGTGAGCGGAAGACGGCCTAACGGTGTGCGGGACCGTAGCCCAGCTTCATGGAGACGGTTGCGAATGGTTCTCGCCGATACCCCAGGAGCAACAGTGTCCCTAATTTGCTGGGAAGTGGCGGTGCGGTCCCCTACGGCACTGCGTAGGATCCTACGGTCTTGGCGTGCATCTGTGCGTTGCTGCGGTCCGGTCCCAGGTCGACGGGCACGTGCATCTTCCGCCGACCACTGTCGACAACATCGATGTACTGTGGAGACCTCACACCCCACGTGTTGAGCAATTCGGCGGTATGTCCACCCGGCCTCCCGCATGCCCACTATACGCCCTCGCTCGAAGTCCGTCAACTGCACATACAGTTCACGGCCACGCTGTCGCGGCATGCTACCAGTGTTAAAGACTGCGATGGAGCTCCGTATGCCACGGCAAACTGGCTGACACTGACGGCGGCGATGCACAAATGCTGCGCAGCTAGCGCCATTCGACGGCCAACACCCTGAGGTCAGGTTCATCCAGTTTTTCTGTAAAGAATTCGTGATAGTATTTTGCAGCCATGGCTTATTAAACTTATAGTTCGGTAATTTTCACATCTGTCAACACCTGCTTTCTTTGGGATTGAATTTATTACATTTTTCTTGAAGTCTGATGGTATTTCACCGGTCTGATACATCTTGCTCACCAGATGGTAGAGTTTTGTCAGAGCTGGCTCTCCCAAAGCTATCAGTAGTTCTAATGGAATGTTGTCTACTGCCAGGGCCTTCTTTCGCCTCAGGTCTTTCAGTGTTCTGTCAAACTCTTCATGCAGTATCGTATATCCCATTTCATCTTCATCTACATCCTCTTCCATTTCCATAATATTGCCCTCAAGAACATCGCCCTTGTATAGACCCTCTATATACTCCTTCCACCTTTCCGCTTTCCCTTCTTTGCTTAGAACTGGGTTTCCATCTGAGCTCTTGGTGTTCATACAAGTGGCTATCTTTTCTCCAAAGGTCTCTTTAATTTTCCTGTAGGCAGTATCTATCTTACCCCTAGTGAGATAAGCCTCTACATCCTTACATTTGTCCTCTAGCCATCCCTGCTTGGCCATTTTGCACTTCCTGTCGATTTCATTTTTGAGACGTTTTTGCGTGCTTCATTTACTACATTTTTATATTTTCTCCTTTCATCAATTAAATTCAATATTTCTTCTGTCACCCAAGGATTTCTACTAGCCCTCGTCTTTTTACCTACTTCATCCTCTGCTGCCTTCACTACTTCTTCCCTCGAAGTTACCCATTCTTCTTCTACTGTATTTCTTTTACCCCATTCTTCTCAATTGTTCCCTTATGCTCTCCCTAAAACTCTGTACAACCTCTGGTTTAGTCAGTTTATCGAGGTTCCATCTCCTTAAATCTCCTTAAATTCCCACCTTTTTGCAGTTTCTTCAGTTTTAATCTACAGTTCATAACCAATATATTGTGGTCAGAGTCCACATCTGCCCCTGGAAATGTCTTACAATTTAAAGCCTGGTTCCTAAATCTCTGTCTTACCATTATATAATCTATCTGAAACCTGTCAATATCTCCAGGCTTCTTCCATGTATACAACCTTCTTTTGTGATTCTTGAACCAAGTGGTAGCAATGATTAAGTTATGCTCTGTGCAAAATCCTACCAGGGTGCTTCCTCTTTCATTCCTTAGCCCCATTCCATATTCACCTACTACGTTTCCTTCTCTTCCTTTTTCTACTATTGAATTCCAGTCACCCATGACTATTACATTTTCATCTCCCTTCACTATCTGAAAAATTTCTTTTATCTCATCATACATTTCATCAATCTCTTCATCATCTGCGAAGCTAGTCGACATACAATCTTGTACTACTGTGGTAGGTGTGGGCTTCGTATCTATCTTTGCCACAATAATGCATTCACTATGCTGTTTGTAGTAGCTTACCCACATTCCTATTTTTTAATTCATTATTAAGCCTACTACTGCATTACGCCTATCTGATTTTGTATTTATAACCCTGTATTCACCACACCAGAAGTCGTGTTCCTCCTGCCACCCAACTTCACTAATTCCCACTATATCTAACTTTAACCTATCCATTTCCCTTTTTAAATTTTCTAACCTACCTGCCCGATTAAGGGATCTGACATTCCACGTTCCAACCCGTAGGACGCCAGTTTTCTTTCTCCTGATAACAACGTCCCCATGAGTAGTCCCCGCCCGGAGATCCGAATGGGGGACAAATTTACCTCTGGAATTTTTTACCCAAGAGGACACAATCTTCATTTAACCATACAGTAAAGCTGCATGCCCTCAGTAAAAATTACAGCTGTAGTTTCCCCTTGCTTTCAGCCGTTCGCAGTTCCAGTACAGCAAGGCCATTTTGGTTAGTGTTACAAGGCCAGATCAGTCAATCATCCAGACTGTTGCCCCTGCAACTACTGAAAAGGCTGCTGCTCCTCTTCAGGAACTACACATTTGTCTGGCCTCTGAACAGGTCCCCTCCGTTGTGGTTGCACTTACGGTACGGCTATCTGTATCATTGAGGCACGCAAGCCTCCCCACCAACGGCAAGGTCCATGGTTCATGGGGGGGCTACATCACTACCTCTGTCCATATCAAACCTTCTAAGCACCAGCAGTACCTCCACTTTGACAGCTACCGTCCATTCCATGCCAAGAAGTCCCTTCCATGCAGTCTAGCCACCCATGGTCATCGCATCTGCAATGATGAGCAGTCCCTCTCAAAATATACCGAGGTTCTCACAGAAGCCTTCACTGACCGTAATTATCCTCCCATCCTTGTACAAAAACAAATCTCCTGAGCCTTATCTTTCCAGTCTCCCACCACCTCCCAAAGTCCCACAGTCCTGCCACAGAGGAGCATTTCCCTCATAGCTCCGTACTGGGATTGGAACAACTGAATTACATTCTCCGCCAGGGTTTCGATTACCTCACCCTGAAATGAGAAATGTCCTGCCCACTATTGTTCCCACACCTCCTACCGTGGTATTCTGCCATCCACCGAACCTACACAATATACTTACCCATCCTTACACAACCTCTGTTCCCAACCCCTTACCTCATGGCTCATATCACTGTAATAGACCTAGATGCAACAACTGTCCCATACATCCTCCTACCAGCACCTACTCCAGTCCGGTCACTAACATCACCTATCCCATCAAATGCATGGCTACCTGTGAAACCAGTCATGTGATTCTATGCATTCTATGTAGACATGACAACCAACGAGCTGTCTGTCCACATGAACGGCCGCCGACAAACTGTGGCCAAAAAACAAGTGACCACTCTATTGCTTAACACGCTGCCAAACATGATATATCTCAATGACTGCTTCACAGCCTGTGCCATAAGGATCCTTCCCACCAACACCTTTTTTTTCTGAACTGCGCAGGTGGGAACTTTCCCTGCAGTACATCCTATGTTCCCGTTAGCCTCCTGGTCTCAACCTTCGTTAGGCACTGTCCTCACCCATCCAGCCCCTCCCTGTTCCCATTCCAGCACTACACAGCCATCATTTTATCACCACAGAAGCAGGAGACAGATCAGAGACACCCCCTGTTTGGATGCGAACATCAAACACCAAGACTCAAGTCGAGAAAAAGTTTTCTCCAGACAACGCGACCAATCGAGACATCACCTGCAGACCATAGGATACAACTCTGGTGTAGCTCATCATCAGAGAAATATTGGGACAACCCCAAGGAAGAACTTGCTATAGGTCATCATCTCCCATACACAACATGGAAGGTAGTCAATAGACTTAGAACTGGCGTATCTCAGTGTAAGGAGAACATGAAAAAATGGTGATACATCTCAGGGGACGAACTATGTGAATGACGTGAACCTCAAGACCATCAGCACCTACTCAACTGCAGGAAACTGTCGGAACCTGTGTCCATGGACGATCTGATTATTGCCAATGATAAGGCAGTCTGTGCAGTGGAATACTGGGCAGCACATGGAATATAAAGACGCACATATTCTCTGTAATACTTGTAATATATATGCTATGTATGATATGCTATGTGATATGCTATGTATGATATGCTATGTATGATATGCTATGTACTATAAGTTATATTTAATATGCTATGTTCTGGACACGTATAAATAAATAACCACCACACCCAAAATTCTTTTTGTTTCTCTCCTTTCCGTGACTTACCCCCTCCCTCCTCCACACCTTCTCTCCCTCCATCCATCTAAACTGCAACACTTCACTGTCCATCACTACCACCATACTATCCCTCCCCCTCCCTACCCCAGCCTCCCCCCTACCCCCACTCAGTCACCACTCCCATCATGCACTGGTGCTGCTGCTCGCAATGTTGTTTCAGTTCTCTGAGACTGCAGACATATGTGCAAGTTGTGTTTGCGTCAGTGTGTGTGTGCATTTGTGTATGTGTGTCTACTGCTGACAAAGGCCTTAATGGCCAAAAGCTATAATTGTGTGCATCTTTTTGTTGTGCCTGTTGCGACTCAGCATCTCCACTATATGGTGAGAAGCTACTTTCCTTCTCTGGTATTATTACATTCCATCCTGGATTTTCCGTTGTTTGATTTGTTTACTTCATTAGGCATTTTAGATGAGAACTCTCCTTTCATGACTCTAATTTGCCACTTGGTAAAGCATGCTGATGTTACTAGTGATGTCATCCTCACACCGTCCAAATGCAAAAAATACAAAGTAGCTAAATCCACTTTGCTCCTACAATTGTCACGCACACCTATGATGAGCAACTCACTGACAAGATGCTATCTCAGCTGTGGTGCAAGCTATGGATACTCCTTGACATGAGCCTCATGCCAGACACTGCATTATGGACTTCTGCCACAGCTACAATTTACCATTCACTCATGAGGCAGAAATTACATGAAAATGACGTCACCACCACCACCACCACCAGCCAGGATACCTAGCTGCACAACTCACACACCATCACTAGTCCAGCTGGTACAATGTGCCAACCACCACCATCAATGTTGTTGAATTGTTGCTACCACGTCCAGTTTGGTGATGCCACAGGGAACTGCTGACATCCATGCAGTTTTCCAAACTACACATGCAAGCTGCAGTGGGCGCACCAGCCTTTGCCAAACCCTCAAGCTGCCAACACCCACATCATGTGGGTCACACATCCACTAACCCCTCCCACTGTCGGATAGAAGGTTCTATGTATCTGATCGAAGCACGTGTAAATACTTACTTGGTAATACTGGGTCACACATCAACGCATTATCGAAGTATACACCTGATACACTGTTCAGCACAACATTTCTTCGACTCCACACCACAAATGACTCGCGTATTACTGTGCAAAGAACCAGTAACTGAACCTTCGTACAAAGCCCAGATCAAAGTTCCCATGGACCTTCTTCATTACAGAATGGCTAAACCAGTAGTAGAAATGGACTTCCTATGGCTCTTCTGCCTCTCACTGGATTTAAAAAACACAGCACTGCTACATCAAGACAACGGAAAACTTATTTCAAGGCTCTTCGGCCTGATGCCACCTCATCCATTGGAAACTAGTCTGTACTCTGCAATGACAATGCAACACTCAGAAATGCATACCAACATGTCTGCTGCACTTGTGCACACATCAGCAATGCAAGAGCCTTTTGCTCACACATTACACAACCAATGTCGGCACTATCTCTGCTATGTCCACTTTGGTCAACCTTGGTTCATCACAGATGTTCAGTCAATGACACTGAACAAACCACTCTGAACACATTAAATGAGTGTTCCATACCCCTTCACAACCAGTCATGACTGAAAGTTTAGTAATGCACCTTCCACAGTGGTATGGTGCACTGAATCCTCATGCCCCTGGTTCACTGGTCTGATACAAAACACACTGGCTAGCACCCATATAATTATAGGCTGTACAAGCAGAAGTTGATGAACTATTACAATCAGGAGTAGTGTGCCCTTTACTCAGTCAGTGAGCTTACTAATAAAACTTGTGCTGAAAAAGTGTGGTTCCATGATTACAGAGCTCTCAATGCTTGAACAACACGCAACAGTAATTCCATGGTAAATATTCAATATTTTACTCACTGTCTTGCAGGAGCCATTATTTTCAGCATTTTTAGCATTTTCCTGATTGCAGGAAAACTTACTTCCAAATTCCCGTGAGCCCAGATGACAGTTCTAAGACTGGAATAATCATACCTTTTGGACTTTCTGAGTTTCTTTTCCTGTCTTACAGTCTAAAGAATGTAACTCACACTTTACAACAGTTCATCACCGAATGCTCCTGGGATCTGAGATTTTTTGTGCTCATCAAGATGATATTCTAATATTTTCTGCCACACCACATGAATACAAACGGAATCTTGAACCAGTTCTCGATGCTGTTCAGGAAATGAGCATGGCCATAAATGTGGATAAATCACAATTTCAAATAACTGAAGTGACCATCCTCAGACATGTATTGAACACAACAGGAATCAAACCCACTTCAGAATGAATGGAACTCTTTATGCATTTACTACTTTTGCAGAATTGCCATTAACTATAGCATTCCTACACATCGTTAATTTTTATTGGCACCTACTGCCACACAAGGCAGCAATAAGCTAGCCAAAGACAATCAGCTAAAGCAACCACTTTGGTGCATCCAGTACACAAGGCACAACTCACTATTGAAGCAGACAATTACAACAAGTCATGGCTGGCGAAGCACAACTGTTTTCTTTCTTCTCCAAAAATCTCACGTACGAAATGATCTACATTCAGCCACGAATTTCTCACAGTTTAAGAAACTGTTAGATATTTTAAAAGATATTAAAGGAAAGCAAATCTTCAGAAATGTAAGATTGTGCACTTCACAAAATGAAAAAATGTAGTATCCTATGTCTATAATATTAATGAGTCACTGTTGGAAACAGCCAACTAATACAAATACCTGAAGGTAACACTTTGAAGGGATATTAAATGGAATGATCACATAGGTTCAGTCATGGGTAAAGCAGGTGGTAGACTTTGGTTTATTGGTAGAACACTGGGGAAGTGCAATCCATCTACAAAGCAGACTGCTTGAAAATCATTTCTGCAACCTGTTCTAGAATACTGCTCATGTGTGTGGGTCTCATACGAGATATTGAACATATACAGAGAAGGGGAGCATGAATGGCCATAGGTTTGTATAATCTGTGTAAGAATGTCACAGAGATACTCAAGGAAATGAAATGAAAGAGTCTTGAAGATAGATATAAACTACCCCGAGAAAATCTATTAACAAAGTTCCAAGAACCGGCTTTAAATGATAGCTCTAAGAATATACTACAATCTCCAACATATCGCTCACATAGGGATTGTGAAGATAATATTAGAATAATTACTTCATGCACAGAGGCATTCAAACAATCATTCTTCCCACACTCCATATTTGAACTTTAATAACTCTAATAATCGATACAATGGGATGTATCCTCTGACAAGCATCTCATGGTGGTTTGCTGAGTACATATGTAGATGTAGGTGCAGAAGTCATCATCTATATGCATCACAAGCCACTTGCAGATGCCATATGACACTCCTTAAAAGACATTAGTCCTAGTCGCTTCCATCATCTCGATTTGATAGCACAATATATGACAGACATTCGTCATCTGCATGGCACCAACAACATAAGCTGCAGACCACCTTTTATGGGTCAATGTCATTTCTTTACAACTAAACTACAACAGACTAGCAGAAAAATGGAATCAGGAAGTGACCATTATGGATTTACTGAAAAACGACTCCACCAATCTTCTCATAGAATGATGGATAGTACCTGGGACTAACACCCTGATACTATGTGATGTACCCCAGGGCAGAATTTGGTCCCTAGTTCCCCTAGTCATGTGTCACAAAATTTTCAAACAATTTCACAACTTGGTGCCCCCTCGGGTTAGGCCAACAGCATATCTCATAACTGAACATTTTGTGTCACCCAACATTAAACATGACTGTCACACCTGGAGACAGGCTTGCCTGGGGTGCCAGCATAGCAAAAGTTGGCTGTTATACACAACCATAACTTGGTCACTTTGATATACCTTGAGAATGATTCCAACATGTGCATTTAAATCTTCTCATAGGCCCCCTTCCGGAATCAAAAGGGTGCAGATACTTCCTATCAATTATCAACATACTTTCTCATTAGGCAGAAGCAGTCTCAATGAAAGACATTACATTGGAGACAACAGCTCGCACATTTATTGATGCTTGGATAGCTAGATTCAGCTGCCCTGAAATGATAATGACAGACCAGGGAAGACAATTGGAAACTGGACTATTCAAAGCACTCTGCAACCGCTGTTGCATCACCTGCAATCATAAGAATGCATACCTGCTTCCATAGAAATTGACTTCTTGAACAGTTACATAGAACTATCAAGTGCCATGTGATATGGAGGGCGGTATGCAGAAGCTTTGCCAATGGTGTTCCTAGGCACTTGCAAGGAAATCAAGAAAGACTTATACGGATCATTAATCTTCTATGGAGAATCATTGCCTTTCCAGCAGAATTTATTTTACTGATCCGGCCCTTTGAACCAACAGACTTAATGGTGCTGGTTCAACAGCTGAAGAGACACATCAACAATAGACTGGTGCCACCATCTACCCCACATACCACTACAAAAGTTATCTTGCACAATACACTGGGTAACTGAATTTATAATGCTATCGGATGATATGATTGGCCATCTTTACAGCCACCCTACTCAGATCCACTCAGTGGCACGAACACTGGCTCATGTGATCAGTTACCCTTCAACATGCAAACAGCCCAGGCTGGATCCCAAGGGGCCAGTCCTCATCACACTTAACACACAAGGCTTTGATCCCAAAAATATCAATATGAAACTTGTAGACAGTGACCTATTAGTGGATTTCTCCAATGACAATCATATGACAGCTGACGGACTGGTTCCTTGACTGTATACACAGTTACCAACAAAAGTCAACTACATGGTTATATCTTCACATTTGTCAGCAGGCAGCATACTCACTATCACAGCCCCAAGAGAATAATAACAGCCACCACACATCATATCACAGACAGAATCAGATCTGTCTACTGGTGCTCATCCCAGGCAGCTCTATCGACATCTACTGCCAGTGCCACGTGTATCCTGATACAGACACCCATGCTGACCTCCTCAACATTTGGTCATGTCATCTATACAGCACTACAGCCATGAGCCAATCCATGATAAGGAATAGGTCAACTGTGCCCTGCTCTGTAGCTGACCACGGCACATATGATCACTATCACCACATTGACACAGCTGGTCAAGTGCACCTGTGTATAGCCATTCCAGAAGATGATGGCAATCATCCACCACTCCTCCCAGTGCTCCTCACTATGGGAGTGGAGGCTGGGAAGGAGAGGTCCTCTGTGGAGACACCAGCACTGGTAATGTCTCTTGTCACAGAACTAATGTGGCAGAGTGGGATATCTGTATAGAAGAGAGATTTGGCTGCTTGGTTTAGAACCTGTTGTTTTGCTCTCTCTCTCTCTCTCTCTCTCTATCTCTCTTTCCAAACAGACCTTGAAGACCCAATGGTAGCAACTGGCCGCTGTGTCATCCTCAGCCCTTAGGCATCACCAGATGCAGATACGGAGGGGCACATGGTCACCACTCCACTCATGTGGTTGTTGTCAGTTTTTGTGATTGGTGTCTCTACTTCTAAATGAAGTAGCTCCTCAATTGGCCTCACAAGGACTGAGGGCACCCTGCTTACCAACAGAGTTTGTCAGATCCAGATGCCCGGACAGTGACCCATCCAAGTATTAGTCAAGCCTGACAGTGCTTAACTTCACTGATCTGACAGGAACTAGTGTTGCCACTGTGGCAAAGCCATTGGCTTGTGTTGTATGATATGTGATAAAATAAAGTATTAGCATCTCACCATCATGTCATCTTTGTTACTGGTATGTTCCCTGCATCCAGTATATGAATCTACTTCACTTGAAAGCTATAGAGTGCTAGGAAAAGCACAAGTTACATTTTTATTGTATCAGCCATCCCAACAGGCATCAGTTCCCCATTTTCCTCATTAGTGCTCTTAAATAACAAGAATCGCCTCTCCTTTCTCCATTATTAGCTTGCAAAATTAAAAGAACAGTAAGCTCTAATGTGCAGTGTTCCCAAACTGAGTAATCATTATCAGATTTAAATTACTTGACACAACATTGCAGACTCGATCAGAGAAATCAACAAACTTTGATTGGGTCTTCACTGAAAAGTATGCTGTACACTGTACATAGTGTCCACATGCTAGGCTATTGACAGCAGCTAAGGGTATTGGCAGAAGAAAGTGCTAACCCCACAAGAGTGTATTTTGAGTTAGTGATTGCTATGTGTTCAGTTAAATTCAAAAACAAGAATTATGTATCAGACAAAGCTTTCTACTCATACATATGCAACTACTTGTTACCAGCATGTGATGTGCTTGAAAACACAACAGATAACATGATAAAATTAATCCTTCCTAAATTATCTGCTAGCACTTCCTTCCACCAACCTCTTCAACTGATTGTGCGGACTATAATTTCACAGCAATAGCTAAGAATCTTTGTGCAGCAATCAATTGATTACCAATGGCTAATCTTCTTACAGAATGAATACATTCAACCATGTTGTGCGTTTTCTCAGAAGGTTATTGCAATGATGCCCTAGACATTAAGTGCCAACAGCACAATGTAGAACTTATTTGTAATGCAGGTTGCAGCAAGCTCAGCTCCTACAGTGCAGATGACATGGAACTTCACAACTCATGAACTCCATGGCTAGATCAGCAGTTGGTGTAAACATCACTCTGGCCAGGTCGCCAGATCACAAGCATGGCAACAGTAGGGGTCATTGGCAAACTGCCCCTCTCCATGTATCCGTCATGTCACGTACCAAAAATATGCCCACACATATCCATCCTTGAGGCAGCTAATGAAGTCAGTGCATGATCTCTAGAGAGCAGTTCTACTGCAGCCGCAATCCGAATATCTCCATTATGCTGCATCATGGACTGGCTCATTGACTTCTGGACAACAAGCCGCCTCTTCAACTGGGACTCTTAAGTGACTTGTTCAGACTTGGTATAACTGTAATATTTTTCTTCCAGCCAACATTGTGTCAAACTGGATGTTTCTATCTTTGTCAGGCTTAGATATGTAATTACTGTTAGCTCTCAATACTTCTTAAGCAAAGTACACCATAAGTGTTGTTAAGTGTTTATTCTACTTGACTGAAGCTTAGATTTGGGGGATGTCTTAGTGGCAAAACTACTACATCATTCTTTTCCATATTGTCACTGAAGACAGTCTTCCATTTTGTGTGACATAATGTAGCATAAAATTTCTACCAACATATCATCACAACACTGACTTTCTAAATAGCTGCTCTTCAAGTGATAAACCTAAATTACATTTATTGAGCATACTGCCAACTTTTAATTCGTAAGTGTGTGCATGCATACATAAATTACTAATTATACTTTAATAGACAACAGCAGCTGAGTAGAAAAACTAAAAATGCAGTAGATATTTTAAAACTGACTGATTTGCTGTGTTCTGAAGAAGATAATTAATTTGTATCAGTTTAATTACAAAACAATGTAAGAAGATAACCTTTAAAATAAATTAGTAGTGTGCCATGTGATTTACTTGTGTAGGCTATTGCAAAAAATACACTTTACATGAAGATTCCCTGGAATCTGTACCATGTATATATCCAGGCTGCAAAATGTAAATAGTCCCCTCTACACATTTTTGGTATAGCACAAGTGGCACATTCCTATTAACGTGGCAGTGGCAACTGGAATACAGTGACTATGTCATCACTATGAGACCAAGATCTGTGAACTTTGGCTGGCATTCTGAATCGCCCTTTATCTAGCAATTTGTGCATTAACAAAATGGAAGCAGTTTACAGATTTTGGTTTTTCTTACTAACATATTACATGCTATTTCAGATGTAAATTAAGAAATAAGTCAACTTACAGAAAATGCTTTGTTAATTCATTCATTGGAACCAACAACAGATAATATTTTTCAAGCATTACAGTGTTCAAGAAAGACTTATCTCAAACCCACTAAGACAATTATCAGACTAACAGGCTTCATTATAAGCATGAAACACAATGCAAAGTGAGAAAAATTTAACAACATGGGTACCTAGTGTACCAGTGCCACCAAACAGTATATTACAATTATAGGGCCAAACATCCTTATTCATATTTGGGAGGATGACATTTGAAATCCATGCTTGGCCATCCTTTTTTAGGTTACCTGAGTTTTCCTTAAATTGCTTCAGGCCAATACCAGGAAAATTCCTTTGAAAGGACACAGGTGATTTTCTTCACCCTCCTTCCCTGATCTGAGCTCAGCTGCATCTCTAATGATCGCATTGTCGACGAGATGTTAAACACGAATCTCCCCCTCCTCAAAATCCTTACTGAAACATTTAGAATGTGTGGCAATGAAATTTTTGGGTCAGTCTACAAATGTAAATACCTCTAACCTTTCAGGAAGGACATGCAGCTATTAACACTTTAAGTTCCTAGCAGTTCTAATGTAAAAATAATACAGGGTATCCATAATTAAAGTTCCAGTTTCAAAACACTGTGAGAGAACGAATGCTCTGAATAATGCTGGGGGAAGCATAAAAAAAAAATAATAATAAAGCATCAGAATACGCACATTAACAGACGTGCAACAGACGTGCAGCACATGGCTGTTCCTCAGCACGACTTTCTCTGAGAATGATAGCTCACTGTTGGTAAAGCTCTTCTGCAGCAACGACGACTGTGCACCAGTAGCCCTGCAGAAGTTATGGACACTCAAGGCTATGAAAAAAGGCATTGGCACAGTGTCTGATAAGGGTCTGGATAGAATGATTACAAAATTCAAAGGGACACATTCTTTTGAAGTGCAATGTGGCAGAAGGTGGAAAGCAGATGATCCAGCATCTGTTGATGATGTGGCCACAACATTGCAGGATGGGTTGAGAGGTGGTGTGTGCAAACATGCGTTGCATGGAGAATTGTCTGAATGTTGGACATGACTGTGAGTATATTACATAAAATCCTGTGAATCATATGGCATTGTTATCCACACAGAATCTTGATGACCTACCAGCAAGAAAAACATTCATTGTGTCACTTCTTGTTCACATCAAAGCAGACAATGAATGGCCATGGAACACTCTGTGGACAGATGAAGCCCATTTCCATCTCCAAGTACAGTACATGTCAATACGCAGAATTACAGGATATGGGCACGCACTTCAGTCAGTACCACTTCATTCTGCAAAGGTGACTGACTGTATGGTGGCAGCTGATGACATTGTTGTAACACTGCTGTATTCTTTCAAGGAGATGAGTTCTGCAGGTCCTGTTACTTGTACCAACACTGGTAGATTTCCCCACCATGTTATAGTTCTGGGTGAAGATTTTAATTTGCAGGATATAGACTGGGAGACTCAAACACTCATAACGGGTGGCAGGGACAAAGAATCCAGTGAAACTTTTTTAAGTGCTTTATCTGAAAACTACCTTGAGCAGTTAAACACAGAACCGACTCGTGGCGAAAACATATCAGACCTTCTGGTGACAAACAGACCCAAACTATTTGAAACAGCTAACGCACAACAGGGAATCAGCAATCATAAAGTGGTTACTGCATCGATGATTTCAGCCATAAATAGAATTATTAAAAAAGGTAGGAAGATTTTTCTGTTTAGCAAAAGTGACCAAAAGCAGATTACAGAGTACCTGACGGCTCAACCCAAAAGTTTTGTCTCAAGTACAGATAGTGTTGAGGATCAGTGGACAAAGTTCAAAACCATTGTACAATATGTGTTAGATGAGTATGTGCCAAGAAAGGTCATAAGAGATGGAAAAGAGCCACCGTGGAACAACAACCAAGTTAGAAAAATGCTGCGGAAGCAAAGGGAACTTCACAGCAAACATAAACATAGCCAAAGCCTTGCAGACAAACAAACTAAAGTCCGAAATACTAAATGTCTTTTTCCAAAGCTGTTTTACAGAGGAAGACTGCACTGTAGTTCCTTGTCTAGATTGTCGCACAGATGACAAAATGGTAGATATCGAAATAGATGACAGAGGGATAGAGAAACAATTAAAATCGCTCAAAAGAGAAAAGGCCGCTGGACTTGATGGGATACCAGTACGATTTTACACAGAGTACGTGAAGGAACTTGCCCCCCTTCTTGCAGCAGTGTACTGTAGGTCTCTAGAAGAGCGTAGCATTGCATAGGATTGGAAAAGGGCACAGGTCATCCCCATTTTCAAGAAGGGACGTTGAACAGATGTGCAGAACTATAGACCTATATCTTTAACGTCGATCAGTTGTAGAATTTTGGAACACAAATTATGTTAGAGTATAATGACATTTCTGGAGACTAGAAATCCACTCTGTAGGAATCAGAATCGTCGTGTGAAACCCAGCTCGCGCTATTCGTCCATGAGACTCAGAGGGCCATAGACAGGGGTTCACAGGTAGATGCCATGTTTCTTGACTTCCGCAAGGCATTTGATACAGTTCCCCACAGTTGTTTAATGAACAAAGTAAGAGATATGGACTATCAGACCAATTGTGTGATTGGATTGAAGAGTTCCTAGATAACAGAACACAGCATGTCATTCTCAATGGAGAGAAGTCTTCCAAAGTAAGAGTGATTTCAGATGTGCCGCAGGGTAGTGTCGTAGGACCGTTGCTATTCACAATATACATAAATGACCTTGTGGATGACATCAGAAGTTCACTGAGGCTTTTTGTGGATGATGCTGTGGTATTTGAGAGGTTGAAACAATGGAAAATTGTACTGAAATGCAGGAGGATCTGCAGCAAATCGACGCATGGTGCAGAGAATGGCAATTGAATCTCAATGTAGACAAGTGTAATGTACTGCGAATACATAGAAAGAAAGATACTTTATCATTTAGCTACAAAATAGCAGGTCAGCAACTGGAAGCAGTTAATTCCATAAATTATGTGGGAGTATGCATTAGGAGTGATTTAAAGTGGAATGATCACATAAAGTAGATCGTCGGTAAAGCAGATGCCAGACTGAGATTCATTGGAAGAATCCTAAGGAAATGCAATCTGAAAACAAAGGAAATAGGTTACAGTATACTTGTTCACCCACTGCTTGAATACTGCTCAGCAGTGTGGGATCCGTGCCAGATAGGGTTGATACAAGAGATAGAGAAGATCCAACGGAGAGCAGTGTGCTTCGTTACAGGATCATTTAGTAATCGTGAAAGTGTTACGGCGATGATAGATAAACTCCAGTGGAAGACTGAAGGAGAGATGCTCAGTAGCTTGGTACGGGCTTTTGTTGAAGTTTCGAGAACATACCTTCACCAAGGAGTCAAGCAGTATATTGCTCCCTCCTACATATATCTCGCAAAGAGACCGTGAGGATAAAATCAGAGAGATTACAGCCCACACAGAGACATACCGACAATCTTTCTTTCCACGAACAATACGAGACTGGAATAGAAGGGAGAACTGATAGAGGTACTCAAGGTACCCACCGCCACACATCGGAGTATGGATGTAGATGTAGATGTAGAAACGCTATGAGAGTCTTTTGAGCACCAATGTCGTTCCAGTCCTTCAACAGCATGGGTGTATGGGTAGTATCCTTTTTGTGCAAGATCTACTCCTCCACACATTGCACAGCCAGTGAAGCACTGTTGCAGAGGTGTTATTGAAATGCTAGATTTGTCAAGCTGTCACTTCTCTACAGCCTGCCTGCCCAGATCACCTGATCTTAATCTGTGTGACTTCTAGCTGTGTGGTTATGCAATAGATATTGTGTTCAGTGCTTCAGTTACAAATAAAGCTGAAATGAAAGAGCACATTGCACATTGCATTCTGAACATGAGCCCCGAGACACTCCTGTCTGTTGTGGAACACGTTGTTTTCCAATTTCAACTTGTGACAAAAAATAGTGAACATCATACTGAACATCTCTCGCAACAGTCTCAGAATTAGAAACTGACGTCATTTTTCTTTTCATGCCATTTTTGAACCCAGGACAATCTAAAAACTGATGTCTTTTGCTATTTCTGTTGTTTAATGGCACCAGGACAATGGAAAATTTATGTTTCTTTTTTTTTGCTTTTTATGTTGTATTTGGCTTCAAAACAATTAAAAACAAATTTTTCCCAACTGATTGGTACCACCTTGCCATGGTGGATGGGCTTACCTAACAAACAGTGCCACAACTGTTGACTGTCACTCTTGTGTAGTCATGCATATTGAACAGTATCGATGGTGTAATGTGCAACTCAAACAAAAGTCATCATATAGTGATTCATGTCATTTGTAGCCAAACCCACTCACATAAAGATAATTTTTGTTTGTTCCATGACATTTCCGCTGTACCAATAATTTGCTGTTCAAACTTGACATTATTGGATTCTGGATACGGATTATAATATACATAATAAACAGTTTCCAAGTTTTCTACATACACTTATATTTTACCATAAAGACTGATACACATGAACACTGCATGAAGTATAAAGGCAGACTGAATTAAACATGGCGGCTCGTCAGAGCAGTTCATGTTCCAAACATTGTAATTCGCGTGGTTGATGTGACCTATCGATGCCATACAGCCCCCCCCTCTGCAGTATACAGAGTACGGCCTATCAGCCCTGAGGGGGTGGGGGGTCATGTGGGTGTCAGTGTTGGCGTGACTGGTGCGAGGCAGCAAGCGCATGATCAGAAGCTCCATCTCCGTCAGGTCAGCATGCGAAGGTGCGCCGGGCAGCCGCCAGTCCAACTCGTAATCCAAAAACCAGCAGGGGGGAATGATGCATTGGCCAACTTGGGAGTAGCGGTATGGGAGAGGAGGCAGCATGTGAGTGTGACTTCCCCAAATGCATACTGAGCCATCCAAAGAAATGAAAGCTCGAACACATGACAGGTTGCACTCTTGTGGGAGGGACGAACTGTGCACCATCTTGAGATTGAGTTCCTTGGTGAGGGTCGGGTCTGTGCTGTCGGTGAGCAGTACAAGCACACGATTATCTAACGCCATAATTGACATGTCGTCGACAAGGTCAGGTGGTACGTTGAAGCACAAAAAGAAGTACGGGGCATCCGTGTCTCCAGTACCTGATATGTCTTCAAAACCTGTGAATGGGGATGATGATGACATGCCTGAGGAACCTGCGAACTGCAGTGGTGTCTCGTTGAATGGAGAAAACCCAACCGTAGTTGAACGGACTCGTTAGCAGGTTCGTCAAAAGAACATGTGCTCGGGCAGTCCGACTGGGACGACAGAGGGGTGTCAGAGTCCATGAAGACAGGCTTGAGCCTGTGTAGAGAAACGGTTTGCGGGCAATCTTTTATCATAATGAAGAACGTTGTCTCACCCCTCTGGAGTACTTCAAAGGGGCCGAGGATTGTCTGACAGAGTCGTCCCTGAGCATCATATGAGAGCAAGTGCTGAGAGTGGTCAGCACCTAAGTGTCAGTTGGGGAATGCTTGACAGGTGGGTGTAGCCGAGTGTTTCTAAAGTGTGCACGTATCCTTCCAATAATGTCTGGGAAGGAGGGGGAATCCCTGGGAGCTCCAGGGAGAATTAGTTCTCCTGGTAAAAACAGGTTTTTGCTGAAAACAAATTCGGAAATTGTCCTATGTAAATCTGGTTTAAATGTAGAACATAGGCCCAGCAACACCCAAGGAAGTGCCTCGGACCAGAGACAGTCATGGCACCTGAGTGCAGTTTTAAGAGTGCGGTGCCATCATTCCACTAATCCATTGCTTTGCGGGTGGTAGGCTGTTGTATGCATCTCTCTAATACCGCAAAGATTAAAGAGAATCGTAAAAAGTGCAGATTCAAACTGTAAACCCTGGTCGGTTGTGATGGTGAATGGGCAGCCGAACCTAGTGATCCAAGAAGAAATTAACCCTTTGGCCACAGTTTCTGCTGTGATGTTGGGTAAGGGGATAGTTTCCACCCAACGAGACATTTGGTCTATTGTGGATAGGATATACCTGTGGCCCTCCGATGGAGGCAGGGGACCGATAAGGTCAATATATACATGACGGAAACATCCCTTAGGGATTCCCAACTTGCCACCATGTTTGACCGTCCCATTTCACATCTTTCCACAGAAAACGCTCGGTGACAAGGTGACTGGTGGCTTGGACACTGGGGTGAGCGAGATTATGCAAGGCATCGAAAACCTTTCGGCACAGCATGGGTAGGAGCAAAAGCCACAGAATGCCTGTAGAAGAGTTGGACCACACTTTGTGCGAAATGCCAAGGAACTTGGCCTTGGTAAACATGAGAGAAGACTGTGGGTCCATGAGCAGACCCTGAGTGTCATCTGAAGCCTGTGGAGCAACAAGGGCGGATAAATCGACAATACTTGAAACGGCATTGATCCACAAGAGGAAATCAGCAGGGATGTTCTCCATGCCTTTGATCTAGATCTAGCGTACATCTGTAGTAAATTGAGACCCCAGGTCGAAGTTGCGGGCACATCGGGAGGGGGGGGATCCTCTGGCAGGTTGCAGAATGCGTCCGCCAGTGGTTTGTGACCAGTAAGAATGAAGAAAGGACAGCCCTCAATGTCAGTGCGGAAATGTTTGATGGTCTCATACACCACCAGAAACTCTCTATCAAAAGTGGAATATTTCTTCTGCGCTGTAGACAGTTTTTTGGAGAAGAAATGAAGTGGTGAAACTGTGTCACCTTTGCTCTGTTGTAATACTGCCCCGACCGTGATGTTGCAGGCATTCATAGTGATGAACAAATCAGCAGATGGATCAGGGTGGGTGAGTATGACTGCATGAGCTAAAGCTGTTTTAAGAGGCCTGATAGCCTCTAGCATGGATTCAGTCCAACAGACTAGTTTAACGCCCGAAGTTTGTTTGCCAGAGAGTGAGTCCATCACCGGGGCCTGCACGGCAGCGGCAGAAGGTAGTTGACGGTGGTAGTAATTTATAGTACCTACGGACGTCTGAGTTCTTAGTACGTAGGTGGGGGTGGCAAAGACGTGATAGCCTGGATGCAGGATTTGGGAGGCTGTATTCTGTCTGCAGAGACAGTGTAACCCAGAAATGTCACAGAAGACTAACACAATTGGAATTTTTCTTTTTTGACCTCAACACCATTGGATGCTAAGTCTGGAGGACCTGGGATAAATGATCTTTGTGGTCTTGAGTCGATTTACTGAAAATGAGTATGTCATCCAGGTATGCGAAGCAGAACTCGAAAAGTCGTAAGATTGAGTCAATGAAATGTTGCCACATTTGTGCTGCATTCTTTAAAACGAATGGCATGAAGTTGTACTGGAACAAACCAAATGGCGTGATGACCGCAGTCTTTGGAATGTCTTCCAGTGCTATGGGAATCTGGTGATAAGCACATTTGTAGTCAATCACACTGAAGATTGTGGTGCCTGATAATATATGAGTGAAATCATTTATGTTTGGCACTGGGTAATTGTCAATGACAGTGTGAGCACTTAAAAGTCTCTAATCACCAAACATTCGAAAAGAATAATCATGTTTGGTGACGAGGTGAATTGGTGAAGACCAATTGCTGTCCAATGGCAGTAGGATGCCTGCCTCCAGAAGTTCGTTAATTTGCTGCTGGGCCACGCGCAACTTAATGGGGATGAGGCATCTAACCTTGTGTGTAATAGGGGGGCTGCAGTGGAATTATCTTGTGTGTCATTCTGTCAGTGACGGGAGAGACTGAGAACTGCACATGAGACTGAGTAACGTTCTGTCGTGGAGTTTTGGGACGAGTGGGGCGCAATGAAGGGTAGCCATTAGCATGAATGGGAAAAGGCAGCAGCATGAAAGTCACATGCCTATTATGTGAGTGCAGCAAGAGCTTGTTTGTAGAGGTCCACTGTGCTCACAGCACAGAGTGGAGTGGGGCAAGCAGCAACTGCCTGTTGTTAACTTTGCCTTGGGCAGCTGGTGCGGGTGAGAGAGGCGCTGGCGTTGTGTGAGGGACAGCGATGGCCACCGAGTTGCTTGGCTGGCGTGCATTAGAGGGGGAATGTTTATCAACAAGCGGGATGGCTGCCTGAGTAGTGGGCGCGGTAGTGCTGTGCAAGCAACTGTTATTAGAGACACTGTTTGAAACACTAGGCACTGCGCGTAGTGAGCGCTTGAACATTGCAGAGGCCACTGAATGCAAATCGTCACATGCAATGAATGTTTTTGAACTAAACTGATGAGTGTTCGAACTGATGCTTGGTGATGAAGTTCGATCCAGTGAAGGAACTGCAGATTGCAGTTTCAACAGCGAGATGCGGGGCGATGTGAGCTCGTTGTAAGTGTGAGCAATGCGTTGCTTCAGCTCGTCGCTCTCTCAGCGGAGGAGCACTGCTGAGTCATATTCTGAAAGTAGGTTAGTGATGCAGGTCACAATCTTGCCCGAACTAAATCCCACGTTGAGGCGGAAACAGAACGAAGAGTATGGGTGCTGGAGCACGGTATCTGAGTGTTATACAGGTGGTGTAACACTGAACACTAGACTACGTTCAGGGAGAGCTTGTAATGGGACAAAAATTCCATACTGAGAATTGGTTCAGTGAGGTCAGCAATGGAGAAGGTCCATGGGAAGTGCAGAGAAGGGGATAGGTGCACCATCACATTCACAGAACCGACAGTTTGTGATGTTGATGCATTGACAGCTTGTAGGAGAGACTTTGTCAGTGAAAAGCCGGTAGGAGCCAATGATCAAGGTATGATAGACACGTCAGCACCAGTGTCAATTAAGTAGACAAACTGTGATGAAATGTCTGTCACATATAAATGACTGCTTGGCCGAGGAGATGAGTGGGCAAAGTGCAATGTTAGGGGTTGCCTGTGAAGTTCCCCGCACGACTTGGTGTCAGTTAGTTCCTGCAGTCGACGTTTGGGTGTTGGCAAGGTAACCTGCACTTCTTGGCCTCAACTCCAAAAATCTTGTGGTACTAACAGTATGGATGAGCTGGATATGGCGGTGGTGCTGACTGTGATAGCAGGGAGGCTTGTCCTTGTTGATCTGTTCTGGGACAAAAACTGGGACATATGGAGCATGGGCGATTCTTTAGTGCTCAGAAAGAGGACAGAGTGAACAAGCACAGCCTGGCAGTGTAGAAGGTGTGGAAGCAGAATGGGCTCTGCCCCAGCCACAAAATTATTTCATTTATATAACATCTATGATTGTTCTACTGAATGTTATTTCACTGTTAGAATAGAAAAATAGTAAATTCCTGTGGATTTTTGTCCTCGGAGTTCAGATATTGTAATATCAATGAAAGAATTAGTGTCTGATGATTTCTGCAGTTTGAAATTCCCACTCCCTACACTCATGTAAGGCTGCAGACAAAGCACAATCTGGATTGCTGTGGACACAAAACATAAAACATTCATAGTTGGTTATCCAGCTACAAGTAAAAGTCCATACCCCAGAATTCCATTTAGTAAATCGTACGTTATATTTTTCTTATGATCATTATGACTACCTCTTATAATATTGAAAAGAACAGACCTCAGCTTATCTTCAATCTCAACTGCTTCATAAACCATAGAGACAACAGAAGAAGGAAAAATTCCACTGACAACACAATGCTGATACTTCTTCTAGTGGTATTATCTTTCGTTATATGGTTATTTTTTGAAGAAAACTGTTTATAAAAATAATAAAACATATTGTTGTTGGACATTTCACAATATAATAACAAGTCATAATATAATAGTAAGTCTTTCTTCAGTTCTCACATACAGGCTTAAAACACATTTCTGGAAAAATATTCAATCACTTCATAGATCTCAAGCACTGTCGCCTATGCTGGTGACACAAAGTATTGGCAATGACATTACATTGCTCCTGGGGTTTGATGAAAAAAAAAGACATTTGTTCATAGATAAGTCTTTTTTTTCAGTCTACTAAGCCAGTGTCACATATCATTGAATTTTCACTTTAGATAAAGAGTTTTTGTTTGCAAAGTTTAGATAGTGGTTAGACAAAACATCAAGTAGCATACCATATGTCTGGTGTGGATATGGTAGTTTTAAATAGTTTCAGCAACTGTACAATTTCAGAAAAGGCTGTGGAGACTTCCCAGAATTCTTATCCTGTCCCATTTGGCTTTACTGGATCCAGAAAACTGGGAACCAAACTGTCCAATGTGTTTCAAAAAAGTACAGTTACCTAATATTAGTGTCAGGCTTGACATGTTCATTACTGAAAATATTGAACCTGTTGTTGAGCTTAAAAGAGGTCAATAAATGTTCAAAAGTTCATTTCAATTGAAAGAAAATTTGAATATAGTTCCCGGCAACATTGAATACCCAACCCTGTACTGAGTTGCTAGATCGGAGGTTGATGACAGGTGGAGGCCATTGCTGGAGGAGGTTGCTGCTGGTTCGCCCCCAGCACATCAATGGAATGCCGGCTGCTGTCAACTGCACCCAGTTCTCAGTCTAGTATTTCTAGTACAGGTCTTGCTTCCACGTTCCACATTCCTCTTGTCCAATGTGGATACATGCAAGATCAAAAATTGGTGTCAGTGACAAAGAAATTATTTATTTTATCATGTTGAAGAAGCAAGTTTATCTCAATTCACATGGATCCACTCATTTTATTTATGGAAGATGCTCTGCATATAACCACTATTATGGTTAATGTAGTGGTTCACAGTTCATTTAAATGATTGCACATGTATCACACTGCACCTTTTAAAGAGTCTGCTGTGCTTTTTTTATTTCTCACTGTACATAAATGTTGTTGGTAGGACATGTTCTGAGGCATCAAGGGATCACCAGTTTGGTATTGGAGGGCAGCGTGGAGGGTAAAAATCGTAGAGGGAGACCAAGAGATGAATACACTAAGCAGATTCAGAAGGATGTAGGTTGCAGTAGGTACTGGGAGATGAAGAAGCTTGCACAGGATAGAGTAGCATGGAGAGCTGCATCAAACCAGTCTCAGAACTGAAGACCGCAACAACAACAACATAAATGTTTGTGCATGGCACAGCAGAACTTGCATTGCACTAGCATTATTGGCATGCAGCTGGCAGTACAGTCTGTTTCAGGAGTTTATACTTGTGAGGTTATCTTGTTATATTCGAAGTCTGAGGTCTATCCATTTTTTTCAATAGACTACCAATGTCCAGTCACTGCGACTAACATATGTACTAAAGAGAATTCATATTATCACTGATTTGAAGGATTTATCACTGCTTAACACAGTTTTAAAAATGAAAAATGCAGTTTGTGCATATCCACTTGATTTTTAGAGTTCTCGTGAGACAACTAGCACAAAAATTGATTACTGCTAGAGCTCATAGTTCCACACAATAAACAATCTTCATATCACTTTACACTTACACAGCAATGATATTTGTTCATGTCTACATTTGGTATTATGTTGAAACATGAAGACAAAAATCATATTCTATAATGAGCATCATATAAAAAACTGACTGATAGAATCTTCTACATTTGTCTTGATCAGTAGATCACTTTTGAACCATGTAGATTTCAGTACATCTCCATAAGTTGGTTTGTTTTATTTGTTTACTGTAATTTATTCTCATTCATTCACAACTGATTAAATCTCATAATTAGCATTTCAGAACAGATGCCCATATTCGGTACATCTACTAGTAAGTAGCTCAAAGAGCTAAGGCCAAAGCAAAACCCGAAAGTTAAAAGTACTCAGAGAGCAAGAAGTTAATTGCTCCAAACAGAGCCAAATCAGAAGTAAGCAAACATGTGGACTAGCAATCAACTAAGATCTGTTTGTGTGTATGTGCACTACATAAATCAAGGTAAAGTACATTCATGACTCAGCCACATTCATAGACGCATGATGTACTTAAAGTATATACATATTTACCCCAATATAATCCAGGTAGAAAAAATCAGAAAATCATATTTACATTAAAACATTTATTCTAATTGTTAAAAAAATTAATGAATGAACTTTCAATATTGAAATTTCAAGGCTTTAACTTCTTTAATTGTTCCCTTGTGGGAACTTAGATTTGATTAGGAATTTAAATTACAGTTAAACATATCATCTGGTCATACATGACCTGAAATAAACCATTTTAAACTAAGACACGTGAGTAAAAGAATATACAATAAAATTACTATTTACACATTTTACAATGGTGCTTATGCACTGAATATATTTTGTTACTTGCAATCGATGAACTGTATTTCTGACTGCAGATTTGTCTTAAGGTCCCTATGACAATAGAGTCCCTTTATGCTTTCAGTATTGAGATCTTGCAGCAGATAGCAACCATCATGAGGAATTGAAACAATCTTGAATGGAATGGCCCTTCATATAGTAGATGCCACTTTTTATTTTTCTTCTTAATCAGCAATGCCTTAGGGTGCATTCTAATCAGTAGTAGTTATCTCTCTCATTACCTCATTCTTCTTTGTCCAAGAGACCAAATACAAAGCTTTACAATAGGTCTGGTGTGGATACACTTTCATATCATAAATATAGCCTTTTATAACACCTGGGTGATCTATAAATACTTTTTCATAGTTAGACAATAGATTTACTAACTTCCTAGCTTGGATTTTGTCAATGCATGAAGCTTCCTTCGCTTTCTTCTCAATCATGGCAGAGATGTCACTCATATTGTTGTGAATGTCATCCTTTTGGCTAGTATGTCACTATTTCGGGTGGTCATATTCTAATATAAGCAAATTTTGTCCACTGACTACTATATTTACAGGTCTAGTCAACTGAAGGCCTGCCTTGATTTCCCAATTTAACTGTAACATTATCTTTTGCTCCTGGTACTTCAGTTCACAGACTCCTTGGGCAAGATTTATTATGGCTTCTCTATCCCGGAGAAATTCAAAGACCAATATTATTGGTACAGACAAGTTTTCCATAACTAGGACTGTGTACTTGAGGCTACCATTTTCAAAGGAAAGCTCTATCTGTGTTTGTTGGAACTTCACCGTCTGTGACTTCTTTCCCAAAGCTCCTATAACTTTTCAATTGCTCCTGGCAGAACCGGTAATCACTTGACTTGCAAAACCCTCTTGAAAAATTGCCCACTTATCACTGAGATACTTGTGCAAGTATCAAGGAGTACTAAGGTAACAATTCCGTTTACAGATACATTACCTGTTGCTTGTATATATTGTGCTGTTTCATTATCAAAGACAATATTTTCTTGATATAATTCATCCTTTAATTTTATTCTGTCCTGATATTTAATCATATTAATTCTGTTGGGAATAGACCTGTTGCCTTCATTTTGCAGTCCAGTCTCCTGACAAAGGCCTACAGAGACCAAATCTAGTTTGTTGGATTCTTTGTTGTTTGTTTCGTATCTGGGGTACTTCCACTATTCTCATATTCTCAGTATTATTAGATGGAAGTGGTCTGTTTGGATCCCACGACTGTGAAAATGGACTGTTTGGTACAGGTACAGTCTGTATATAATATACAGGCTGCCCTTGGTTTGCAAAATAGTAGTGGGGTTGCCAGTGACTCAGCCTGTTGTCAGTACTAATTGTCATTACGCATATTTTTTGGTCTACCCTTGTATGGACTTTCGAATGTGCTATCGTTTCTCCATTATTATTATTGTTATGGTTATTATTTGTGTTCTTATTCAAATGCTGCTTCTGATTATCTTTCACATGTTGGTAATCTCAGTTTCCCTGATAATTATTATTACTGGGATTGTCCTGTTTCTGGAGATAATTATCTTTTTCATTGTAATTGTTATTACCATTAACTTTATTTATATTCTTCTTCAAACTATTTTCGCCCCTAGTACCATTATTCCCATTCCAAGAGCTTTTTCCACTGGAGCAGATGGTATTAGAATTTCCTGTATCTGAACTTTTTCGTACATCTTCCTGGACCAGGCATCCCCCGACATATGTGACACCATGAATTGTATCTCCCATTCTTCCGTCCAAGATTTTGGAAGGACACTTCTGAAGTTACATATAAATATGACTGGGTGGATATTCTTTTTTCTCTCTTGCGTCTCTCATGCGTCAATGTACTCAGATGCATGGATTGGCTGTCATTAGCATGCAGTGTACTCGTTTTGCTACAGGTACAATCTGCTTCTAGTTTTTAATTTCTTGTATGCATCAGTAGCTGTGGTAATAAAGGCTGGTTATCATGGTTTGATTTATCATAAATCGCAACAGTGATTGCTGACAAACTCTGAGTACTACTCTGATTTCTAACATGACCAGTTGGCAGATGTTGTGATCTATTCTGCCCTGCCACACTAGTAGTCAGCAAATGTTTGATTTCAGTTTCCCTGTCAGGACCAGATTCTTCATTACTGGATTCTGACATTACCCCTAAATTTCGATTGTCTAGATTAAAAACTCTGGCTAGCTCAGTTTGTACTTGTTTCTTCACTTTGGTTTGTATTTTACCTTCAGTTTTTCTAGTCAGCATTTTAAAACTAGTTTCTAAGTTACTGGTTTCAGCCTGTATATCATTTACTTTAGTGATAATGTTTGCCAATGGTTTGATCATGTCTTTAACTGCATTTAGCTCTGCATTAAAGCATGCTCGCAATGCTTAATCCCTGTTGATTATCACTTGGTTAATATTTTGAATAACTTCTTTGTCTCACTGGATAAAGACCTGATTGATTTGTTCTAAGAATTTTCTTTCTCTTTCCTGTTCTTTTAATTCACATTGCTCTTCTTTAAAGCCATTGATTCTGAACACTGCTGCTCTTTAAGAGCTTCTCCTTCCCTACATTGCTTTTCTATAAATTCTAATTTCTGAAGTAACATGGCTAATATATTACCATCTGCCAATAACATAACTTGAGCGTTGGTACGTCCTGCCCCTCGCCTGGTGAAATTACTATCATTTGCTTCTGAAGCTTTTACCACATCAGTGTCACTCAACACTGGCAACTCCATATTTTCAATATTACTTCACATGTCCAGTAAAATAATATTATCAACATTTACGCTATCTAGCTCCTGCACCAAAGTGTGTGGAATTTGGCTCACTTGAGCATCTGACACTAAATCTGAATCAGCCTGCTCATTCGTTTTAGCCTGCTTCTTAGGCCTAACCATGTTTATCAGCAAATATTTCACACAATGAAGCAATTACAACAAATTCAAATCGCCAAAAATATTCTATAACTAACCCAAGAAATAATCACTACAACTAAATGTGTGTTTGTGTACACAACAATTTACTAAAGACAAGAAAATATTTGAAAATGCATCTCGCAGCCAAAATATGATACAGTTACTTCTTATGGCTGGAGTGATTTTGACTGAAGTGCTGCAAAATTCAGTAGCACACGAACATATGTTAGCTGTGTGCTTGTGGCATATGTGCGTCTGACTGGCGACACTATTGGTGAAACAGGGCTGCACACTGCTTACAATTTCCCAAATAAGATCATACACACTTGTATGTTCAGTTGTCACGTAAAAAGGCAAACAAAACAAGCATTAATTATTTACAATGGCAATCTATGCATAAAAAGAAATACACTAATTAAAACATATATAATTACAATATTTGTACTGAAGCATCCATGTTCGGCGCTGATGTAATGGGGTTTTTGGTTCTGTTCAAAATTGTTGTGGTAGTTTGTATGTATTATTGTAAAATGTATGAAAATGTAGAAGCAAGAATAACAGTATTATCTGAAGGACATAAATAATCTCTGAAAATTCTTATTTATATACTGCTGAGCCTGACTATAATGAATTATTTTGTCATACCTTATCACTACAAATAAATATTGACATGCTGTTTCAATAATTCAGTACTTGACATTCAAATGAATGCACCAAATAATTTATATATCACACCACAACCTCTACCCATAACAACATTGGTGTTGTAAATATTTTTATTTCAAGTCACTGATAAATTATTCTGAGAAAAATTAATCTTACGCACCAGCCACAAAATTATTTCATTTATATAATGTCTATGATTGTTCTACTGAATGTTATTTTCACTGTTAGAATAGAAAAATAATAAATTCCTGTGGATTTTTGTCCTCGGAGTTCAGATATTGTAATATCAATTGAAAGAATTAGTGTCTGATGATTTCTGCAGTTTGAAATTCCCACTCCCTAAACTCATGTAATGGCTGCAGACAAAGCACAATCTGGATTGCTGTGGACACAAAACTTAAAACATTCATAGTTGGTTATCCAGCCACAAGTAAAAGTCCATACTCCAGAATTCCATTTAGTAAATCGTACATTATATTTTTCTTATGATTATTATGACTACCTCTTATAATATTGAAAAGAACAGACCTCAGATTATCTTCAATCTCATCTGCTTCATACATCACAGAGAATGACAGAAGAAGAAAAAATTCCACAGACAATACAATGACAATACATTCTTCTAGTGGTATTATCTTCAGTTATATGATTATTCTTTATAGAAAATTGTTTTAAAAAATAATAAAACATATTGTTGTTGGACATTTCACAATATAATAATAAGTCTCACTATAATAATAAGTCTTTTCTCAGGTCTCACATATAGGCTTAAAATCATTTCTGGTAAAATATTCATCACTTCATAGATCTCGAGCACTGTCGCATATACTGGTGACACAAAATATTGGTGTTGACATTACAAACCTTGTAAAAGCTGAACTGGGAAGAATCAGCAGGATGTTTCAAATAAATCAAAATGCACCTATCCAATTCATATTAGACTTTATATAATATTGGTCTTCCCCCTCTCAGTTGTCTCTGTCATACACATATGTCAATCCTTCCAGTTTCTCCATCAAATGTAGACACTATGAAATCACATGTACACAATGACCCCCCAACACCCCCACAGCTTTACTCCTCTTTCTTCCCAAATTCATTATGCCAGCTTTAAGTTCAGCAAAATTAAAGCATTTCCTGTTTGCAACTCGTGTTCCTTAATTTATGATTCTTCTGATGCTTCAACAATTAGCTAGGCATTGTAAGCTCTGGGCGCTTTCTGATATTTGTCTCTTGGAATCATAAATATGTATGCTGGTCATTGTGTTTTTGCAGGTACAAGTGTACTTAGCTAGCCTCTCAAGTACCTGGTATGTGGAATTCCATCCCTGCAGGCAAGCAAATGAGTTTCCATGTTTAGCCAGGGCTTACAACATCATTGCCAATGAGAGACGATGGCATAGGTATCTTGAGCCCTGTCTCATTCCATAATACTTGATGCACACCAATATCAACACGGTCTCCCTGTTTTTGACTTAAAGCAACATAGACCACAACTTATCAGTCTAGCCAATCTTTTCACATGCTTCTGTGTATCGGTTAATGGTAGTTCTACAATTAGTATGAGGAGACAAATGTGTGGTGCAGTGGCACGTGTACCCAAGATCAAGAAGATAGTTGTGGATATTACCCCATACACCAGGTGTTGCTGTCCAGGAACAAACTGAAAAGTGTTTGCTGTATCGTGGCTTTTTACTCTCCACAACAACAGGAGCTATCCAAATTTCAGTTTAATTTCCTATTACAAGAAACACTTGAATGTCAATCAGCTCTATATAACAGTTCTAAAAGTTAGAGACATTGTGCATTAAGTCTGGTCCATTTCTCTGCCCCAGACTGCGCCCTGCAGCATTCTTGGACAATGGTGTTTTCTACATCCACTCTTGCCACTGTGTGGAATCAGTATGAGCAAAGTTTGCAGACAGTGGGTGGCAATGAACTCTTGAGTAGCGCCAACACTTTTCCTCATCATTGGTTTAAATCTGTGATAATTATCCTTTTACCAGTGGTTCCGGTATCTGGATTTTTATATAATTTTTTGGTTTCAATAACCATAGATACATTGCCCTCATCAGCTGGCATGACCATGGTGAACATTATGCTCAGCTCTTGCCATATTAGGAAGGAAGGAACTAAACTTAAGCTTTAACCAACCATTGAAGAGCTTTAACCAACTAATGAAGAATTCACTAGGGGAGGAGCAAAAGCTTGGAATAGTAGAAGGCAGTACAGCAAATCAGCAATGACCATTTCAGTCTTTGGCAACCTACCCCAGTGTTCAAATTACATGACTGAGGAGAACCATGGTATTTGAGCTTCACAGATCTCCCATATCACTGTGTCCGTTTCTTTCTCACTACTATTCTTCCAACCTAAAGTCACTTCTTGGCAAATCCTTTGATTCTACAGGTAGGTTTTTCAATAAAAACTTGTAGCATGTGTAGCTAAAATGTTTTTTAAGCATATCACTATTTATGTGAGTAATATCAAAGACTAACTAGTTTTTGTATTCAGTTTGAGTAAGAATGCTGTTTGGTAACCTATAAATGATCAGCATGTAGCCATAGATTAGATCAGATTACATTTATTTTCATTCCAATTGATCCATAGTGAGCAGGTACTCCAGGATGTAGAACATGTCAGAAAAATAATAATACATGAGAAATATTTACAACTAAAACAAATAAGCTAATGTACCTTCCACAGGTCCCAAGTGGAATGATCGTCTTTTTTTTAACTGTTGTTGTTGTGGTCTTCAGTCCTGAGACTGGTTTGATGCAGCTCTCCATGCTACTCTATCCTGTGCAAGCTTCTTCATCTCCCAGTACCTACTGCAACGTACATCCTTCTGAATCTGCTTAGTGTATTCATCTCTCGGTCTCCCTCTACGATTTTTACCCTCCACGCTGCCCTCCAATGCTAAATTTGTGATCCCTTGATGCCTCAAAACATGTCCTACCAAAGGATCATTTTACAACACTCATTTACTAAGATTGCATTAATGCACTAAATTTAAAATTTAAAAAAATGTTTTTTTTCTACAAGGTAATAAACATATAATAGAACTACTAGAAATACATATTTACAATGAACACATTACTGCACTGAAATGGTGCGGAAGTTATTTCTATACACACACAAAATCAATTGGTTCTGCTGAGAAATTCATCAATGGAGTAGAAGGAGTTGGCCACCAATAAATCCTTTAGGCTTCTCTTAAACTGAATTTCATTGGTTGTTACACTTTTTATGCCTACTGGCAAGTTATTGAAAATGTGTGTTCCTGAATAAGGCACACCTTTTTGTACTAGAGTAAGTGACTTTGAATCCTTGTGAAGATTATTCTTATTTTTAGTGTTTATTCAATGAACTGAGCTGTTGGTCTGAAAAAGTGATATATTTTTAATGAGAAATTTAATTAAGGAATAAATATATTGGGAAGCAGTAGCAAGTATTCCTAATTCCCTAAACAGGCCTCTGTAGGATGTTCACACCACATATAACTCTTATTGCTCATTTTTGTGCCCAGAAAACTTTAGCTTGGATTGATGAATTATCCCAAAAAATAATCCCTTATGACAGTATGGATTGAAAGTAAGCATAGTATACCAGCTTTTTCATTTTTATATCCCCTATGTCTGACAGAATTCACATTGCAAATAAAGATTTGTTTAGATGCTTCAGCAGTTCTGTGGTGTGGTCCTCTCAGTTGAATTTATTATCAAGATGTAATCCCATCATCACATGTTAGGCATATACTAGTGGGACACCCCTTACAATTTCTGAACTGCATGTACTATTTTTTAAGTTTAGTGACAAAGAATTGGCTAGGAACCTGTGATTTATATCCACAAATATTTTATTAGCTGATCTTTCTTAGACTGAACTTGATCATTGGCAAACAAAACTAACTTGGCATATGGTAATGTTGGAGATGAAAGGTCATTGATATACACAAGGAAAGTAAGGGCCTTAAGATGGAACCTTGTGGGACTCCACATGTAATCAGTTCCCAGTTGGATGATGCCTGGTAGCTTAATATATGTCTCTTTCCTAATAAGACCCTTTGTTTTCTGCCAGCGATATAAGATTTGAACCATTTTGCAGCATTTCCTGTTACATTATGATATTCTAACTTACTTAAAGAGATATTGTGATTAACACAGTCAAATGCCTTTGACAGATCACAAGATATACCAGCTGCTTGCCATTTTTTGTCTAATGAATTAAGTACATTTTCACTGTAAGTGTAGATAGCCTTCTCAATATCAGAACCCATTATAAATCTGAACTGCGACTTTGACAATATGTTATTTGTGATAAGATCGTTATAAAGCCAATTGTACATTACCTTCTCTAAAATTTTTGAGTGAAACTGGACGGAAATTTGGCGCTATTTCTTTATCTCCCTTCTTAAACAGTGGCTTAACTTCAGCAAACTTCAGCTATTCAGGAAATATTCCACTGATACTCATAAAAAACAGTAAACTCCATCATTCCACATATTTTCAATCAAAATTGTGCTAACTTGTAAAATGATGCTGTCTTGTAATTGCTTGGATAGTGTCAACTTAGACCATATGCTAGTTTTTTCCCCTTGCATTCAGTTAAGCCCATTTTCTGCTGTTTATACACTGCACAAGCAGCTTTCCACAAAAATTCGTTGTTCTCACCTTTGCAACCAGATTAATTTCAGGTTGCCATGTCATTACTAACAACTCTTATTACTTACATACTGTTCAACTGGCTGCATTTCATAGAGTAATGTAGAAGATCCTCTTATATAATGATTGCCTATAAGTTTTTCATTCCCAATTTATTCTACATACAGCAACTACCATCATCTTACAGTACTCCCAGTGTAGAATCTTACTTCAGTGCACCAAACTCTCTCACGATATTACCACAACATCAGTCACCAGGTCAATGCCACAATATGACAAGATTTGAACTATTTCAAAATAAAACATAAACAGGTATTTATATATGGCATTACTGATTACAGTCACAAAAAAATATATCTGTTTATCAAAGGGTAATTTTTATTATGAAATAGCTTGCACGTTATGCCAACATACAAGTCATATGTACAATGTACCATGCACTCTTTCAACCGCACTTACAGTAGGGCAACATTAATAAACAGAGAATTTTTGTATTGTGAAAAAAAGGCTGTAGAGATCAACCTGGAAAGAAAACATCATTATCACTAATCAAAAGCAAAACATTACTAGAAAAAATGCAGATGTTCATTCATATGAAACAAAAAATAGATAACACCTGAGAAGCATATCACTCAGACTGAGAACTGTTGTAAAAGGTCCTTGATACTCAGGGTGCAACTGATAAAGTATCTTCCTATGAGTCTACAGAACAGTATGATTGACAAGATATTCCAGTAACTTCTCAAGACTTACCTGAAGGAAAAAGAATTTTATAGTATAGAGGAAGTTTGCGTAAATAATAAAGAATGTATGAGATTTTCGATCTGCAGCAGAGTGTGCACTGATATGAAACTTCCTGGCAGATTAAAATTGTGTGCCGGACCGAGACTCGGACTCTGGACCTTTGCCTTTCACGGGCAAGTGCTCTACCTACGCAAAAGGCAAAGGTCCCAAGTTCAAGTCTCGGTCTGGCACACAGTTTAAATGTGCCAGGAAGTTTCATAATGAGGAATGTTTTTATGAGCTGTATGCATGTATTGTAATCACCTGAATATATTTTCTGTATCATATATTTTTGGTAAAAGTGCACTTACACTGTCAGAACGTCAGAGGTTTCTGTGTGAAGTATAGATGTAAGCAATAGTGTGTTGAATCACAGAAAGTGAAGACGGCTAATCATCACTCAGATACAAAAATTGTGTTTCTTCATTTGTTTTACTTCATTAACAAACCAGTGTTGTTGTGATGGTTTCCATAATATAGTAACACGTGACACTATAAGTGTACTTTGAGGTAAATGTGATTGCTATTCATTTCAGCCACAGCAATTTAAGCTGTGTCATTATGTTCCTGCATAATCGTAACTCATGACATAATCATAAAAAACACCAAAGTATTTTTGACAAGCAAGAGTATAAACTGGAGCTGTGTTATTAAGTTCATGCATAACAACATGCCAGGAAATGTAAAAACATAATACTTCTGTAATTCAAGGGAAAAAAAAGAGGAAAAAGGGAAATGGAATAAATAACAGAAATTGATTAAATTCTCATAATTCTTTGTTACTCTTTGAAATGAAGTGAAGAACATATCTGCCTCCTAAGTCAGACACACTTAGCACTAAAAAAGAAAATGAGAAAACCACGTAACTTCAGAGTGGATAACAAATCCTTTTGACAGCTTGAATAAAACTAAAAAAACAAGGTGTTCTCATGGTTCCACTGCCTTTCCCACATTTATTCACAGAAGTATGAAGTGAAAGTGTTGTTGCCTTTATTAGGTTTCTAAAATGATAGTTTCATGATGGCCCAGGTGCCCTCAATGCAATTGGTATGGCCACCTGTTAGTGGGTCTTTGAAATGTAGACTATGATTTACAGAGAGATGGGTAAAACCTTCATCACTCAAGCAGTTGTACAAAGTCAAGCAATCTGAAATAACAGCACTTCCATAGAGTATGTACTTTTTCAGAACTCTCAGTAGAATAAGTCAGCAGCTGAGCAGAGGTAGAGACACCAGTTCCCATCTAATCACTGAACTTACGCACCATTGGGAGTGTCCAGTTCTTGGATGGATGACTGTCCACGTATGCCACATGCTGTTGACAGTTTTCCATTTGTTTTTATGACGCAGGGGACATGAGGGGTGGTGGCATAAAATCTCTGATCACTAGGCTTTGTGCCAATGCACTGGATTAAATTCCAAATCTCTCCACAGTATCTCATGCACTGAGAGTATGTGACACTGTTGGTGGTGATCCGTCTGCCGGATAGGGAGGGAGCCTTCATGCTCTTCCGAGAGAAGTAGCCTGTGTGTCACCATTGGGTTTAACTCTCTCTCTTCTCTTATCTCTCTCTAGTTTACTGCACACCTTTACCAACAGCATAACACATTACATCATAGTTCCTCCCTGCAGCTTGACAAAAGCATAGAAATCCCTGGTGAAAAAATTGCATGAACAATTACTTGTAAAGGGAAAAGAAACTAAGTATAAGCATCTTTAAATTAAACAATGTAGTGAGTATTCTGATTGGATCATAAACTATAAAATTAATATTTAGCCATACTTATGTCTGCACATTAGTGTAATGCAGTACTCGTCATCTTAAAATAGGTCACCGACCTCTGTTGTTAACTAGTGTGAAATGGATACAACAGACACTTTTGTGGAGTATCACTTAACAACAGTAAAGCATTTTATACTCTCCAAAGCGATGATCGATAGCTGATGCTTACGACAAAAGAATAGACAGTGCAGAGCCACCACTACAGCCACAGTGGATTGCCAGCAAATCGGTCCCAAACAGCCCTGGTGCATGCAGCCACCAAAGACAGACAGTCAGCCAAGAAACATTCTGCAAAAATGTTATTGGACAGAACTGTTATTCCTGGTGAGTGAGGAAGTGGAATACATTGTAGCTGTGCTACCATTACACTCAGGACTTCAGCATTCACACAAAAGGTGCTATAAGATTTTAGGTGAGTGGTTATGACTGAGGGACATTGCATTCAGACATCACATGGTTTACCATTAGACCACGGGTGTAGCCATGGCATAACTCCTCAAACAGAAGACAAGACTTCCTCCAGGAACTGCCGCAACATACAATGTTGTCATTTTGTGCAAATAGCCAGACTTACAGAATTATCAGTGTGGCCATGTTGTTTGTCCCGCACTGTGATCAGCACAGGCTTAGACTCCGCAGCACCTGGCCACCAGCGAGCTTTTATGTAAAAGAGTGTACATACTGCATTATCATAATCTCGAGAAATATCTCAAGTTGGGATTGAAGCTGGATAGAGTTATCCATGCTACTTTCTTCAATCAGCATCCCTGGTTCAAGGAGGACATTGATTTAAATACTCAAAAGAAAGCTCTCATGAAGTGTACATTTGAGAGACATTTTTACAAATTCATGAATAATGCAATTTTTGGCAAAACTGTGCTGATTGTTGGAGAAGATTGTGAAATTTACATAGTTACCAATTGGAATGGGTGCTGTGGCACAGGAGATTATATCACCAGTCCAAATTTGAAATAGACCACAATCTTCAACAAATGTTTTGTCATCTGGAGATGGCTTAGGTTTCTATAGAGTTCATGAAACAAGTTTATGAGGGTATGTGTATAAGACCTAGTTAAGCTCCCCACATACCAGTTCCATTATGAATTTGCAGAAACACTGTTTGCATATCCAAAGCCTCCTTTAATGGGTTAAGGCTGTGATGCACGCGAAGTAATAATGTGACACCCTGACACATTCGACATGTCTGGATACACAACCTATAATCCCTATGGCGTAAAGTCTCAAACGATAAGGTCATCTGCTTGATGAAAGATGAGGTAAATGGATCACCAGTTGTGGAATCTGCAGGTCTCCACGTAAAATTTGCACATACCACTCAGATATAGGCACCACCCTTTGACTGGCTAAGAGTGTCCAAAACCCAATGTACCGCACGGTTAGAGATTACTTGAAGTGCATGCACTGCAGTGTTGATGGCACTCTGTCTCTCACTCTGCATTTGGTTCAACAGTTCAGTATTCAGTTGCGATGTCATGAGGTGCACACTGTATCGCAACCAAGAACTGGCCTGTTGTGACATGATAAGCGGCTCTTGTTAACCGATGGGATCAAAAACCTACCATATGCACACTATTCACTTGAGCAATAGAGTGCATGCGTGTGTGTTGTACATAACTGGTGCAAATTTGTGCATGTATGTGGAATGGTATGATCTGCTTATGATAGTGTATTAGAGTGAATCACCTAAAACTTGCACTGCAAATATAGCAGAAATGGAAAGTGCTATTGACGTGCGGTTTTCGAAGAACGGGTTGGTAGTAAGTGGCTTGTATTGTTAGCCAATCAACAGTTTGAAATAATAATTATAAAGTGTATTTTTTGTGCAAACATACACTTTTTAAATTGAACAATGCCCATTGATATTAGCAAACTAAAAGTAGGGTAAATTAGAACATCAATGGTGTTTGTTTTAGGATTCTAGGGGGAATCATTTACAGGATATCGTATTTTGAAAAGTTTCTAGACTGTCACTTTTTGTGCCATTCAGCCTTCATTGTCGGTAGGTACAATGTTGTTATGTTTGCTTCAGTGTGTTTGTGTGTTCCTTGAGTGCACTAAAACTTACTAGTCAATTAGTGTGTGACCGTCCAAGCTGCTGGTTGTGAGTGGACTATGGGATTTACAAATACAGGCAGCAAAAACCAGTATTCTCATAGTGGATGGAGAGGGTAGAAAGAATGCAGTTCATTCTTGTTTGGTGTATGTGGCAAGATATTCCAATAGACCTCAAACATCTCAGCAGTTATTGGTTCCATCCCTGTCACATATCTCTCCATCAAGAGCTCATGGAAATGATTATGAGAATCATGTTAACTTCTGTATGTGGGGATTAAGACAGGAAACTCTTTTTCAGTGATGAAACCATATTTAACAGTCACAGCCACATAACTGCCGAAACATGCTCTATTTGCCTGTTGATAATTCCCGTTGGCTTTTTCAGGTGGATCATTAGCATCATGGGGTGGAAATATGTAGTGTGGGATAGTGAACCATCAGCTTGTAGGCCCATTTTTCATAAACGGAACACTGAACACACACAAGTATCGGAGCCTCCTAACAGACCATCTTCTGCAGAAGATAGAAGATGTTCCTCTGCCGACTAGGAGGAATCTGAGGTACTAACATGATGGCTGCCCAGCACACAGTGCATGAAGTACTACAGCAAGTCTTCATGAATTGTTTCCATTTCATTGGAATGAATGCAGAGGACTTGTACCCTGGCTGGCCCATTCCCCAGATTTGATGATTGTAAACATTTTTCTGTGATGAAAGCTGAGAGACGCAGTCTACAAGGGCATAACAGCTACATCCGATGATATGCAATGACGTATTACTGCAGCCTGCTCAAACACCTGCCTGAAATGCTAGCACATGTGCAGCAGTCATTCCACGCCAGACTAGAAGCATGTATTGCCGCTGCCGGTGATAATTTTGAACACAACCTGTGATGGTCAGTTGCCTTGTTACTTGTCAGAATCCACATAACTAGTGTGTGCGCTTGTATTGTTCTTTAATGTGTGTCACCACCACTATAGTACAAGTGTCAGTGTGGGAACTTTTCAAAATATGATATCTCGTAAATGACTCACACTAGAATCCTTCAACAAACACCACTGGCATTCCAGTTTACTTTTAGTTTTTTAGTGTCAATTGGCATTGTTCCATTTGAAAAAGTGTAGGTTTGCACAAAAACTACTCTTTTTAAGAGTTATTACAATCTGTTGATTGGCTAACAATATGAGCTCCTGACTACCAATCCATTTTGTGAAAACTGCACATCAATAGCACTTTCCATTTCTGCAATATTTGTGGTGCAAGTTTTAGGTCATTCATCCTGCAGAAGTGTATATATCTGTGAGTGCTTGTGTATGCGAGTGCATACTGTGTGTCTGTTTTGCACACTATTAGTGCGAGGTATACTGTTTTGTACACCATGTGTGTATTGTCTGCACAGTAGTTTAAATTTCAATGCAGCTGGCCATCCCAAAAGAGATTGCATTTAGTTTAGTGTTACATCTCATAGGGGAACTGTAAATAAATATTCCATGTCAAGTGCAGTTAAAGTGCATAAAATGGATGGCTTCTTCATCTCTACTACAACTTTATACACTGTGCTATAACTATTCCAAGCTGTTGGAAGAAAAATGAATATGTGAATCAAATGAAGAAGAAGGAAAAAATATCAATCAGTGAGACATATTTTTATATTTCTGTACACTGTTAAATTATTTTTCGTAAATATTGTATACATACAGTTTTCATACCTTGTTTTTTTTCTATGTTGGAATAAATATTATGGCAAATCTAACATGAAAGATGTATTGGTTCTTCTGTGTTGAAACATATATATTATGGGAGAATGAATTAGCCCAACAAGTGGGACTTATTTTCTTTTTTTAAAAAAAAAATATATATAATGTCTGTAATCTATTTTGATAAACAAATAAATCTAATTTGTCAAACTCTAGTCATTCATTTTCTTTCATTCTATCCTATCTATATATATATTATTGTTTACAACATGCAGCTACATCTGCATTGCACACCCATTTTCTTTAAGAACAGGCACATTTACACTTCAGTTTTCATACTGTAGGCCAACACACACAATTTTGACAATAGGCAGACACATCTGCATTGTACAGTCTCTCTATAATGAGGCACCCATTTACAATTCATTAAACATGTGTTGAAATATAAACACCTACACGTAAACTTCAGATGCACTTAACACTAACTCTGTGTGTGAACTGGCAGCGTGAGGACAGTGGCAGAGTGACACGAAGGCATGGTCCAATCCTGCAGCATGGAGCATGCGCAGACATGGTCTGCTACCACGGATGGCAGTGCAGTGGACTCTTCCCCCCAGTGTGGTGTTTGTTTCAAAATAAAGACCTAAATATTCCCAGCATAGTGCAAGTGGGTTGATTCAAACTTATGGGGAATTGTTTAAACACTTGACAGCTAGGCTAGCAATATATTTAAACTGGAAAGTGGGCTATGGGTTTTGGAATTAAACTGAATCTAAAGAGAAATTAGATTGAATTGAAACTGAATTTGAAATGAACTGAAAGGCAAGTTTAGACTGGCTACTATCTGTTGGGTGATGGTGGTGGTTGTCGGGATGTTTAAGGGGGAACAAACAGCTAAGGTCATCAGTCCCCCTCTGTTGGGTGAAAGCATTTATACAGCCATCAGGCTCAGATTGGCACCCTTTGTCTGATAGACAGGCTTGGACCATCAGGGGAAACATACATCATCTGCCCTGCTGTGAATAGCAGACAGACTTGGACCTGCATGGACAAAAAATACACTTTGTCTCCAGTGAGACAATGTCCCTTGTCCTAGAACTGAACAGGGGGAGAGGGGCTGATCTTGGGAGACAATGCCCTTTATCCCAGAACCACAGGCTCACAGTGGCACATGAAAAATCTTTTGTCTAATAGGCAGGCTTAGACCTGTCATGGAAACAAATATCCTTTGTCTCACATGACATCAAGGGAAATGCAAGAAATCTGGCAACAATGCAGGTTGTGCTCATATTCCAGGCCAGCCATCTTGAATTTCAACAGGATAATGCTCTGTTTTGGATTTTTTAATTTTCTGTCAGTTTTTACTCACAGCAACATCTCTACTTAAACAATGACACCACAGGAGTTGGGGGAAGACCCAGTAGTCCAACTGGACTATTTTTTAAAATTTCTGCCATATTTTGAATTTCTCGGCCTTTTTTAATTTCTCAAAATTTTATACATAGGGCAGTTGGCCAATGCCAAAGGGTGGGGAGGTGGAGGGGGTAATTATGGCCACCATGGATGACATCACAAGGGGAGAGGAGGTGGAATTCTAGCAACAATGCAGCTCATGCCAGAACCAGCATCATCTGACTACCAGTTTCCCTAGAGAGAGATGGGCTCTCTGGTGTAGGCTGTAGCCTGGCCCCAGTACCTTCTGTTCTCAACCAATCAGTAAACCAGAATATGTCTCCTGAACAGTATCATGATTCATTCTTCCACTGCTCCCTACTTCTAATTGTTACACTGAAAGGTTCGTTGGAGCATCTGACAACTATTGTATAGTCAGATGTTATATTCCATACCATTACTATGTTAACCATATTCATTACATTTTTGTAGGATTCTGAATATCCTATGGTTTTTCAGTTTTTGACTGATATGCTCCTACCACTGCCTCCATTGTAACCCAAAGATGTAATGGGGGCATTGCAGTGAAACCATGATTCCTCCCTTAATCAATCTTCCCATCAGCAATGATGAATCTCAAAAAAACAACTAACAAAATTTTAATTCATCTGTTAGATGAAGGTGACATCTGACAAATAATGTGAAAGAACAGTGAGTAACCTGATTGCTCACTAATGAAACAGGTAAAGTATCGATGGCATTTTATGCTGGGATAGCCAAAAAAAATATGTAAAATTTTGCTGTTCTCAGAACTTACAGAAGTCCCTCTTGGAGAAGAATAATACTACTCATCACTACACCACACAAGTTCCCTCAATGACACTTGACTATTGCAGTATGATAATTTTGTACATGTAAACAAACTTTATGCACCATAAAACTATCCAATTTAAAGATTTCCTACTGTCTAAATGCTCTACCAATGAAAATCCATCTGCTCTGGTGTGACTGCTCAAAGCTAATTGGCTTACTGGTATCCATTTCACTACACGTGTATATCATTAACACATCAAATGAATGTTCAATAAGCCATTGCAAAATTTCACTAAACACACAAAAGAAAGAGCAACATCCATGAACACCACTGATTCCAAGTTACATATAACAACATAAAACAAAAAACAAATAAAACAGATGGTTTTATATTGCTACAGGGAGTCAAGAATGTGTACAGGTTGTATGGTTGTTCCTGGTCAGGATGCTCAAAGTGTAATGCAGAAAGCAGATTAATATAATTCACACACACTTTATTGCTTAATGTGGAGATACAGCAACATGCAGGTACATAATATAGAAGTATACAGCAGATTGTCAGCACCAAATATACTCACCTCATGGGAGCCCAGCCAACGATCAAAGAGAGTCTCATTGTCTTGCACTTGCGTTATCAACTGTGAGGTACCTACACAGCCCCTCCTTCCCCAAGATTGTGGAGCAATGGGGGAGGAGGTCACAGCTGCTTACGTTGTCTTTCTGCAGTTGCATGTGACCAACCGTGCCATGGCTGGCTGTTACACAAAGCATGGCTGCGTGATTTCTCAGCAACAGACAAGGAAAAGAACGTGGTGTTGTGATCCTCACCTGTCTCAGAACAGGTGATATTTGTTGCAGCAGGGTGGAGTTTGGCAAGGGCTAAGTTGCAGTGGGGGAATGTTGGGATGTGGAGGTGGTGGGGCAGTGGGTGCAGTGGATTCAGGTTATCTTTGTGTGCTTACAGGCATGTATTTTGTCCTAAAAGCCATGACAGTTTAGAATCCATCAGCCAATAACCTTGATGTAATTGCAGCCAATTTGATATCACTGGATAATTGCAGCTGCGAGTGAACTGTCTGGAAATAAAACCACTGTCAACCTGCCATTCTTCATGCTGCCCGTTGGCCATGCAACCTGGTGTAGAATTGACATCATGCACAATTTCATGTCAAATAACTATGTTGAACTGTCACGCATGAGTCTTGAGGGACAGGGGGTCACACACAGGATTCACATGCACTACAAGAAAAACTTATCACATTGACTTGTGTCTCTGATTGTACAGCTGTCACATTCTGTCTCGATTGTACATGTGTGTCAGCTGCTGATGCCATGATGGTTGTCTCGTTCCTATGGATCATGTGGGAAGAGACCCATGGACTAGTGCCCTCTGAGGGCAGCTATGTATAAAGTGCTGAACTACTGGTAATTTCGGATACAGATTTTCCACTAGTGGTTTGGGTAAGAATTTCTCATATCAAATCTGGAAAGAGATGAAAGCAACAGTGGAAATCCATGCTCGATATTGGTTCTTGAACATCAGTGACAAAAAACTGCTTTTTACTAGCAAAACATCGGCAGTGTGTAGTTGGACAGACAGTGTAGTACTGTTCACTGGTGGGTTTTCCCGGGGAATGGTGCTCACTTCCAAGCTGGTGGCAATCAGAAAAATTTGACTAATTGAGTGATCTAGCATGTAGAGTCTACTACCACTATCGCTTACAGCTAGGCCACAACTAGTCCGGCACACGTGTCCGAGATGTGGCCACTGCCACTGTGTGTTTGTGATTTGCTCTGTGTCTTCTATTTGGATGGTCGGACAACATAGAGTAGTTGCATGCCTGGTCATTGAAGTGAGTGTGGAACCAACACAACCATGGTACTGATGGCCCATCTGTTTGTGGTATGTTATTGTCTGCCATGGACATGATTGGCATGGCTAGCCAAAAATCAGCAGTCTTTTAGTCAGAGCTAATGACATCACTAGCATCAGTGTACGGAACTGCTCAAACTGCATGAGCTGCTACTGTTTGTGCGCAGTTTGTCACACTAGGAATGCACTGGGAGTGTCGTTGCTGTCTGGTACATATTCGTGTATTGTTATTTCTGGGGGGCGGCAAAAAGCCTGTCAACCAGGAATAATTTGCATCCCCCCCCCAGTGTCCAATGTATGAGTGTATGAGTGATAAGATGATAGATGCACAGAGTTATCTCCAAAGCTGAAATAGGGTTCTGCTGCTCAGTGTGTCCTCGTAAATCGCCTGCCACAACTGTTGCTCTGGTGTCTTGATGAGCAGGTGAAGCAATATCTCTAAGGTGGCAGCCAATTTGTGGTTAGCCAGCATTGCTTGCATGACATTCCTCATAATGCCCAATAGGGTGAAGAACTTGGAAATGAAATCGGATATTCTGTGGCTTTATGGAATGATCTGAATGGTGACATGTCACATTGCCAGGAGCTCTTGTGGCAATGCGGTAGCTTGGAATGGAAAGTTTATTTTACATACGCTCTATAAAAATTTTGTTGATGTGTTGTGTCATGCCGTCCATGAGAGGTTGTGGAAAAATCCCCTGGGACCTTGAGCAGCACAGATGAAAACCCAAGAGTCTTCTTGCAAAGCTCAGTCAGCTGTGCTTGACTTGATGTTATGAACCGATTTGATTGGGTTGTAGCCAACGTGGAAAGATAGGTAAAATTATGCGAGTTGCTACTGTGTACTCCTGGAATAGTTGGCAGCATATTAGCTTGTAGGTGTGAGGAAGCATTGAACTCATCATTGAAATAAATTGTAGTCCACAATATGACATGATAGAACATTATTTTGTCACTTTCATATTTCACATGTAATGTCAGCTGATTTCTGTAATGAAAAACATTATATGAAGCACCACAATAGTCACTTTTTTGTACCTGTTGTTAACAAGAGCTGCAATAGTGAGACAGCTCCATTGTCTAATGAACGCATTCAGTTGAAATACACTGATTAAGTTGTAGTAGCCGCCATTGTTCACTCTGAAGTCACTACTGCGAAGGCTGCTGCTCAGGTTGCTCATAGTAAAATGCAGGGAGCAGATTAATGCAATGCACGCACAAAAAAATGCTTAATATGGAAATACATCATGAAGCAAGCATACAGTACAGTAGCATACGGCAGACTACCAACACCGAAAATACTCTTTTCGGGATATTCAACCACTGCATTATTGATGGTGAGGTCCCCACACATGCATGTACTAAAATACTTCAACTTAGTCAAGTAATATTTGCATTAACATTCAACTGTGGAAAGCATTACACCTGGATTCAGTTTTGCAGCAGTATTTGGAATTACTGGAAGAGTTATTTAAATGAATTTGTTATTAAGTTACCAGATGTGGATAACAACAATGAGGAACCATGCATGTGAATTCATCAAAACAAAACTGATTTTATTAAACACATCAGTTAAAAAGGAAAGAAATGAGAGTGGAGGGTTGCCTAACAATTACAAACTTTGGAGAGGGAAACAACTGGAGTGATTAGCACATCATGGATGCGAATGCATAGTGTTCTACCATGTTAGTGCTGCTAGAATACAATTACACTTCGATAACTCACTTTCCAAATTGTTAAGCCATTGGTTTCGTTTTCAGAGAGAACTGCTTTTTGTAGTAGTATTTGAAAAAAGATACACATTTTAATGTATACACTTTTCTTTTCAGACAAAAATGTTCTTTTGCTAAAATTTAATTTATTTATCTTGCAAGAACTTTCACATAACTTACATATAGCGTATACTTCCATATGGTAAACTTGGCAATAACTGTGTGGGCGTTTAGAGTATGTGGTTTGACAATATTTCACTAGTTTGTGGTTTTTTGACACAAGCACGAGTACTCACTCTGTTGTAAAAACCCAGAAGTGACTCAAAGTGGCAATTACCCCTTCACTGTGTCGCAAATTTATCTGCAAACCTTTCAGCCATGAGCTTGCCACCACTTTTGCTTCTGATATCCTTAATCATCTTGATAGTAACCTGTGAGAACCCTAAATACAGTGTTAGGTATAGTTGTTGCATTGAGGGATTTCTCAGACTTCCAACCACTAGCACTTAGTCATCATGTGCAAACTTTTGGTTAATTATCCTACAGTCATCTGTCAAAACTTTCTGGTTCTGTACCCACACTTTCCCAAACATAGTCTTTGGAGAAACATCCTTAAGCAATTTAGGAACCCAGACTGATTTCCTCAGAGCCTTCAAGAGTTTCTCAGCTGCCTTGATCAGCAACTTCACCTCATCCCATGGACATATCTATGGCTCCATTTCCTTCAGCCAATCTACTTTTCCCATCCCTTCAGTAAGTAAGATTACAGCACCTTTGTCCTCCAAATAGACTCTCCTGACTTTGGAGCCTTGGCTTTTGTCTTCCACATTCATTTCAAAGAGAACAATCTGAACTAGCTCCTCCTTCTGCCAGGTGATGATGACACATGGATATCCTTGGATTACTACCGTCCTAAGAACTGACACTTCAGTACTACAAGTCTCTTTGACTGTTTCCTGCCTCACTAGTTCCCAGATCCAGTTATCCTGGGCATGGTAGTAATGGACTCCTCCTTGACTCTATTATTCCCTGCCTTGGAAGTGGGAGGGGTCTGTTTACCCCCTTCAACCTGAGACAGTCCCTTCCTGAAGGTCTTAGGTTCAAGACCTACCCATCAGTCTTAGGAAGATATTCTTTGCCTTCACTTTCTCGTTGTTCTCTTACAAGTTTCCATTAACATTTTCCACTTCTTGGACTGGTCTGTACCCAATCCAACAGCAAATACAGCTTCCACTGGTTCAGCACCTGATGTTTGTGAATTTCAAACACCATCAAGTCCATTAGTTTTTTAATTATTTTCTGTGGTCTCCATTTTCGTCCCATGATTATTGGGGATATATTGTGTTGATACCACTGGAGGTCCACGCTGGTGCAACACTAATTACACAATTAGGTCACCTGGTATCCATGAGGCTTTGTCCATGAAATATCTTCCCATGTGCCATGTACCCCTTGACACAGAAGGCATCACACCTAGCTTTCATTTCATCCTACTTGTTACATCCGAAACACATTATTGTATAAGTCAGAAGGTCCAAGGAGTATTTACCCCCTCACATTTAACAGGATCCACTTTTGCATGGAGTAAGTTCCCCAGACAGAAGTACACACACTCTTGAGGGGACAGTTATAAAATAACTGACAAAAAGATAAATACAGTTTATTTCATATTTAATATGCAACACACGCAGGAAAATTTATTTATTATGATACTACACTCCTGGAAATGGAAAAAAGAACACATTGACACCGGTGTGTCAGACCCATCATACTTGCTCCGGACACTGCGAGAGGGCTTTACAAGCAATGATCACACGCACGGCACAGCGGACACACCAGGAACCGCGGTGTTGGCCGTCGAATGGCGCTAGCTGCGCAGCATTTGTGCACCGCCGCCGTCAGTGTCAGCCAGTTTGTCGTGACATATGGAGCTCCATCGCAGTCTTTAACACTGGTAGCATGCCGCGACAGCGTGGACGTGAACCGTATGTGCAGTTGACGGACTTTGAGCGAGGGCGTATAATGGGCATACGGAAGGCCGGGTGGACGTACCGCCGAATTGCTCAACACGTGGGGCGTGAGGTCTCCACAGTACATCGATGTTGTCGCCAGTGGCCGGCGGAAGGTGCACGTGCCCGTCGCCCTGGACCGGACCTCAGCGACGCACGGATGCACACCAAGACCGTAGGATCCTACGCAGTGCCGTAGGGGACCGCACCGCCACTTCCCAGCAAATTAGGGACACTGTTGCTCCTGCGGTATCGGCGAAGACCATTCGCAACCGTCTCCATGAAGCTGGGCTACGGTCCCGCACACCGTTAGGCCGTCTTCCGCTCACGCCCCAACATCGTGCAGCCCGCCTCCAGTTGTGTCGCGACAGGCGTGAATGGAGGGACGAATGGAGACGTGTCGTCTTCAGAGATGAGAGTCGCTTCTGCCTTGGTGCCAATGATGGTCGTATGCGTGTTTGGCGCCGTGCAGGTGAGCGCCACAATCAGGACTGCATACGACCGAGGCACACAGGGCCAACACCCGGCATCATGGTGTGGGGAGCGATCTCCTACACTGGCCGTACACCTCTGGTGATCGTCGAGGGGACACTGAATAGTGCACGGTACATCCAAACCGTCATCGAACCCATCGTTCTACCATTCCTAGACCGGCAAGGGAACTTGCTGTTCCAACAGGACAATGCACATCCGCACGTATCCCGTGCCACCCAACGTGCTCTAGAAGGTGTAAGTCAACTACCCTGGCCAGCAAGATCTCCGGATCTGTCCCCCAATTGAGCATGTTTGGGACTGGATGAAGCGTCGTCTCACGCGGTCTGCACGTCCAACACGAACGCTGGTCCAACTGAGGCGCCAGGTGGAAATGGCATGGCAAGCCGTTCCACAGGACTACATCCAGCATCTCTACGATCGTCTCCATGGGAGAATAGCAGCCTGCATTGCTGCGTAAGGTGGATATACACTGTACTAGTGCCGACATTGTGCATGCTCTGTTGCCTGTGTCTATGTGCCTGTGGTTCTGTCAGTGTGATCATGTGATGTATCTGACCCCAGGAATGTGTCAATAAAGTTTCCCCTTCCTGGGACAATGAATTCACGGTGTTCTTATTTCAATTTCCAGGAGTGTATTTATAATTTTAAAGCAATATTTATCTACAAACAGTGGTAACAAATTTTTCTTGCTACATGAATACTGTATGACAGGTACCTTGCCAAAGTAGCATTAACTTTCAGATATATCTATGGGGAAGTTTGTATCATCAACATTTTGCAATACTGGTTTTTCATATGTTAATTTTGCAGCTTCAATGTGACAGGCTGGTGCAGATCGAGGAAAATTTAAAGAAAGCAGAAGAGCCAGACACATCACTTTCTGTGAGGATGCAGGCTTTGGAGGAATGATCCGAGTCTCAGGGTAAGGAACCAGTGCAATTCTCTGTATCACTTAAGGTCTTGACAATCAGAGACAGGAAACAGAGTTGCCGCTAGTCCTGAAGCCATTACTGTTCGTAGCAGGGAGTAGGATATGAACTAATAATGAGATGAGTATTTGTGCAAATTAAGAGGCTAGTGGGAGACCTTCTGCAAGGCATGACAGAGTTTCATGAGAGGATTGTGTCAGCCATTGAGATCTGTAGATGGGCAGGACATGGATGATAAGCATTTTTTCTCACTGAGGAAATTCCTCAGTGATGGAGACTTGCACACCAAAAACTGGGTAGGCCATTTTACTGACAGTCTGCAGAACTCTTGTCCAGTCCAGAACAGAGAAAATACGAGCTTATGGCTAGCCATATAAGTAGAGAGATTATAGTGGAAGTGTTACCTATCAGATGACAATGTAGTATTTTCATGGCATTTGAAACAGAAATTATGAAAATATGCATTTCTGCTCAAGCTAGAGAGGGTTCTTGATTCACTTTGTAGGAAGTACCAGAAATTAGTTATATGTTGTGACTTCAATATACATTTTGTATATGACGGTGCAAGAAAAAGGATGTTGGTAGATCTCCTAAATTCATATGATCCAATGCAGACTGTGTTTTTTCCAACTAGGGTGCAGGGGAACAGAAGTACATCCACAGACAATATTTTTATTCATTCTTCATTACTAGATGGGCATTCTGTTAGTAAAAGGGTGAATGGCCTTTCAGACCATGATCCACAAATTTTCCAACACTAAAATGCTTTTGTAGTCAAACAAGTGTCACATATAATTACAAACTATGTAGGAAACTTAATCCAACAGCAATAAAGAGTTTTTTAAACCTTGTCAAGGAACGAGAGGATGCTTATAGTGCCGATAACATAGCTGACAACTATAATACTTTCCTTAACATACTTCTCATGCTCTTTGAGAGTTGCTTTCCATTAAAATGTTCTAAACAGACTGCTAGCAGTAATAGGCAGCTCAGGTGGCTGACTAGTGGGATAAGGATACCATGTAGAACAAAGTGGGAATTATATCAAAATGTTAGAAGTAGTCACAATCAAGCTACAGTAGCCCATTACAGACAGTATTGTAAGATGCTTAAAAATGTTATTAGGAAGGCAATGAGTATGTGGTATGCAAATAGAATAGCCAATTCACAGGATAAAATTAAAACCATATGGTGAGTTGTGAAGGAAGTGTATGGTCAACAGCAGAAGGTCAACTATATAAAGTCAGTTCATAGTAAAAATATTTTATTACTGATAAATCAGATATATGTATAGTATTTAACAAATCATTTTCTGAGCACTGCTTGTGAATTAAATAAAAATTTAGTTTTCTACAGGAAATCATATGACTTTCTTGGCCTATGCCGAGATTGATATCTGAAATACTCCTCTGTGATATAGACAAGGGGAAGATTGAGTCAATAATTAAATCACTGAAGACTAAGGACTCTCATGGATATGATGGCATGCCTAGCAAAACATTAAAGTACAGTGCTGCACATGTTAACCCTGTATTTAGCCATATTTGTAATTTTTCCTTTAGGAATGGTCAGTTTCCTGAGCGATTAAAGTACTCAGTAGTAAAGCCGCTTTATAAAAAGTGAGAAAGGGATAATGCAGATAATATGATTTGCTATCAAATGTACAGTTCAGCATTAGAAGTCGTTTAACAACTGAAAATGCTATATTTTCTTTTCTCTGTGAAGTACTGGATGGGTTAAACAAAAGTTTTCGAATGCTAGGCATATTTTTTGATTTAACTAAGGTGTTTGATTGTGTTGATCACAAAATATTGCTGAAGAAGTTGGATCGTTACCGAATAAGGGGAGTAACTCGCAATTGGTTCACCACTTACTTTAACAACAGACAGCAAAAGATCATTACTCACCATGTTGAGAATAGCTGTCATGAGGGGTCTGAGTGGGGTACAGTCAAGTGGGGTGGTGCCCCAGTGATCAGTGTTGGGGCCACTCCTGTTCCTTATTTGTATAAATGATATGCCCCCTAGTATTATGGGTATTTCTAAAAATTTTTTGTTTGCTGATGACACTAGCTTGGTAATAAAGGATGTTGTGAGCAACATTGGCTCGATTTCAAATAGTGCAGTTCTTGACATAAGTTCAGGGCTTGTAGAAAATAAACTAATGCCAAATCACAGTAAGATTCAGTTTTTGCAGTTTCTAACACACAATTCAATAAAACCTGACGTTTTAATTTCGCAGACTGGGCATATGATTAGTGAAATTGAACAGTTCAGATTTCTAGGTTTTCAGGTAGATAGTAAACTGTTGTGGAAAGCCCACATACAGGATCTTGTAAAAAGCCTTAATGCTGGCATTTTTACTATTCAAATGGTATCTGGAGTGAGTGAGCTTTTGACATGAAAATTAGTCTACTGTAGTTATTTTTATTCGCTTATGTCATATGGTATTATATTTTGGGGTAACTCTTCCCATTCTAAAACGATATTTTTGGCTCAGAAACAGGCGATTTGGGCAATAAGTGGTGTAAGTTCACAAACCTCTTGTCCCCTGTTCACGAGTCTCGGTATTTTGACCTAGGCCTCTCAATATATATATTCCTGTCATTTCTTTTTAACAATATTAGCTTATTCCCAACAATAAGCAGCTGTCACTCAGTTAATACGCAGCACAAATCAAACCTGCTTTTGGATCAGACTTCCTTAACTATTGTGCAAAAAGGTGTGCAGTTTACTGCTGCATCCATTTTCAATAAGCTACCATTCAAATTCAAAAATATTAGCAGTAATCCATGTGCTTTCAAATAGAAAGTGAAGAGTTTCCTCATGGGTCAAGGATTTCCTTGAAAAATTAAGCTGCTTCTTGTTGTATTGTCGACTGTGTTTCTTTAAACTTATGGTTTGACTTTTTTTGGATTTACAAATATTTTATTTTTATCTGTTATTACTTTTATGTTATAATTTCATGCAGTGTGATGTTCCATGACCTTGGAGATTTGCTCCACAATTTGGTTTTAAAATAAATGCTGGTTGTCCATAGAAAAAAACAGTATAATAAAAGCCCTACCATTGGCAGCAACATGCTTGCAATTCTATTCACAGTGTCTAGATGAGATGTTAAAGAAGGAAAGCATCTTTACCATTCACATAGTCGTGGTGAGTTGAACAAACTTTTCATCGACACTATGCAAAATGAGCACAAAAAATAATTGCTTCACACTGATAAGAGTGATTTGGAGGTCTTTAAGATGTTCTTAATCAGTCTCAATTAATATGTATGAGAGGACAGGAAAACGAGCTCTGCTTCTCACGAGAAACAGTACAGAAACTCACAGGAGAAGCAATGGATGTCTGGGAACATCAGGGAAGGCGGTAAACAGCAGCCTTCTGCAAGATCAGAATGGTCATTGGACTTATGAGAGACCAAGGCACTACAAGGTTAGATCCCACCTGGGAAATGGTGTGCAATGACCACCAAAAGAGCAGGAAAACAAGGGATTAGAAATTACTGAGATGAGAAATTCTGCACTCAGTCACACTCAACATGTTTGAATGTGTAATGAGCAGACAGTGAGTGCACGCAAGGCCCAACTCATCACTCTAAATATCATAAAGAATGTGGAGATTAGGGATGATCTCTTGGCCAAGGCGGGCAGGGCTCAGGAGACACAATGTCTTGTCACAACTATTAATACTGCTGACAAAGAACTTTTCATGATGCTTGACATGGGCCGGCTTGTGAGCACCATTTTAGATGCCACATTCTCGGCATGTTAGCAGGCAGAAAATTGGGCAGCTTTCCCACTCCACACTGATAACGGCAGCAATTAAAGTGTTCTTTTGCAGAGCTAACAGCAGCAATTAAAGGCATCTTTTACAGAGCAAGTACAGCTTTCTTATAAGTGTCAGCACTCAACATTCATTGGTAATGCAATAATTATCCCACAACTGGTGACAGAAGTAATTTTAGGGATGGAATTTATGTGACGGCAAGGCACAATCACTAATGTAAGCAAAGGAGTGATTCCCTTGCTGTAGGAGAGGGCAAAATTATGGTCCACTTCAGCAGGATGATGGTCTAGCAGCGATGATTTCACACATCGTTTCATGGTTATGACATTGCTGTGCAAGATGGCTTGCCGTTCAGCGGCACGTCCCCTATGTGAACTGTAGGGAAGGACAAAGTAGATGTGGCACAGCTAAAAGTAGATGTGGCAGAGCTAGAATAAGTTGTCCATCTAATTAAACACAAGGTCTCAAAAATACGTGATATGCTGCACGAAAACCATGAGGAGCTCATGAAAATTTTAATCTTGCATGCAGAAATATTTAGAATTAAGATAAGTATCTTTAAGAATTTTATATAGCATTTTACTGCTAAGGAACATGGTGAATTCTTCACTAGGCCATTAAGCAGTTCATTAATCTATAGAGAGCATGTGTAACGATAAATCAAGGAGATGCTGGAGCAAGTAATTACCAAAAGAGGGAGCAGTAGTAGTTCATTTCTCATAGTCCCAGAAAGGATGGTATGATCAGGCTGGTGCTCAATTCCCACCAAAGAAACGTAATCACTGGGACCCTAGGACAGTAATTGCAAAAATTCCATGGAAAGAGTATCTTCTCTGCTGTCAGTTCGAGGGCAAGGCTTAAGCAGATTGAACTGGATACTAGATGCAGGCACAACATGACATTTGTATACTGTGGTCAATTCTACCAGAGCAAAAAGCAGCCCTTTGGTCTGTAGATATCCTCATGTGTGTTTGTTCAGCCTCCAGAATTCACATTGAATGAAGAAGTTAGTTTATACCTGATCATATGATGTTTGGCACGTAATCCTGGGACATACACAGTTATTGTACATGGAAGTTACTGCACGTGCTACAGACCATCAGACTTACAGTAAATTTGGAAAAATCATGCTTTGGGAAAAAGTTGCATTTTTGGGGTACCTCATTTGTGGGGATGGCATCCGTCATGACAGCGATACATTAAACACAATACAAGAGTTCCTGCCTCCAGCAACCAAGAACCAGTTGAGAAGTTTACTTGGATTAATTAATTTCTACTGGTGATTTCTAGAAAATGGGGTTTTTTGCATCACCCAGGCTATGTGCACTCACAGAAAAGAATACACCTCAAAGCTGGGATGAGGAAACTAACAAGGAATTCTCTGAGGTAAGGTAAGCTTTGGCAGAAGAACCATTCTGGCTCACCCTGAATTGAACCTTCCATTTTGTGTACCTTCTGACTGCAGCAAAACAGGGATTGGAGTGGTGATGTTACAGAAAGTAAAAGTGAATGGAGGAAGGAACACAAAATGATAGCAATCAGGAACCGCATACTGAACAAATGTGAAAGAAACTATCTCACGATGAAACTGGAGGCTTTAGCCATTGCATATGATTTCAAAATTTCACTATTACTTATGTGGAGAAGTACAATCATGCATACACACCATAAGGTGCCAAAATTTCTGATGTCATCAAAGGTGACACACAGATGGCTATCACACTGGGTGTTTTCTGACACGAGTATTCTTTCCGAATCAGTCACATCCATAGTAAGGATAATGTCACTGAAACTTACTGCCAGGCTGGGACTCTTAACTGGGATGTTCGCCTTTCATAGGCAAGTGCTCTACCAACTGAGCTATCTAAGCATGACTCACGACCCATACTTGCAGCTTTACTTCTGGCAGTATCTCATCTCCTATCTTCCAAATGTCACAGAAGTTCTCATGCATAATTTGCTGGTCCATCACTTCTAGAGGAAAGGCTACTGTGGAGACATGGCTTAGCCACAGCCTGGGGGATCTTTCCAGAATGTATTTTCACTCTGTGCTGATCTGTAACTTTCCAGTACATTAAACCTGTGATCCACACCAGGACTAAAACAGAGCCGTTTGCTTTTTAAAGGCAAGTGCTTTATCGACAGGATGACTAACAACCCACCCTCACAGCTTTACTCTCGCCAGTACCTCATCTCCTGCCTCCCAAACTTCACATGGATAATGTTATTGTCAACATGCCATCATGCTCGCCAGTTGGTTTCACTCTGGACATGGAGGATAAAATTAACAAAAACAGTTTCAACCTATTTTCCTTCAAAGGTGTGCCACAAGGAAATTTCGTTGGCAATGACTTTCAAAACACAGGAAGGGAACAGGATAAAGATCCAGCATTGCACAAGCTGAAGGAGAGGATGAATAACAGGGACTACCTGGCCTTGAGGCAGTTTTACTTACATATTATGCAGTAGGAACCCTGAGAGATCATCATTGGTGGTGTGTATTCCAGAAGAAATAATAAATAAAGTGATCTGGCACACACATCTAAGCTATGCACATTTCAGTCCTGGGAAATGTGCTGGCAAACTTAAAGAGATTGTCTGCTTTAACGAGGTGGACCAGTGGATTACAAAAGTACAGCCAGTTTGTGTGAAGTGTCAGAAGGGAATCCCCCCTTTCCACTAAACAAGCTGTTCCCTTCTCCCCCCGCCCCCTCCATTGCACCAAGGAAACTAAGTGAATATGCTGCCATCGACCTCTGGGATCCAATTGTGAGTACAAAAAGCAAGCACCAATACATCCTTTTCTCCCTCAAGTTGGTATCGAAGTATGTCATGCTCAACCCACTTCAAAAGGCTACTGGAAGTTCTGTCATGAAGGCTTTCACCAGAGACATCCTGTGTGTAGTTGGACATGTAAGATACATACTACCAAACAATAGATATCAGTTTATTTCGGAAACATGGACAGGCAATCTGCGGAGGAGCTACGTGAAGGGAATCTACACTGCTGTGTACCACATAGCGAGCCCAGCAGAGAAGATAACGCAGGAGCTGTGGGAGTCCATTGTTAAAAAAAAAATTATTCCGGACTCTTGTTTTTCAGTAACGGCCCTAGTTTGACCAAACTGACCTTAAGGTAGTACGTCAGTAGAGGACCGTATACATAGGGCTTGATGTCTGTACAATAGTTCAGAGACTGGAGCCACTGTTGAGATGATGTAGTCTGCATTGTTACCTTCTAAGGCTTTGTGTGCCTACAGCATTATTGTGCACTGTGGTTTTAGTGCAAACCAATTGTTACCTCTGTGTTGACCAGTCTGTATCTATTATATTTAATAGTTCATTTTCAAGTAAATCTACACATTGAAGGACAGCTTATAAGTGGTTTTTGTATAAATATGGAACCAAGTAAAAAAGTGCAGTGCTGTAAGAGTGCAGTGTTGTAATCCATTGAAGAAGTCAAATCATTTTACTACAGACAGAAAAAAAATGAGAAATGTCACAACATGAATGCCCAAATTATTTCCTCAAATACCAAGTGGTGCCAAGATTTGTGATAAATGTAGGAAAGATGTAACCAAACTGAAAAATACACCAGAGTCCATCAGTGATGAAGGTGTTGAAGAAGAATACTCTGGATTAGAGGCAATCATCCGAGACCAAGACCCTGACTTCACTCCAATTTCAGTAGCTGTTACAACATTTAACACAACACTTCAAGAACTAGGTGAGTCCCCAATTGACAAGAGAAAACTGACATCTACGCATTATGCCAAATCAAAGGTGAAGAAAATCTCATCAATGACACATAAACTTTTTGTTGCTCCTGAAACTACTTCGTCAGATACTGATACTGATGAATCCATTCCTGAAAATCTTAAAAGAAACTTTAAAAATTCTATACATAGAGCAAAAAAACTAATGATTCTTACAAGTTTACATGAAAAGTGGAGTGTCAAAAAAATAATGAGGAAATATAATGCTCCTAATTACATTGTTCGGCAGTCCAAAAAAATTTTGAAAGAGAAAGGATTCATGGAAGGTCAAATCCCAAAGCCAGGGAAGTGTCTACCAACAGAAACTGTCAAAACTGTACATTCATTTTATGAAAATGATGAAGTTAGCAGGGCAATGGTAGGTATTAAAGATTGTGTGACAATTACAGAAACAAGTGGAAATAAAACAAAAATATCAAAAAGACTTATTTTGTATAACCTTAAAGAAGCTTACAAGCATTTTAAAGACAAATGCCAAACTAAATACAGTAACAAACAGCAGCTTAAACAATTATAAGCAGTGCATTGAAAAAATGCTTTGTAACCCATCATCAGTGGATTGCAACATGGGAAACTGTGAATACTGCCCAGGAGAAACTGTCATATGCAAAATTTTAAGACTCTTTTCCTGAAAACTTAATTGTACAAGTTCAGTTCCGACAGTGGATGTCAGTTGACCGATGTAATCCGGAAATTGTTCAGAAAACTTCTGAAGAATTCGTAGATTTATTTTGTAGTAAGATGTTGACTTTGATTTGGCATGACTTCATTGCCAAGTAACAACAAACATTCCTTAACTCCACAACAGAAAACCTTATGGAATCTGAATTTGTTGTCATATGTGATTTTTCAGAAAATTATAGTATAGTTCTACAGGATGAAGTTAAGAGTTTCCACTGGACAAGACAACAGATTACCATTCATCCTTTTGTTATATATTACAAACAGGAAGACAAAATTGAGCATATGAGCTTTGTCATTGTTTCTGATTGCCTGGAGCACAATACAACTGCAGTTTACACCTTTCAAAAGAAGCTAATTTCGTATCTAACAAATAAATTTCAAAAGATTCCAAAAAAGATATACTATTATTCTGACAGTTCTGCCGCTCAGTATAAAAATAAGAAAAACTTCCTGAACCTTTGCCTTCATGAGGAAGACTTCAACATAAAAGCTGAGTGGCACTTTTCAGCCACAGCACATGGGAAAGGGCCTTGTGATGGAGTAGGGGGTTCAGTAAAGAGACTGGCACCTCGTGCAAGTTTGTAAAAGCCACACCAAAATCAGATCCAAACCGCACGAGATCTATTTGAGTGGGCAGCAGATAATATCACAAATGCTGATTTTGCATATTCCACTCAAGAAGACTACGCTGCTTCAGAAATATTCTTAAAAAGCCGACTTGAAGAGGCATTCACAATCAAAGGAACATGGCAATTTCACACTTTCATTCCCAACACTACATCAAAACTAATAGTCAAATACTTCTCAGGTGATATGCAGAGTTGGGAGAGGGAAGTAACTACATCACCAGACAAACTGAAGTTACAAGATGTATCAGGCTATGTCACCACTGTATATGTCAAAACTGGTGGCTTGGGTACATTTTAGAAAAAAACGAAGAACTTGATGAAGTGAAAATAACTTCTCTTCATCCATGTGGACCAGCAAAGTCATTCTCTTATCCTGCACATGCAGATGTCCTGTGGGTGTCAGTTGTCGATGTTCTCACAAAAGTGAATCCATTTACTCTGACAGGGAGAACATACATTCTTAATGAAAGTGATGTAAACCAAACCCAGTCAGCTTTATTAAAATGTAATATGTGAAGTTCCAAGACAATTTATTGGGAAACTGCTTTCAGCTGAAAACTTAATTTTTGTCTCAGATTAGTGTTAATGTATATTTTATAGAAAGTTGTTTCAAAATTATTGTTAGTACCTATTGTGTTAAATTTAGCTATGTACAGACACATGTTACTCAAAAACAAGCATTGCTTATTTAATTTGTTTAATAGTTCCATTTGAAACATCATGGACCAGAACTATTATGTAAATACTTGTACTTATTTATACTTTATTTCAGTTTGTAGTTAAATGCTCAATTTTTTGTTTTTGTTATATCGGTTAATATGCTGTTAGTGAAGTTGTATGAAATTAAAATAAGCAATCAACTTAATTATAAAATATGCTGATTAGTTTTGGTTTAATAAGGTGATGTTTTGATATTTCTAATACTTTTTTTTACTTACCTTTCAGTATATTTTAAAGAAATTCCTGTTTGTTAAAGGTCAATTTGGTCAAACCATGGCAGTTAGTGAAAAACAAGAGCCCAGAATAATTTTTTTAACAATGAACCCATCATCATCCCAGATTTATATCTTGCCATGTGATTTACAATAGTATGAAGTAGTTATGGAAATATTTTGAAAATTTTCAATTACGTACTTTTTGTAAAATAATTAAATCAAAACATTAATTACCATTTTGAAAAAAGTTATTAATTAGAAGCTATGTTTTTTTTACATCCCTGTAAAGAGCATGCAAAATGCTGCAAAATGACACCTTTTCCAGTTCTCTGGCTCAATTAGAGCAGCTCCTAGGACAATTTTAAAAAAGTCCGTTCACACATTTGTGGCTGGTTTTTGAAAAGTTTACATATCCATATTTCAGGAATGGTTTGAGATAAAAAATTGAAATTTTGTATTTTTCTTAGTCTCAGTGCCCACTGTAAGTATACCAACTTTCAGCAAAATCTAAGAGGGTGAGGTAAAACAGGTGTGTTGATTTGACATGGAATGACTCTCCAGGTCTCTGCTCCATATAAGACTACAGGTTGTATTATTGTCTTCTAGATATTGGTCTTTGAGGATCTCAATAGAAGCTGGAACTTTAACTACTTTCCCATAGCAAACCTGGAACTGTTTCATGCTTGTATTCGTGCGGTAACTTCCTGGTCCATCTCATTCTTTCATTGAGTATAGCCCCAAGACTGTCCTCTACCTTCATGGGTCTGCCAACATTTTCTCTGCTAACTATGGGGTATTTTGTCTTATCCATATTCAACTTCAGGACTCCTCTCATTACCTCTTCCATTAATGCTAATGTTAAATTAATGGCATTACAATAGCAGAGGAATAATCCCAGGAACACGAAACTGTTTCTTTTATCCAGGGTAGAAGGTACTGGTGTAAAACCACCGCCTCTCCTGCAGAACAACAAACTACCTACAAACTATTCTCTCTGTACATTGAGCCATTTAGAATACAATGCCTGACCTTCAAAAACACATCAGTGCTGCAAATGTTGGAGACAGTCATTGGCACACACCTCTTATTAAACTTAAACTGATGTACAGTGTGGTTGTCTTGGTGATTGTTTATTGTGTGTAATGTATGCCTATATCTACATCTATATGAATACTCTGCAAATCACATTTAAGTGCCTGGCAGAGGGTTCATCGAACCACCTTCACAATTCTATATTATTCCAATCTTGTATAGCGCACTGAAAGAACGAGCCCCTGTACCTTTCCATACGAGCTCCGATTTCCCTTATTTTATCATGGTGATCGTTTTTCCTATGTAGGTCAGTGTCAACAAAATATTTTCGCATTCAGAGGAGAAAGTTGGCGATTGTAATTTCGTGAGAAGATTCCGTCACAACGAAAAACGCCTTTCTTTTAATGATGTCGAGCCCAAATCCTGTATCATTTCAGTGACACTCTCTCCCATATTTCGCGATAATACAAACCGTGCTGCCCCCCTATGAACTATTTAGATGAACTCCGTCAGTCATATCTGGTAATGACCCCACATGAGGCAGCACTATTCCAAAAGAGGACGGACAAGCGTAGTGTAGGCACACTCCTTAGTGGACCTGTTACACTTTCTAAGTGTCTTGCCAATAAAACGCAGCCTTTGATTAGCCTACCCCACAACGTTTTCTATGTGTTCCTTCCAATTTAAGTTGTTCATAATTGTAATTCCTAGGTATTTAGTTGAATTTACGTCCTATATATGATTTATCGTGTAACCGAAGTTTAACGAATTCCTTTTAGCACTCATGTGGATGACCTCATACTTTTTGTTATTGAGGGTCAACTGCCAGTTTTCGCACCATTCAGATATCTTTTCTAAATCGTTTTGCTATTTTTTTTTTTTTATCTTGTGACGATTTTATTAGCCGATAAACGACAGCGTCATCTGTAGACAACATAAAACGGCTGCTCAGATTGTCTCCCAAATCGCGGTTTATATACATAAGGAACAGCAAAGGGCCTATAACGCTACCTTGGGCAATGCCAGAAATCACTTCTTTTTTACTCGATGACTTTCCGTCAATTACTCCGAACTGTGGCCTCTCTGACAGGAAATCACAAATCCAGTCACATAAATGAGACGATATTCCATCAGCACGCAATTTCACTACAAGCCGTTTGTGTGGTACAGTATCAAAACCCTCGAGAAAGACAGAAATATGCAATCGATCTGAAATCCCTTGTCAATAGCACTCAACACTTCATGCGAATAAAGAGCTAGTTCTGTTTCACAACAACGATGTTTTCAAAATCCATGTTGACTGTGTCAATAGACCGTTTTCTTTGAGGTAATTCATAATGTTCGAAAACAATATATGTTCCAAAATCCTGCTGCATATCTCTATTAATGATATGGGCCTGTAATTAAGTGGATTACTCCTACTACATTTCTACCTTTCTTGAATATTCGTGTGACCTGTGCAACCTTCCGGTCTTTGGGTACGGATCTTTCATGGATGCGAATTGTTGTATATCATTGTTAAGTATGGAACTAATGCATCAGCATACTCTGAAAGGAATCTACTTGGTATGCAGTCTGCACCATAAGACTTTATTTTATTAAGTGCTTTAAGTTGCGTCTCTACTCCGAGGATATTTACTTCTAAGTTACTCATGTTGGCAGCTATTCTTGATTCGAATTCTGGATATTTACTTTGTCTTCTTTCGTGAAGGCATTTCGGAAGGCTGTGTTTAGTAAATCAGCTTTGGCAGCACTGTCTTCGATAGTGTATCCATTGCCATCGCGCAGAGAAGGCATTGATTGTTTCTTGCCGCTAACATACTTCACATATGACCAGAATCTCTTTGGATTTTCTGCCAGGTTTCGAGACAAAGTTTCGTTGTGAAAACTGTTATAAGCATTTCGAATCGAAGTGCGAGCTAAATTTCGAGCTTCTGTAAAAGATGGCCAATCTTGGGGATTTTGCGTCTGTTTAAATTTGGCATGTTTGTTTCGATGTTTCTGCAACAGTGTTCTGAACCGTTTTGTGTACCAAGGACGATCAGCTCCGTCGTTAGTTAATTTATTTGGTATAAATCTCTCAATTGCTGCCGATACTATTCCTTTGAATTCAAGCCACATCTGGTGTGCACTTATATTATTAATTTGGAAGGAGTAGAGATTGTCTCTCAGGAAGACGTCAAGTGAATTTTTATCTGCTTCTTTGAATAGGTATATTTTTCGTTTATTTTTGGATTTGGGGGTTAAAATATTCAATCTCGCTACGCCAACCCTATGTTCACTAATCCCTGTATCCGTTTGGATGCTGGATTATTTGTTTCTAAGAGGTGAAGTGTATTTTCACGACCGTTTACTAATCGCATGTGCTCATGAACTAACTGCTCGAAGTAATTTTCAGAGAATGCGTTTAGCACAATTTCGGATGATGTTTTATGCGTACCTGCGGAATTAAATATGTATTTTCGCCAACATATCGAGGGTAATTTAAAGTCACCACCAACTATAATCGTATGAGTCGCGTAATTTGAAAACAAACTCAAGTTTTCTTTGAACCTTTCAGCAACTGTATCATCTGAATTGGGAGGTCGGTAAAAGGAACCAATTATTATTTTATTCCGGTGGCTAACAATGACCTCTTCCGATACTAACACACCAATTATTATTTTATTCCGGTTGCCAACAATGACCTCTTCCGATACTAACACACAGGGACTATCTTTACTTCAATTTCGCGACAAGATAAACTACTTCTAAGCAACAAGCACGCCATCGCGAACCGTGTTTAGCCTATCCTTTCGGAACACCGTTAGGCTCTTCGAAAAAATTTCGGCTGAGCTTATCTCCGGCTTTAGCCAGCTTTCAGTGCCAATAACGATTTGAACATCAGTGCTTTCTATTAGCGCTTGGAGCTCTGGCATTTCCGTAACACAGCTACTACAATTTACAACTATTATACCGATGGCTCCTGCATCTACGTTCTTCCTGCTTTCGGCCTGCACCCTTTGTGACTGAAGCCCTTCTTGTGTTTTCCCGAGTCCCTCTAACCTAAAAAACCGTCCAGTGCACGCCACACAGCCCCTGCTACCCCTGTAGCCGCCTCCTGCGTATAATGGACACCTGACCCATTCAGCTCAATCCGAAACCCAGCTACCCTTTGGCGTAAGTCGAGGAATCTGCAGCCTACATGGTCGCAGAACCGTCTGAGCCTCTGATTCAGACCCTCCACTCGGCTCTGTACCAGAGGTCCGCAATCGGTACCAGTCCTGTCGATTGTGCAGGAAATAGTCAGCTCCGCTTTTATCTTACAAGACTGGCAGCCTTTACCACTTCCGTTAGCTGCTCAAAACCAGAGATATCCACAGTGACACATCATTGGTACCGGCGAGAGCCACTACCTGCAGTTGACTGCACCCTGTGCTCTTCATGGTATCTGGGAGGACCTGTTCCACGTCTGGAATGACTGCACCCAGTATGCACACGGAGTGCACATTGGTTTTCTTTCCCTTCTTGGCAGCCACGTCTCTATGGGGCACCATAACGCGCCTAACGTTGGAGCTTCCAATTATCAATAACCCCTACTATGTAAGTAAGATAGACGCTCCTTACCCATAAGTCCTTATTAGTGACCAGCATTAATCTTATCTTGCTTTTCTTTTAGAGCGATTATACGTTTTCTTGTGGTTGATATTTATTTTGTGCATGTGTATGTGGCCTTTTTAAGGGGAGTTGCGAACGTTTAGATGTATAGCGTGTCAGAGATAGACGCAGCTAACATAATTAATTTTTCTTTGGCACTTAAATGTGCACATCCATGTCTGCTTGTCACAAAACAGTATGTCGTGAAACGTAGTACCTATTTAATAAATGTTCTGTTATAAAGTGCTGTAATTGTCAGCGAGAATTATTGACAGACTCTGCAACGAACTGTATTGTTCCTCCAGCACTGTTCTTTTTGCAGGGTGTCTCATCTCATTGTTTTTGACATTTGATCCTCAGTAATTAAGAAACGGTGATATAGAAAATTCTCTTCGTGAGAAATCTTTACTTTCCGCCCTTGTCTTTGAGTTTTTTATGTGCGTAGCGATACATTATGCGAAGTTGAAGGTGAGTTTTGGGTGTGGCATGAGAAGAAAATACAGTTGTTTTATTTTTCTGTGTGGGCAGTGAGCAATGCACATTACGAGTTATCTGGCTTACCGACAGCTGCTAACAAGGAAAACTCCCCATCGCAATCCTCTCAGACTGCCATCTGTAATAAAAAAATGAGTAAAAGAATCAACGATCAAATTGAACGTATGTCATGTGACGTCCACTCAGACCAAACGCAACGAACAATACTGAACAAAATGAAAAGGAAAAAAAGAGGTTAAGTTGCCCTCTGTAATAAAAACACTGAGTGAGTTGAATCAACGCTGAACATGAACCGATGTCATGGACATCCGCCCAGAACAAATACAAAGAACAACGACAGACAAAATCAGCTCAAATAATAATAATAATAATAATAATAATAATAAAAGTGGTCACACGGACTGCCAAGCAGGCGAGCCGCGTTAAAACCTTCCGTGTTCCTCTTTTTTCCGTTTGCAACAGCGAGGTGTAAGGGAAGGGCCCGTACCGACAGCTGATTCTGCAAAACTACTGTATTGGCAGCCGAAAGGAAATGGCTTACGAATGGGAACCAAAAGCGTTTGATGACAAGGCGACAACTCAACTGAATCCTTCACCGGAAAACCCGTTTGGTGTGTCATACACGGCATTAGTGACAGTACGTGTGTCACACGACATCTCTTAACGACGCACCTAATTTGTATGCCTGGTAAATAAGTGAAATATGCCTCCTTGCCCGGTTCAGGTGTCCGTATGAATGTGAATGTGATCAATCTCAAGGCAATGATGAAAACACAATAGTTTGTTACAGTTTCACAATCACACAGTTTCTCTATTCTCTGTCAAAACATATGTTTTTTTACACGTTTTTAAAGTTGAGTTCCGTTTTGTAAGTTTTGACTCTTGAATTCCTTTGTTGTAACATAGTTCACACCCGTTTACTTGCTCTCACTACTCACGTTTACTTGCAACGGTAGCGTATTCTGTAACCAATATATAGTATGACAACTGCCAAGACTACAGAAAGAAAACAAATGTTTCAATGGTTGGACGGACAATGTGGAAACAAGGAAAACGGCACGAGGGAGTATCGAACAAGGCTCGTCTGCTTTATAGTCCAACACCGTGACCACTTAACCACGACGCTGCGACTCCTCAATTTCGGTCAATATCGCTCTAATAAAGCTTGGTGCGTTCACTATTTCTATTTTTTTTTCCTCCCTTGTAAAGACTGTGCCCCAACCCGTGATCTCGTGGCTGGCGCTGCTGCCTCTGATCATGAAGTACCTGGTTCGATTCCCGGGCGGGTAGGGGATTTTCTCTGCGTGTTTGTTGTCCCCGTCATTTCATCATCATCATTCGTGACATTAGTTAGATTGGATTGTGTAAAAACTGCGACTTTGTACGGGCACTTGTGGGGCGGCGAAGAAGTCGTCGAATGAGTTGTTTGAATGTTCATTTCACGTAACAGACTATTGCCGATGCAACATATGTGGGACGGCGAAGAAGTCGTTGTTTAATGTTGAATGAAAGTTGAACATTGCCACCTTAAATCACGCGAGCCTGGCAACTAATTTGGTGGCCAGTCAGAAAGCGAAGGGAAACTTACTGACCTTAGTTCCCAGTCTGCACGGCCACATTCCTGTACAGCCCAGCTAAACGAAAAATATCCATACTTCTTCACGGGATTAGGGCTGCTTCAATAAAATTTAAAGTTCCAAACAAGATTTTATTATCTTAAAGGCTCACACAAATTACTCGAAACTTCTGAAAATGCTAAAGACATTAAATATTGTTAATTCAGCCAATCGTTTAATAGTTCAGAGGCGACTTCTACAGCAAGTTCCTCCCGAATAGTTCATTACTCTAACTAACGGTGCTCTATTAATAGTTCGCAATAATGTTAAAAAAAAAATTAATGCTCGCCTTAAAAGTGGAGTTAGTCACCACTTGCCACGCGGAATTATACTTCACACGGACGGCACAATAACAGTTTGTTACCGAAGTCTAAACGATCCAGGACGGTGTACAGTCCTCGCGATTTTCAATGTCCGTTCACATTGCTAAGTACGCGCATGTCACAGCCCGCTATGACGTCACCCGAGGCGAGGCGCGATCGGACGTTAAGCTCGCGTGGACTAGGCGTTGGTCTAATGCGGAGTGAGCTTCCTACTGCCTCTGCCGCTCTTTTTATATAGCTCCGGCGCGTACCGCCAAGAGAGCATCTGTTCTTTCCGTTCCTATGCAGATGCCTGTAGCCTCCAAATGATCGCTATCTCAGGCACATAATCTTAAATATCACATTTAATAATAGCTTTACAAACTTCTCAATTTTTGTATACATACATCTGAGCAGTACAGAAGCACGTAGAAAATCTCAGCCCGCTAAAATTAAAACTTTACTCTCTAGAATTTTTACAATGGAACTAACGGTAGATTGTTACCTCTGAACCATAGCTTTATCAAGACTTGTATCAGCTGTTAATTATGCTACAAGACTAAAACTTGGTGTAGCTTTGTTAATTGTCCTATCTGATCATTGGTCTTAAAGAATTTGTTTTATCATTAAAATTTAAAGTACTTAATCTATAATGCTTATGTACATTTTACTCACAAAAGTAGTTTTTACTAAATTACTAAAAAACTAGAAGAGGTAACTGATTGTGGTATTTCCATTATTATTATTAGGGTGAACTGAAGCATCCCACCAATTTTCAATATTGTAGCTCTATTATTTCGCGCCTCTGATTTTTCCGAAAAACGCGGATTCTGGAGTCAATTTTAGTTTTATGGTTTTGGAAACCGGCACCACTCATTAATGACTTCTTACTGCACCTTCTCACCAAATTTTGGCTTCCTAGCGTCATTATTTAGCGCCTCCTATTTTTCTTTCAAAACGTGAATTTTACGTAAACTACTAATTTTATAACATTAAGATTTGTTACCTGAAACATTATTACATAGAACTATACTTTAACAAAGTTTTACACACAAATCTTAATTTTTACTTTTATGTTAAATGTGGTGCAATACTATATGCAGGCGCGTTACGATGACGTGACGCTACTAGCAGTGAACTAGGGTAAGTCCCGTGCACTCGCTCGCCTCTGTATCTTATACATGATACAGCGCTTGCTTTGCTTCACACTGATGATCGCGTAATTGAGCGTCCCACAAACCAATCATCATCCCTTTGTAAGAATGCCCCTAGGATTTGTGGGATACTAGTTTTGCAGAATCAGCTCTGAGCTATCCTAACTGTGTGTTTGTTAGATATTGCCTCCTCCTCAGTGTCGTTTGTGTGTGTGTGTGTGTGTGTGTGTGTGTGTGTGTGTTCACATACCCGTGTCGCCTGATAATTTGTATTATGCAAACCACTCTGAGCTTAAAATGTACAACGCAGATCTCACATTTAACCATCATGTGGGCAGAATTGTAGTACCGCACCAATGTAATTGTTAGAGTTAAGACCTTTGAGAGGTAATTAAACTGCATAATATAGCTGTGATGACAGCTTTCTTAAATACCAGTCAGGATTTGAAATTAACTTTTGCTGCATACTGTGTTCTGTTTGAAAGCATTCAGAAGGAAAGTAACCATGGTCGCACATTTCATACCAAACATCACGGCAGGATTAGTTTGTGCTGTCTTGAAGACACGGCCCGACCTGTACCATATAACATTACCTGGTGAGCTAACTGGTACTGAACTTCTGGAGTGTATCACGGTAGCGTGCTATGTTCTGTTATGTTTTACAATTGATGTCCACTATATACTGAAAAATTGCTGACTATGAACGCTTAGTCATCCCATTCTCCTTTCTGATCAGAACATTACTTCATACTATTGCAACTGATGATGCAGTTAAAATGCTGCGAAACTGGTCATGCTTATAAATAAAGTACTTACAGCTGAAGCGGTTTTATGATCAAAATTATATGAGGGGCATTTGAAAGGTCCGTGCACAAATAAAAACTACTTACCTGATTGGAGTAAAGCTTTTTTTTATTTTTCGACATAGTCTCCTTTTAGACTTCCACACTTTGCCCAACGCTGTTCTAATTTGTTGATCCCTTCCGGATAATAGGAATTGTCCAAGGCTGCAAAATAGCTATTAGTTGCTGCAATCACCTACTCATTTGAATGATATCTTCGTCCCACCAGCCATTTCTTCAAATTGTGGAACAAATAGTAGTCCAAGGAAGCCAAGTCTGGAGAGGGGGGGGGGGGGAGGGGGGGTGAAACGAGTTGGAATCCTATTTCCATTAATTTTGGAACCACAATTGTTTAGGTCGTGCTGGTGCATTGTTGTGATAGAAGACTTTTTTGCGGTCCAATCGCCGGCGTTTCTCTTGCAGCTCGGTTTTCAAACGGTCCAGTAACGATGAATAATATGCACCTGTAATAGTTGTACCCTTTTCCAGATAGTCGATGAGGATTATCCCTTCCGAATACCAAAAGGCAGTCGCCATAACCTTCCCGGCCGAAGGACTGGTCTTCGCCTTTTTTGGTTCAGATTGTCCCTTGGTAACCCATTGTTCAGATTGTTCTTTGGTCTCAGGAGTATAGTAATGTATCCATGTTTCATCCACAGTGACGAAACGACACTTCAAATCTTGCGCATTCTTCCTGAACAGCTGCAAACCATCCTTGCAACACTTCATACGATTCCGTTGTTTTTGATCAAGTGTGAGCAGTCGCGGAACTCATCTTGTGGATAGCTTCTTATGTCCAAATGTGTATCCAAAATATTATGTATCCGTTCATTCGTGATGCCCATAGCACAAGCAATCTCACACACCTTAACTCTTCTGTCATCCTTCACCATATCATGCATTTTATGAATGATTCCTGGAGTCGTAACCTCCACAGGGCGTCCAGAATGTTCAACATCAATTGTGCCCATATGGCCACACCAAAAATTTTGAAACCACTTATAAACTGTTCTAATCGAACGTGCAGAGTCACCGTAATGTTTATCAAGTTTTTCTTTAGTCTCCTGAGGTGCTTTGCATTTCAAAAAGTAATGTTTAATCACCACACGAAATTCTTCTTCGTCCATTTTTTGACAATCACTCGACTTCCTTGATTCACACGAATGTCAAACACAAAGAAATAGACCAAAATGGCTGAAACTTGGTGTGCGTTTTTTCCAAAGATGTTACTAACTAAACATGACCTCGATATGCGCCGGTGGTGCCATCTCTCGGACTTTGCAGGGACTTTTCAAACGCACCTCGTATGGGTGGGCCAAACGGTTATTCTGGAGTAACAGTTATAACTGTTCCAGTTATTCTCTGATAACCGTTATTGTTAACGGTTATTAATAACTGCCAAGTTATTTTTCGCTAGCGAACACCGAATACCCCGAGAGTTAAATAACGACATAGTTGGAATCCATCAGTTTAGTTATCAGTATAACTGCGAGTAGTGTGAAATGGCAGGAATGTCGTATGAATCGTGTCATAACCTTAGCTTATTAACTCCGGGTACAGTTTAGTTGATGTTAGAACGATTATTAGTGTTTCATTTTATGTTTGTAGGTTATCGGTCGCTATTAGAAATATTGTCTTCGCAGCTGCATCAGAAAGTACGCGGAACTTCGCCACAGCACTGTTTAAGTAAAATGTTAACAACGCGCTTTTTTAAGTTTGAAGTAATATGTAAACTGAGTACCGTAGGTTAAATTCTAAGCTTAATTTCGTGTGCTGCTCGCATAATACACTCCTGGAAATGGAAAAAAGAACACATTGACACCCGTGTGTCAGACCCACCATACTTGCTCCGGACACTGCGAGAGTGCTGTACAAGCAATGATCACACGCACGGCACAGCGGACACACCAGGAACCGCGGTGTTGGCCGTCGAATGGCGCTAGCTGCGCAGCATTTGTGCACCGCCGCCGTCAGTGTCGGCCAGTTTGCCGTGGCATACGGAGCTCCATCGCAGTCTTTAACACTGGTAGCATGCCGCGACAGCGTGGACGTGAACCGTATGTGCAGTTGACGGACTTTGAGCGAGGGCGTATAGTGGGCAAGCGGGAGGCCGGGTGGACGTACCGCCGAATTGCTCAACACGTGGGTCGTGAGGTCTCCACAGTACATCGATGTTGTCGCCAGTGGTCGGCGGAAGGTGCACGTGCCCGTCGACCTGGGACCGGACCGCAGCGACGCACGGATGCACTCCAAGACCGTAGGATCCTACGCAGTGCCGTAGGGGACCGCACCGCCACTTCCCAGCAAATTAGGGACACTGTTGCTCCTGGGGTATCGGCGAGGACCATTCGCAACCGTCTCCATGAAGCTGGGCTACGGTCCAGCACACCGTTAGGCCGTCTTCCGCTTACACCCCAACATCGTGCAGCCCGCCTCCAGTGGTGTCGCGACAGGCGTGAATGGAGGGACGAATGGAGACGTGTCGTCTTCAGCGATGAGAGTCGCTTCTGCCTTGGTGCCAATGATGGTCGTATGCGTGTTTGGCGCCGTGCAGGTGAGCGCCACAATCAGGACTGCATACGACCGAGGCACACAGGGCCAACACCCGGCATCATGGTGTGGGGAGCGATCTCCTACACTGGCCGTACACCTCTGGTGATCGTCGAGGGGACACTGAATAGTGCACGGTACATCCAAACCGTCATCGAACCCATCGTTCTACCATTCCTAGACCGGCAAGGGAACTTGCTGTTCCAACAGGACAATGCACGTCCGCATGTATCCCGTGCCACCCAACGTGCTCTAGAAGGTGTAAGTCAACTACCCTGGCCAGCAAGATCTCCGGATCTGTCCCCCATTGAGCATGTTTGGGACTGGATGAAGCGTCGTCTCACGCGGTCTGCACGTCCAGCACGAACGCTGGTCCAACTGAGGCGCCAGGTGGAAATGGCATGGCAAGCCGTTCCACAGGACTACATCCAGCATCTCTACGATCGTCTCCATGGGAGAATATCAGGCTGCATTGCTGCGAAAGGTGGATATACATTGTACTAGGGCCGACATTGTGCATGCTCTGTTGCCTGTGTCTATGTGCCTGTGGTTCTGTCAGTGTGATCATGTGATATGTCTGACCCTAGGAATGTGTCAATAAAGATTCCCCTTCCTGGGACAATGAATTCACTGTGTTCTTATTTCAATTTCCAGGAGTGTAGAATAAAGTGCACAGCCTTGTAATACAACGAAAAATCTACGTAATGTGACAGATTTGTTTACTCCTGTGCTGTAAAAGATAGTCCTATTGGGGAAAGAGTGAGTACGCTAATCCAAGTTTTATGTGAGATTTGGAAACTGCTCGATTTCTCCAGCTACAGCATGTTTATAACATATGAAGAAATGCAGATCGTAAAGGTTGACAGTGTTACATTTCTGGGACTACGACTCAATAATAAATTCAGTTGGAAAGAGCATACCACATTTTTTCACTCTATTATTTCATAAGGGAGCATATTCTGTGGTAACTCATCAAACATAGCAAAAGTTTTTTGCATGTAAAAGCGTGTAATAAAAATCGTTTGTGGTATAAATTCAAGAACATCATGTAGGAACCTGTTCAAGGAAATTTGTATTCTAATCACTGCTTCCTAGTATATTTGTTCCTTAACGAAATTTGTTACAAGTATTACCAACCAATACCTCAATACATAATATCAGTACTAGAAATAGGAACAGCAATCTACATAAAGACCTAAAATCACTTACCTTGGTCCAAAAGGGGTCCAATATTCAGGAACATGCATTTTCAATAAACTGCCAGGAAGTCCGCAACCATTAAAAACTTGGTTTCACATAAAGCACGATTTACAGTGTGTTTGAAAGACTTTTTGATACAGAAGTGTCTGATTCCACCCGTCATCAATATGCCGGAAATGGCTATTTTAAGTGTGTCCATGACGTCACTACACACACACACACACACACACACACACACACACACAAACGGCAACAAATACGAAGACACATATAAATAATACAATAACATCAACCACCAAAAATACAATCAAACCAACGGGACAACTGTGGGAAGTTGGGGGTTTTAGGGTGAGGACAAGCTAGTAAAAAAAAAAAAACACACCATGATCCCAAAACACAAAATGAAGAACAAAAAGAAAAAAATACAGCATTCTGCTACACCAACAAAAGTATGCAGGAATCGGGCACTTCCCTTGAACACTATAGGTCAACCACAGCTGACCATACCAAACCACCAATACCCAAAACTAAAAGCAGGAAAATTGGAATCGGACATTTTCCTTGACCTACAAAGGTAAACCTCAGATGATAATAGCAAAACATCAACACATACAACTATGAAAATGGGAATCGGTCATTTCCGGTGACCTATAAAGGTCCACCACAGCTACTGATGCCAAAAAACCAACACCTACAACTGCGAAAAATAAAACCACAATCCCAAAAGTCCACAAATCAATCATCCCTACATAAATTAAATCACATTCAATACTCGATAAATACACAAAACCTCACAGCTAGAAAAAAAATTCCGGCACTGCAAACTAGATCGGCCAGCCACCCCCCCCCCCCCCCTCCCCGCCCACACACACCCTCACAAAACCAACTCATAAACACCGTGCCGTAATGACATTCACACACCACAACACCTTTTTACGTCGAAGCAGACGGGTGGAAGCGGACGCTTCCATTGACCCCTCCTTCTACTCTGTAGATAAATATCGTAACAGAGACTGACAGACCAGCTTAGGTAAAAATTCTGCTATATTTCAGTTTTGACAGCACTTGGTTGCAACATTCAAGATCGGGTATTCTGTGTATGATAAATTTATTAAAAGTGCGTAACTGTGTTTTATTCTGACAGTGTATCAATTTTGTAAATATTAGCAGTTACTGTGATATATTCACATATTTTGACAATTTCCTGACAAATGATGAGGATAATAATTATTATATTCAACTGTATTATGTTATTCTTCCTGACATGTTATTTGTCATTCGCGATGGCCAGTGGCTATTTCCGAAGAAGTACGTAAATATTTGTTCGCTCCAGTAACTATCGTCTCTGAAATATCACCGGGGTCTAAGACTGGAGTCACTGTGTCAGGAACACAGGCACACAGTTATTCCGTTAGCAACTTCCAGGTTACCTGTAATGGTAGCCCGATAACTGCCAGAGAGCGAGAACTGTGAGCCAATAACGATAACTGCCAGAGGAAAATACCGATCTCTGACAGTTATTTCCATAGTCGCTCGAATTCCTTATGGTACCTCTCTTTATACTACCCGTCCAAGCTAAATTGACATATGAGGCGGTGCTTAAGGGAACGACCGTACTTGTTAATGCCTGTACTGCAGCTCCTATCAGTACCGCTCGGACATTAACTTTATTTAATTGTTTGTGCTAAAAGTAATGAAGACGCACGATATAGTACACAGTTCTTATCAACAGATGGCGCGCAGTCTCACAGTTATTCCCATGGCCTATAGAACGCCTTCCAAATGGTCTACCCTCTCCCTAGTTCCTAGCCAGATCTCCGATGAGTTGACGGGAAAGCGTAGTACGATCTTCGGTCAACAGATGGCGCGAGGCACTGTTGACATTAGACAGTTATTGAAATAACTGTCTGTATCAGAGGAACGGTTATCGCAGTAACCGTTACTTCTCAGTAACCGGTTATTTCTATCAGTTACGTTATTTTTTGCCACCTCTAGCACCTCGTATCTCCAAGCTGTGGCTACCCTGAGTACAAAGTCTCGTCTTTTTCCTTTTATCGCTCACAAGACCGTTATTCCACGAACCACACTAGTTCATTTAAATAACTTAAACAAGACATCTCAATATTGGAAAACATATTTTTTGTACGCTTGTACAGAAGTAGTTTCTAAGTCTGTGTCTTGTGTAATCAATCGCTCTATTTTATTTAAGTAATCTAATCAAAGCATCCAGATGTGGGAAATGATTACTTTTTTGTTCTGATTAAAAAAAGTAGTTGACAAGCCTATTACTTTTAAATCAGTTTGAGTCGTAAACACAAGTTTTATTTCGTGAAATATGGAGTATTATTTGATTAATTCGCTCAATATCGTGTCTATTGTAACAAGTCTGCTCTTGTACCCAGACTGATTAAAAGGACGAAATTATTTTGTAATCATTTTTCATGGAACACAGATTCCTACCATGAAGTTGTAATTTATTTGCTAACATGTAAGCTTTTATGACGTACATCCTCACATTATATTTATTAATAACGAACTTATCAGGGATCATTATGCTTTAGTCATGCCCCTTATCTTAAAGATGACTGCGAGATGCGAGAGAGTTTGATAGGTTTGATGATTGCGTGATGTAAATTTTCTGGGACGCTGAACAGACGTGGCGAACGGGGATTGCCATTTGGGAGTTTTTATCCGTTTTTAAAAGGGATGAGGAGGTAATGTGTCATAACTCTCTTATATTACTAAGCGATGTGTATGGTATTCTTCAGTCCGAAGACTGGCGAAAAAAGAGAAAGATACGCGAGCTATCCATGCTACTCTATCCTGTGCAAGCCTCTTCGTCTCCGAGTTGTTGTTGTTTTTTTTTTATCCTGACCAAACAACAAAACTCATCTACTGCTTTAAGTGTGTCATTTCTCTACCTAATTCTCTCAGCATCAGCTGATTTAATTCGACTACCTTCCATTATCTTTTTTTTTATTTTGTTGACGTTCATCTTATATCCTCCTTTCAGGACACTGTCCGTTCCGTTCAACTGCACCGAGCGAGGTGGCGCAGTGGTTAGCACACTGGACTCACATTCGAGAGGACGACGGTTCAATACCGCGTCCGGCCATCCTGATTTAGGTTTTCCGCGATTTCCCTAAATCGCTCCAGGCAAATGCCGGGATGGGTCCTTTGAAAGGGCACGGCCGTCTTCCTTCCCCATCCTTCCCTAATCCGATGAGACCGATGACCTTGCCGTCAGGTCTCCTTCACCAAACAACCCAACCCCCCCCCCCCCCCCCCCCGTTCAACTGCTCTTCCCAGTCTCTGACATAAAACAGTGTCATCGGCAAATCTCAAAGATTTTATTTGCTACTCCAAATTTTATTTTATTTCCTTTACTGCTTGCTCAGCATACAGACTGAATGGCATCGTAGATAAGCTACAACCCTGTCTCATTCCCTTCTCAACCACTTCTCATCACCTTTCATGCCCCTCGACTCTTAAGTGTCATCTGGTTTCTGTACAAGTTGCAAATAGTCTTTCACTCGCTTTATTTTGCCCCTGCTACCTTCATAATTTCAAAGAAAGTATTCCAGTCAACATAGTCAAAAAGATTTCTCCAAGTCTACAAATGCGCTATCAACTCATTTTTATGGTCAGTATTCTGCAGTTACATTTGCGCGCACTGGATCTGTGTGTTGGGAGAAAAAGCTTCACGCCCTGCTGGTGGTTCAGGCGTGCCTCGGCTGTCCCCTATGGACAGCGGGGCAGTCGGTAAATCTCATTACATCAACAGCCACGCCTCCCTGAGGGTTGGGCAACCGTGGGGTGAGTCGGGCTGCGGCGTGCTCCGAAGCTATTGTGTGAACGCGGCCAGCGCCGGTCTGTGTGCTAGTGTGTGGACGCAGAGCCCGCCTTGTCACGCCCTGGCCGACAATTTTGCTCTTCTGTGCTGCAAAAGACATCAAAGGCCCGGCCACAATGGCGTCTCTGTTTTCGCGCCAAATATTTAGTTTGCCCGGTGAGATTTGCATCGTGTCACCTAGCTCAGAGCAAGGACAGGCCCACCGACCAAAGTAACAATGCTTTAGTCCAGTGCCTACCTATTGACGGTAAAATGTGCGTCGTGTACGGAAAGAGCCGGATTTTTGCTGTCCTTTCTCCGATTTTTCGTAAATTTTGTGACATTTCTCGTCCGTGATGTTGAAAATAGCATGGCGTCGTCCCTCCACCTAGAATCTTTTGAAAGGTTAGAAGCAGGGCAAGAGGGAGGAATTTTTTGGGTGTTTGGGGATGGACTGCCAGGGCTGACGGAGGCTGTTTTCGAGCAGAGGTAAGTGTTTGCAGTCTGCAGAGCTCCATCCGTAATCTGAGCAGGCCGCTTCTGATACAATTTAGGTTCCTGAATTACTGACTTATTTCCAATTTATATTTGCTTTCTTTAATCTCGTGCCAATGAGCTACACAGGTAAATATAAACTACTGGCCATTAAAATTGCTACACCACGAAGATGACGTGCTACAGATGAGAAATTTAACCGCCAGGAAGAAGATGCTGTGATATGCAAATGATTAGCTTTTCAGCGCATTGACACAAGGTTGGCGCCGGTGGCGACACCTACAAGGTGCTGACATGAGGAAACTTTCCAATCGATTTCTCATACACAAACAGCAGTTGACCGGCGTTGCCTGGTGAAACGTCGTTGTGATGCCTCGTGTAAGGAGGAGAAATGCGTACCATCACGTTTCCGACTTTGTTAAAGATCGGATTGTAGCCTATCGCGATTGCGGTTTATCGTATTCCGACAATGCTGCTCGTGTTGGTCGAGATCCAATGACTGTTAGCATGATATGGAATCGGTGGGTTCACGAGGGTAATACGGAACGCCGTGCTGGATCCTAACGACCTCGAATCACTAGCAGGCATCTTATCTGATGGCTGTAACGGATCGTTCAGCCACGTCTGGATCCCTGAATCAACAGGTGGGGACGTTTGCAAGACAACAACCATCTGCACAAACAGTTCGAGAAGGTTTGCAGCAGCATGGACTATCAGCTCGGAGACCATGGCTGCGGTTACCCTTTGACGCTGCATCACAGACAGGAGCGCCTGCGATGGTGTGCTCAACGACGAACCTGGCTGCACGAATGGCAAAACGTCATTTTTTCGGATGAATCCAGGTTCTGTTTACGGCATCATGATGGTCGCATCCGTGTTTGGCGACATCACGGTGAACGCACATTGGAAGCATGTATTCGTCATCGCCATACTGGCGTATCACCCGGCGTGATGGTAAGGGGTGCCATTGGTTACACATCTCGGTCACCTCTCTTTCGCAGCGACGGCACTTTGAACAGTGGACGTTATTTCAGATGTGTTACGACCCGTGGGTCTACCCTTCATTCCATCCCTGCGAAACCATACATTTCAGCAGGATAATGGACGACCGCATGTTGCAGGTCCTGTACGCGCCTTTCTGGATACAGAAAATGTTCGACTGCTGCCCTGACCAGCACATTCTCCAGATCTCTCACCAATTGAAAACGTCTGGTCAATAGTGGCCGAGCAACTGGCTCGTCACAATACGCCAGTCACTACTCTTGATGAACTGTGGTATGGTGTTGAAGCTGCATGTACAGCTGTACCTGTACACGCCATCCAAGCTCTGTTTGACTCAATGCCCAAGCGTATCACAGCCAGAGGTGGTTGTTCTGGGTACTGATTTCTCAGGATCTATGTTTCCAAATTGCGTGAAAATTTAATCACATGTCAGTTCTAGTATAATATATTTTTCCAATGAATACCTGTTCATTATCTGCATTTTTTCTTGGTGTAGCAATTTTAATAGCCAGTAGTGTAGTTGTACTATAGCATCAGTGCAGTCTTCTTTCCAAAGTGTTCCTCCCCCAATGTTAGCCTCACTTTTTAGAATTCCGTGCCTCAATCGGTAAAAACGGAACCTTTACAGAATAGTTTTGTTATCCGTCCGTCTGTCTGTCTGTCTGTCTGTCTGTCTATCTGTCCATCTATCCCACTGTTAAAAACCCTTTTTCCCACTACGAGGTCTGTTTTAAGAAAGTCCGGAACTTTGTCCACAAAATTTTTCTCTCTTACTTTTTACCTATTGTGCACGGTCTCCTTCAAAATACTCTCCTCCACAACTGATACACCGCTCCCAAAACCGTTTACACTTCCGAAGGCAGTCTTGGTACGCCTCTTAATGGATCGCGCGCCGTCTTCGAATTTTCTTTTATCTCGCCTGTTGTTGCAAATCTTCGTCCTGTCACCGGGGTTTTAGACTTTTGAAGAAAAAAAAAAGTTCGCAGGGCCAGGTCTGGAGAGTACGGAGGATAAGGCAGCGCAGCGATTTCGTTCTTCGTGCACTTGTAACGCAGCAACAGGAATGAATGAGTGGGTGCGTTATCGTGATGCAAGAGCCATGAATTGACTCGCCAAATTTCAGACCGTTTTCTTCTCACATTTTCTCGCAGGCGTCGCAACACGTCCCCATAGTACTACCGACTAACGGTTTGTCCCTGCCCACGAATTCATGATGAACTAATTCTTCACAGTCAAAGAAAACTATCAGCGTGGCTTTGGCATTTGACCTGACCTGACAAGCTTTTTTCGGTCTTGGAGAACGTTTCTCGGCCCATTGTGAAGACTGAACCCTGTTCTCAACTTCATAGCCGTAGACCCACGTCTCACCACCAGTTATTATTCTCTTAAGGAACATCTCGTTCTCAATTGCGCGATCCACACGCTATTCACAGACTGCGAAGTGAAGGTTTTTCTGGTCTTGATTCACGAGCCGTAGGACGAACTTGGTGGCACACGATTCATTCAAACATACTGCGTCCGGATTTCGTGACATGATCCAAATGAAATGGATTCTTCTGTAATCTCTCGGAAAGTCTGTCTTCGATTGTCACGCACATTTTCGTTGACGTTACTGACGTGAGCGTCGCCGGCAGACGTCGAATGGCGTCGTGAACAAGGGTCATCTTTCCCGTGCGGCCATTTTTAAACCGTGTGAACCACTCGTAACACCGAGTACGGCTTAAGCACTCACCATCGTATGCTTCCTGCATTATTTAGTGTGTCTCTGTAAAGGTTCTCTTCAGTTTCACGCAAAATTTAATACAGCTCTTTCTCACTCTGCCATCTCGAAATTCTCAACTGTGCAACATAACGTTCTACTCAATATAGCACTGTACAATAACAAACAGACATACAACAATGAAACTTCCGGCAGTTGCTAATTAAACACAGGCGTGTGCAGGGATGCCAGAGACACTTCGCTGCAGCACCCACCTGGTGCGAAATTACGAACGTTCCTAAATTTTTTGAACAGACCTCGTTCGTAACTGGTTGAAATTTATGTCACATACAGAGGTTTACGGTAATGAAGATTCTAAGTCAAAGCAGTCAAAAGATACGGCCATGTAAGTCGCATATTTTAATACGGCTGTTTAATAAGTCACGGCTGCAAAATACTAACACGAATTCTTTACAGACGAATGGAAAAACTGGTAGAAGGCGACCTCGGGTAGATTAGTTTGGATTCCGTAGAAATGTTGGAACACGTGAGGCAATGCTAACCCAACGACTTAGTAGAAAACAGATTACGGAAAGGCAAGCCTACATTTTTAGCACTTGTAGACTTAGAGAAAGCTTTCAAATTCTGAAGGTGGCAGGGGTAAAATACAGGGAGCGAAAGGCAATTTACAATTTGTACAGAAACCAGATGACAGTTACAAGAGTCGAAGAGCACGAGAGAGAAGCAGTGCTTGGGAAGGGAGTGAGACAGGGTTGTAGCCTATCCCCGATGTTATTCAATCTATATACTGAACAATCGGTAAAGGAAACAAAGAAAAAATTTGGAGTAGGAATTAAAATCCATGGAGAAGAATTAAAAACTTTGTGATTTGCCGATAACATTGTAATTCTGTCAGAGACAGCAAAGGACCTGGAAGAGCAGTAGAACGGAATGGACAGTCTCTTGAAAGGAGGATATGAGATGAACATCAACAAAATCAAAACGAAGATAATGGAATGTAGTCGAATTAAATCAGGTGATGCTGAGGGAAAAGGTTAGGAAATGAGACACTTAAAGTAGCGATGAGTTTTACTATTTGGGGAGCAAAATAAATGACGATGGTCGAAGTAGAAAGGATATAAAATGTAGACTGGCAATGCCAAGGAAGGTATTTCTGAAGAAGAGGAGTTTGTTAACATCGAGTATAGATCTAAGTGTCAGGAAGACCTCTCTGAAAGTAGTTGTATGGAGTGTAGCCATGTATGGAAGTGAAACATCGACGATAAATGCTTTAGAAAAGAACGGAATAGAAGTTTTCGAAATTTGGTGCTACAGAAGAATGCAGAAGATTACATGGGTAGATCACGTAACTAATGAGGAGTACTGAATAGAACTGGGGAGAAGAGGAATTTGTGGCGCAACTTGACTAGAAGAAGGGATCGGTTGGTAGGACATGTTCTGAGGCATCAAGGGATCACCAATTTAATGATGGATGGCAGTGTGAAAGGAGACTAAAAGATGAATACACAAGCATATTCAGATGGATGTAGGTTGCAGTAGGTACTTGAAGATGAAGAAGGCTGCACGGGATAGAGTAGCATGGAGAGCTGCATCAAACCAGTCTCTAAACTGAAGACTACCACATACCACATACACTTTAATACTCCCAAACTCACTCATCAAAAGCTATAGTGCACTTCCCGTTGGCCTGAAGTCATGATATTTGACAGAAAGGAAGCTTTCGCAGTAGAACCAAAGGAAAAAATTCGAAAACTGTAAATTTTTGTCATTTCTTATCTAGCTCTCTATTTATCCGTATGTTAAGACCCCCTTTTCTCAGGAACGGGTGGACATACTAATTTGAAATTTATGTTACATAACTAACGCCTACAGTCCCTTGGTGGTGTACAAAACTGGAGCTTCTAAGTCAATGCAGTGAGAAGATACGGCCATTTATACTACGTATTTTGATGCTCGCAGATCTACTCATCAAAACCTACAGCTTACTTCCCGTTGATCTAAAATGACGAAATTTGACAAGTAATGTTCCATTGTACAAGTAAAGGGAAAAATCCTAAAATTGTTAATTTGTCATCTTGCATCAAACTTGAAATTAAAACAATCAGTAGTTCTGTATTCAGACTGACTGGGTCGCAATGGTAAAAATCAGACATCAGCCGAGGAATGGTTTTATTGCTCATACGACGCGTTTCGGAATTTATCCTATCCAGGTGCGATTACTTCGCGCAGATATGGCTAAGTTTGCGAATGTTTATTTCACAGGCAATTTGAAACGTCATTTAACAGCATTACAAAAATTGAGTTTCCTTATATCACTAGTAGGGGAGGAACTGTTGAATGTACGTTGTGCAAATCACAATTTGCTATTGGACCTGGTGGAAGGTCTGACACTGTGAATCACGTTAAGATGAAGAAACACCGATCGGCTGTCCAAACGAAAAGTGGAAATAAAAGTATGAGTGAGTACTAGGTAAAAGTTAAAAACAGTAACTGAAAAGGGTACCGTGGCCAATTGGCGGCGCAAGAACCTACATTTGCCTACTATAGTGCAGTGCATAGTTTTAAGTCAATGAATTGTACTACAGCATTTATTAAAAAAACTTTTCAGTCCTAAATTCACACGTAGACACAAAAAATGTAATAAATCATTTCAAATTTTATTGTACCGTATTCAGCTCAGCAGGTTTTAAGTGAACTGAAAAGTGCTCGATTCATTTCGGTAATGACCGATACATCAAATCATCTGGATTTGAAATTAGTTCCTCTCTTTGTCAGGTATTTTTACTCTGAAAATGAGATCATGGTGAAAGTGCTCAAATTGGTTAATTTCTCTGGAGAAACTTCAGATTTACTTCAGAATTATGTGCTGGAGATTTTAAAAACATATAAACTTGAAGGAAAAGTCGTTACAGTTTCTGCAGACAACACTAACGCCACGTTTGGTGGTAAGCAGAGAAAAGACAAAAACAATGTGTTCTATAAACTGCAATAGAAAACAGGTTACAATGTAGTAGGTGTTGGCTGCCCAGCACATGTAATGCACAGTTCTACACAAAATGGCTCAGATTGCTTGCCCATCGACTGCTAATTAACTGGGAACAAAATCTACCGCCATTCCCACATATTTACAGCTAGTCAAATCTCTCGAGTCATTCTGTAAGTTTACTGAAACCTAGTATAAACCTATTCTCTGGCACAGCAAGACAGGATGGCTAACGCTGCTACAGGCATTGGAAAAGGTTACAGAGATATTTTGTGCTTTAAAACCCTATTTCATTTCCATTGACAAGTGTCCTGTCATCCTTAAACAATTCTTTGAAAACCCTCTGTCTGTTGTTCTTCTATATTTTCTTGTTAGCCAGCTAAATCTTTCTCCACAACAATTAAATTATTGAGAAACAAGAAATCACAGAACTGGAAGTGTAACAAGAAATAAACAAATTACTGGGCACATTACAGTGTATAAAGTCTGAAAGATTTCTCATATCCTTTGTATACGAGCAGCTAAGAAAACTGGGAGAAAAGGGTGAAGTTACTTTTGTAGAATTACATAGTTATGATGATATCTTCTGCAACTCTTGCACTGAGTACATCAATGAATGGTAGTTATCATTTATCGCAGTTTTTAAAGCATTTGGTTGAGTGAGCACTGAAAATGATTAGCTACAGTGGAAAGATATTCAGGATTGTTGTGCTTTTGTTGGAGTAATTTTTCCAAATTTTTCTGTTATGAATTTTCGTGTGTACAGAACTTAATGAAAAGTGAAACAGGAAACAATAAAAGTATCAGTGCAATGTGATGCAAAATGTTTGGCTACTTCAATAGCAAAAATATTAACATGAAAAAACATGACTCATTAGGTGGAATTTTGGCTGGCAGTTCCTGGGCCAAACGCTGCTGTGGAACGTGTGTTTTCCTTAGTGAACTCTTTATGGTCAAATGGAAAAAAAAAACAGAACGAAAATTGAAACAGTGAAGGCCTTGCCCACTGTCAAACCACACTTCAGTAGTGTGTCATGTGCTGACTTTTATGACACAATATCAAAAGGAAATGCACTTTTTGATCAAATACATAAAGTGAAAATTATGTAACAGTGCGGCAGAATAACTGTGAAAACTTAGTTGGATCATCTGAGTTCAAGATTTAAAGGCAAATTATGGCCATTAAATTATGTCAATACAATCTGTGTCCCGTTCTGTCCTTATTTGTCCCAGTTTTTTCTAGGCTTTTTTTAAATGTCCCCTTTTTTTTAATAAAAATGAAATGGATACCCTAACCTACACAGGCAGCCTTGGCATTCTACATCTTCATCTACGTGATTACTCTGCTATTCACAATAAAGTGCCTGGCAGAGGGTTCACTGAACTCCTTAAAGCTGTCTCGCTACCATTCCACTCACGAACGGCGCGCGAGAGAAACAAGCACTTAAATTTTTCTGTGTGAGCCCTGGTTTCTCTTATTTAATCGTGATGATCATTTCTCGCTACGTAGGAGGGTGCCAACAGAAAGTTTTCGCAATCGGAGGAAAAAACTGGTGATTGAAATTTCATGAGAAGATCCCGTCGAAACGAAAAACGCCTTTGTTTTAATGATTGCCACTCCAATTCACCTATCATGTCTGTGGTACTATCTCCTCTATTTCGCGAGAATACAAAACGAGCTGCCCTTCTTTGAACTTTTTCGACGTCATCCGTCAGTCTCATCTGATGCGGATCACACATCGCACAACAATACTCCAGAATAGGGCGTGTTATAAGCAGTCTCTTTAGTAGACCTGTTGCACCTTCTAAGTGTTCTGCCAACGAATCGCAGTTTTTCGTTTGCTCTACCCACAATATTATCTATGTGATCGTTCCAGTTTAGGTTATTTGTAATTGTAATCCCTAAGTATTTAACTGAATTTACAGCCTTCAGATTTGTGTGACTTATCACGTAAGCGGAATTTAGCGGATTTCATTTAGTTCTCATGTGAATAACTTCACACTTTTCTTTATTCAGGGTCAATTGCCACGTTTCGCAACATACAGATATCTTGTCTAAATCAGTTCCAATTCGTTTTGGTCACCTGATGACTTTACAAGACGGTAAGTGACAGCATCATCTGCAAACAATCTAAGAGGTCTACTCAGATTGTCTCCTATGGCGTTAACATAGATCAGGAACAACAGAGGACCTATAACACTTCCTTGGGGAACACTGGATATTTCTTCTGTTTTAATCGATGACTTTCCGTCTATTACTATGTACTGTGACATTTCTGACAGGAAATGACAAATCCAGTCGCATAACTGAGGCCATATTCCATAGGCACGCTATTTGGTTAGAAGACGCTAGTGAGGAACGGTGTCGAAAGCCTTCTGGAAATCTAAAAATATGGAATCAATTTGACATTCCCTTCGATAGCACTCATTACTTCGAGAGTATAAAGAGCTAGAAGTGTTTTACAAGAACGATATTTTCTGAATCCGTGCCGACTGTGTCAATAAATCGTTTTCTTCGAGGTAATTCCTAATGTTCGAACACAGTATATGTTCCAAAAACCTAACGCAGATCGACGTTAGTGATGTGGGACTGTAATTCGGGGGAATTCTCCTACTTCCCTTTTTGGGTATTGGTGTGACTTGAGCAATTTTCCAGTCTTTAGGTACGGATCTTTCTGTGAGCGAGTGGTTGTATATAATTCCTAAATATGGAGCTATTTTATCATCATACTCTGGGAGGAACCTGACTCGTACACAATGTGGACCGGAAGCCTTGCCTTCATTAAGTGATTTAAGCTGCTTTGCTACACAGAGGATGTCTACTTCTATGTTTCTCGTCTTGGCAGTTGTTTTTGAATGGAATTCAGGAATATTTACTTCGTCTTCTTTGGTGAAGGAGTTTCGGAAAACTGTGTTTAATAACTCTGCTTTAGTGGCACTGTCATCAGTGACTTCACAAAAACAGACAATGTCTCATGGGATAACAGCAATCAGTGATTTTATAATGTTACTTAAAAACAGTCTTGATTGCAATTTTTTTTATTCATATTTCAGTTACAGGAGTAACCCGTCCAAATCCAGCAATTTTCACATGCTACGTACATGTGACGTAGTATGTGAAAATTGCTGGATTTGGACGGGTTACTCCTGTAACTGAAATATCAGATCTGAAGACGGTTCTGAATGAACCGAAACCGGTCATATGAATAAAAAAAATTGCAATCAAGACGGTTTTTAAGTAACATCAGTGACTTCACCGTTGTTATCGCGCAGTGAAGGCATTGATTGCGTCTGGCCTCTGATGTGCTTTATGTATGACCAGAATCTCATTGGGTTTTCTGCCAGATTCCGAGACAGAATTTCGTTGTGAAAATTATTAAAAGCATCTCGCATTGACGTACGCTCCATATTTCGAACTTCTGCAAAACTTTGCCAATCTTGGGGATTTTGCGTTCTGTTGAATTTGGCTTTCTTTTTTCGTTGCTTCTGTAACAGCGATCTGACTCGTTTTGTGTACCATGGAGGATCAGCACAATCACTTATTAATTTATGTGGTATATGATTCTCAACTGCCGTCGATACTATCTCTTTGAAATCATTCCACATCTTTTCTACGCTTACATGATCAGATCGCAAGGAGTGAAGACTGTCTCTTAAAAAGGCGTTAAGAGCATTTTTATCAGCTCTTTTTTTTAATAGAAAGACTGCGTTTCTTTTTGATGGTTGTGGGTGTTACTGTATTCGGCCTAGCAGCAACTGCCCTGTGATCGCTAGTCCCTGTAAACGCCACGATACTCCTATTTGTCCACGATTATTTGTTGCTAAGTGGTCAAGTATGCTTTCGCAGCAATTTATGCTTTGCGTGCGCTCATGAGCTAATTGTTCAAAATAATTTTCTGAGAAAGCATTCAGCACAATTTCGGATGAAATCATTCAGCACGATTTCGGATGACGTTTTATGCCTGCAGTCGGCTTTAAACGTATAATTTTTCCAGTCTGTCTAGGGTAGATTGAAGCCACCACCGATTATAATTGTATGAGTGTGGTACCTGTCTGAAATGAGACTCAAGTTTTCTTTGAACTGTTCAGCAACTAATTCTTCTGAGTCGGGGGTCGGTGAAACGATCAAATTAATAGTTTAGTCCGTTTATCAAGTATAACTTCTACCCATACTATTTCGCAGGAACTATCTATTTTAAGTTCACAACAAGGTAAACGACTTCTGACAGTAACAAATACTCCACTACTAACTGTATTTAATATATTTTTTCTGGACAGTGTTAAGTCATTTGAAAAAAATTCGTCTGAACTTATTTCCGGCTTTAGCCACCTTTCTATACCTGTAACTATTTGAGATTCAGTGCTTTTTATTAGGGCCTGCAGCTCTGGTTCTTTCCTAACACAACTGCGGCAATTTACAACTACAATATCGACCGTTCCTGCAACTACCTTACTGTGTTTTACCTACCCCTTCTGGACGACCGCCCTTTCTGTGATTTCCTGAGACGCTCTAACCTAAAAAAAAACGCCCAGTCCCTTCCACACAGCCTCCGCTACCCGTGTAGCCGCTTCCTGTGCGCAGTGGACTCCTGGCCTATTCAGCAGAACCCGGAAACCCACTACAGTCCAGTCAAATAGTAGATATACCTTGCAAAAGGTGGGGTAGCAGAGTTTATTTTTTCAACTCGTTCATATGGTTGGAAAGATTAGAAAACCGAGTTTTGCCAACAACATTTCGCTTGGGAAAACTTTCTGCAGCCAAAAAACTTCGAAAATTTCGGACTTTTTTCAGTTTTTTCAAAATATCTCAATTTCATTTGCTCCTATCGCTTTAACGTCTAGTTTCATTTTTAAAGAGCACAAAATTCTCTATAAATATGATTCTTGCCATTTTTTTCTACTCCCAATATCTAAGGCGCTACAGCGCCTCAAAAAACACCACTTTTTTCAAATTTTGAGCATAGTGGCAAGATACCTTATTTTTGAACAGTACTTTTTCAGTTTCTGTTTGTGTAGTATAAATACATTATACATCATGTTATAAGTTGGAATTTACCACCTCGCTTTCAGGTATTCAATTTCTCTGCATGCAACATGGGGATTGCTGGGCAACCAACTATTGTGATTCTTACATCACTACCTGAAGTTCACTAGGGGCCACCTCAGACCTGGTATTTGTAAAACTATAAAGATAAAAATACATCATTAAGACACACACACACACAACACACACACACACACACACACACACACACACACACACACGCACACACACACACACACAAAATAAATTGTCTCAGGAAACGGAACTATTATTAGCTGCAATAGGCAACCTAATTAGGTAGTTAATTATTCTGGTGTATAAAAGAGACACAGTTGACATTAAAAATAAGTAGCTTTATTACAATTACAATGCATTGCCAGTCACTAAAAAATGTTGACAGTTCTGGGTGTGTAATACTTGTAATATTGCACTTAAGCACACTTGAGACATATATGAGCATCACTTCCAACGTTTTGATGGGCCAGGTTCCTCAGTGTCACCAGGAATACCTTGAGTTACGGATTCAGCGTCTGTACATAGAGATGATCCCAGACTGACCTCTTCTTTAAACAGCGAGTCAACCTCAGCAAGTTCTTTGGTTTCGTCAGCGGTTTCCTCAACATCCTCCATGACATCTTCTTCACTGTCTTCATATAAAAATTTTGGCTCGTTTTCACAGTTGACCCCAATACATTTCTTGGAAATTGAAGAACATTTCAAACCCGCTTTTCTGGAGGAGCACGCTCCGCCACAGTTCAGCTTGCATGAGCATGAAACAATGTGAAGAAGTGCTTCAGGTGCTGGATCTTGGCTCATTATAACGGGTATTGGATCGTGGTCACTGTGATTCCAGCCCCATTTCGCAGGAGGTTCCCATTTTCCCATCCAACCTTGGACTTGTTGGTAAGTCCGCAACGAATGATGTTGTGCAGCATCTTGTGTAGGTGGCAACCGTGCAAGATTCAGTTTGCTTTTTGTGGCAGACTTGGCGAATAGCTGGTACCGCAAATGGTCTAGTGTGTTGGTACTGCTGACACCTCCACTATACAATGCGATAGTAACCTGTTCTCCTGCAGTTATTCTTTCTTCACGGGTAACATGTGGTTTATTGAACGTGCAACGCGCTGATGTTAGATGTTCATTTTTCGCAACAATATTGCAGCACTTAAATTTTTCCTAGACCAAAAAAAGCAGATGTTGTATCACATCCGCTAAAGGCGTGAGTGAACAGAATATATTCACTGTCAAACTTATAAGATGCAGTGGAAAACCACTTGTCTTCTGCATTTTCTCTTCCTGGCTTTAAGAAAAATAAGTTTTCAATGCCTTTCCCCAAACCGGTCATGAGCTCAAGCAGGTCAACATCTTTTCCTACAATGACAACACTTCCAAAACCTTTGGTTCTTGAAATGGCAGATGTTCCAATTATAACGTCAGCATCTTCTTGTGCCTGGTGCACTTCAATGCTACACTCCAGAAATTCCATTTTAAGAAGTGTGATCAAACGCAACTTGTTTCGTTCGTTGTACAAGTACTTGTCCTGAGGGACTTGGTTCACCGTCTCTGATTCAACCACAACGTCAACCTAAGAATGTTGTTTGTACCTACGAATCCTCTCAGTACTCTTTGTGCTACATTTGTCTCCCTCACATGGATACCCATCAAATACAATAGCAAATTGAGATCCAAAATGACGATGCAGGTAAGAAACATAGCTTTGGGCTATTGACTTGGAGCAAACTCTTCGAGTTCGAGTCACTTTGTGGATAAGGTACCCTCCATCAATGACAAAAAATTTACTCGGTCCAGCTGACTTCACATCTTCCACTGGAACGAATGCATTGTAGAATGAATAATGGCTCTGAGCACTATGGGACTCAACTGCTGTGGTCATCAGTCCCCTAGAACTTAGAACTACTTAAACCTAACTAACCTAAGGACATCACACACAACCATGCCCGAGGCAGGATTCGAACCTGCGACCGTAGCAGTCGCACGGTTCCGGACTGCGCGCCTAGAACCGCGAGACACCGCGGCCGGCATTGTAGAATGAAGATTTTGTTCCTTTTCACATGCCTTTTTCTGAGAATAGGGACATTGGGTAAGGAGCAAGTTCAGATTTCAGAAAGGCTTTTAACTCTTCTTCACTTTGTTTCATTAAACAAATCCTTTGGAAAAGAGTTAAAGGATCAACAGGAGTAATTTTTGTGCTCCCAGCTTTTACAGAATTGAACGCAGAAACAGAATTGAACGCAGAAAGTAGAGTCACAACTTTATCTTTTCTACGGAGCTTAACATCGTGGAAATTGTCACCAACTATTCTTTGTTCGAAATTTGAAAAATTGGTATTTCGACGCGCCGTAGCGCCTGAGATACTGGGAGTAGAAAAAAATGGTAAGAATTTGTAGAGAATTTTGTGCTCTTTAAAAAATAAAATAGACGTCAAAGCGATAGGAGCAAATGAAACTGAGATATTATGAAAAAACTGAAAAAAGTCCGAAATTTTCGAAGTTTTTTGACTGCAGAAAGTTTTCCCAAGAGAAATTTTGTTGGCAAAACTCGGTTTTCTAACCTTTACAACAATATGAACGAGTTAAAAAAATAAAATCTTCTACCCCCACCTTTTGCAAGGTACAGGCTTTTTTTCTGACAGTTTCACTGGACTACTATCTGATGGCGCAAGTCAAGGAATCGGCAGCCTACACAGTCACAGAGCCGCGTGAACTCCTGATTCAAACCCTCCAATCGTCTTTGCACCATAGCACCACAATCGGTTCCATTGACGATGCTGCAGATGATGAGCTCCACCTTAAATCTCGCAAGCAAGACTGGCAATCTTTACCATTTCCGCTAGCCATCCAAAACCAGAGAGAATCGCCACCGATCCAAAGTGACACACGTCACTGGTACCGACATGAGCCACCAATTGCAGTTGGCTGCACCCCATACTCTTCATGGCATCCGGAAACACCCTTTCCACATCCGGAATGACTCCCCCCAGTATGCACACAGAGTGCACACTGTCTTCCCTCTCCTCCTTGGCAGCTATGTTCCTACAGGCCCTATCAGGCGCCTAACGTTGGAGCTCCCAACTACCAGCAAACCCACCCTCAGTGAATGGCCAGACCCTGCGGGCCAACAAGCTTCCTCTAAAACAGCGTGGATGACTGCATCCGGCTTAGAGACTTCCTCAGCCACAGATAACGCCCGAAACCTTTTCACAAACGAACCAGGGAGGCCCTACGATCAGCCCCTCGGAGAAATTTTCGCTGTCTGCCAGACTTTGGAATTATCTCCCACTCGACTACCAGTGAGGGGTCAACCTCAGTACAAGTGCAAGTATCCCCGATTGTGATACACGTGCCATGTGCTGGACGTCTGGACGTCCCTCGCATCCCCGTGTCTGACCCCCCACTGTGATGCTCCTTGGTAGCAGCCTCGAGCTGTGTGACAGAAGCCAACACAGCCTGGAGCTGTGAGCGGAGGGCCGCCATTTCGTCTCGCATCTGTAAACAACAATCACAGTTCCTAACCATTACTGAAGTTGCTCCTGTTTGAAGCTCATAAAAATATGTAACAAATGAACGATGTACTCTGCTTATTAGCAGCAGGAACTCTACGTCCTCTCTCACTAACAGTCCAACCGACACTGAACTACATTTACCAAAACAAACAAACAAGCCTGTATGATACAAGGGTCGATAACAACGGCGGTCCTGTAAGCTACACTGTTATTAAAATAAAAGGTTGTGCCCAGTAAGCACTCGAAAAGGCCAGAAATTACAAACATAAATTAGTAACTACACAGGTAGCTGTAAATAAGTCGCTCCTGTTAGAAGCTCATAAAAATATATAACAAATCAACAGTGTACTCACCTTATTAGGAGCAGGAACTTGAGGTACTCTGTCATTGATGATCTAACGGACATAAGTTGTCATCGGGACTTACCAGCAGTGACCTCCTGAAGATAGTACGCAGATGGATCATCGAAGTATCGATTCATGTTCATTTTACGATCCAGCAGCAAATCCGAGGACATTATCCACAACTTATTGGATTTTTTATTCTCGAAACATATTTGTTAATTAAAATATTGATACATCTAGTATTAAATTTATAAAATATCTTCCAGTCCATTAGGCCATCTGGTACAGCAACCAAATGTGGAATATTTGAATTGAAAACAGCCTTGGTTGCAATTAATTATTTTATTAGCAATGCGCTTCGCCTTCGTGGGGTATCTTATTATCTTTCAGATAACCTGAAGATGCCTCACGAAGTTAGAACACATTGTTAATAAATAAAAAAACTGCAATAAAGACTGTTTTAAATCCAAAAATTAAATCAGTATTTTGGTGTACATATTAACCATACTGTGTCTGATTTTGATTTTCATATTTTTGTTGTGAAACTCTTTTTAGTATTCTTTCACCCTTCCATCTCCATGTGAACACAGTTTTATCAATCTTCTGCAATACATATATAAATTGAAGTTCACACCATGGTTTCTGTCTGTTTGTTTGGGTTACCTCAGGAACTACTGTAGTAATTTTGATATGGTGTTCATCAATAGAAAGACTATATTTTGACTAAAGTTCAGTCTTGATCACACCATTTATGTCTCAATAACATGTCATTGAGACATAAATGGTGTGATCAAGACTAAACTTTAGTCGAAATATAATAATCTATTGATCACTGTATTCCAAAAACGTTTACCAAATTAATAGAAAGACTGATTCGTAAGGAAGGTGTGCATAATTAATAAATATGTCTTGCAAATTGGCTAAACTACGGTGTTGTGACAAGGATGCCATTGCCATCTAGTGGAGAATGGTAGAACGTCTTGGAATTGTTTGAGGCCACCTGACAAGTGACTGAGTGATGTAGTGCAGTAGTTGGCACACTGGGCTTGCATTCGGGAGGATGACGCTTCAAATCCCCACGCGGTCATTCTGCATGTCTTTCGTGATTTTCCTAAATTGCTCCCGGCAAATGCCGGGATGGTTCCTTTGTACAGAGCACAGCCAGTCTCCTTCCTTCCGAATGTAGTGCCAAGTAGGTGCGAGCTACCGCTTCTGGGATGCCAACGCGAGCTACCGCCGACTTCTTAAACGACCTACACTGCAAGATGTATTTTGATACGAGAAGATTTTTTTGTATGAAGTTAATGTTTATGGGATGTGAAGAGAAACGCGGAAAAAGCTCTCACATAAAGTGTAGTTCACCCGGACTGGAACTGGAGTCGGGTGCCCGGCTAGGGGGTTGGGACACCGCACCGAGTGACATTAGCACTGAGTGACACTTGCGCGGGCTCCTGTCAGACTAATGGGCTTTTCGCAGGTACAAACAGGCGCACTAAGAAGTCCAGCAGATCAGCACAGCTGCTCGTACGAGTTGGCCCGCGCTCACAGTATAGCAATCACGTATCGCTTCAGGGTGGCTTATTAACGCGTGTCGTCGAAAATTTATTTTTAAGACTTTTATTAGTGAATTTCATTGTCAGTTCTGATTATGTTGAATGCCATTGTCAGTCCTCATTAATACAACACTCTCATATTTCTTTTAATATTTTGATGTTGCATGGAACGAGGGGCAGCTGAGTAAGAAACACGGTACATCTTACGATTGTTGTCCCCTTATGATGACTCCTGTTTTAAGACGAAATTTAAATTGCAAATTTATATTTCGTTACCATTTTATCTGACCGTTAAACATGAATATTACTTAAGATTTTCGCTAAAGGATCAATGTCTGGTACCACTTTCCGATTAATGCTAATTCGAATATGTAACTAATGACGCAACTGTCACACAGTAGGTGTATAAGTTCTAACTGCAGACGAGATTCCACACTGTCAACATACCCGGAAATCAGCGAAACTGTGCAACGCTTTCCAAATTGAAAAACAGTATGGTACCTCGGGCTAACTGTAGACTTATTCGTTGAGTGTTCCTCTTGAAAACAAAAATGTAGTTCCACAGTAAAAATGTTTGGAAAATTATTGAGTCGTTTATTCATCTGCTCTCTCTCTTTGTTTCTCTCTTTTCCACATCGGCTTCTCGCTCTTCCTTTTCCAAGAGACCATAATCTATTTCTTGGAATCTATTCTAATGTTGTTTCGTTGCGTTCAAAGGTTTGAAGCACATTAATATAACACTAAGCATATCAAGACACGATCACATATAATAAACATATAGAGTTGGTATCCTGCATTGATTTATTGACGTTGATGCGTTTGTCCGTTTCGACGTTCCTAACCCGACCATCATGCTATTTTTATCCCTTTCAAAACAGCTACTCTCGATTTGAAAGGCAGACTCAACGCTAAAACCTCAAAAAAAAAAAAAAAATAGTGGCTAGTTGACATCTTCACAGTGTTTACTCGTAAATCCCGAAACGATTTGCCCGCATTCGAATCAAAGTGCGTCTAAGAAATATTTGAAATACGGATTGCGTAAGGGGCTGTGGCACACCGCAAGATGCCAAAGCTAATTTTTGATTTCTTCCACCATCAAACAGAATCACCTTTATTCTTGTCGTTAAAAAACAATTGCTTTGCCTGTTGACCGTATAAATATATATTCATGGAATACACTGAAGCCCTGTTCAGTACAATCAACACGCTGCAAGGAAACAGGCACTGGGCCGGCTTGATTGGCCGAGCGGTTCTAGGCGCCACTGTCTGGAACTGCGCGACTGCTACGGTCGCAGGTTCGAATCCTGCCTCGAGCATGGATGTGTGTGATGTCCTTAGGTCAGTTAGGTTTAAGTAGTGCTAAGTTCTAGAGGGCTGATGACCTCAGAAGTTACGTCCCATAGTGCTCAGAGCCATTTGAAACAGGCACTGGCTTACAATCAGATATCGCTACCACTGCGCCACCTCAAGAAGACTGTGAGCAGATTTTTATTTAGAAAATTCAAGAAAAAGGCTACCCTGATCCTGAAGTTACAAGAAGCAGCCCCATGCAAGCAGGAAGAAAGAATATTATGATTAATTTCAATGGGTACGTTTCTTGTAGTAATTTTCGTTTTTTGATAACATGTTACAATCCATTTTACAGTAAATTTGTTTCTCTAAGCTCATTGTCAATTTTTTAATCATTTACATAAACTAGTCTAAATGAAATTTTTGCATAAGTGTTTGCATACTTCCATGTATTAATATTTTCGAGAACATACTTATTTTATAATCACATTTATGTACCGGTAATTAAAGAAAATTTAAGGCTGAAATTTTACATAAACACCGAAAACAAATTATTAATATTTCTCACAAAATTAATACACAGAACAGTTAAATATGTCTTGTGGATGTACCTATAAAATCTGGCATGTGAAAGCTGTGGTGCGAGTACCAAAATTTGGTTACAAGGATACAATTAATATCACATTAAAAATGCAAAACTCGAAAACCTATGAAGTTATGGACTTCAAAATTTTGGTATTGCTACATGTTTACGTAATAGACACGATTTTGAAATTTGATTGCTGTCGGCAAAGCAGAAGAAAAATTAAATTTTTGGGTGGAGTCTCCCCAAAGGCATTGCGCCGTATCTGCTGTATGTTCGTTTCTAATGCTACGCCGAACCTATCTATGGTCAGCTCATTCCTTTGGAGGCAGCGCATTGTTTGCACTTCTCCTGCGCTACCACTCGGCCGTGCTGTGCTACGTGAGCAAATCTGATAGTGTTATCATTTTACCGCGAGCGCTCACAACCCAGGCAGCGAGCGAGCGTTAGCGCTCTTGCTCGCCTACCCGCATACTCAAGAGGCCTGCTGTAGTCGACGACATGTTTTACTAGGAATTAGTTTTAACACTCGCTGAAAGGTTGCAAAACTGCTACCAGTCACTTTTTTATGATAATTTATTTTGTATTTACCAATTTCCTCCTGGTTTTCTCATCTTCTAACGAACGGAGAAAGTATTGATTTAACTGAACGTCAATTGACTGCGTTTCTGCTGCAAAGATTTTGTATTCGGTGTTCGCCCATAAAGATTTTGATTCTAAGAACCTCTCAAGACGAATGCTGCGAATATTTCCTATAACAGGCTTAGCCTTTGAGATAGTCTAGTTATTCATTAGGCAATATTTTACAAATTTCAAGAGATTTTTAGCCGACAGTGTGTCGTTTCCAGAGAACAGCACGAAGAGGTAGTTTGTTTCAGTCCCCAATTAAATTTATTTACAATATTTACAAGATTGCCAATAATTACATTCAACTACTTTTCAAAACTTACAAATTTTTCATTGACTCTGACTTTTCTTCGTCATTTTAATTTCCGTGCGTACACTACACAAGTCACAAAAGATTTTAAGTTTCCATAAGTCTGGAGTTTCTTTAAAGCCTCTGGTACTGTTTCTTCACTCTTCATTCCTGATTCCCTTTTTTTTTCTTTTTTTTTAATTTTCCCATAAAAGTTTAAAATTAGTCGGTCAAACCAATGGCCATGGTACCCTGCATCTGCTCGAAGATTTTTCACTAATGAGAAAAAATTCGGATGAACTTTTGATATTAATGTACTTATTCTTCCGTTCCATTCTTCTTAAACGTTACTAGCGCTATGGTGCCATCGACTGCAATTTCACATCTCTCTTGCACATGTTCGTTACTGAGCCACTGGTCCACAAAATAGTCATAAAAGTCCTGAAGCTTCTGGTTTCCACGCGTGCTGGCTTCAATACGCACGCTACCATCGTCCAACATTTCCAGTGCAGATGTGCTGGAACGGAACACAGCGTATTTCCTCGTTTACCTTATAGGCTGGAACGAAGTCGCAACAATGAACTTGTTTCCACATACACTGATTAAAATGATAATTGCAACTAGTAATCTCTGTTCCAGGAAACAAACTGTTAGCAGCTTGGACGATAGCAATTTCGAAGTCCATCATCAGAGATGCTGGGTTTCATCAACGCAAGTTACTTTTAATGGCTTTAAAAATGTTCATAAGTTTCTCGCTTTTTATCTGGCAGCAAAGCGTAACAACGGGAATGGTGTTTGATCCTCACAAGAATTATTAAGGTGGCGAGGAGTATAAACAACTCTCTAAACTGCTTGTTGGAACTCTTGAACGTTCCGTCCAGAAAGAATGATACGCAGTTTGACAAACGCACGTTTCCCTTTTTGCTGGCAATGACCAGTGTTCTGTCATTCGATTCCCTGTTATCATATGCAAGTAAAAAATTAATACCATCATTCATCAGTATTTTTTTTTTTTTTTTTGGAAGAATTTTCGTCAGGTTCAAAATGGCTCTGAGCACTATGGGACTCAACTGCTGTGGTCATCAGTCCCCTAGAACTTAGAACTACTTAAACCTAACTAACGTAAGGACATCACACACATCCATGCCCGAGGCAGGATTCGAACATGCGACCGTAGCAGTCGCACGGTTCCGGACTGCGCGCCTAGAACCGCGAGACCACCGCGGCCGGCTCTCCTTTGCAGTTGGGCGAACTACACAGCAGTAAGATTCCACTTGGGTAGTCGGGGTGCCACGATAGCTCACACCTCCCGCCATTGCCGAGAGATGTCACTCTAAATGCCAATCAAATATGGAGCAGGTAACATTTGTGGCTTCCGGTAAGATTCTTGACGTATGCTGCGTAAGTCTTTTAAGTTACATAAAAGTTAAACCATTCAGTTACATAACGTTGTTCTCTGAATTTTTATCAAAATTCTTATATAGTGGCCTGTAAACAGTACTACCGCTAAGTCAGACGTCCAGTCGTAGATACTTAGTCTTCCAGTGCTAAGCTGGGACGGGTTACTGTTGTATTATAACCATGACTTTCATCCACACAGAACAGGCAGTCTGTGAGAGTGCTTGAGTACAAGCTTGATCCACTTGTAGGTGCTGCGTGGTAATAATCAATCGCGGTGGGGGTGGTGGTGGTTAGTGTTTAACGTCCCGTCGACAACGAGGTCATTAGAGACGGAGCGCAAGCTCGGGTTATGGAAGGATTGGGAAGGAAATCGGCCGTGCCCTTTCAAAGGAACCATCCCGGCATTTGCCTGAAACGATTTAGGGAAATCACGGAAAACCTAAATTAGGATGGTCGGAGACGGGATTGAACCGTCGTCCTCCCGAATGCGAGAATAATCAATCGCACTCACGCCACTTACTGTGAATACTTTTACTCTCGCAACGTATACACAACGCGTGTAGCATAGAGCGCGTACTACAGATAATTGATCTTCCAAAGATACAGCTGATATTGCTGCGGTAGGGCAGCGATATTATTGGGTTCAAATGGCTCTGAGCACTATGGGACATAACATCTATGGTCATCAGTCCCCTAGAACTTAGAACTACTTAAACCTAACTAACCTAAGGACATCACACAACGCCCAGTCATCACGAGGCAGAGAAAATCCCTGACCCCGCCGGGAATTATATTATTTGGGGGCGTTCTACGTTCCCCCACACTGAATCACGCTGAAAACTGCCCTTCGGCGTCATTGGAAATTTTAGTAATATCAGATTCGTAAAACGCTTTGTAATTCTGGCGTAGTATTTGACGCCGCAAGAGTGACGTCACAAGCCGTTATGATAAAATAAACCGCCTCAGATAATGGAGGACAGTTGTGGAAAGTTCTGGAGAATGTTCAATTAGTTAAGCCAGTTACAAGAGCAGCCGATTCAGACGATTCATTTCTATCAAACTATAGGAATACACCGCTGAAGTGGAACAAATGTCTGTGATTTATACTGAACGATAATGAACAAACATTACAGAAAGGTTTTGTTTATTTTTCAAGCGTTTGAAATCGTTTCAAACATCAGATGGCGCTATGGAACTGCAACCCTGAAGAAACCAACGACCACAAGATAAGTGGAAATAAAACCACTAGAGATGTGGATTTGAGAATCTACTGGGGGCTCGACTTTTAGAAACAAAACAAAATAGAGTCTCCAACATTCCATCCCATGTAACACTGCCGTGGCAAGATGTTACGGTTGCGCAATCAACGTAATGGCGACAGTGACATTCTTCGTCGACAAGAGAGAGGAAGTAGTGACGTCAGCGCCGCAAAGTAGGCTTGTCAGCCGCGAGGGCGCCCGTGGTTTCCGTTAGCTGCCAACTGCAGGCGCGACGAAATGCCGTCACTCTGCAGGTCCTTCTCACCATGGCTCACTGTGAGCTCCTTGGCAGCTCGTGAAGCCAGTCCACATGCTACGATTCGCCTGCAGAAACCAGCTGGCGCAGGTTTCGTGCGCCTACCTGCAGTCTTCTAATTTCCTTTCAATTCTGTCTCCTAGTCTACGAGGGTGAATTTGATAAGTATGGTAAATTTCCTTGAAATAATGGAACATTTCTGTTGCACCTTCATGGTTCGTAAGATTATTTCAAGGATTGTACAAGGAATTTCAACAATGTACGCTTACTTACATCATGTGCTCGGTTTTGTTGCAATAAACTATACACTTCTCACGGTTCGGTCCAGCTTTTTATCTCTGATGCTGATCCCCAGTTGTTTTGAAGCTGAAATCGACCAAACAACAGTACACGAACTTACAGGGTTTATACTGTGAATAAGCAAAGAATCCAAACATAGTTAACTAATCAGGAATGAGTTAAGTAAGGGACTACTGGAAATAGAGATGTGACGGGGCAGGAGCGAAGGATGAATTTATTTAACCTTTTAGAAATCAATGAATCTTTTATTTTAAAAATAAACTGCAGTCTTGGGTGATATGTCAAGGAATTCGTTGTGTTATGGCACTTTCATGTCTTCATCACTTCATCGACACACATACTTCAAAGAAATTGTCCCTCCTTGTCCTTGTGATTTTTGCTGTGTTCCACTTTCTGATGAGACGTCCTATACATGCAGATAATGGTGAGTTCACCTGTAAGGATAAAAACGAATGAGTTCAACCAGTTATTTGAAAATGTAACACTTACGAGGTGTGATCAATAAATTCGGTGAATAATTTTATTAGAAACAAAGCAATAAGCTTACATGGGATTTGACTGAACCTCCTACAAAGTACTCTCCTTGGCTAGCAATGCACTTATCCCATGACTGGAAGCATTTCTGGAAGGATTCTTTCGGAACGGTGCTGAGACGCTGTATCGTGGCCCTTCCAGTGTCACGAGTCGTGTCAAAACTTTTTCCTTGAGCACGGTTTTAACTTTGGGGAGAGCCGTAAGTCGCCTGGTCCCAGATTTGGTGAGTAACCCAGATGCGGCCAGAGAGGAAAACTATTTCCGACAAAAAAACTCGCGAACCAAAGCCGAGGTGTGACACGGCGTGTTTTCGTGATGAAGTAAGAAGCCATTAGCCAATTTTTCTGGTCTCAGTCTTCGAATATCGTTTCGCAGACGTTATAGTACGCCGTTATAAAATTCGGCATTTACTCTTCCCCTCGGAACGATCTCTGATTGTACTATACCCTCAATATCGAAGAAAACAATGAGCAAGTCCTTGATATTCGATTTTGACTGGCGTGCATTTTTAAAGCAGGGAGAGTCATTGGTTTTCCATTTCCAACAATGAATTTTTGCTTCAGGGCCATACCCAAAGACCCAATTTTCATCTCCAATTACAATTTTCGACATTACGTCCGGATCTGAATGAAGACGATGCTTCAACTCCAATGCAAACGTATACATGATTTTCCTCCTGTTCATCACAAAGTTTGTGAACAAATTTTGCACTCACTAGTCTCATTTGCAAATTATCGCTCAAAATGCTTTGCACGAACCCGTACGAGTTGCCAAGTTCTTCGGTAAGCCCTCGAATAGTTATTCGCCTGTTTGGACGAACAATTGTTGTCCCTTTTTGCATGTTTTCTTCTGTTTTAAGGTTAATGGACGTCCCGAAAGTTGCCCGTATTCTACAGATTCATTTCCACCTTTAAATCGCTCACGTAACTTGTAAACTCTCTTCAGAGCTACAGTATTATCGTCATACATCAATTTCAACTCTCATTAGTTTATTTGGCACTTTTTCTGCAACTTGGAGCAGAACTTAACGTTCATCGAGAAGGCTCGGGTTCCATTTCTGGCCGGATCTGATTTTTTTTCCCAAGGACTGGTTGCTGGCTTGTCCTTATGTCCGTAACAAGAAAATCGTATCCAACACGCTATCGCATTCGTGCCCAACACGCTTTCTCATTGTCTTTCCATTATTGAAATGGCTGAATGGGCACTACCCGAAATCCAAGAAACTGAAATAAAATAACGATAGCTAAACGTTCACACGTTGTTCAAAATCCATGATTCGGAAAGAAACGATAAGCACGACCTCGCTTTAGCGTCTCTGGACGCTGATTGGCGAGTCAGAATGTGTTCTCCAACTTGACGTTGGCTGTCTCAACGGATCAGGCTATCGGACAAATTACATCAAAAGGTTGTAGCGTCAGCAGTTACTGCCAAAAAAACTCATTCAACATATTTTTTCATCACTTCTCGTACTTAAACTGAATAAAGTACGTTGTTTGTAACCAGTGAGCATGTAGCGACATTTACACACAATTGAAACAGACTATTTATGTCCTAGAAAAGGTGAAAACAACTTGTCAAATAATATAAACGGCTTGAAAACAGTAAGGTTAATGGAATACTTGTACAATCTATTATAGTTCGAGAGAGGAAATATACACACACCAAAAAATGTTTTGGGTCACCCCAGTTCCCAAAACTCCTGAAGATAGACGTTGACCATGGATATTGTATCACAGACACAGTTTCTTTGTTCAGACATGTCACTAAACCCGTCTGACGATGTAACCAACCATGCATGATGAGCAGCGCCTATTAGACGGGAGGGGGGGGGGGGGGGGGACTGACAGCCGATCAGTTCCAGTCATTCCACAAGGAAGGAGGTACACGGCTCGTGTTGTATGTAGTTCAACTATGCCTAGACTGTCAATACCGCGGTTCGATCGCGTCCGCTTGTTACTTTGTGCCAGGAAGGGCTCTCAACAAGGTAAGTGTCCAGGCGCCTCGGAGTGAACCAAAGCGATGTTGTTCGGACATGGAGGAGATACACAGAGATAGGAACAGTGGATGACATGCCTCGCTCAGGCCACCCAAGGGCTACTACTGTAGTGGGTGACCGCTAGGTATGAATTATGACTCGGAGGAAACCTGACAGCAACGTCACCATATTGAATAATGCTTTTCGTGCACCCACATCACGCCGTTTTACGACTCAAACTGTGCGCAACTGGCTGCATGATGCGTAACTTCACTCCTGACGTCCATGGCGAGGTCCATCTTTGCAACCATGGCACCATGCAACACGATACTGATGTGTCCAACAACATGCCGAATGGACCGTTCAGGATTGGCATCACGTTCTCTTCACCGATGAGTGTCGCATATGCCTTCAACCAGACAATCGTCGGAGACGTGTTTGGAGGCACCCCGGTCAGGCTGAATGCCTTAGACACACTGTCCAGCGAGTGCAGCAAGGTGGAGGTTCCCTGCTGTTTTGGGTTGGCATTATGTGGGGCCGACGTACGCCGCTGGTGGTTATGGAAGGCGGCGTAACGGCTGTACGATACATGAATACTATCCTCCTACCGATAGTGCTACCATATCGGCAGCATATTTGAGGGCATTCATCTTCAGAATAACTTCCTTCAGGATAACGACATCGGTCGACTAGAGTGGCCAGCATGTTCTCCAGATATGAACCCTATCGAACATGCCTGGGATAGATTGAAAAGGGCTGTTTATGGATTATGTGAGCCAACAACCACTCTTGAGGGATCTATGACGAATCGCCCTTTAGGAGTGGGACAATTTGGACCAACAGTGCCTTGATGAACTAGTGGATAGTATGCCACGACGAATGCAGGCATGCATCAATGCAAGACGACGTGCTACTGGGTATTAGAGGTATCGGTGTGTACAGCAATCTGGACCACCACCTCTGGAAGTGTCGCTGTATGGGGGTACAACATGCAATGTGTGGTTTTCATGAGCTATAAAAAGGGCGGAAATGATGTTTATGTTTATCTCTATTCCAATTTTCTGCACAGGTTCCGGAACTCTCGGAACTGAGGTGATGCAAAACTTTTTTTGATGTGTGTGTAACAGCACTCCGGGTGGTATATGAGCAACACACAAAGTTTGACACACTACAATAAACACTTGCCCTAATATTGTCTACGACTACTACCCACATGTGAAGCAATTTGACACCTGATGATGACTGAGTATAAAACCTGAATGGTGATTAGTGTCATGTTTATCATTTTTCGGAAAGCAGCTCCTCCAGTTCAATGAGAGACAATGGAAGACGGTAACGGAGCCGTAACTTCCAGTGTAGATCTCTGGAATCGATTAAAATCCAGCAATTGTCGGTACTGGATAAGATACTATTTCATCATCATGAGCAAACTCTTCGACGTTTCCAGCTGTGGGTCTTATCATCCTGAAAGAGCAATTCCTTGCGGTAATGAATAACATGGTGACCTAATACGGATCCACCGACTCTTCCAGTTATTTTATTTACTATCCCCTTCAGCGTGTCCACACAATCCACTGAAAACCGTAACTTAACTGTTCATAAATTACGGAACCTCAAATACTTTTCGCAGTTGCAAAGGCCAGACTCTCTTCGCCCAGATGGCATATTGCCTAGCGCTGGGGTTCCCAAACGTCGGTACGCGTATTCACTGGTGGTAGCCAACGACATTTCAGGTGGTACGCACACAAGTAAAAAAAAAAAAAAAAAAAAATGATAAAAGTTACTGTCTTACATTACTTTGTTTTTACAGTAAAACAGCAGAGATAAAACTGACTGAGGACACAGGAAGGTTGGATTCTACCCTCTTCACCCCTCCCTTCATCAATCGTCGCTGCCTTCATCGGGAATGATTCAACTTGTTTTGACGATGGCGATATTTTGATCGGGTCTTGTCGGTGGTCATTCGAAAGTTTTCGGACACTAACTTTTTCGCATTCCCTAGTCTTACATCATGTTTTCAATACAATCAACATTTAGTTAGAGACATTATTACACTGTTTTCTTTTTGCATGCGAACAAAAACACAATACCCTTGTGTTCCCAAATAAGCAGTCCTATTTTTGGTGCCATTTGTTACTATTTGCATGTGTGATAGTGGGTTTTCTGAGGTGTTATACGATGAAAATAAATACATAAACACACTTATTGTTGAAGAAGACTTGAGAGTTAAGTAGAATGCAATCGAGCCGGACTTTGAAGCTCCACCTAAATATAAATCAGCAACATGCTTCCAACTGAAATCTAACCTCAAAACTGACTTAATTACAATTTTTTAAATTTTTTAAAATTTAGACTCTAATACGCTATACTCCGTGTTGAGTTTACTCTGAGGTGACAAAAGTCATGCGATACCCCCTAATATCGTGCTGGACCCCCTTTTGCCCTACATAGTGTGACAGCTCGACATGGCGTGGACTCAACATGTCTTTGGAAATCCCCTGCAGAACTGTTGAGCCATGCTCCCACTACAGCCGTCCGTAACTACGAAAGTGTTATTATTTTTGGCATGAATTGACCTCCCGATTATGTACCACAAATGTTCGAGGGGATTCTTGGTCGGGCGAACTGAGTGGCCAAATCATTGGCTCGAATTGTCGAGAGTGCTCTACAAATCAGTCGCGAACAATTGTGGCCCGGTGCACAGAGCCCTGTCAGCCATAAAAATTCCATCGTTGTTTGGGAGCATGACGTCTACAAATGGCTGCAAATGTTTTCCAAGTAACCATTCATAACCATTTACAGTCAATAATCAGTTCGATTGGACCAATGTAAACACATCCCACGCCATGATGGAGCACCACAAGCTTGCACAGTGCCTTTTTGACAACCTGGGTCCGTGGCTTCGTGGTGTCTACGACACACTCTAACACTGCCACCTGCTCTTAGCAACTGAAACAGGGACTCATCTGAACAGGCCAGGTTTTCCAGTCGTCTAGCGTCCAGCCGGTATGGTCACGAGCGTGGTGGTGGTGGTGGTGGTTAGTGTTTAACGTCCCGTCGACAACGAGGTCATTAGAGACGGAGCGCAAGCTCGGGTTAGGGAAGGATTGGGAAGGAAATCGGCCGTGCCCTTTCAAAGGAACCATCCCGGCATTTGCCTGAAGCGATTTAGGGAAATCACGGAAAACCTAAATCAGGATGGCCGGAGACGGTATTGAACCGTCGTCCTCCCGAATGCGAGTCCAGTGTATGGTCACGAGCCCAGGAGAGTCATTGCAGGCGATGTCGTGCTGTTAGCAAAGGCATTCGCCTCGGTCGTCTACTGCCACAGCCCATGAGTGTCAAATTTCCCCCACTGTCCTAACGGACACGTTCGTTGTACGCCCCACATTGATTTCTGCGGTTATTTCACGCAGTACTGCTTCTTAGCAGTGTCAACTCTATGCGTAAGCCGCTGCTCTTGATCGTTAAATGAAGGCTGTCAGCCACAGTGTTGTCCGTGGTGAGAGATTATGCCTGAAATTCGGTATCTACATCTACATGGAGACTCTGCAAATCACATTTAAGTGCCTGGCAGAAGGTTCACTGAACCACGTTCACAATTCTCTATTATTCCAATCTCGCATAGCGCGCGGAAAGAATGAACACCTAAATCTTTCCGTACGAGCTCTGATTTCCCTTATTTTATCGTGGTGATTGTTCCGCCCTACGTAGGTCGGTGTCAACAAAATATTTTCGCATTCGCAGGAGAAAGTTGGTGATTGGAATTTAGCGAGATTATTCCGTCGCAACGAAAAACGTCTTTCTTTTAATGATTTCCAGCCCAAATCCTGTATCTGTGACACTCTCTCCCATATTTCGCGATAATAAAAAACGTGCTGCCTTTCTTTGAACTTTTTAGATGTACTCCGTCAGTCCTATCTGGTAAGGATTCCACACCGCTCAGCAGTATTCTAGAAGAGGACGGACAAGCGTAGCGTAGGCAGTCTCCATAGCAGGTCTGTTACATTTTCTAGGTGTCATGCCAACAAAACGCAGCCTTTGGTTAGCCTTCCGCACAACATTTTCTATGTGTTCTTTCCAATTTAAATTGTTCGCAATTGTTAATACCTAGGTGTTTAGTTGAATTTACGGTTTTTAGGTGAGACTGATTTATCGTGTAACCGAAGTTTAACGAGTTCCTTTTAGTACTCATGTGGATGACCTCACACTTTTCGTTATTTAGGGTCAACTGCCACTTTTCGCACCATTCAGATATTTTTTCTAAATCGTTTCGCAGTTTGTTTTGATCTTCTGATGGCTTTTTTGTCGATAAACGACAGCGTCATCTGCAAACAACCGAAGACGGCTGCTCAGATTGTCTCCCAAATCGTTTATATAGGTATTCTCTGCACACTCTTGACACTATGGAGCTGGGAATATTGAATTCCCTGACGATTTCCGAAACGGAATGCCCCATGCGTCTACCTCCAACTACCATTCCGCGTTCAGGGTCTGTTAATTCCCGTCGTGCGGCCAATATTACACCAGAAACCTTTCTACATGAATCACGCGAGTACAAATGACAGCTCCGCTAATGCACTACCCTTTTAAAGCTTGTATACGCGATACTGTCGCAATCTGTAAATCTGCGTATCGCTATACCCTTTTAAAGCTTGTATACGCGATACTGTCGCAACCCTTTTAAAGCTTGTATACGCGATACTGTCGCAATCTGTAAATCTGCGTATCGCTATCCCGTGAGCCAATGTATTACTTTGTTATATATTATTTGTGGTATAAAACTTTAACGAAATATTTTAAATGACATTCCTCCCTTCAGTACATATGTCAGAACCATCTTAATTTAATTAAAAAAAATGTTCAAATGTGTGTGAAATCTTATGGGACTTAACTGATAAGGTGATCACTCCCTAAGCTTACACACTACTTAACCTAAATTATCCTAAGGACAAACACACACAACCAGGCCCGAGGGAGGACTCGAACCTCCACCGGTACCAGCCGCACAGTCCATGACTGCAGCGCCCTAGACCGCTCGGCTAATCCCGCGCGCCTTAATTTAATATTATTTGCTTGAAATAAGTACCACATGTGAACATGAACGAATCTGTGAAAGAGTGCTTCCACGAAACCGTATTAGTTCCGTGGATCGCGAGTACTATCTGCAACTGCTTCTCAGAAAATGAAGCCAACTATCCATAGTGAGGATGCCTAATTGTTACAAGACATGCTTCCTTTGCACGACGCAAAAATCGTGTGAGTATTGCCAGCACTGAGCAAGATGGCGAAAATCCTCCCCCTCCCCTTCTCCGTACTCATCCCAGAGGCAGTCATCCTTCTGCAACGCCCCCCCTCCCCCCACCAAAGGATTCGTTAAAAAGAGAATAAGCTTTAGTGGTAAGCCCAAATTTCTAAATATGTTACGTGATACGCAGTGAGAAAAAGTCAGGGAACCCCATACCTAATGTATCAACGGGGTACAACCCCGCATTGTGTATTTTTGATGCAGTAAAAGTACAGTGGCGATCTAGACACAAATGATTGTGCAACATTACAAGCAGCTGGATCGACCGCCGCAGGGCGGACTGAATCTGAATCTGACAGGCTGGCTGGGGGCCCGCGTGGATGTTCGTTGGAGCGGGCAGCTGTCGGGCACACTGTTTTGACAGGCGGGTTGCACGGAACGCCAAAGCCGTCGGCACACGAGACGAGTTAGCTAACGCTGCCTGTTGCCGTTGCCGTGGCGCACTCTACGAGTTTTGTGACGTCACTTACTGTTACCCTAGGCGTACGAGAAAGACAGGTCGAGGCGCGTACGTCACAGCAGGTCAAATCGCAAATTGAGACGCGTACGCACGGCGCCAATTGGCGACGCCCTGCGCTGACAGAACCGAAGCGCGCGCACCCTGTAATCTTCTTCAAACGATTTTACGAAAACTATTCACTGAAAATATTTGATTTTTACTTCTAGCGTTATCTCGAGAAAATGGATCCTGTAGGACATTCACTCTCGATCTCACGCCCGCAATGAAATATTCACAACATCCCTCATATCTCATGAACCGCTCGAGACATCGAAACGAGATTTTGGCGGGTGGTGGCACACGAGGAGGACAGTACTTCGCCAGTTCGTAAACACGCCGAACTTTCTTATCTACGGTGATATATCAGAAGTTGTACTTTCTTTTTTTTTTCTTTCATTCTAGTGACTAATTCTTTAAGAGTTATCGACAGCTAGTGCAACAAGAGTTTCCTGGTACGCAAATAAACATGAAATGTCTTCTCTTATGTTACAAACCGACACAATACGATTTTTCGTAAGCTACTGAGCTCTCTGGTGGCCAATTACTTGTTTAATGAGACACTCTGTTTCAGAATTCTGTCACAATAGCTGCTGCGAAAATGAGTTTGTGCAAATTATACTGTGTTTTGACAAAATAAATACAATTAAGCCTATCAACAAGAGAAATGTGGCCGTTACTCATAAATGGTGATGTTCCTTCGAATGAGAAAAGGTTAACAATTCAGACAAAAGTAAATCGCCAGTTCTGTTGTAACTATGGCTGAATCCCATAACCCACCGTGTTTTTAACACCGAGTGACTGGAATGGAAACTTACCAAAGGATTCGATTCCTTTTCTTCTTCCGAGCAGTATCAAAGTAATGACGAGCATAGCCTTCAGGCGGAATGACACGCTCATGCCTGATGCTGGTTACTCACCTACGCCTTGCCAAACTGACAATGTGTGATTAGCGAATACAGTAGTTGTTATTGAGAAAAGTAAACAACTGATACGTGGCAGAACACAATGGCCAGTGTGTCGTCAGCCCTTGAGAGTAACGCGCGCGACTCGAATGCGAAAGCTGGCCAAGTGTGCGTTGTGGGAGGAAGAGGTTCGAAAAAGGTCATGAAAGTAGATTTGCCTTTGTAAGCAATACATTTCAACAAATTAAATATATCAGATCACCGCATTCCAGACGTGCGCATTGCTCTCAACGGCTGACGATACACTGACCATTGTGTTGTGCCACGTATCAATTGTTTACTTTACTCAATAACAACCATTTTATTCGAGAATCACACGTTGTCAGTTTGGCAAGTCCTAGGTGAGTAACCAGTATTTGGCATGTGCGTGTCATATTGCCTGAAGAGTACACTCTTTATTGTTTTAATATTGCTCGAATAAACAAAAGGAATAAAATCCTTTGGTAAGTTTCTATTAGAGTCGCTCAGGGTTAAAAGTACGATGGGTTATGGAATTCAGCCGAAGTTCCAACAGAATTTACTTTCGTGTGAATTGTTAACCCTTTCTCATCCGAATAAGCAGCACCATTTATGAGTGACGGCCACATTTCTCTTCTTGACAGGTTTCATTGTACTTCTGTTGCCCAAACACAGTATAATTTGCACAAATTCATTTTTGCGGCAGCTAATGTGACAGATTTCTGAAACAGGATGTCTCATTAAACAAGAAATTGGCGACCAGTGAGCTCAGTAGCTTACGAAAAACCGTATTGTGTCGGTTTGCGGTAATATAAGAGAAGAAATTTCATTTTTACTTTCGTACTACGAAACTCTTGTCAACAGTTAATGGTTGGAGTGCTGACACGTTATCTGCGAATCCAGTAATGATGGCAACTGATGGGTTATACATGGTGCTCGCATCAACCTGTATCGCGTCAAAACAGCCTGAAGATGATGCAATGAAGCGTCGAAACTGGTAGCGACAAAATAAAATACAATCATACGGACGGCTGTAGCTGTTTTTATTTTTTGTCACGATAGTAAACGGCCGTCGTCCCAGAGACGTCCTGCTAAAAGGATGGACATAAAAAGTCCAACTTATAACAAAGTTACGGCCTAACGCCCAGTCTGATTCGGAACGAAACATGACGATGCTACACGTTAGACTCGGCCGCCTTCGATCCTTTAACACCTTTTCAAGTTTCACCAGTTCCAGATGGGTGAACTAGTTTTAAATTTGTTGTTCAAATACAGTAATTAAGAAGACAGATCTTTTACTTCTTTCAAAGCGCTGAGAAACTAAAATAAAAAAAAGTACTGTGTAGAGGTACCATCTTTTTAAAGTGGAGAGTTTAGTTCGGTATAGGGTTCGAGTTCTGTTTCTAATTTCTTTTTCTTCACCTTCATCTTTTAGAATACGTTCTGGGACTTTCTTTCGAAATTAAGAGAAATAATTTGTGTAATACTCCATGTGATACAAATACACCGAAAAGCAAAAGAAACTGTACACCTGTCTAATATCGTGTAGGGCCCCCGCGAGCACACAGATGTGCCGCAACACGGCGTGGCTTGGAGTCGACTAATGTCTGAAGTAGTGCTGGAGGGAGCTGACAACATGAAACCTGCAGGGTTGTCCTTAAATCCGTAAGAGAACGAGGGGGTGGAGATCTCTTATGAAAAGCACGTTGCAAGGCATCTCAGATATGCTCAATAACGTTCATGTCTGGGGAGTCTGGTGGCCAGCGGAAGTGTTTAAACTCCGAAGAGTGTTCCTCGAGCCACTCTGTAGCAATTCTGGACGTGGGGCATGTCGCACTGTCCTGCTGGAATTGCCCAAGTCCGTCGGAATGCGCAATGGACACGAATGGATGCAGGTGATCAGACAGGATGCTTACGTACGTTTAGCCTGTCAGAGCCATATCTAGACGTATCAGGGGTCACGTATCACTCCAACTGTAGGCGCCCCACACCATTACAGAGCCTCCACCAGCTTGAACAGTCCCCTGTTGACACGCAGGTTCCATGGATTCATGAAGTTTGTCTCCATACCCGTACAAGCCCATCCACTCGATGCAATTTGGAACGAGACTCATCCTACCAGACAACATGTTTCCCGTCATCAGCAGTTCAAAAATGTGTGTGTGAAATCCTATGGGACTCAACTGCTAAGGTCATCAGTCCCTAAGCTTACACACTACCTAACCTAAATAATCCAAAGGACAAACACACAAACCCATGCCCGAGGGAGGACTCTAACCTCCGCCGGGACCAACCGCACAGTCCATGACAGCAGCGCCCCAAATCGCTCGGCTAACCGCGCGCGGCCATCGGCAGTTCAACGTCGGCGCTGAGGTGTCCAGGCGGGGTGTAAAGCTTTGTGTTGTGCAGTGATCAAGGGTGCACGAGTGGGCCTTCTTCTCCGAAGGCCCTAAGGATGACGTTTCGTTGAATGGTTCGCACGCTGACACTTGTTGATGGCCGAGCACTGAAACCTGCAGCAATTTGCGGAAGGACTGCTCTTCTGTCATGCTGAACGATTTTCTTTAGTCGTCGTTGGTCTCGTACTTGCTGAATCTTTTTTTCCGGCCGCAGCGATGTCAGAGATTTGATGTTTTACCAGACTCCTGATATTCACGGTACACTAGTGAAATGGTCTTACGACAAAATCCCTTCATCGCTACCTCGGATTGCTGTGTCCCATCGCTCGTGCGCCGACATACCGCTACGTTCAAACTCACTCAAATCTTGATAACCTGCCACTGTAGCAGCTGTAACCGATCTAACAAATGCGCCACACTTGCGCGTTTGCATGTCAGGAGTGAGTTTGTTCGATTTGGTGAACTTTTGTAAGCCGATGTTCTCACTGACCGGATATGTATCTTTCCTTTTTGTCTTATTATATGTTAAGGGATATTGAAGCTTTCATTTGTGTATATCACAGACTGAACACTAGCATATGGAAAAGAGAAGAAATATGTCTTTTAATACGGTCAGCGTTGGAATTTTTTGCTAGTCCATTTTCATGAACAAACTGCATTGTTTACGAGCCAAATAAAACCTACGAGAGCGCTCGTGACGCTGGACATCCCGACTGCGTCCACGTCGACGTCGACGTTAGATGCCGCGCCCCTTGTGTCGACGGCTTAAGCTCAGGTAGAAAGGCTGCTAACAAGACACGCGGCCCAGCCAGCGGTCATCGGGTTTTTCCGGGCGGAAAGTGGTACACGTGAGTCCCAGCGGCATAGTGGCAGGCTGCGCTAAAATGGAGGGGCTTGTGACTTAGAATATCGTTATTAACATAATTTTAATGAAAATACGCAAAATGCCTAACAGCCTTGCTAGGAAAAAAGTCAGTGACAGCTCTGGCACTGGGACACGAGTTCGTTGAACATAAATCCACATTTGAACCTTTAAGAGTTAAAAAGTTATTAATATTATTCCTATTATTGTTTACAATTTTAAAAACTGAACCCAGTGCAAAAATCACACTTATGAGGCACCATATGTATGAGGGTAATGCCAGGAATATAATGAACACGTTACTTTTCCAATTAATCCATGTAAAATCTTATAAGTAATTTAGTTGATGGGATTTATATGGTACCATAATTGCGAAATTCTTCACTTATACAAATATATATTATCAACACGAATATATCTTCGAAAGATCTAACAGTCTTCGATGTTTATTTATTTATATTCGTGAGATATAGACATATCTAAAGTTAATTACTAGAGCGCCCAATGCCGCGAAGTGCACTGAATTGACAAAAGCCATGGGTTAGCGATACGCACGTATACAAATGGCGGTAGTGTCTCGTTCACAAGGTATAAAAGGGCAGTGCACTACAGGATTCAACAGACCATGAACGGTCTTCCGAAGTAGTTTCACCGCGGAAGATCGTAACACTGTCCTTCCTTTCAATTGTCGTAGGAACGTCGAAATGGCAGATACTGAAATAACCGATGGCGGAGTTGAAAAGCAGCTACAATTACTTAGTAGTGGAAAGGCGTCAGCATCAGATGAGACAGCAATAAGATTGTATAAAGATTATGCGAAAGAACTTGCTACCCTTCTAACAGTAATCTATCGTAGATTGCTTCAGCAAAAAAGGTACCTAACGACAGGAAAAAAGCGCAGGTCATTCCGGTTTTTAAGAAAGGCTATAAGACAGATCCACATAATCATAGACCTATATCGTTGGCGTCAATTTGTTGTAGAATTATGGAACATGTTTTATGCTCAAGAATTATGACGTTTTAGGAAAATGAACATCTCTTCTATAAAAATTGACATGGATTTCGTAAACAGAGATCCTGCGAAACTCAGCTCGCTCTGTTCCTCCATGAGATCCACAGCGCAGTGGACAACGGCGCTCAGGTTGATGCCGTGTTCCCTGTTTCGAGTAAGGCATTACACACCGTCCAGCATTCCTTTTAATGAAAAAAAAAATACGAGCTTACCGAGTATCGGAGCAGACTTACGATTGGATTCAAGACTTACTTAAAGATAGAGCTCAACACGTCGCTCTTAACGGAACGAAATCGACAGATGTAAAGTTAGTATCAAGAGTGCTACAGGGAAGTGTGATAGGACCGTTGCTGTTTACAATATATACAAACGATCTAGTAAAAAGCGTTGTATGCCCTTTGAGGCTATTCGCACACAATGCAGTTGTCTACACCAAAGTAGCAACGCCAGAAGGTAATAAGAGAGAATTGATGAATGGTGCCGGCTCTGTCAATGGACCCTGAACGTAAATAAACGTGACATATTGTGCATACATAGGAAAAGAAATCCACTACTGTACAGCTACACTACTCATGAAAAACAGCTGGAGACAGCGTCTGCCGTAAAATATCTAGGCGTATTCATCGGAAGAATGCTAAACAAACTCCACTGGCAGACGTTACAAGAGAGGCGTTTTGCGTCACGCAGAGATTTACCTATTGAAATTTCGGGACAGCACTTTTCAGAAGTCGGACAACATATTACACCCCCCCCCCCCCCTCACACACACACACACTCGCGTATTGACCACGAGAAGAAAATTCGAGAAATTAGAGCCAGTACAGAGGTTTACCGATAATCATTCTTCACACGCACTATTTGCGAGTGGAACAGGGTTGGAGGGATCAGATAGTGGTACCGAAAGTACCCTCCGCCAGACAGCATTAGGTGGCTTGCGCAGTATGATGTAAATGTAGATGGAGAATGGTAGTTGGAGCTAGACGCATGTCACATTCCATTTCTGAAATCGTTAGGGAATTTAATATTTCGAGGTCTACAGTGACAAGAGCGTGCCGAGAATACGAAATTTCGGGCGTTACCTCTCGCCAGAGAGAAAGCAGTGGCTGACGGCCTGCACTTACCGACCGAGAGCAGCGGAGTTTGCGTAGAAAAAAATGGTTGAAATGGCTCTGAGCCACTATTTGACTTAACAGCTGAGGTCATCAGTCCCCTAGAACTTAGAACTACTTAAACCTAACTAACCTAAGGACATCACACACATCCATGCCCGAGGCAGGATTCGAACCTGCGACCGTAGCGGGTTTGAGTAGAACTGTCAGTGCTAACAGACAAGCAACATTGTGTGAAATAACTGCAGAAATCAATGTGAGGCGTATCCGTTAGAACAGTGTGGCGAAATGTGGCCTTAATGGGCTTTGGCAACAGGCGACCGATGTGAGTGCCTTTGGTAACAGCACAACATAGCCTGCAGCCCCTGTCTTTCGCTCGTGACTCTATCAGTTGAACCTTAGACAACTGGAAACCCAAGGCCTGGTGAGGTGAGTCCCGATTTCGTTTGGTAAGAGCGTGTTCGAGTGTGGTGTAGATTCCCGAGATGACATGGACCCTAGTTTTCAAAAAGGCACTGTGCAAGCTTGTGGTATCCCACAATGGTGTGCGGCGTGTTTACATGGAATGGACTGTATCCTCTGGTCCAACTGAACCGATCATTGACTGTAAATGGTTACGTTCGGCTACTTGGAAAGCATCTGCAGCCATTCATGGACTTCACGTTCCCAAACAACGACAATGCGCTATGTCGCGGGCCACAATCGGTTTGAAAAACTGTCTGGACAATACGAGCGAATGATTAGGCCACCCAGATCGCCAGGCATAAATATCGTCGAACATGTATGGGGCATAATCGAGAGTTCAGTTTGTGCACAATATCCTGCAGTGGTAACACTTCCGCAACTGTCGACGTCTAGAGAGGCAGCATGGCTCGATATTTCCGCAGAAAACTTCCAACGACATGTGGAGTCCACGTCACATCGAGTTGCGGCACTGCGACGGGTAAAAGGAGTCCGAGACGACATTTGGAGGTATCACATGGCTCTTGTCAACTCTGCGTATATGTATAAGATTTATCTGAAATTCATGAAACAGTGCATTAATGTTCAATTAAGAGGTGACTAATTGACTGAAAAGAATTATTAAATGTTATATTACATGTATTTTCTTGAAACGTTTGCAGAAATTCTGGATGGTCGTCAGAATAAAACTGTCGACCGCTACAGTCGCAGGTTCGAATCCTGCCTTCGGCATGGATGTGTGTGCGGTCCTTAGATTAGTTAGGTTTAAGTAGTTCTAAGTTCTAGGGGACTGATGACCTCAGAAGTTAAGTCCCATAGTGCTCAGAGACATTTGAACCATTTGAACTATGCAGAGGTCACGTGACAGAGCGTGCACAGCATGCATGGGGTCCTCGCGTCTTTCGTCACGCAGCTAGTGTCTTTGGTCGTTCTGGGCGGCGTTTGTGTCGCGACTTTTCCGCACTGTGATAGTGTGACGTATAATAATTTGGGCGAGTATGAATTTTTGCAAATTTCTGGACTATGGTTTTACTCAGCAGTTGATTTAACAATTGGCGAGATCACGCATGCACGAGCATTAGTTCCATTTGTTTGCCGTTTAAAACATAGGCCAGATATTCACTGAGTTATTTTTGTACAGCCACCATCCTTATATATTGTGCTATTTTGATCTAAATGTTTGGTTCAAAATACAAGAGCAATCTCGTTTAGGCTCTATCAGGATTGTCCAACCCGCGACCCGCATGAGGCAAAAGCAAGTATAAGTGCGACCCAAGGACTGAGCATCAATCACACGATTGATAAAAGAAATTCCATTTACGTAAAGTTATCACAAATACAATATTTTCAAATTGAATCTGCCGCCACATAATTCTATTCTCTCTCTCTCCCTCTTTTTTCCTCAGCTGTTATTCTTACAATTAGTGTTACGTGTATTACGTGCGGCCCAGAAATACTCAGGTAAGCTAAAAGTCTGAAGACTTGTGGGCTGATGTTTCACGATTTATGAACAACTCCAACCATAATTCAACTACACATCAGATGAATTCGCAATTGCGAATAATGACTACCATCGGCTGTAGAATGGAATGACGACCAATTTGTCTCATGTGTTTCGTAACGGTTGTGGTCGCCGCAGTGCATCGTCATCAGAGTAGCACAGGCACTGCAATATCGTATCGTATAATTCAACTAGATTATTTCGCTGACTTACTGCTATGATAAAATTTGCATTATACACTGTTCTGTTAAATGGTTGGGCTTTGGGGCGTCGGTGGGCGGGCATCCCCTACAGACAACAGCGAGAGACGTTGAGTTACAGACCGTGCTCTCTGGCACGTTCTACAGTGTCGTCAAATTATTGAGAAAGGGGATACACGACGGGAGTTCCGGAGTAACGTTCTAACTGAGCGATAGTCCTGTAATTAATGTCATGGTCTGTTGTTTAACTAAAAGTGGTAGTTAGAATGAAATGTCAGCTATTGTCCAAATCATGATTTTTCAATACTATTTGAATCAGTGCCTCCTTGAAACTGTGGATATAGTAGATTCATAAAAACCTTAATCCTGTAACAAACACTGAATTTACATAACAGGGTTTACACTACTGAAAGAACATTGGTGCAGCACATTTTACGGGTGTATAGGTCACCTGATTCAAGTTTACAACGTATGATTGTCACTCCGAAAGTTCTGAGATGAAACGCCACACCCCGGTAACTATAAGCTAGCTTCACCTCTGTCTGGTTCAAGAATAGAAGGTTCACTGTTTGGGATCCAATCAACATAAACTTGTGGTCCTGACTTTCGACTACTTGAAACGAATAAAATCCCAGCACCACAACGCGTTATAGACCGACCATATAGTAAAACTCGTGCTCTGGAGAAGAGCTATTACATCCGTTTGTTCAGAGAATCTATAGAAATAAACAAACTTGCGAACAGCATGAACAAGAAAGGAGAAAGCCTCAAGGTGAACGGTTTCTGGATTCCGAACCTGCAGCGAACGACCGTTTCAGACAGCAAGGGGAGAACGTCACCGGAAATGCCCACGGAAAAGCCCTCAGACGTAGGCGCGCCAGGTACACATAATCTGCGGCCGTGAGGTCGACTCCAGCCCACCATCAGTAATGGCGGGTGAAGCTCTTGACTATGCTAGCCATTCGTGCTGGCGAAACACAGTCTGCCAAGAAGTGGCCACGAATCCCTTGCAAGTTTTAGGCTGTTAATTATGCATCACTGTAGTCACATTGAGAATAACTGCTGAACACTCTAGAACGCCCACTACCACGACTGGCTATCCAGAAGGTTGGGTGAATATAATTCAGTGGTGAAAACGGGATTTGCAAGCTTTCATGTCTTTCTGCAAAAAATTAATGGCTGCATAACAAGCCCGTAGGCGGAAGAACAGCAAATATCTGGACAGATCAGGACTATGGACGCAGCACCATTGCTACATCTGCAATCTCGAATACTACGTTCCCGTGTCCTATCAACATAAGTAGAAACTTACCACTGCTTCATGGCACGTAACGCCAAGGACATCTCCTTCTGGACATGTCCGAATATGTTGGTAGCGAATGTCATGTGGTGGGACAGCAAGTCAAAGGCAAATTTTGAACCGAGAGTATAAAGCTTTCGACGTATGGCTGTTCACTCACACTCACGCACATACAGTCGTCAAGAACGACCTAACAGCAACGACATGTGAAACGCGTCTCTGCGCGAAGCAGTCGTGCCTCATTACATTCCACTACGACACACACTCCACCATCTAAGTTCGTGATACGGACCCTTCGAGGGAGCGTTGTTGATGACTAGTTGATCGTAAGAATCACCACTCTGTCAAATTTAATATTAAGTGTTGTTCAACCATAATATATTTTAAATTAATGCTCCCATTGTTCCACAACTAGGTGCCAATCATTTATCTACTGTATATGGCTCTGTTAAGCTTGTTGGTTCACTCCACTTACGCGCCACTAATTTTATAAGTAAATACTTTGATGTTATTAGTGGTATCACATCCGAAATTTACGAAATTTTCGCCCTCTTTTCACGAACAATACGTATTATGTAACAGGGCTAGTACGCATAAACGAAACAATTTTCAATTTCATTTTTTCGTCAGTATTTGCGTAATTATACAATGCATGTAACCTAACGTAAATTACGAGACAAAACTCGGTACAAAGATCTTTTTACCATCAGACTCTAAATTCGTGTGCTGATATGATAAGAGAACGCTACGGCTATGTTGTCTGGTCGGCTAACTTCTCTTGCTGTGTCCGTTGGAAATAGAATGTGAGTTTGTGTGTTAACTATTCCTCACTACAATTCTCAAAAATATTTTGTAGAGTACAGACTACATCATTTTGTAATCCCTTTCATTGAAAGTAATATTAAAAGTACTTGCTGTTTATCAAAGCAAATCTTTTAAACATGAAGGCTCTTTAAGCGACATTAATACGCGATTGTAATTTACCATATCCAATACAGCCTGCAATCATTTTAGTTTTACCAAGTCCGAAGGGAAAACATTATTTCTTTTCGTGGTCGATTAAAAATTTTTAAATACATTTTCTGCCAAGCTAACTGTGGACCTTAGTTACTTTAATAAGCGCAAAAAAGAATATCATAGCATTATTAATTGTTCGTGCCTTTTTCATGCAATCCCATAGAAAAAATCAAAAAGAAATATTTTCACTTTCAGGTTACAGCTTTTCTTAAAACGCTGCAGTCAAAGATAGAACCTTGACAATTACAAGATTCAGAAACTAATTTCAATATTCCAAATTATGTGGACTGTAACGATGTGTATTGGTATGTTTGTCGGCAGGAGAGAGATACCTTGTACACAAGTCTTAATGATGATTATCATAATCTGATGTTCAGGACACACAACCGTCGCCTGAAAGTCGGAGACGAAATTATAACATGAAACTTACTAAACGTTAGGTTGGTGCATAAGTTCGTAGAGTTTTTGTTTTGTGTGTTTGTATTCAGGTGCGCTATGGCTCTACTTATCGATTCTCATTTTTTACTAGTAGCTTACTGTTGCTATTTGAGTCTACGTATTGTCATTTTGTCATTTGCAGATAAGGAGTGCCAAGTGAAGAAAACGGAACATTTCCGACATATTCTTCTGTTTGAGTTCTATAGAGGAGTGACAGCAGCGCAGGCAGCCAGAAGCGTTTGCTCCGTGAGTGGGGTTCAGAATCGTTCAAATGGCTCTAAGCATATGGTACTTAACATCTGAGGTCATCAGTCCCCTAGACTTAGAACTACTTAAATCTAACTAACCTAAGGACATCACACACATCCATGCCCGAGGCAGGATTCGAACCTGCGGTGGTTACAGAGTGAAGCGCCTATAACCGCTCGGCCACAGAGGTCGGCTCGTGAATGGGGATAATGCCACTGGACAGAGCACGGCATGACAATGATTTTCTCGTTTTAAGGAGGATCATCTTGACAATCACGTAGCAAAATGGAACACCTACAGCCCTCGTTCTGATTTTTTATTTTATCATATAGCAACCAGTTTATGTGACTCAGTAAACCATTTTCAGGTATTAACTGACGCTAAGGCCGTGAACTCCAAACGCATACACGGTCCCATCAGTGGCTTGCATCTATGAATTGGTTCCATAGGAAACAGTAAAAGCAATGTTGTGTCTGCAACCATCAACTAATAGCTGACTTCGTTGGTAGTCGATGGTTGCAGACACAACACACACCACATCGCTTTCACAGTTTTCTAAAGATGCCAATTCTTAGATGCAGGCCGCTGTTGGGATCGTGCATACGACTGGAGTTCAACCTCAGCGTCCGTTAACTTGCGAAGATGGTGTACTGAGTCACAGAAACTGGTTTCAATATGATAAAATCAAAACGACGGCTGCAGCTGTTCCATCTTATTACGTAACTGAACGGCTGAAGTCCCGCAGACCATCAACCACAAGGATGGACATACAAAAACGTTTTGACATTAAGAAGCCCTTAGGAGTTTGATGAAGTTCGTGTAAACGCAATTACCACTAATTCACGTCAGTTAACTCGAGAACTGGCAAATGTGATAAACTGTGATCATTCAACCATCGTGCGACAAGTGCATGCAATGCAAGGTTCAAATATCGGGTGTACGAGTACCGCTTGCTCTAAGCCGAAATCACAAAAATCACCGGTTGGCCATGTGTGTATCTCTGCTTGCTCGTCATAAAATTGGCTCGTGAACTACAGCGACCATTCCTATCCTTTATGGTTACTGTGACGAGAAATGGTATCGTCACGCAAACATAAGGAAAAGAAGGGCATAGTTCATCACAAACAAAGCAACAACCCAACTCCATGCACAAAAACCTGCGCACACCCACAAAAGATAATGTTATGTTTTTGGTGGAACAGAGACGGTTTAATGTACTACAAATTGCTTCCCCGAGGTGTTACCATCATTGCAGACATTTACTGTAATCCCAGAAGAACGAACAGGAAAATTGCCTGAAGTCATGCTAGTCCACGATAACGCCCGTATACTGGTATAGAACACTATACAGGACCTGGGTTGAGACGTCATTCCGCGCCCACCTTATTCACTTGATCTTGTGCATTCAGATTTTCACCTTCCCTGTGCTCTTTCGAACAACATTCAAGGAACTTCCTTTTCGGATGAAAATGCGCTCCGAACATAGCTCGACGACTACCCATCGCAACTCCATCTGTGTGTTCGTAGTAATGGGTAGTCCGTTGTCTCCTGTAATTGCAAATTCGTTTATGGAAGACTTCGAGGAACGTGCATTGGAGTCGGCGCCTTTGAAACCCGCCCTTTTCTTCAGATATGTTGATACTTTTGTTGTTTGGCCTCATGGTAGGGAGAATTTGAATGTCTTTTTAGAACATCTGAACTCAATCCACCAGAACATTCTTGTTACGATGAAGGTGGAAGACGAAGGTTCCCTTCCCTTTCTTGATATTTTGGTTAGGAGGAAGGCTGACCGATCATTTGGACTTGCAGTTTACCGGAAACGCACTCACACTGACTTGTATTTACAGGCTATTAGTTGTCACCATCCGGCTCAGCGTGAAGGGGTACTTCGTACCTTTTTACACAGGGCACATGCCATTTCCGACACGGAGACTATGCCAGCTGAGCTGCCCATCTTAAAGCTACATTTCGTCAAAATGGGTATAGTAAAAGGCAGAATGAACGTGCGTTGCGCTATCGACCAACTGTGCAAAGGGTGATTGATGAAAATACTGAGTCGACACCTAAGTCTACTGCCTTTCTGCCTTACGTAGAAAGCACTTCCAACAAGATCGGTCGTATTTTGCGGAAATACGGTGTGAAATGTGTTTTCCGACTTCCATCTAAAATTAGAGTGGTTTTGGGTTCTGTTAAGGATGACACTGGTTTGCGAAAGGGGGGTGGGGGATATCGCATTCCTTGTAGCTGTGGCTTGGCATACATTGGTCAGACTATCAGGACCGTGGAGGACCGATGTACTGAGCATAAACGACACATACGATTCCAGCAGCCACGCAGTTCTGCTAGTGCCGAACATTGTTTGGCTACTGGTCATCCTATGTTATATAACAGTACCGAGATATTGGCATGCACGTCCAGCTATTGGGACAGCGTTATTAAAGAGGCTGTTGCGATTAAATTAGCGAGCAACCTTGTAAACAGGGATGGAGGTTTTTGCGTAAACTCTAGTTGGAGTCCTGCTCTCTCCCTTGTCAAAAAGCTTTATTCCAAGAACCGAGGTTTTAAATTTGTCTGTACCTCACCTGTCCGTTACAGTTTGTTCCTTGAAAATGGCGGGGTGTACTCGCGCCGAAATATCGGCGGTCGCTGTAAACATTACCTGGCTGAATTCCCATAAGTTGTTTGAAAATTGTAAACGCCAGGAGAAACTCAGGTCTCATAAGCCCAGGAATGAAGGGCAACCAAACGGGGAGTAGAATACCGTCAACGTACCGCTGAGCTGTAAGGGTGCCGCAGATGACATCAAAAGAGCTCCCGCTATGAGAAGAAGTGGCAGCCCAGACCATCACTCCCTGGTGTCGGGCCCTATAGCAGGCAACACTTTAAGACCCACTTTGAAATGAGTACGAGCAGCGGTGGGGCATCAACAGTCGCCCACCATATGGCCCGACAACCAAGGGTGATGTTCTAGGGTGCTACTTCTTTTCATAGTGGGAGCCCTCTGGCTGTCGTCTGCGGCACCTTTACAGCATGGCGGTACGTCGACGGTATTCTGCTCCCCATTTTGCTGCTCTGCGTGATAAGCCATCCTAGGCTTTTATTTCAGCAAGATAGTGACCGCCCACACACTGAGAGAGTTTCTACTGCTCTTCGTGCTTGCCAGACCCTACGTTGGTCAGCAAGTCCGCGGATATCTCCTCCACTGAGAACGTTTGGAACATTATGGTCAGAGCCATCCAAATATCTCGGGATTTTTACGATCTACTGGGCCAGTTGACACAATTCGGCACGCTATCCCTCAGAAGGATATCCAACAGCTCTGTCCATCACCGAATTTTTCAATCTCTGAAGCTCTTTCTGTTGATTAAATCATCCAGCTTTTCTGAAATTGTAATCATTTGTTTGTCTACAAAAGTACGTGCGGTGTTTGAAAAGTCCGTGCAAAAATGGTTCAAATGGCTCTGAGCACTGTGGGACTTAACATCTACGGTCATCAGTCCCCTAGAACTTAGAACTACTTAAACCTAACTAACCTAAGGACATCACCCAACACCCAGCCATCACGAGGCAGAGAAAATCCCTGACCGGGCCGGGAATCGAACCCGGGAACCCGGGCGTGGGAAGCGAGAACGCTACCGCACGACCACGAGATGCGGGCGTGCAAAAATGAAAACTGCTTACGTGTTTGGGGTGAACCTTTTTATTTTTCGACATAGTCTCCTTTTAGACTTATACACTTCGTCCAACGCTGTTCTAATTTGTTGATCCCTTCTGAATAAAAGGAATTGTCCAAGTTTGCAAAATAGCTATTAGTTGCTGCAGTCACCTCCTCATTTGAATAAAATCTTTGTCCTGCCAGCTATTTTTTTCAAATTGGGGAATAAATAGTAGAGAATGGGGGTGGGGGGGGGGGATGTGAAACGAGTTGGAATCCTATTTCCATTAATTTTGCGACGACAACTCCTGAGGTGTGTGCTGGTGCACTTTTTTGCGGTCCAATCGCCGGCGTTTTTCCTGCAGCTCGGTTTTCAAACGGTCCAATAACGATGAATAATATGCACCTGTAACAGTTTTACCCTTTTCCAGATAGTCGATGAGGATTATCCGTTGCTAATCCCAAAAGACAGTCGCCATAACCTTTCCGGCCGAAGGAATGGTCCTCGTCTTTTTTGGTGCAGATTGTTCCTTGGTAACCCGTTGTTTAGATTTGTCTTTGGTCTCAGGACTATTGTAATGTATCAATGTTTCATCCACAGTGACAAAACGACGCTTCAAGTCCTGCAGATTCTTCCTGAACAGCTGCAAATCATCCTTGCAACACTTCACAAGATTCCGTTTTTTTGTAAAGCGTGAGCAATCGCGGAACCCATCTTGCGGATAGCTTTCTCATGTCCAAATGTTTATGCAAAATATTATGTGCCCGTTCATTCGAGATGCCCACAGCACCGTAACTCCTCTGTCATCCAGCACCATATCATGGATTTTATCAATAATTTCTGGGGTCGTAACCTCCACAGGGCGTCCAGAACGTTCAGCATCACTTGTGCCCATATGGCCACTCCGAAAATTTTGAAACCACTTATAAACTGTTCTAATCGAAGGTGCAGAGTCACCGTAATGTTTATCAAGCTTCTCTTTAGTCACCTGAGGTGTTTTGCATTTCATAAAGTAATGTTTAATCACCACACGAAATTCCTTTTCGTCCATTTTTTGACATTCACTCGACTTCCTTGATTCATACGAATGCCAAATGCAAACAAATAGACTAATATGGCTGAAACTTGGTGTGCACTCTTTCCAAAGACGCTACTAACTAAACATGACCTCGATACGCGCTGGTGGTGCCATCTCTCGGACTTACAGACTTCTCAAACGCCCCTCGTATCTCACATCTACCTATTTCCGTCCGATTCGAATTCTTCCTTCGCGGTGCCTTGTTGTCTTTTTTTTTTCCTGCAGAGTGTACGCTGCCAGCAACGCCCTCAGACAGAAACATTTTGACCGCCTCTTATATTTCAGGTACAAACACCAGATTATCTTGGATGCTGGCGAAAACAGAATAAAGTTGCCACTCTATTGGAAACTGTATCAGTCGTCTTTAACGGGATATACCAGGAGGATACACTATTAAATTTAACTTGACTATAAGTATTTTGAGAAGTTATCATTTTTGAAAAGAAGAACGTGCATTAATTTCCCAAAACTTTCATACTGACCTTAGTAATATAAAGTCACTATGTGTGTTAGGAACAGAAATAGATTCACATAATTCAAAGCAAAAATATTGTAAAATCGTAGATGATACAATAATTTATGACATACCTTGTCGGTCATTATGGACTGACGCCCACCAGCGTTCCACGACTGAAATTTAGGTCCATATTCATGTCGCCTAGAATATCCCCATCTGAAATGTTCCACTCGAGCTGGGGCTGTGGAATGATTTTGTACTCTTCTTTGTAGATCACTTGGCGATCGACGGCCACAGACTGAGCCGCAATGAAACGCTGGCTGGGGATGCTGTTTGTGAAGATAGTCTTCACAGTCCTGGAACTGTGCTGGAACTGATATTCCTCCGTCTTCACAGTCCCGTAACTGTGCTGAAACTCGTATTTCTCAGAAAATTCTTGCTGAGCCGTGGGACACTGGCAGTGTTGACGAAACGGAGTCTCTGGATCCTGGAACACTGCTTCGTGTGGAACGGCATCCTCGCACTCTGAGAGAACTTCGTGGAACGTCTTCAGAAATTGTGAAGCGTTTCCAATACGAGTTTCTTTCTCTACTTGCTCCTCACACAGAACGAGGCGACTGTCTTGCAACCAAGTCTGTCTATCTACAGTCTTCGCAGGCCTGTCGACAGCTGTCTCGTGGACTGACCCACACTGGCAAGTGGGCGGGCTGTTCCGGTTCTGGCATCGTTCGGGAAACGCTTGAGGCTTGTGCCATCTGTACACGTTCAAGGGAACTAACTCTTGTGGCTGCGGAGAAGCTCTAGGGAGCTGAACGCGATTCATTTCTAGCAACTCCTCGAGTATACGTTGCTTCTGGATCTGCGGTCCTGGGTACGGTGGTATTTGTGACAGTGTCTGCTTGGGCATTTCGTAATCTGCTTCAAGCTGTGAACGTCGAAGCGGCTGTTGCTCCCACTGGTCGGCAGGCAAGAGCGGTTGACGCCACTGTTCTGTCTCACTCGGCTCTATCCACCTTGCGTCTGGAAATCCAGCGTAGTTCTCTGGACTGCATTCTGTAACCTCCATGGCAACAACCTCCCGGCTGCAATCCGTGTCAACAAATTCTTCTGTGTGGACGTCAGGTGAAGCACCTAAATCGAACACTGGCTCGCTCCCACGATCCGCACACCATTCTTTTCCAAGTGTCTGGTTCGTTACTTCTTCGACAATAATCACGTCAGCATCTGCTTCACCTGCTTCTTCGACAATGATGACGTCAGGATCGTTTTCATCTACTTCTTCGACAATAACCACGTCAGGATCTGCTTCTTCGTCATCAGGACTTGCAGGTGCGTAAGCATCAATGTTGTTAATCAAACTACTATCGGAAGTGGAAACACGACTATTCTCTGGTTGAGTACATTCATAAACTTCTGTATTAATCAAGGAATTCCTCACTTGTGTGTTGCATGGGGTCCGTGAACATTTATTTCTTGCTCTTGGAGAACCTCTAGTCTTCACGTCTCCGTCCAGAAGAAGGTCTCCATTTATCGGAATATCACAGCTCCATTCTCCACTCGCTGGCTCTACATTTTTCGAAGAACTAGCGGTTTTACTGAGAGATCTCTCACTAACATCGTCTAGATGCGTCTCCCGACTAACATTTTGTGTTCTCCCCGATCGTGGTTTATGCTTCACTTCCCACATGCCGTTTCCATTGGACACCAGAAAAAGTTTCTTGACTTTCAGTGGTCTTCCCCTGCGCTTCTTTTTCTTCTGAGCCGAACTGCGACTGCGTGGCATACCAGGCTGTCTCCGTTTTCTCCTCCTTTCCTGAAATTAAACAAACGATAATATCAGGTCAAAGAAAAGTATGATAACAAGTATGGTTTAGCTGTGACCTAAAAAAATTGTTTTCGATTCCTTATTATATATTTTATTCTCTGACACACTTTTCACTTACACATATCAAAAAAAGTTTTTGCATCAGCCTGGTTCCCAGAACTCTGGAAGATAGACGTTGACTATGGATGTTGCATCACAGACACAGCCCCTTTAACTGTTCACAGATGTCACTAAACCCGACCATACATGAGCACCGCCTATTACACGGAGTGGGTCCGACAGCTGATCACTTCCACTCATTCCACCAAAAAACACGACTCGTGTTGTCTGTAGTGTAGGCATGCCTAGAGGGTCAGTTACGGCGGTTCGCTCGCGTCCGCGTTATTACTTTGTGTCAGGAAGGGCTCTCAACAAGGGAAGTGTCCAGGCGTCCCGGAACTGAACCAAAGCGATGTTGCTCGGACATGGAAGAGATACAGAGAGACAGGAACTGTCGATGACATGCTTCGCTCAGGCCGCCCAAGGGCTACTACTGTAGTGGATGACCGCTACCTATGAATTATGGCTCGGAGGAAACCTGACAGTGGTCATGGAAGGCGCTGTAACGACTGTACGAATCGTGAATGCCATCCTCCGATCGATAGTGCAACGATATCGGCAGCATATTGACGAGGCATTCTTCTTCAATTGGCGCCCCCATCGTGCACATCTTGTGAATAACTTCCTTCAGGATAACGTCATCGCCCGACTAGAGTGGCGTCCATGTTCTCCAGAAATGAAGCCTATCGAACATGCCTGGGATATATTTAAAAGGGCTGCTTATGGATGACGTGACCCAACAATCACTGCGCGGGGTCTACGCCGAGTCGCCGTTGAGGACAATCTGGACCAACAGTGCCTTGACGAACTTGTGGACAGTATGCCACGTCGAATACAAGCATGCATCAATGCAAGAGGGCGTGCTACTGGGTATTAGAGGTACCGGTGTGTACAGCAATCAGGACCACCACCTCTGAAGCTCTCGCTGTATTGTGGTACAACACGCAATATGTTGTTTTCATGAGCAGTAAAAAGGGCGGAAATGATGTTTATGTTGATCTCTATTCCAATTTTCCGTACAGGTTCCTGAACTCTCGGAACCGAGGTGATGTAAAGCTTTTTTTAATGTGTGTATCGTGTAATTTCGGTTTACAATACGGAGCACTTACTTTAGTCTTAGCAATCTATATGCGATTCATTAATATGTAACTCTTGCCAATGCAGGAAATATTTACTAATATCTTTCACAGTTTGACCTTCCTTTCATTAATGTGCTTCACATCACACATTATTTACAATTAACATTACGAACAACTAGCCCCAGGCCAATACAAATTTTTATTAGTTTGGTCGTATCATCTCATTCGATTTTGATTTCATTTCATGCTCCATATATCCAACTACGTTGGTTTCGCCAGGATTTGGTAGGTGCTACAAATATGTTTTTCATATAGTTATCACCATGCATGCTAAAATAATGTAAAATGGTAGGTATGTGAACAGCATCCTCTTAAATGAAAGAAAGCATAACTGACCTACAATTATGATTCACCACCGCAGCTCTCGTATTACACAGGTAGCCGCGAAAATGTACTTTTCCGTACTTAGGTCTTTGTATATACATTTTCCAGACACATTAATGTGACCACCTGCCACAAGCGTCTTTTGCAACACAGACATGGGGGAAGTGAGTCAGTGAGGTTCTGGAAGGTATCAGAAGGGATCTGGAGCCATGCCAACCCAGGTGCCATGGCCAGCTGAGCTAGGTTTCTCGATGGATGATCAATGGCATGAACAGCGCGATCGAGGTGGTCCCACAGAGAGTCAGTTGGGTTTAAATCCGCGGAGTTTGGTGGCCACGAGATTGCGGTAAATTATCCTCGTGCTCTTCGAACTACGCCCATACACTGCGCACCGTGCGACACATTGCATTGTTCTGTTGGTAGATGCTACGGCGTTGACGAAAAACCAAACTGCGTATAGGCGTGGGCATGGTCCCCAAGGACATGTGTTGATCCATCGTGCTTTCCATAATGATGAAATCACATAGGGAATGCCACGAAAACATTCCTCGCGGACCTTAACGCTCCTTCCTTCAGCCCTGATCATTCTGATGATTGATGCAGGGCTGTATACGCCAACAGTCATCTGACGGATGGAGCATAAAACACCAGAGAAGACCACTTGTCGCCACTCACTGGACGGCCAGTTGCCGATGAACAGCAGGCAGTATGAGTGCTTGAACCAGGTGCCTGCTGTGGAGGGCCATACGCAGCAACGTTAACTGAACGGTCACTCAGAATACCGTTGGTGGCCCTTGGTTCATCTGGGTCATCAGCTGCTCAACAGTTGCACATTTGTTCGCCCTTACATGTCACCACAGCCATCGTTGGCCCCTGCTATTTACAGCCTGGGTGCAGCACAGTTGCCTCAGTGCCAGTTTTGGATTGTACCACTATGTCATGTACGGTATACTTTAACCATGCCAGCACGCAAACAGTTTACAACCTTAGGCGTTTCGGAAATGCTTCCATCCGTGGTCCGAAAGCCAATGATCATGCCCTTTTGGACGTCAGACAAGCCTCTCCTTTTTCACATTAAGAGCCCTAACATGCTTTATATAACCTCCACTGCTAGTGCTGCCATCTGTGAGTAGTTATTGCATGTCGACGTGGAACATAGGCAGTGACCACATTAATGTGAACGGGCATTAGACTACCTTCTGTCTTTCATAGCTCAGGCCGTAAATATACCTATTACGTTCATGGAATTCATGGCGGTCTCATTTGCCCACTTCTGCTTCCTGTCGACAACAGATAAATGAAGTGCACCTATGTACATGAAATGAAAGCGAAGCACGAGTAATGTTGTTGTGCCGCTTAGATTAAATGACCTAGCACTGCAGCGCTTTCGGAGTCAGTACGAGGAAAACAGTCTGTATGTGAGGTGGAAGCGTTAACAGACAAGATCAGAAGCGTACATGGTCCACCAGCAAGAGATATTTTCCATCCTTGATCGACAACACCGGCAACGTCTTCGCTATACATCAGCTACTGCCTCCAACACCCTGCTCCATCAGCAATGTTGCAAAGCCCTACCACAATGCTGTCACGTATTGCAGCAACGTTTATGGCACACTACTGTAGCCACACATAGCAGTAAAATATGGCTTATGTAAACACATCGTAACATGAAGTACATTTTATTACGAAACTGCGTAACAAGTATTGTCATTTATTGGAGATTGGAAATTTGCGGTAAGGTCTTATGGGACCAAACTGCTGAAGTCATCGGTCGCTAAGCTTACACGCTACTTATTCTAACTTAAACTAACTTACGCTAAGGACAACACACACACGCATATCCAAGGGAGACTCGAACCTCCGACGGGGGGAGCCGCGCAGACCGTGTCATTTATTATATAGTTCTTTGTAGCAGTAATAAAACTGTAAAAACGTTGTGTTTGTACATTAAAAATATTGACCAAAACCTTATTGCGGGTGGTGTATGGAGCGTAACAGAATACAATAAAACTATTTTTAAAAACTATGTCTGTCCGTCTGAATGTTCAAAACTACTGGACGAACTTTCGCGAGGTTTTCGCAAGTGACGTGAGCTAGCTTGGAGGCACCTTATGGGCTTTATTTCATCAAAATCGGATCGCAAAAAAAGATACCTTAACTTAAAGTTTTAAGAGTTTGCTCAACTTAGTAGTTCAGATGTTCACCTCAGTGACACGATCATCACATAATAGCATATTTAAAAAATCGACAGATAGCACTGTTAGTTTCGTAGCACACCAAAGAACCAACAGACGGTGCTTTTAGTCTCATAGCACACGGAAGAACCAACAGATTGCACTGTTTATTTTTTTTCCCTCTGCGACCAACGTTTTTGGGAAGTTTACGTAAATTCCAGAACTAAGCGCCGCAATCTTATCTTTACAAACTAATATTGAATTTATGTGACTCTTTGAAAATTCCTTCCGAATTCGAGGCGCTACGTAACTCCAAGCGTCACATCATCATATCGCTTCTCAATACATAAATAAACAGGTCATCCGGCCACAAATACGTAGCGCTACTCGTATAAAGCCACGACGTGTCACTAGTTAACAAATAACTGCCGATGGTCAGCGCAGTGATAAGTGACAGAAAAATTTAAGAAGTGGTCGAGAATTGAGCCCAGTATTTTTGAGTGTGTAATGTGACACTCACTTAGCCGCTGAGGAACACAACGCAGTGACACCGACTTTCATTAATAACCTAAGTAACATTCACAATAGAAATAGAGAAATAACCCTACAGAAATGTATAGTTGTAAAAGTTATTGTTCCTCACATAAAAAAAGTTTTCCATCACCTCGGTTCCGAGAGTTCCAGAACATGTACAGAAAATTGGAATAGAGGTCAACATAAACATCATTTCCGCCCTTTTTATTGCTCATAAAAGCCACACATTGCAAGTTGTACTACCATATAGCGAAATCTTCAGAGGTGGTGATACAGATTGCTGTACACACGGATACCTCTGATACCAGTAACATGTCCTCTTGCATTGATGCATGTCTCTATTCGTCGTCGCATAGTATCCACAAGTTCATCAAGGCACTGTTGGTCCAGATTGTCCCACTCCTCAACGGCGACTCGGCATAGATCTCTCGGAGTGATTGCTGGGTCACGTCATCGATAACCAGCCCTTTTCAATCTATCCCAGGCATGTTCGATAGGGTTCATGTCTGCAGAACATGCTGGCCACTAATCGAGTGATGTTGTTATTCTGAAGGAAGTCATTCACAAGATGTGCACGACGGGGGCGCGAATTGTCCATGAAGACGAATGCCTCGCCGATATGGTTGCACCATCTGTCAGAGGACGGCATCCCGTATCGTACAGCCGTTACGGCGCCTTCCATGACCACTAGCGGCGTATGTCAGCCCCTCACAATGCCATCACAAGACAGCAGGGAACCTCCACCTTGCTGCACTCTCTGGACAGTGTGTCTAAGGCGTTCAGCCTGACCGGGTTGTCTCCAAACACGTCTCCGACGATTGTCTGGTTGAAGGCATATGCGACACTCATCGGTGAAGAGAACGTAAAGCCAATTCTGAGTGGTCCATTCGGCATGTTGTAGGGCCCATCTGTACCGTGTTGCATGATGTTGTTGCAAAGATGGACCTCGCCTTATACGTCGGGAGTGAAGTTTCGCATCATGCAGCCTATTGCGCACAGTTTGAGTCATAACACTACGTCCTGTGGATGCACGAAAAGCATTATTCAACATGGTGGCGTTGCTTTCAGGTTTCCACCGAGCCATAATTCATACCTAGCGGTCACCCACTACAGTAGTAGCCCTTGGGCGGCCTGAGCGAAGCATGTCATCGACAGTTCCTGTCTCTCTGTATCTCTTCCATGTCCGAGCAACATCGCTTTGGTTCAGTTCCGAGACGCCTGGACACTTCCCTTGTTGAGACCCCTTCCTGACACAAAGTAATAACGCGGACGTGAGCGAACCGCCGTAACTGACCCTCTAGGCATGCCTACACTACAGACAACACGAGTCGTGTTTTTTGGTGGAATGAGTGGAAGTGATCAGCTGTCGGACCTCCTCCTTGTAATAGGCGCTGCTCATGCATGGTTGTTTACATCTTTGGACAGGTTTAGCGATATCTCTGAACAGTCAAAGGGACTGTGTCTGTGACACAATATCCACAGTCAACGTATGTCTTCAGGAGTTCTGGGATCTGGGGTGATGCAAAACTTCTTTTGATATGTGTTGAAAACTTACATATTCCTAAAGGAGTGAAGTCAGTTCAATCAAAAACATCAGTGAACACCACTAGACGACGACAGAATGGAAAAGAAAAGAAAGGAAAGGGAGTGACAAAATTAAGACATATCTGTAGCTATCATTCCATACATGTGCATAAAAACACGAAATAATGATACGATAGAAAAGAAATATTCCCTTTTAAGAGAGAAATGCCTGCGTCCATAGCTTAGTGCAAAGTGCCACTGTTTACTGACACGGAGATCGCGTTTTCGTTTCACAGTGACAATCTTGGAGATTTTTCTGGTTTGGAAAGGTCTAACAGGTAAGAGGTGAAACTGCTTGAGTAAAATAAGCACCTCGCCTAATGATGAAGAGTAAGAAATCTGTTGAAACGTTGTTTCAAGAAGCCTCTGTAGCAAGGCTGATAAGCTGAAAACAATTCACCAGCGTCTCCCTTTCATAACATTAACTGCCAGTATCTCTGCTACAGTTTATATGACGTCTGTGCAGCTTAATGAGGGTGTAGCACTTCGTTCAGTCCGTCAAATTTCCCATTTATTCTATAACATAAAACCGTTGTTTAAGTAAAGTTCTAAAATAAGATCCGTTGTATTAACCTCTCCCCTTTCCCCTAACGAAAAAAACATTACTCTTTCACAAAAGCTTTAAACCGTTTTCGGTACAGTGAATCGCTACAGTTCTTAAATTACGAAGCTACTTCAAAGGTCTTGTGAAGTTACTAATGAAAAAAGTTGGTTGAGGAACAACAGCAGTGATATGGGAGTAAGCGATGTCAACTTCTGGGTTATGGACAGGTCTTTTTTTTTGTGTGCCAAGTATGGACTGGGTCCACAGCCTTGTTAAAGTTACTAAAAGTTCTCATTCCACATAGGCCGTAACAAAAACTTTTATTGTTTATACATTACGATTGCAGTTTCGACATTTGTCATCACCAGATGTCGTGGGGCGATGACACCCAATTAACAGTATGGAACTGATTTTTTAATGCTCGGTACCATGGTGCCGTACATGACAACTTCATGTTGTTAAGCGGGCACTGTTGCCCCATGCAAGCTGATGATATCAAAATGTCGAAATTCCTTTCACAATACATAAACAATAAAGATTTTTGTTACAATTCATAGTACATAAACAATGAAGATTTTTGTTACAACCTATGCGGACTTACAACTTTCAGTAATTCTACAAATTACGCGTGCTTCAAGGTTTTGGATAGTACTATACCTAAAAGTACCGGTTTCAGCTACGTCTAAAACCATTGTTTTGCACAAAGGGATGTCTGAATGACAATCGAGCCTATCGGTGTTCGTAGAAACTGAGACAGTCTCTGATCGCAAGTTTTTTTTATCTATTTTGTGATCAAAGACTGTTTTAGTTTACGAATTATTAAACATTGGACCATTGTCATTCCCACTGTGACAACGTCACCCCTCATCAAGCCACTCTCAGTGTGTCAAATATGGAGTGCTCCCGAATATCAGAAAGAATACAATATCAATTCTAGAGTATTGTTCCAGTGTTTGGTGTCCTTATCACGCAGGAGTGGCAACAGACATCGAATGAATTCAGGGACGAGCTCGGGTCGTAACAGGTACATGTAGCCCATTTTGTTGTTGTGGTCTTCAGTCCAGAGCCTGGTTTGATGCATCTCTGCATGCTACTCTATCCTGTGCAAGCTTCTTCATCTCCAAGTACCTACTGCAACCTACATCCTTCTGAATCTGCTTAGTGTATTCATCTCTTGGTCTCCCCTACGATTTTTACCCTCCAAGCTGCCCTCCAATACTAAATTGGTGGTCCCTTGATGCCTCAGAACATGTCCTATCAGCCGATCCCTTCAAGTTGTGCCACAAATTTTTCTTCTCCCCAATTCCATTCAGTACCTCCTCATTAGTTACGTGATCTACCCATCAAATCTCCAGCATTCTTCTGTGGCACCATATTTCGAAAGCTTCTATTCTCTTGTCTAAACTATTTATCGACCATGTTTCACTTCCATACATGGCTACATTCCATGCAAATACTTTCAGAAGACACTTCCTGACACTTTAATCTACATTCGATGTTAACAAATTTCTCTTCTTCAGAAACGCTTTCCTTGCCATTGCCAGTCTACATTTTATATCCTCTCTACTTCGACCATCATCAGTTACTTTGCTCCCCAAATAGCAAAACTCATCTACCACTTCAAGCATCTCATTTCCTAATGTAATGCCCACAGCCCATACGAAAGTGTAAAAAGAGATGCTCAGGAAACGCAACTGGATTATCATTCGAAGAAAGCCGATAATGTTCTCACGAAATCATGTATTCGAGAAAGACTGTGTGATCATTCTGCTGCCCCGTCGTATATTAAATGAATAAAACTTCACAAACCAAGACTGCTGAAGAAGAAGGTAGAAAAAAAAAAACATTTTATTGGATGACCCGTTTCAAAAGAGCTACGATGCGATCATCGGATCTGTAAGAGGATGAACAGAAGTTTATAGGAAAATATCTTACACTCATGAAACTAAACTTGATAAACTGCCTCGTTACATTATAACATACCTTTTGCTTTACAATTTACACTACATATTGTCCATCAATGTTGCACATCGCTTCACGTTGTATATTCACTTCATACTAGCATGAAGATCACTACACATCGGAATCTCAAATACAAAAGTATTATGTACAAACATTATCGTAACTATATTGCGGCGATTGCAAGCGTTCATTCACCATCAGCTGGCAACTAACAGACAAGTGGTATAAACACAACGATCTCTATGTACGTCAATCTGAGGGTGCTGTGGCAGTTGGCTGAATTATTTTCTCACATACAGCATAAAACACACATACCTACATAATAGGCAATACATTATTAAGGACCATTTTATTTCCATTATTATACAATCCAACTCAGAGAAAAATATAAATTTTTACGTAAAATTAATGTATCTACTTCTCATAATTTTGCAGGCTAAAATTTGTATGACGTACGTTCAGAAACAAGAATTAGGCTCGCCTCGCAAATGCTAAATATAGACAATAATTTAGAAACAAAATCTTCAAGCTGGAAATTGGTATTCTGGAGTACTCTGTGTTATGTTTATAATTTACATCTGAATGTCCATAGTTATGTTTCGAATTTCTCATCATCATGGCTCAAAATATGTTTTTGTTGTTATTTTATTTTTGAAAACCTGTGCTATACATAGAATATTATAAACAGATAACCGTTAAAAATAACAGCATTATTTTTTTAACCATAAAATTACAATGTTCATCTACATCCCTTACATCGCCCAATGTCTAGGTGCACAATGGGGGTATAAGTGGAATGACGTTCATCGTGATCCATCTCATAAAATGGAATTAAAATGATTTCGAGTTGTACTTAGATTTGTATTATTTTCTATATAAATTCTAAGTAATACATCAAAATGTACAACAAATATGATCAACAAAGTCATGTTGAAAAAGGAGTATATTGTTCTTTCTTATAGAATCTCAAAATCTGTTTAATACATTTTATATACCAAAATCAATAATTCACAATTACTAAAATCAAAAATTTATTGGGTCATTAGAAACCTTCCTTGTCGTCCAACGATACGATTTAAATCAAGAGAAACACATGATTGCTACTTTCATTTCCATATTATATACATATAAAACATCATGTACAAAGAAGAGTGTTAATTACGTATATAGAACACCTGTGTTTATCGTATTACCACAAACGTATGATTATATGAATACGTCACTAGGTGTTTGGTGTCACCGTCAGACACCACACTTGCTAGGTGGTAACCTTTAAATCGGCCGCGGTCCGGTAGTATACGTCGGACCCGCGTGTCGCCACTATCAGTGATTGCAGACCGAGCGCCGCCACACGGCAGGTCTAGAGAGACTTCGTAGCACTCGCCCCAGTTGTACAGCCGACTTTGCTAGCGATGGTTCACTGACAAATTACGCTCTCATTTGCCGAGATGATAGTTAGCATAGCCTTCAGCTACGTTATTTGCTACGACCTAGCAAGGCGCCATGATCAGTTTCTATTGATATAGTAAATCATGTACCATAAAGAGCGACGTTCTCCATTAATGGATTAAAGTTAAGTATTCCACCAGCTACGTCCGTTTTTCTCACTTCTAATTCCCTTGTCTTGTTCCAGACCTCACGCCAGCCTGCTTGAGCTAAAACGCGTGCATAACGGCCTCCTGTAGTAACCCTGGTTGGCTCTCCTGCCAACCACAACATTGGCGACGAGGCAATACCGCGTTCTTTTCTAAATTGCCCTGATTTACTTGTGTAAAGGCTTCGCAACGATCTCCAGATGTACTGTCCGAATTTTATCGCTTACAGAATCAGCAGACGCAGGCCTTACTGGATGCCCTTGCACAGCTCGTCCAGGGTCAACGTGCGATGCAAAACGATGCGGCACCAGCCGCTTCACCGCTAACGCAGCCACAACACGCTGTTGCACCAACTTTTCGACCTTTTGATGCTGCACTGGAAAGCTGGACGGAGTGGTCACGCCAACAGAATTCAAGGTAACGAGCGGCAGCCTTTCCTCCTTTCTTCTGTAGGAGTGACCACGTACCGTGTGATGGTCAAATTATTTCCCCGACGCGACGTAGCAACTCTGTCCTACGAAGAAATTTTGTCTGCATTAGATGCATATTTCAAAGAATCAGTCAACGTAGTTGCCAAACGGTATACCCTCTTTCGTGCAAAACGCCGGCAGGTCAGACTAATCGGGCGTGGGTTGCAACCTTGCAAGGCCTTACTACAAATACCGGTGGACGAAGAATCCCAGCGCGTTTTGGTGGTTAACACGCATCTTGGTTTGTATCGATTCAAACGACTGCCATTCGGGTGTGCATCCGCCCCTGCATTGTTTCAGCAATATCTACAAACTGTTTGTGCGTCGGTCCCTACTGCAGCAAATTATCTGGACGATATTGTGATGTCTGGAAAGACGGAAGAAGAACATTTGGCCAATCTCAGAACATTATTTCAGGCCTTGCGACAAAATGGTCTTCGCTTACGGAAGGACAAATGTGTGTTTTTTGCTCGGGACTTGCCATGCTTGGGCCATGTACTCAATGCCCAAGGCATACATCCCAGTCCCACGCACCTTCGTGCCATACAAGACTTGCCTTCGCCGCAGAATTTGAAGCAGCTACAGAGTGTGCTGGGAAAAATCAACTATTACCATAAATATGTGCCGCATGCCTCTTCCATTTCAGCTCCGCTTCATCGCTTACGGCGCAAAGGTGTTCCGTTCGTCTGGACGACGAAATGCGAACGCGCCTTTCGTCATTTGAAATCGGCGTTGCTTTCCAATACTTGCCTTACGCCATTCGATCCCCGGAAGCCCCTTTTGTTGATGGTGGATGCATCGGATTTCGGGATCGGTGCTGTGCTTGCGCACAAAGTTGGATCGCACGATCGCCCTATTGCCGTTGCGTCCAAACTGCTCTCGCCTGCGCAAAGAAATTATTCACAGATCGAGAAAGAAGCATTGGCTATCGTATTTGGTGTTACAAAGTTTCATGATTTCTTGTATGGTCGTCACTTTACCATAATCACAGACCACAAACCTTTGACATCACTTTTTCATCCGACCAAGCCTGTCCCTCCACGTACAGCGCAGAAATTCATTCGCTGGTCTATTTTCCTCTCGCAGTACCGCTACGATATCTTGTATCGGTCCACTGCTAAGCACGGAAAAGCCGATGCGTTGTCCCGCTTGCCTGTTGCTGAGGATAGGGCATTCGATTCCTCCGAACTTGCTTGCAAGTTCATAGATGCGGAAACCGATGACGTGGTCGAATCGTTTCCGACTGATTTTCGTCGCGTAGCTACAGCCACAGCTGCCGACCCAGTCCTTGCTCCCGTTCTGCGTTTTGTTGCTACGCAATGGCCCTTGTCAAAGTCACGGATCGGGGACCTGTTGGTTCGCCGATTTTTTGCTCACAAGGAGAGACTTTTTGTACGACGTGGTGTTTTGCTTTTGCGATCTGATAATGATCAGTCCAGGGTCGTGGTACCACGTTCGTTACAATCCTCTGCCTTACAGCTTCTCCACCAAGGACATTGAAGTACAGTGAGAACGAAACAACTTGCTCGTCAGCACTGTACTTGGTTCGGAATCGATGCCGCGATTACGAATATGTGCTCTTCTTGCCTGGTGTGTGCCGAACAACAATCAGCACCACCGCGGAAATTCTTTGCATGGCCAAAAGCCACTTCCCCTTGGCAACGCTTACACATTGATTTTGCTGGTCCATTCTGGAATGCTCGATGGTTGGTTGTGGTAGATTCATTCAGTAATTTTCCTTTTGTTGTCCGGATGTCTTCCACGACGTCATCTGCCACCATCCAAGCGTTATCCGCTATCTTTTGCATTGAAGGTCTTCCACAGACTATTGTTTCCGACAATGGCCCACAATTCATGTCTGCAGAATTTCAGTCATTCTGCAAGGCCAATGGTATTCAACATCTGACGTCCGCGCCGTTTTCGCCAGTCAAACGGTGCCGCTGAACGATTGGTCAGCACTTTCACGTCACAGATGTTGAAGATGAAAGAGTCGCATTCTCAGGAGGACGCGTTATTGCTCTTTTTGTCCTCGTATCGCTCTCAGCCCCGAGATGGTCGCTCGCCGGCTGAGTTGCTCCACGGTCGTCATCATCGAACCTTGATGTATTTGCTACATTCGCCGCATCAGGTTCCTGTGCAGCGGCAGACACAGGCTTTTGCTCCAGGCGACGTTGTCTACTATCGCCACTACCGAGGTTCACGGCGTTGGGTCGAAGGGCGCATTCTTCGCTGCCTCGGACGCGTTATGTATCTGGTTTTGGGGGGCCTCTGGTGAGGTGCATCGGCATCTCAATCAGCTGCGCCTCTGTCGTCGCACAGGATCTGCCGCTCGCCGTCTGCTTTCAGCGACGGTGCCATCCGGTCAGCGCCCCGGAGACCCATCTACTGGCTCGCCTCAGCCCCAGGTGTTACCGACGCTGCCTTCCACTTTGCCCCATGGCGACGCGCCGCCGCCACCGCCGCCGCCGCCTGCTCTCCCGCCGGCGACACCCGCAGTGGACGCGTCGCTGCAACCGCCGGGCGCCTTCCTGGGTCACGCGTCGCCGATCGCTTCCCGGGACCAGTTGTCCTCCGACATGGTACTCTTGCCCGCTTCTGACCATGTGTCGTCTTCGCCCGTCGGGTGCCGCGGTCCGATAGAGGTCGACCCTTCGGCCCTTCCTGTCTCTCTACGGGCGCATACACCGCATGTTGGCGTGCACCCTGGAGCAGGTTTTCAGGCGTTTGCTCGCTCCCCGCGGTCCGAATGGTAGGGTGCGGGTGGCACAGCCTCGCCTGTTGTTAGGCTCCCCACCTCGTCACATACGTCAACATGCGGTCCTCCCCACGGCGGGCGGAAGCCGTATGCCACAACCGTACGCCGATTTGCGGGGGAGGAATGTGGTGTCACCGTCAGACACCACACTTGCTAGGTAGTAACCTTTAAATCGGCCGCGGTCCGGTAGTACACGTCGCCACTATCAGTGATTGCAGACCGAGAGCCGCCACACGGCAGGTCTAGAGAGACTTCCTAGCACTCGCTCCAGTTGTACAGCCGACTTTGCTAGCGATGGTTCACTGACAAATTACGCTCTCATTTGCCGAGACGATAGTTAACATAGCCTTCAGCTACGTTATTTGCTACGACCTAGCAAGGCGCCAGTATCCGTACTATTGATATTGTGAATCATGTACCATAAAGAGCGACGTTCGTCATTAATGGATTAAAGTTAAGTATTCCACCAACTACGTCCGTTTTTCTCACTTCTAATTCCCTTGTCATGTTCCAGACCTCACGCCAGCCTGCGTGAGCTAAAACGCGTGCATAACGGCCTCCTGTAGTAACCCTGGTTGGCTCTCCTGCCAACCACAACAAGATGTGTAAGTGGAATTAACAGATTACAAGTATTGAAAAGCATAGGCATGTATCATTTGTACAAGATCGAGATAACGTATTACCGACTGCCTGGAGTTTTGTAGAGGCGACAGATCTTTATCGTAAGACATCCCTGGAGACGGATGCAGTCCGACCTTTTAGTGAAGAAAATCTTAAGGACTCACACAGCTACAGTTCTCCTATACTACAGTTGGGAACAGAAAACACAGCATCTCTGCAGTGCAAAGAAACAAACAGGTGACATGGCACACGCCTTATTAGATTATAAATCATAAAAACTTAAATGCCACCCAGAGTCTGGGGTAAAAAACTAATTCTAGGAGACAAAATGCCAATTCCATCTTCCAGCCATTACAGACATCTAAACTAATACATAATGACGAATATGTGAAGACAAACATCTGTGTTGCCTACTGGTATAGCGTTCCTGTATTTTTAAGTTAGTCACTTGGCTTCTAGGTGAGTTTATTTTGCGAAATTTAGAAACAAACATTGTAACACAAATCAAAGAATGATTATGCATCCTTACGTCTAAACCAATAGTACAAAACTAATGCACTACATAAAAAAACCTGTGCGAATGTCAGTATAAACGTCATATACTGTCCGCGTCAAAACCATATGAACGTTGTCTTCCTTTACATCATATATGAAATGTAAAACATCATGTGCGAAGACGGATATTATATTGAATATCTGTGTTTATCACCTAAACATACACTGAGGTGACAAAAGGCATGGGATAGTGATACGCACATATACAGATGGCGGTAGTGTCGCGTATACCAGGTATAAAAGGACAGTGCATTGGCGGAGCTCTCATTTGTAGGAAGGTGAGTCCTGTGATAAGGTTTCCGATTTGATTAGGGCCTCACGACGAAAATTAACAGACTTTGTGCGTCTCGGAATATTGAAATCCCTCAAAGATTTCCGAAATGAAATGTCCCGTGTGTCTAGCTCCATCTACCATTCCCCGCTCAGAGTCAAGACTGATCCGAGAATATCGAATTTCAGGCATTACCTCTCACCACGGACAACGCAGTGGCCAACGGCCTTCACTTAACCACCAACACCAGCGGAGTTTGCACAGAGTCGTCAGTACTAACAGGCAAGCAACACTGCGTGAAATAACAGCAGAAATCAATGTGGGTCGTACGTCGAACAGTTCCGCTAGAACATTGCGGTGAAATCCGGCACTAATGGGCTGTGGCAGCGGTTGACCGACTCCATTGCCTTTGCTAACAGCACGACATCGCCCGCAGCGCCTCTCCTGGGCTCGTGATCATATCGGTTGTGCGCTAGACGTCTGGAAAACCAAAGCTTGGTCAGATGACTCCCGATTTCATTTGGTAAGAGCTGATGGAAAGGATCGACTGTGGCGCAGACCCCACAAAGCCACGGACCCAAGTCGTCGACAAAGCACTGTTTAAGCTGACGGCGGCTCCATAGCGGTACGGATTGTGTCAACAGGGAATGGAATGAGTCCTCTGCTCCAACTGAACTAGAAGCGGTTATGAACGGCTACTTTGGAAATATCTCTAGCCATTCATAGACTTCATATTCCCAAACAACGATTCCATTTTTATGGATGAGAACGCGCTGTGTCACTGGCCCACAATAGTTCAAGATTGGTCTGAAACTCAAGCTAATGATTTGGCCACACAAATCGTCCGACATGAATCTCATCCAACATTTATGGGACATAACCAAGAGGTCAGTTCGTGCACAAAATCCTGCGCCGGCGATACTTTCGCAATTATGGACGGCTATACAGGCAAAATAGGTCAAAATTTCTGAAAGGGACTTCCAACGACTTGTTGAGTCCGTATCACGTCGACCTGTTACTCTACGCCCGACAACAGGAAGTCAGACACGATATTAGGAGGTGTCGCATGACTTTTGTCACCTCGGCGTAAATTTCTCGGTGTATGAATACTTCGCTGGACGTCTAGGTGGGTCTAAGGATTAAAGGTATTACACAGAATTTTTTTAGTCATCACTCTTCTGACTGGTTTAATGCGGCCCGCCGCTGACTTTGTCTCCCATGCTAACCTCTTCATCTCGGAGTACCACTTGAAACCTACATCCTCAATTATTTGCTGTATGTATCCCAATTTCTGCCTACCTCTACAGTTTTTGTCCTCTACCGCTCCCTATTGTCTTACATGATTTCCTACAATCCTGTCCCTTCTTCTTGTTAGTGTTTCCACACATTCCTTTCCCTACGACTCTGTGGAGAACCTCCTCATTCCTTACCCTATCAATCTACCAAATTTTTAACATTCTTCTGTCAAGTGCTTCGATTTTCCTTTTTTCCGGTTTTCCCACAATCTATGTTTCACCACCATACAATGCTGTGCTCCACACGTACATTCTGAGCAATTTCTTCCTCAAATTATGGTTGATACTACTAGATTTCTCTTGGCCAGAAATGCTCTCTTTGCCAGAGCTAATACATACGTTGATATGAACAGGATAAGAGAACGTAAATGACGACAGTACTGTGCATCGTGTAAGAATCAAGTCACTCCACAATATATACTCCACAGATATCCGGCCTAACACCAGATATCGAAACAACTTTCGTGTAAATAGACACTAAATAGACACTAGCTATAAGGGCCATTCAGTGGCGTAACCTTATTGGTGCAAGGCGACGATTTCTCTCGTACTGGAAATCGTCGAGTGTCGACAATATTTCCGAACAGTGTCTATTACTGACGATCGAGACAGTCATTAGTTATCGCCTCGCCCATTCTGGCATCCTACGGTATTGTAATGGGATCTTTTCCTCGGGATCCCTACGTGCCAGGAGGTATCGGACTGCCGAAAACTTCACGGAGAAAAATGGGATTGTCGTCTTGCTCCGTAATCAGAAAACTTCCAACTCTTTTGCTGACGCCTGCCCGGTTCCAGTACTGAGCCAGGAAATCACGGCCCGACTGTACCCAAGCCCGCATACTAGCGTCTCGTTATTTGCCATCACGGGCCCGCCTCGGATATAAGATATCGTCCTAAGGAGTTTAGTTAGTGTCATACCTAGTGTAGGAATGGATCGTGGCAATGTGTCACCGCAGAACCAAAACATCCAGGGATTAGGCGGTTGCTTCTTCCCAACTCTCAAATAAAAGCATTCCCGTCTTTTACGATGTTTTCCAATATCTGTTTTCCCCATTCGGCTTGTTGTTCAGGATCTTCTTGGGAATTCTGTGACCTAGCATTCTCATAAATTGTTGTCTCCGATCATCATGATATGTTGGAATTTTTTCATTCGTGTTAAAAATTAGAATTCTGTAATTCTGTTTTAATATCTTCATTTCTGATCATGTCTCTTCTTCTGCAGCCCTTCGTCTTCCTTAGAAAACCTGCTTGAATTTTAATTTTTTTTAATATCCAAGCTGTCGCTCCCACACGATAACACAAATGGTTCCAATGGCTCTGAGCACAATGCGACTTAACTTCAGAGGTCATCAGTCGCCTAGAACTTAGATCTAATTAAAGCTAACTAACCTAAGGTCATCACACACATCCATGCCCGAGGCAGGATTCGAACCTGCGACCGTAACGGTCGCTGAGCTCCAGACTAGAACCGCACAGCCACTCCGACCGGCACGATAACACTGGAACAGCCATCAAAAAATTGTTCAAATGGCTCTGAGCGCTGTGGAACTTAACATCTGAGGTCATCAGTCCCCTAGACTTAAAACTACTTAAACTTAACTAACCTAAGGACAGCACACACATGCATAACCGAGGAAGGATTTGCACCTGCGACCGTAGCACCAGCGCGGATCCGGACGAACAGCGTAACTTTATAGAATTTTGTGATGGTCTTTCTTTGGGCTCTATGGCCGAATTTTCTGTTAATAGTACCACAGACAGCTTGGAATATATGTATTTTATTTTCAGTATCAGTCAACATCAAAACTTACAGCATAGCCTGAATAAGAGATCTGAGAGACCTCCTCAGAAAGTGTATCATCCCCAACTATGTTTGGTCTTATGGGATATTTCCCTCGGAATGTCATTATTTTCGTTTTATTACTAGAAATTTTAAAATTGTATGTCGCGAATGAGGAATATCTGAGTGTACTTTTGTTTGAAGATGACAGTTATTATTCAAACGAATGAAGGTGAGGGCGAGTGTAATTTCCTCCGCATTCTGTGTATGCCTAGTGTTGTGTATTGTCTAATTATAAATAGTGTTGTGTTTTACGTTAATGTGTGGTGATTAACAAGTACTAAGAGAGAAACAGAAGGGAAATTTGTCAGAGTTAAATGAGCAAAAATAGCCGATACCGTGGTGGAAAGACTTGGTATGGAGTATAAGATTGGACACCACTAAAACGCTCCCAAATAAGAGCTGTGTAAGGTACGATCTGTTGCAAACACTGCGGCGTGTGACTACCCAAGGCCTGGGGCAGCTCCTCTCTAGGGAAAATCGAAATGATGGTTGGCACTCGAGCAGCGACGCCTGCCTCGGTGGTGGTGAACGGTCTCGCGTTACTCGCATACAGTAAATATCTCTGGAGTGAGCATTGCGTTCCGCGCATGTTATCTACATTAAACCACAGTTGTCACGTGCTTTCGGGACTTCAAAAATGGCTCTGAGCACTATGGGACTTAACTTCTGAGGTCATCAGTCCCCTAGAACTACTTAAACCTAACTAACCTAAGGACATCACACACATCCATGCCCGAGGCAGGATTCGAACCTGCGACCGTAGAGGTCCCGCGGTTCCAGACTGTAGCGCCAAGAACCGCACGGCCACTCCGGCCGGCTTCGGGACTTCGCTGTGCGTGTGTGCTTTCTGCAGCGTCTGAAGTTTATGATATCAAGAGTTTTTGTTGTGTTTCACCGTTTGTTGATAGTGTAATAGCGATGGCGAATTACTGTTGTTGCTACGGATGCAAAGACAAATATGTGAAAGGAGGGATAGTAACTTTTCATGGGTACATACCATGTAGCTCTAATTATAGTTATCATATTATTAAGAGACACTGTATATGTTTAAAAATTTCGAGACGCATTATAATTAAGGCTTGATTCTGTACACCTATTTTTCTACGATTTTATGACTATGTAATAGATATTACGGCTCGTACAAATTTGCTAGTGGAATAGTAAAGGGAATGGTTAGTTGTTTCAGCAAATACTATCCTCCATGCAGTTATCAGTGACTTGTCGATTATGTATATAGATTACGCAGTCTACTATTTATTTAATAAACTGGGAGCAAGTACGTAAAATGCGTTAAATAAATACTTGAAAGTGTCACCAGTAAGAAAAATTGTGCTTTAGGTCGCAAAAACGAGAAAATAAATACGCAGAAATAGCAGAAAAAAGGACGAATTAGCAGGGATATAATCGCTAATGTGTGGCAAATTCGGTGTTTTCCGGACACTTGCAGAAGCACTAGCGTACTGTCAAGTCGTTTTGCAATACTATCACTGCAAAAATGTACGTCAGGCCCTGTAATATTACAAAGTGCCGCATCATACCGAAAACTACCAAAAATCGAGTGCATCTGAACTGTGACACCTATCGCAAAGAAGCAGAATGCAATATCACTTGCCCTTAAAAGTTACGTAGCTGGTTTCTTCCCGGTATCAAATGGATACTGTTAAAATGTCTGTGCAACATATATAAATAATCCACGACACGTTCGAAAAGAGTCCGTCTGTACTAGGGATGTAGTGACATTCTAAATGTACGGACAAACCCACGACGTCCCGAGAACACGTGACCAGGCCAGCAATGTATGTTGACAATACAAAATCTGTTCTGCGCATGTGAACGCTCTCTCCACAGATATTTACTCTATGGTTACTCGGCCGGCGTGCTCCAGTACCCACTGGTGCCAGTTCGGCTGCTGGAGCTGGCCGCATAGCGCTGCCCTTGGCGGCAGCCGACAGGGGGGCGTTAAGCAGGCTTAATCCTCTTGAAGGGCCGCCGTTCTCTGTTATCGTGCCGGCCTGGGGCGGCCACTGTTCTCACTACGGCTCGACGCACACAAGCGAGCAAAACCCACGGGTACTCGAAGCGAGATCGCGCTGTCAAAAATCCTTTCAGTGTACACTAGCAGGCCTCGCAGCGATAATCGCGCAGCAGTACTGGCAACAATTCTGAGAGGAGAAAGCAGGCAGTGTTTGCTTCTTTCGTTTATGAATGTACAAAGGCTACTAAGGAAGTTTTGCAATACGACGCAACAATAAGTCGCACGAGTTTGCTTGTTGCTGAGTTCTGAGAATACTACGTACTGGCACTGTAGCCGCTGTGCCAAGCCTGTGGGCGCAATCGTTCACTAGCAGGATTAGTTTGATGTGCTTGCTATGGCATCGTGGTCACGATCTGAGATTCAGGGAGTTTTGCTGTACGACTTCGCGCGTTGTTTAAACGTACTCCAGTGCTTTGAAGAAATGACTCTTGCACTCCGTGATACACTATGTGCTCAAAAGTATCCAGGCACCCCCAAAAGCATACGTTTTCCATATTAGGTGCATTGTGCTGCCACCCCCTGCAGCACCTACTCCATATCAGCGCCCTCAGTAGTCATTACACATCGTGACAGAGCAGAATGGGGCGCTCCGCAGAACTCACGGACTTCGAACGTGGTCAGGTCATTTGGTGTCACTTGTGTCATACGTCTGTATGCGAGATTTCCACACTCTCTAGGTCCACTGTTTCCGATGTGATAGTGAAGTGGACACGTGAACGGACACGTACAGCACAAAAGCGTAGAGGCCGACCTCGTCTGTTCACTGACAGAGACCGCCGACAGTTGAAGAGGGTCGTAATCTCTGATAGCCACACATCTATCCGGACCACCACACAGGAATTCCACGCTGCATCAGGATCCACTGCAAGTACTGTGACAGTTAGGCGGGAGGTGAGGAAACTTGGATTTCATGGTCGACTGGTTGTTCATAAGCCACACATCACGCCGGTAAATGCCAAACGACGCCACGCTTTGTATAAGGAGCGTAAACACTGGACGATTGAACAGTGGAAAAAATGTGTGTGGAGTGACGATATACAATGTGGCGATCCGATGACAGGGTGTGGGTATGGCGAATGCCCAGTCTTCCAGCGTGTGTAGTGCCAATAGTAAAAGTCGAAGGCGGTAGTGTTATAGTGTGGCCGTATTTTTCATGGGGGGGGGGGGGAGGCTTGCTCCCCTTGTTTTGCGTGGCACTATCGCAGCACAGGCCTACATTGATGTTTTCAGCGCCTTCTTATTTCTCACTGTTGAAGAACAATACGGGGTTGGCGATCGCATCTTTCAACACGATCGAGCACCTGTTCATAAAGCACGGCCCCAATAACATCCCTGTCATGGACTGACCTGAACAGAGTCCTGAGCTGAATCCTACAGAACACCTTTGAGATGTTTTGGAACGCCGACTTCAGCCAGGCGTTACCGACCGACATCGGTACCTCTCCTCAGTGCAGCACTCTGTGAAGAATGGGCTGCCATTCACCAAGAAACCTTCCAGCACCTGACTGAACGTATGCCTGCGAGAGTGGAAACTGTCATCAATGCTAAGGGTGGGCCAACACTATAATGAATTCCAGCATTAGCGATAGAGGGCGCCACGAACTTTTAAGTCATTTTCAGCCAGGTGTCCGGATACTTTTCATCACATAGTGTATGTGTCCACGTCGTAGAACTATATTCAGGTGGTACAAAGAATTCCAAAGAGGATATTTCACTCTGGAAGCCGCTGAGAGGATGGGATGGGCAGACGATCATCAGTTACGGAGGAAAATATTGATGCTGTGGGGAAAATCCTAGACTAAGATAGGCGAGTGACCTACAACCAGATACCTCAGGGGTTAAATGCACCAACAATTCGTTCGACTCTGCATGATCATTTGCAAGTAAAGCAAATTGGTTCTCTCTGGGTGCCGCACAGACGGGCGGAAGAGATGACACGACATGTGACCTGGTGCTGGGAGATGTTAAAGAAGTTTTCTAATGGACAATCTCAATATGTGAGTAACATCGTGACAGGCGACCAGACTTGGCTGTACTACTATGTCGTGCCGACTGACACTGAAAACGGAATTCGCGTCTCTGAAGTTCACGACACACCCGTAGCTGTCAGGAAATTCAAATCAGTGAAGCAGAAAATTATAGCTGTTTCTTCTTTTTTTTTTTTTTTAATGGAGTGGAATTGTGGAGCGTGTTGTTTTGGACGCACAGAAGACAGTCACAGCTAAGTGGTACACTGAGCTGTGCCTGCCGAAAGTCATCCAATCTTTGAAGAAAATGCGACCGCAGTCAAGAATGTACACTTGGATCCTCCATCACGACACAGCACCATCTCACCGCGCCATAGCATGCACCGATATTTGCGGGTACAAGACTGAAACATTGGCGGAGTTGCCATTTGTACTCAGCTGGTCGATGAGAAAAGGTATCCGACGTGATTACGGCCGCACCATGGGAATTAAGATACTTTGATCGCGGAACGGTAGTTGCCGCCAGACGTTTGGGACATTCCATTTCGGAAATCGTTAGAGAATTCAATATTACGAGATCTAGGGTGTCAGTAGTGTTCTGAGGATACATTTCAGGCATTACCTCTCACCGCGGACAATGCAGTGGTCGCCGACCTTCACCGAGAGCAGCGGCGTTTGCGTAAAATTGTCAGTGATAACAGACAAGCAACACTGCGTGAAATAACCGGACAAATCAATGTGGGATGTACGACGCATGTATTCGTTAATGTAGAGCATCGAAATTTTGCGTTAATGGGCTATGGCAGCAGACGACCAACGCTAGCGCCTTTGGTAATATAGCACGAACTCGCCTGTAGCGCCTCTCCTGGGCTCGTAACCATATCGGTTGTACCCTAGACGGCAGAAAAGCCGTGGCCCAGTCACATGAGACCCGATTTCAATTGGTAAAGAGCTGATGGTAGGATGCGAGTGTGGCGGGCCGGCCGATGTGACGGTTCTAGGCGCTTCAGTCTGGAACCGCGCGACCGCTACGGTCGCAGGTTCGAATCCTGCCTCGGGCATGGATGTGTGTGATGTCCTTAGGTTAGTTTAAGTAGTTCTAAGTTCTAGGGGACTGATGACCTCAGCTGTTAAGTCCCATAGTGCTCAGAGCCATATGAACCATTTGACTAACGATTTGTCAATTAATAAATCAATCAGTCTGAGTTTTGTATCAATATACTCGGAATATTATTCGGAGTTCGAATCTGAGATCAGAATTAGAGGATTAATTTCATTATCGTCTTTTCCTTTGTGGTAGTGACTGATCTAGACAGAGGCTTGCCCTCGTAATGTGCGTTATTTGCTTGACAAGGTCACTGAGTACAGGCAAGATAGGACACGTGCAAAGACATGGACTGAGAGCAGTGTTCCGGCCTGCCTCAAAGAAACGAGACATGTTACACCCCACTAAAGACTACACAAGCCTTCGAGTACCTGGCGTGTATTGTGTCCCTGTGGCTGCAGTAGTATTTACATAGGACGTGCTACGCACTGTTGCTGAGTATTGTGCTAGCGAGTCGCAACATATTAACCGAAGGCAACTTGAGACGTCAGCCACGGCTACACATTAACTAGAAAACGGACATAAAATACAATCTGAAAGGACGAGAGTCTACACTCTTGCATCAACCTTTTAGGATTCTGTTACAAAGGAGGTGGCCGAAATTATAGTACACAGCACAAATTTTAACTGAGACCAGGTGTGCACACTTAGGAGTACACAGGGGCAGGCTCTGGATACCGAACGAAATCAAAGACGGATGCTTGGCTCTTGTTGGGGGGGGGGGGGGGAGGGCGACAGTTTCAAACATGGCGCCGGCCCCTCACTCGGTCCCGCCGCGGGCCTGAGCTGCAATCAGATATCTAAGTCACCTTCCTTGGATGCCTCTCTTCGACCCTCTCATGTTTCAGACGCTGCTATCGCACCTGTATAAGCGGAAACCACGCCAGCCGCGACAATCAGCGATTTTTACTCCTGATGACGACTGCTGTGGAAAGCTCAAGTGTTTTATTCGATGTGGCACAGTTTGTCAGTCGAGCAAATTTTATTGAAACTGACAGACTGCTTAGCTTGTGACACGGAATCTCAGTGCATGTGCTGGTTGATTAATTACATCACATTTGTGTAACTGCAACTGCAATTTTGTTGGTAGTGTTTGTCACTGACATCTGTGATCCACCACCTATTCCTGATTAAAACCTAGGTCACCAGGAGAATGAAAAAATACACAAATACATATTACACTAATTAGCCACTAAACTAATTTAAAAACAACTTTCTTACTCTCGGAACTGGCTGAGCAACCTGTATTTGTTGTGTAAATTTTTCGTCTTTAATTCGGAAAGTAACAACTTTCATTAATTTTAATTAAAAGAAACTTCTTGGCTGATTTAAACTGTGTGCTATACCGGGATTAGAACAGAGGACCTTTGCCTCTGCCAACGCAGTACAGTTGGTATAGCACTTGCCCGTGAAAGGCAAAGGTGCCGGGTTCGAGTACCGGTCCGGAACACAGTTTTGATCTAAGTCGAGAACACAAAACGATTTCTGCTGCGGAGTAGTCATTGTAAACATATGACGGCTACCACACAAAACAAAGACAACTGACATCTAGCAGCCATTAATATAAACGAGACTACGTATTCGTTTCTCCAGTAGCCGATCAGTGGCGCAGCGATCGATAGTTTGGACAAAATTTTAATAGATTTTTTTAACATTTAGATGTACGTTTAGTTTTTAGTCCAAAACCTCCACAAAAACATGTTCTGAAACAGTGTATCCATTTCGCCGCTAGACAGTGCCACAGGTACTCAAAAGTTGTAACACAACACACTCATGTCGTACTAACACATCTAATTCCAGCTGATAATGGAGGTTTAAACCTGTAAAACGCTTTTTCAATGTTAATAAACCGTGACTGGAAAATTATTACAGTAGCCTACCGTAACTGATCAAAAGTATCCGAGCACCATTAAGTGATGCGAGTAGACCACTGGATGTGAGGAGAGGTGGACCCGTCAGCATAAAAGGAGGAGAGGAGGGGGAGGGGGGGAGGGAGATGTAGTGTTGCCAGTAGAGAATGGATCGATCAGAACAACTGACTGACTTCGAATGCGGGCTAGTCATTGGATACATCTGCGTCAGGCACATTTCAACCCTTCTAAAGCTGCCCAAGTCGACTGTTGGTGATGTGATAGCGAGATGGAAACGCGAGGGAACAACAAAAGCTACACCAAAACCAGGCCGACCTCATGTACTGACGGACGAGAATCGTCGAGTATCGCGCAAGGAAGGTAGTAAAAAATCGCATGAAGTCAGGGGAAGAAATTACTCGAGAATTCCCAAGCGCTACCATCAGTCCATCTAGGCCGATAACTATGCTTCGGGGGTTAAAAGAAATGCTATTAAATTTTTGACAGTTCGTCACTCGTTGTGGGCGATAAGTACAGCGTAGATCTGTCAAATCGGTAACAGTAATAAAAAAATTACTGGCGATCTTGGCAAATTTGATCCTTCAAAAACAATATATATGGAATAGGTTTCAGTGGCTCAGCATCTCCTCAGAAGTCGCTCATTTCTGCAGTCAATGTTAGCGACGCTTGAGGTGGTGTAAAGAGTCCCGCCAGTGGACAGTGGATATGACCAGATTTTACAGCATTGTGTAGTGGTTACAGTCGAGGCAAGCTTCGAAAACGATGGCTGTTTGCATCAACATGACAATGCTCCTTGCCATAAGGCAGCACACGTAAGGCGATGGTGAGTGCACAATGACGTTTTTGGAATAGACTGACTTACCCAGTGTCCCAACCTGAAGGCAAAGGATGAGTTACAACACCGACTTCACTTCGAAACCCATCGGCCAATACTGTGTGAGGTGGTCATGTCATTTTGATTTGTCGATGTGCACGTCAGACAGAGACGGCCAGTTACGTTACTGTTAAACAATCTTTGGTGTTGTTGTGGCACAGTTTTTGCCTCTGCACAGTCTGTTATCTTAGTTCAAATGGTTCAAATGACTAATCACTATGGTACTTAACATCTGAGGTCATCAGTCCCCAAGACTTAAAACTACTTAAACCTAACATCACACACATCCATGCCCCAGGCAGGATACGAACCTGCGATCGTAGCAGCCGCGTAGTTCCGGACTGCAGCGCCTAGAATCGCTCGACCACAGCACATTCTTAGTTGATGTGTAGTAATGGACGTAATCAGTAGTGGTATGTTGACTTGTGATTGTATGTGTAAGATGAAGAAAGATTTATTGTAAAGGACAGCAGGGATGAATATGATGTATATGTTAGAAAGCGAACAGAAATAAATACTATTATTATATTCTGAAGAGAAGAAGTTTGACGTAAGACTGCAACACTGCGCACCTAACTTTTACAAACGATTATTGGGAGCTAGATAAATTGGTTCACATGCTCTGAACTGAGAGAAAGACCACCCCACTTCCCTGACTCATCCATTAACATATTAACTCATTAAGTTGTTTGGTTTTTATAGAAATTCTTTATTAACACTGTACGCTTTTCAAATCTATGTTCACTTTGTTAAGGATAATATTAAAAGGTATCAGATAGATTATATAATGGTAAGACAGAGATTTAGGAACCAGGTTTTAAATTGTAAGACATTTCCAGGGGCAGATGTGGACTCTGACCACAATCTATGGGTTATGACCTGTAGATTAAAACTGAAGAAACTGCAAAAAGGTGGGAATTTAAGGAGATGGGACCTAGATAAACTGTAAGAACCAGAGGTTGTACAGAGTTTCAGGGAGAGCATAAGGTAGCAATTGACAGGAATGGGGGAAACAAATACAGTAGAAGAAGAATGGGTAGCTTTGAGGGATGAAGTAGTGAAGGCACCAGAGGATCAAGTAGGTAAAAAGACGAGGGCTGCTAGAAATCCTTAGGTGACAGAAGAAATATTGAATTTAATTGATGGAAGGAGAAAATATAAAAATGCAGTAAATGAAGCAGGCAAAAAGGAATACAGACGTCTCAAAAATGAGATCGACAGGAAGTGCAAAATGGCTAAGCAGGGATGGCTAGAGGACAAATGTAAGGATGTAGAGGCTTATCTCACTAGGGGTAAGATAGATACCGCCTACAGGAAAATTAAAGAGACCTTTGGAGATAAGAGAACCACTTGTATGAACATCAAGAGCTCAGATGGAAACCCAGTTCTAAGCAAAGAAGATAAAGCAGAAAGGTGGAAGGAGTATATAGAGTGTCTATACAAGGGCGATGTGCTTGAGGACAATATTATGGAATTGGAAGAGGATGTAGATGAAGATGAAATGGGAGATACGATACTGCGTGTAGAGTTTGACAGAGCACTGAAAGACCTGAGTCGAAACAAGGCCCCCGGAGTAGACAACATTCCATTGGAACTACTGACGGCCTCGGGAGAGCCAGTCCTTACAAAACTCTACCATCTGGTGAGCAAGATGTATGAGACAGGCGAAATACCCTCAGACTTCAAGAAGAATATAATAATTCAAATCCCAAAGTAATCAGGTGTTGACAGATGTGAAAATTACCGAACAATCAGTTTAATAAGTCACAGCTGCAAAATACTAACACGAATTCTTTACAGATGAATGGAAAAACTAGTAGAAGCCGACCTCAGGGAAGATCAGTTTGGCTTCCGTAGAAATGTTGGAACACGTGAGGCAATACTGACCCTACGACTTATCTTAGAAGAAAGATTAAGGAAAGGCAAACCTACGTTTCTAGCATTTGTAGACTTAGAGAAAGCTTTTGACAATGTTGGCTGGAATACTCTCCTTCAAATTCTAAAGGTGGCAGGGATAAAATACAGGGAGCGAAAGGCTATTTACAATTTGTACAGAAACCAGATGGCAGTTATAAGAGTCGAGGGGCATGAAAGGGAATCAGTGGTTGGTAAGGGAGTGAGACAAGGTTGTAGTCTCTCCCCGATGTAATTCAATCTGTATATTGAGCAAGCAGTAAAGGAAACAAAAGAAAAATTCGGAGTAGGTATTAAAATCCATGGAGAAGAAATAAAAACTTTGAGGTTCGCCGATGACATCGTAATTCTGTCAGAGTCAGCAAAGGACTTGGAAGAGCAGTTGAACGGAATGGATAGTGTCTTGAAAGGAGGATATAAAATGAACATCAACAAAAGCAAAACGAGGATAATGTAATGTAGTCGAATTAAGTCGGGTGATGCTGAAGGAATTAGATTAGGAAATGAGACACTTAAAGTAGTAAAGGATTTTTGCTATTTGGGGAGCAAAATAACTGAAGATCGTCGAAGTAGAGAGGATATAAAATGTAGACTGACAATGGCAAGGAAAGAGTTTCTGAAAAAGAGAAATTTGTTAATATCGAGTATAGATTTAAGTGACAGGAAGTCATTTCTGAAAGTATTTGTATGGAGTGTAGCCATGTATGGAAGTGAAACATGGACGATAGCTAGTTTGGACAAGAAGAGAATAGAAGCTTTAGAAATGTGGTGCTACAGATGAATGCTGAAGATTAAATGGGTAGATAACATAACTAATGAGGAAGTATTGAATAGGATTGGGGAGAAGAGAAGTTTGTGGCACAACTTGACCAGAAGAAGGGATCGGTTGGTAGGACATTTTCTGAGGCATCAAGGGATCACCAATTTGGTATTGGAGGGCAGCGTGGAGGGTAAAAGTCGTAGAGGGAGACCAAGAGATGAGTACAGTAATCAGATTCAGAAGGATGTAGGTTGCAGTAGGTACTGGGAGATGAAGAAGCTTGCACAGGATAGAGTAGCATGGAGAGCTGCATCAAACCAGTCTCAGGACTGAAAACCACAACAACAACAACAACAACATTATTCAGACCTATGTTATGTGTGAAGATCACGAGATTCTTTACTCTCTCTTTTTGAACAACATTCTAAAATCGTTGCCTTGCAATATCGTTTTCATAGGAGGATGTAGCCGTGGACAAGTCGGCTCTCAGCCGTGGCAGCGTGCGGACGGCCCCGCGCGCCGGCCCCGATGCTCCGCTGCAGGGTTGTTTACTTCCGCGTCGTAGCTGTAAGGCTTGTGTCCGTCCGCCATGAACAACATGTCGAGCGCTTACCGCCGTGCGACCCTTAAAGTTTCCTTCCCAGCTGAACATGCGCGACCTCGTGCACATGAAGTTGAAACGTTCCTACGTGAAGAAGTTCGTTTAGATCCTAACCACGTTATCGGAATCCATTTTTCGATCACGAGTAGTGTCGTTCATATTAAAATGACAAACACCGAGGTGTGTGAAGATGTTATTTGCCGCCATACCAATGGACTTAAGTTCAAATACTCTGATGGTCACGTCGGAGCAGTAACACTTGAACTTGCAGAGTACGGTCAACACACGATTAGGGTGTTTGAACTACCATTTGAAGTGCCGAAGGACGTAGTTGTCTCTGCGTTACAACCATACGGTAACGTCATCGGTTACGTAGAGGAAAAATGGCAAACCTTCACGACCTACCACGTCCTTAATGGTGTGCGTCAGATCAAAATTGAACTGAAAAAACATATACCATCATACCTGACAATTGGCGGTGTGCGAGCCATTGTCATGTATGACGGCCAACCCCGAACATGTGCGGGTTGTGGACAAGAAGGCCACGTCAGATCCGCCTGCATGCGACGCCGCCTGATCCAGACGCAGGTCGCCGAGGAAGCGTCCCCAGCGGTGATCACTCAGATCCCTGTCACATATGCCAAGGTTGCCCAGGAAGGTAGCACCTCTACACAGGGTCTTCCTGCTCTGTTGACGTCGTCTGATCAGGCAGATGCGACCGCTACTGAGATTCCTTCTGAGGTGCCACAGACGCCAGATCCTGACCTGCCACATCATCGCAGCACTGTGACTGAAAATGCTAATGAGATGGACGTTGATCCGGGAGTGGTACCTACTTCTGCTTTCCTTCAGACTGGTCCGGAGTCGGACGAAAGCCACCCGCAATCAGACTCGGAACGACCTGTTCGAAAACAAGGGTCGACACGAAAGAGAAAGAAACGTAGCCGTACACCCCCTGATGAATCCATTCTACGGATGGATGCCAGAGATGCAGAACCGAAGATGGACGACAAACCGCTCTATGATGTCCAAAAGTCTGATGCGAACGACCCGCCACAGGCGACCACTGGCAACGATCACCCCTCCTTACTGGCGCCGTCGCCCCCACAAGTCGACGTTGAAGAAAGTCTATATGCTGAGCCGAAAATTACGTCTCCTCTCCACATGGATGATGTACACAGTCGGTACCCTACCGCAGTATCAGTCTCCTGGGCAGACGACGTGGAGATCGAAGGGACTGGGGTGGACGGAGCTGATGATGGGGCGCCCCCATCGGTTGCGCCCGCGCCGGCAAGCTCTCCACAACAGCAACCTCTTCCGCGGACCGGCAAGATGGACGACCTCTCGCTCCTGAAGAAGCAGCCCCACCTGTGCCTGTGGGACTCCAACACCAGCATTGTCGTGTCGCAACGATTAACCTCGCGACCATTCGTGCGCCCCACAAACTAGCGCTGCTCCGCGATATGATTTATGATGCGGACATTGATATTGCGCTTTTTCAGGAAGTGCATGTCGCCGATTTTTCACCACCACATGGCTTCACGGCGCATCTTTCTCCCGCTTCGGCCACCGGTAGTGGTGTTGCCATCATCTTACGAGAAGGTCTTCCTGCCGAAGATGTCCTATACCTCCCCAACGGCAGAGGTATGGCCCTTACTCTCTTTGGTGTACGCATCGTCAACATTTATGCGCCGTCGGGCTCCAGCTACCGTCGTGAACGCAATGCCTTCTTCGCAGATGAAGTTACACCCCTTTTTATGGGACCACACGATGACTGGGTCATGGGTGGAGACTTCAACTGCACCCAGCGACCTCAGGATCAATTGCCGCGTCACTCACCATGCGCAGCTCTGGAAACAGTCGTGACGCGGCTACAATTTGTCGACACGTGGAGACATGTTCACCGTGATCGTTTGGGTTTTACGTACTACACTGCGCACTCCTCTAGCCGACTGGATCGCATCTACATTTCGCGATCCATAATTCAACATACACGACAAGCTGAAATCTGGCCTGTTGCTTTCTCAGATCATGAGGCTTACTTCTGTGACGTTGTTCTCACAAGACAGGCAGTATGGCACGGACGTGGTTTATGGAAACTGAACACGGCACTTCTTAATTCACCTGACTGTCGGCTTCTAATAGAAGACTCTTGGACCACATGTAATAGACGCCGTCCCACGTATCCGTCTACCATATCCTGGTGGATCCAGTGTGCAAAACCTGCTCTTCGAAAAACTTTGATCCGGTATGGCAAAGATGTTGTCGCCTGGAGGAAGAGCACTATGGTCTCTTACTACAGGATCCTACGAGAATGCTCCACGATGCCAGCCTCCCCTGAGCACCATACAAGGATGAGCCATGCTAAGACCCAAATCTCCAATCTCATGCGAAGGCATTTGGAAGGAGAGATAGTACGATCTCGTACTGCTGATCGCATGCCTCATGAACATCCATCTATGTACCATATCATCCAAGAACGCCAACATCGACGACGAAAATTTATTCCCGTCCTAACAGACCAAGAAGGGCGTCGCTACGTAACCCAATCTGCAATAGGGAATGTGCTTCACGCCCACAACCAGCAGCTCTACGCCGCAATTCCACATTCCCCAGAGTTGATCGAGGAAGTCTCACAGCTCAACTTCGGTGGTCTCCCAGGAGATGCGGCGATTGACTTGGTGTCAGAGGTGACCGATGATGAAGTCCGCGATGCGATCCGAGCAGGAACCATCAGTCGCTCCCCAGGACCCGACGGTCTTCCCCTCGAATTTTATCGCACCTTCCGTGATTTGTTAAGAGTCCACCTTCACCTCCATCTGTCGGGAACTGATGTCTCCGGAAGTACCTGTGCCGGACGCTTTCATGGAAGGAATTATTATTCCTGTACATAAACCGCATGGTGGCAACAATATCAGTGATTATCGGCCCCTCACGCTCCTTAACAGTTATATGAAAATCTTCACTCGCCTTTTGGCGGCACGACTTAAAAACGTTGCCCGGTATGTTGTGTCGCCAGACCAAGCATCTTTGGGAGGGGATAATAATATCCGCACGGCTTTATGCCGCTACAGGGATATGATAGCCGTTACCCAGGCACAACGCCTGTCTGGGGTACCTGCGTCTTTGGACTTTAGTCAAACTTTTGATAAGGTTGACCATTCGTTCCTTACGGCCGTTCTCCACCATATGGGTTTCCCAGTTGCCGTTATCATGGTAGTGATGCGCCTTCTGCGGGGTGCCTCTTCCAGGATTATGTACAATGGCAGACTCACTCCTCCGATAAAAATAGGTCAATCCGTACGTCAAGGTTGCCCTCTATCAGCGATTTTGTACGCCTTTTCCTTGGAATCCTTGCTATGTGGACTCAGACAACGTTTGGTGGGGTTGTCCATAGATTGATACCGATTCTGTTGCACGGCCTATGCTGACGATGTAGTCACCTGTTTACGTAATGCCGACGAGGTTCGAGCTGTTTTGACGTGGGTAGCGACTTATGGTGAGGCGTCGGGTACCTCTTTAGACGTACGTGAGTCACAAGTATGTTCATTGGCACGGGACTCCTTGTGGAGTGTGTTATACCTCTCACCACCGTTGATACCATTCGATGTTTGGGAATAGGCTTTTCATCTGATCTCCGGCGTTCAGCCGCCATCAACTGCCGACACCTCCTTTTAATGATCAGATCAGGTCTTATGGACCATCGCCTTCGATCCCTAGACATTCTCCAACGAGCTCGATATGTCAATATATACACTCCTGGAAATGGAAAAAAGAACACATTGACACCGGTGTGTCAGACCCACCATACTTGCTCCGGACACTGCGAGAGGGCTGTACAAGCAATGATCACACGCACGGCACAGCGGACACACCAGGAACCGCGGTGTTGGCCGTCGAATGGCGCTAGCTGCGCAGCATTTGTGCACCGCCGCCGTCAGTGTCAGCCAGTTTGCCGTGGCATACGGAGCTCCATCGCAGTCTTTAACACTGGTAGAATGCCGCGACAGCGTGGACGTGAACCGTATGTGCAGTGGACGGACTTTGAGCGAGGGCGTATAGTGGGCATGTCGCGTCCCAAGCGTGGGTTTTGCGAGGGATTGAGCGACACGGTTCGTAAACGGGAATTAGCCGGTTGACCTAATTGAGAGGGAGACTTTTGATCTGGCTAAGATGTTAAATTCCCTGGTGTGAAGGTACAAGGCTAGGATGTTGGTAGAAGTAAACTCGTATGGACGTTATAAAAGTTCTAATTTATTCATAAAGAATACAGATCACCCTAACTGCATAGTGATTGTACCTACAGAATAGCCAAGCCCATTACAGAGACGGTGACTGACTTCCACCGTTCTGGCTGCCTGATTGAACTTTCCAGCACTTTGCTGCCCACACTAGCACCCTACGCCAGAGTCCCGCGGTCGCTGCCTAAACGCTCATCGGCGACTATCTCCAACTGTCTGCCTGCAGCCCGCTCTCAGCCCAAGTCGGCTGCTACTCACGCTGACTACCGTCGCTGCCTAAACCCGAGAGAGAGAGAGATCCCCGGAGCGGCGTGCCTCCGAGTTTTGTTAGCTCTTCCCCTTCGACCCCGCCAGCGCTTGGCATGACGTAGCGTTGAGTGCAACTTTTCCTTATTAGGGATTGTTTTAGTATTAACTTCAGTACTTTTCTTCAGAAGCTGGGTGGAGGGGTAGAGGGGCCTCTCCCTATATGGTCACGCACTGCGTCCTGAGCCCTTCATTGGCTCCTCATGACGTAGTGCGGTCCCCACCTAGGGCCCTCTTTCTTTCTCTCTCCGCTCCCAGACTTCTCCCTCTAGCCAAGAGTGTTGATACTGCAAGTTATTGTTTATTAAGGGACCTGCCCAGAGCGCCCTATTTATCTTAATAGCTGAGTCTGCTTCCTTGCTTATCACGCGCAGCTGCCTGGCCGCTTGGACCGCCGCCTCGGCTATTTGGCTGCGTCGTTATCTTTTGTGACCCCTCTGACACGCCTGGCGTCCCCTGTTAACTCTATCTCCCCGTATGATTTCTGGTGTATCGTCTGAGAACAACTGCATTTAGACTTGGCTTTTCTGTGGTTACAACAGGCATACCGGAGGCAGGGTGGACGTACCGCCGAATTGCTCAACACGTGGGGCGTGAGGTCTCCACAGTACATCGATGTTGTCGCCAGTGGTCGGCGGAAGTTGCACGTGCCTGTCGACCTGGGACCGGACCGCAGCGACGCACGGATGCACGCCAAGATCGTAGGATCCTACGCAGTGCCGTAGGGGGCCGCACCGCCACTTCCCAGCAAACTAGGGACACTGTTGCTCCTGGGGTATCGGCGAGGACCATTCGCAACCGTCTCCATGAAGCTGGGCTACGGTCCCGCACACCGTTAGGCCGTCTTCCGCTCACGCCCCAACATCGTGCAGCCCGCCTCCAGTGGTGTCGCGACAGGCGTGAATGGAGGGACGAATGGAGACGTGTCGTCTTCAGCGTTGAGATTCGCTTCTGCCTTGGTGCCAATGATGGTCGTATGCGTGTTTGGCGTCGTGCAGGTGAGCGCCACAATCAGGACTGCATACGACCGAGGCACACAGGGCCAACACCTGGCATCATGGTGAGGGGAGCGATGTCCTACACTGGCCGTACACCTCTGGTGATCGTCGAGGGGACACTGAATAGTGCACGGTACATCCAAACCGTCATCGAACCCATCGTTCTACCATTCCTAGACCGGCAAGGGAACTTGCTGTTCCAGCAGGACAATGCACGTCCGCATGTATCCCGTGCCACCCAACGTGCTCTAGAAGGTGTAAGTCAACTACCCTGGCCAGCAAGATCTCCGGATCTGTTCCCCATTGAGCATGTTTGGGACTGGATGAAGCGTCGTCTCACGCGGTCTGCACGTCCAGCACGAACGCTGGTCCAACTGAGGCGCCAGGTGGAAATGGCATGGCAAGCGTTCCACAGGACTACATCCAGCATCTCTACGATCGTCTCCATGGGAGAATAGCAGCCTGCATTGCTTCGAAAGGTGGATATACACTGTACTAGTGCCGACATTGTGCATGCTCTGTTGTCTGTGTCTATGTGCCTGTGGTTCTGTCAGTGTGATCATGTGATGTATCTGACCCCAGGAGTGTGTCAATAAAGTTTCCCCTTCCTGGGACAATGAATTCACGGTGTTCTTATTTCAATTTCCAGGAGTGTATATCGCATCCCGAGTTCCCCATGTAGCACAAGTTCTACCTTTCCCGCTTACTATGGCACGTCGCATGTTGGCAGTGATGGCATCTTTCGTCAGCTGTGGCCTGTTGTTCAAAGTTAACTATGCAACCCTTACTCTTACCCGTGAACGAGGTGGAATAGGTCTGTTTCACGTGCCGGAAAGAGCTCGCGTCCTATTTGTCAGCTCCCAGATGACGGTATGGACACGAAGCCCAACGAGCCTCCTTCTGTCGGCATATACGCCGGTCTCACTGTCAGCCCCAGTGATGATCACGGACGTTCCGCCCCAGTTCCATTATATACGATACTTCTTTCTTGAACTCAGTTATCTACGCCTCACCTTACCAAGACAGCTTTTACTCAAGACAAAGGCAGTATACAGTGTCCTCCAATTAGGTCGTCCACCTAACCCGATTGAACAAAAGCTCCCCCAGGTTGACTGGCGTCATGTATGGCGCGCCGTTTTCGCCCGTTACCTTGACACGAATGTTCAATCTGTCTGGTACCTAACTGTCAATGGTAAGCAAATCAAGGGGGAGGTTATCATGAGAAAAAGATTGAATAATCAACGAAAGGATAATGTTCTACAGGTCGGGGCGTGGAATGTCAGAAGCTTGAACGTGGTAGGGAAACTAGAAAATCTGAAAAGGGAAATGCAAAGGCTCAATCTAGATATAGTAGGGGTCAGTGAAGTGAAGTGAAGTGGAAGGAAGACAAGGATTTCTGGTCAGATGAGTATCGGGTAATATCAACAGCAGAAGAAAATGGTACAACAGGTGTAGGATTCGTTATGAATAGGAAGGTAGGGCAGAGGGTGTGTTACTGTGAACAGTTCAGTGACCGGGTTATTCTAATCAGAATCGACAGCAGACCAACACCGACAACAATAGTTCAGGTATACATGCCGACGTCGCAAGCTGAAGATGAACAGATAGAGAAAGTGTATGAGGATATTGAAAGGGTAATGCAGTATGTAAAGGGGGACGAAAATCTAATTGTCATGGGCGACTGGAATGCAGTAGTAGGGGAAGGAGTAGAAGAAAACGTTACAGGAGAATATGGGCTTGGAACAAGGAATGAAAGAGGAGAAAGACTAATTGAGTTCTGTAACAAGTTTCAGCTAGTCATAGCGAATACCCTGTTCAAGAATCACAAGAGGAGGAGGTATAGTTGGAAAAGGCCGGGAGATACGGGAAGATTTCAATTAGATTACATCATGGCCAGACAGAGATTCCGAAATCAAATACTGGATTTTAAGGCATACCCAGGAGCAGATATAGACTCAGATCACAATATAGTAGCGATGAAGAGTAGGCTAAAGTTCAAGGCATTAGACAGGAAGAATCAATAGGCTAAGAAGTGGGATACTAAAGTTCTGAGGAATGACGAGATACGTTTGAAGTTCTCCAACGCTATAGATACAGCAATAAGCAATAGCGCAGTAGGCAGCACAGTTGAAGAGGAATGGACATCTCTAAAAAGGGCCATCACAGAAGTTGGGAAGGAAAACATAGGTACAAAGAAGGTAGCTGCAAAGAAACCATGGGTAACAGAAGAAATACTTCAGTTGATTGATGAAAGGAGGAAGTACAAACATGTTCCGGGAAAGTCAGGAATACAGAAATACAAGTCGCTGAGGAATGAAATAAATAGGATGTGCAGGGAAGCTAAGTCGAAATGGCTGCAGGAAAAATGTGAAGACATCGAAAAAGATATGATTGTCGGAAGGACAGACTCAGCATACAGGAAAGTTAAAACAACCTTTGGTGACATTAAAAGCAACGGTGGCAACATTAAGAGTGCAACGGTAATTCCACTGTTACATGCAGAGGAGAGATCAGATAGGTGGAAAGAATACATTGAAAGCCTCTATGAGGGCGAAGATTTGTCTGATGTGATAGAAGAAGAAACAGGAGTCGATTTAGAAGAGATATGGGATCCAGTATTAGAATCTGAATTTAAAAGAGCTTTGGAGGACTTACGGTTAAATAAGGCAGAAGGGATAAATAACATTCCATCAGAATTTCTAAAATCATTAGGGGAAGTGGCAACAAAACGACTATTCACGTTGGTGTGTAGAATATATGAGTCTGGCGACATACCATCTGACTTTCGGAAAAGCATCATCCACACAATTCCGAAGACGGCAAGAGCTGACAAGTGCTAGAATTACCGCACAATCAGCTTAACAGCTCATGCATCGAAGCTGCTTACAAGAATAATATACAGAAGAATGGAAAAGAAAATTTGAGAATGCGCTAGGTGACGATCAGTTTGGCTTTAGGAAAAGTAAAGGCACGAGAGAAGCAATTCTGACGTTACGGCTAATAATGGAAGCAAGGCTAAAGAAAAATCAAGACACGTTCATAGGATTTGTCGACCTGGAAAAAGCGTTCGACAATATAAAATGGTGCAAGCTTTTCGAGATTCTGAAAAAAGGAGAGGTAAGCTATAGGGAGAGACAGGTCATATACAATATGTACAACAACCAAGAGGGAATAATAAGAGTGGACGATCAAGAACGAAGTGCTCGTATTAAGAAGGGTGTAAGACAAGGCTGTAGCCTTTCGCCCCTACTCTTCAATCTGTACATCGAGGAAGCAATGGTGGAAATAAAAGGAAGGTTCAGGAGTGGAATTAAAATACAAGGTGAAAGGATATCAATGATACGATTGGCTGATGACATTGCTATCCTGAATGAAAGTGAAGAAGAATTAAATGATCTGCTGAACGGAATGAACAGTCTAATGAGTACACAGTATGGTTTGAGAGTAAATCGGAGAAAGACGAAGGTAATAAGAAGTAGTAGAAATGAGAACAGCGAGGAACTTAAAATCAGGATTGATGGTCACGAAGTCAATGAAGTTAAGGAATTCTGCTACCTAGGCAGTAAAATAACCAATGACGGACGGAGCAAGGAGGACATCAAAAGCAGACTCGCTATGGCAAAAAAGGTATTTCTGGCCAAGAGAAATCTACTAATATCAAATACCGGCCTTAATTTGAGAAAGAAATTTCTGAGGATGTACGTCTGGAGTACAGCATTGTATGGTAGTGAAACATGGACAGTGAGAAAACCGGAACAGAAGAGTATCGAAGCATTTGAGATGTGGTGCTATAGACGAATGTTGAAAATTAGGTGGAATGATAAGGTAAGGAATGAGGAGATTCTAGCAGAATCGGAGAGGAAAGGAATATGTGGAAAGCACTGATAAGGAGAAGGGACAGGATGATAGGACATCTGCTAAGACATGAGGGAATGACTTCCATGGTACTAGAGGGAGCAGTAGAGGGCAAAACCTGTAGAGGAAGACAGAGATTGGAATACGTCAAGCAAATAATTGAGGACGTAGGTTGCAAGTGCTACTCTGAGGTGAAGAGGTTAGCACAGGAAAGGAATTCGTGGCGGGCCGCATCAAACCAGTCTGTAGACTGACGACAAAAAAAAGGAGGAATAACACTCCTCATCCCACTGCCTAAAGAAGATTTATCTTTACGCATTACTACATTGCACCCATATGGTGTGCAACATATTTGAATATTTATTTAGGAATAGAAATCTACCTTAGCCGCTGCAAACAGCTAGTTTGCTGTTGTTCTTTCGAGAGATCTGCAACAATGTTGCTAAGACGCGAGGTAAGTGGAAATTTTAACTAGGGACAGATAATTGTTTTACTTCTGTTGCGCATTTAATAGAAAGACAAGCTGTATTTAGACCAGTTACACTTCAAATTAGCTGCTGTTCAGCCACAGGTTAACATAAGAGTTTCAGATGGATAGCAGTTTGTGAGTGCAGTTTTGGTAATATGTAGACTTTTTATATAGTGGGACGTAAAGTTGGCCTAAATTACTCACAAAAAACACACATAGTGGAGAGGTCACATCTCTTCGGTTAGGGGAGACGAGGTTTCCCAGTCACCTTTCCAAGGCTCCTCTCCCGCTTGTGGTGCGGACAAATGAAGAAAGAACTGAACAAATAGTACTAGCATACCTGATGCGCAAACCAGTTAGAGCTAATCTCATGACATATAAAAATATAACAACAGAATATGTATATGCTAATTCAGGAGAAACATGCTCGAACTGTTTACTGAAGGTACTAAAAGTAAACTCAACTCCATCAGAAGAGGCCATGAAGGCCCAATGGTACCGACTGGCCGCCGTCTCATCCTCGGACCACAGGCGTCACCGAATGCGGATTTGGAGGGGCATGTGGGCAGCATACCGCTCTCCCGGCCGTGTGTCAGTTTCCGAGACCGGAGCCACTACTTCTCAATCAAGTTGCCGCTCGGTTTGCCTCACAAAGGCTGAGTGGACCACGCTTGCCAGCAGCGCTCGGCAGACCGGATGGTCACCCTCCATGTGCTAGCCCAGCCCGACAGCGCTTAACTTCGGTGTTGTGAAAGGAACAGGTGTTACCACTGCGGCAAGGCCGTTCGCCTAGTCACGTAAAGGGACCCCTTTTATTGTCTATATCTTTCTTGTCGTCTATTATTGTCTTCTTAAAGACACGGCAAAATTTGTTTTCCTTTTCCAAAAGTATTTTACCCATTAAATGTGTTTTTAGTTAACAATGCAATTACGTAAAATATAAAAAAATAAGAGCAGTGAGAGAAGCTGCCAAAAAAACGAAGAATGTATCTCTGCACCTTTGATACTAGTTTTTAGTAGCAAGCGACCCACCACAGTTACCAAGGCGAAGGGTCACTCTGTAATGTTAATAAATAAATATTCACTACTTTCTCTCGTTTCGTCTCTTGATGAAGAATTGGTTGTCATTTCTCCACAGACATTCAGACACCTCATTGAAAGTGCTCCCAGTAGAGTTCAAGCCACAATAAGATAAAGGGTGGAGGCACCCCATATTAACGTCCACTAATACGTGTCTGGATACTTTTGATCATGCAGTGTGCATGGTGTCACTCTTACTGGGGTGTTAATAAAAATGAAATAATGAAAACCATCCTGCGTAAAAGACGTGAAGGGTAAAGTCAGACATCAGATGTCAAGATAGCTAGTGTGCAGAGTGAACTCCAGAATTACACAATTAATTAATGCAATTCACTGTTCATTTCTCTCTTTCCTGTAGCTACATGGAGTCCATACTGACAACTGATCTCATTTAGCCTTGGCCACAGTAACGCAGAATGGTTTCTCGTAATTTTATTTTTACTGACGGCACAGTAAAACTGAACCTTGTAGGCTGCTATATTTATTTGATGTTGCCTGATGATAATCGTAACTGGCATCGAATATAGGTTTATTCCATCAGAAGCTGTTGTTGGTGCTTAAATATGGCTTTCCGTAAAACTAGATAACTGGACGGGAATTGAAACCGCAGTAATCCGAATACGACTCCATCGCGTGACCATTGCACCACATCACTCGATAGTTTATATTTTTTTGCAGGAAAAAAAAGTCTAGGCTGCAAAACCTATACGTTTTTGTCCTACTGAAAATATATGACGATTGCTGCACCATGGCGACGATTTATACTTTGTTTATTTATTTATACTTGTTAATGGACCTCAATATCTGATCTAACTCGTTCAGTTGCAGGCTTTGAACGTTAACGAGGTCCTGTGGTCGTGTTTTAATAATAAAAAATGTGGTGCACATTCCGCCCCCACCTCCATTTTTCTTCGCCGATGGAACTAATCGCTCTCCCGGAGCTGTGACGTATTTATCTGAAACCATTTCAAGAGCACAGGGCGCCGATTTGCTGCAGCCGTTAATCAAGTTTGTCCAAGTGTATGTGCTGTGCTGACAGACTCCTGTACTTCCAGTACTTTATGGAGACCGTCCACAACTCATAGCCGAGTTGAGCTTTCGGAAAGCGGACGGAATCGCTGCAGATATTGGAGCGCACTTCACGCCCTGTCACAGGTGGGCGGATGCGGACAGGTTATTGATTGCCGCGAGGTACTGCCAGCTAGCTAGCTCGCCATGAAGTGCTGCGAGAGAACTCACTGCCCTCCCCGTTATTGCCACTCAAATTATAACACAGATAAACAAGGATATAAACATCATGTTTATTTAATTTTCACAAACACTTCCAAAATCTCAACGTTTAGCTGAGACAGACGTCCACTCGCTGCAGCATCTCGGAAATACCTGCCTGACCTGAACAAAAGTAACGGCTCCTCCTGGAGAAACGAAGCCTCCTCGTGATCGGAAAAAATGCTCAAACCATACCCGTTCCCAAGAAGCGCCCTTGGGCAGTCGCACAAAACTGTAGGACTATGCAGGGCGTTTCAGAACGACGTTTTAAAAATATGGATGCCAGTTCTATGCAACAAAACAAGAAAAAGTTACATATTATGCTATGAGAGCAAGACGCTGCTGTGTTCGTTTCTATTGTTTATCACAACATGCCTGTTTCGGCGTGATTGCCACCTTCATGTTACAAAATCAGGTGATCTTGATATCCATACGATATCGATGTCTCAGTTACTGTCACACTACGGTACATGTTTGCTCCTTTGAAATAAATCCACCAACATCAGAAAAGTTATACAGTAATGTAACAGCAACTGAGACATTGATGTCACATGAATATCAATACCACCTGATGTAACCTGAAGATGGCAATCACGCCGAAACAGGCATCTGTAATAAACAAAAGAATCGAAAACAGCAGCGTCTTGGTCTCATAGCATAATACATAATGTCCTCATTTGGCATATACGGCGCAGCTCGCCCAGATGAGTACAAACAAGAAAAAATGTCCAGTAAACATGGGCTCTAAATTCCGATCTTAAGAGCTACGAGCACTTGTTCATCTTCGCTACTGTCAAACTTACCTTCTGCTAAAGAAGTGCTCATTGCTCTTGAGGTTCGCATTTCAGAACCCATGTTCACTGGACCTATTCTTGTTGCCGTTGTTGTTTGGTGTAAGGAACCTGTTCCCATATTATTGAAACGTCGTTCTGAAGCACACTGTATCGCTGACGTCAGTCTGTTGTGGAATCTTGTAAGACGTTATATGCTCACGTAGTGTGTCCTTTCTGAGGACTTACAATCTCCTCTGCAGGAATCAACATGGATTCCGTAAACAACGATCGTGTGAAACCACACTCGCTTCGTTTGTGCCCGGACGTCCAGAAGGCAGTAGACACCGGGTCCAAGTTGATCTGTGTTCCCTGACTTCCAGAAGGCGTTCTACACAGTTCCCCACTGTCGACTCGTTGAAAAAAAAAAAAAAAAAAAACGTGTGTAAGAAATCAGCTTAATGATAGAAAACAGCATGCCTTTCTTCACCGAGAAAAAACCTCATAAGTAATGTGGCATTTCAGCCCATATTTTATCATATTTTACCATACTGAGGGCGGAAGCTCACGCTGCTGTAAGTGAGCGAGCAGTCAAGCTTGTACACGCATCTATCCCACAAAACGGTCGGATGGTCACGAAGAGCGGAAAAGGTGGTGCGAATAGCAGTAGCGTCGTGCTGAAGCGTGTAGGTCAGTGGTTCCCAACCTTTTCTACCTGGTGCCTCCCTTTGCAACCCCAGAATCTCTCATGCCACCCAATGTCTATTCGTTTGAACAGCACTTTTTACATCTAACTTTTTTTATGTAATAAAAGTTACCGGAAAAATTCAGAACACCAGTGAGAAGGTTGAAGCTGCTTTTCTTTGAGCAGCTCGATGTTTGGTTTCAGACTAATTAAAACGTATCTAAGGTCACTCTCCACGTTTTGTATTCATGATGGCTAGTGTCGAGAATCCGGTATCACACAGAACTGTACGAGGAATTTTACAGCTTCCTTTGCGACTCCTGGATAAATAGGAAGGAAACTGACCCAAAATCCTTCCTACCACATTTTCCGATACTCTTCTTTAGCACTCGAATCGTGCTTCAATTCAACTGCATCCTCTTTTATTTCAACAGGAAGTGCATGCACGTATGTTTTGGAGTCTTGTTCAATTTGCACTCTGTGGAAAATGCAGTGTGAACACCTCTTGAAGGGATTCCGGTTGTTCATTGCTGACAACTCTCTACACCTTGACATCGCACTGTTGCCTATCTATAAGTTCACTAACTCGAGGGAATGACTGTTAGTAATGGGAGCAACCAGACAAGGCTTCCATAGTTTTGTCTTTTCCAAAAAGGCCATTATGCCATCATTGGCATCCATTATCTGGATGCTTCTACTTTGCAATTTCAAATTCAGTTTATTCAAGGTTTTAAAGGGTTCTGCAAGGTACACTACGGAAAGTATAAAGCTGTCCACAGTGAACGAAAAATGAACCTCAGAACTATTTCTTTTGGGTCACGGAAAAGCTAACTCTGATTTTAATTCATACAGCCGGCTAAGCATACTGTCCTTCGAAAGCCGTGGGACGTGTGCATGAAAGATTAAATATTAGTGTTCAGCGTTGAGATCGTTACGCAGAACTAGGAAAAAAACGAATGTTTACAGCACCCGACTTAATTTTACTAACTACATTGATAGTCACTTTCAGTGCAGTGTTTAGTTGCTGAGGTAAGATTTTAGGTCCCAGGGCTTGTCTGTGTATCACACAGTGAAAACCAAAAAGGTTAGAATTTTTTCTTTGGCCATACCTTGGAAGCCAGAACGTGAACCTAACATCACTGGTGGTCTGTTAGTATAAATTCCCTCAATCTGTCCCAACACGAACCATTTTCAAACAACTGCAAAAAATACATCAGAACGTTTTGATGTTCCCAAGTCTTCAGAAAACAACAGTTCCTCCATAATTTCCATCTCGTCCATAAATCAGAAGTATACTATTAAGTGGCATTGTTGAGCTACTCCAGTGGAATTGGCGCACTGCAAGGCAAAAAATGGAGTCATTTTAAATCTTTTAACTAGCTGTTCTTTCATATTCAGGGCTACTTCTTCGATCCTACATTGCAGCGAAATATCGTTTCAAAGAGGTGTCTTCTCTAATTTTCAATGAGCATCCTCTCCGAAAACAATTCTTGTTGTTTTAAAAACGGATGATTTGATTAACGTTTCTTGTCTTTTTTTTTTAAAAAAAAGAGAAATTTCATTTTTGTTTCAATAACTTTCTCACTTTCTTGCCGTAATATCCCAGTAGAGTCCAATTACATGCTAATTAAAGAATTTATTTTCCCGACAAAAACTCTGTTGAATTATTTTTCGACGCTGGATGGTTTGTTATTAGATGGCGTCCCAGACGCACAGGCCATAATGAGTCGGTACTGAGGGCGTCAAGACACACAACACACTATGGCAGTTGTATCCTGTCTTTTTCAATAAGTGTGAATCCATACTTAAAATATGCATTATTAGACCATCTTCTTTTAGCAGACACTTCTTTTAGCTTTCGCTGAAAGTACAAAACCAGTAAAAATACTATTTACTTCTACAAAGCACAACAGGAGTAATAGTGAGTGAAGAATGCCGAGTGCAGACTGGAAAACGTGTTTGTGTCAGCAATAACTTGGCGACGTGTGAGGCAAAGCTGATGCTGACAATCCTCGCTAACTGTAACGTGAATGAAAAATGTTTGACTCTGTGAGCGCGTATTTCTGCTTTCAAAAGAAAGCAGAACCACGCACCCGCCCAATGAACCTCTCACGCCGTCCCCTGCCCCACCCCCTTCCCCTCGCAGGGAGGGCGCGCCCAAAGGTTGGGAAGCACTGATGTAGAGGGAGCGGTGACTCACCTACTTGGCTTGGCGCCAAGTGCGTAACTTTGTTATTTATATCTACTCTTTGAATGTTTGCACACGCTTACAACTACCGTATGCGGATGGCGTTACCCACACTGACGGCTTCTTAACTATGTCTGCAGTAATTATAAATTCAAGCTCAAAGCTTAATTAAACCTAGAAGCGAATACCTCTTCAACTGTCACACGAACTGTACACCAGGGTCACAGTGACCGTCAATTATTTGCTGAAGAAATTACCTCAATATGGAATATTTTATAACGAAATTGGACAGTCGTATACTAAACTCATTTTACTTTACCTCCGTCACGTTTTTTTTCCCCCAATCAATATTGCTATTAATACATCCAAAATTCGAGGCTAAATAAAAGCTGCCTTGGAAGCTTTTTTATGGTGAAACCTAAAAGTGATTCGGATCTGAAGACTTTATTTGTAATTTTTATTAGATGAAGGTGCTATTCAGTTAATAAAATACACATATTACTCAAATATTTTGAGGTGTTCTCAATTATTCATAAATCGATTCAATCATTATATCCACACTCCTGGAATATGGGCTACAATGTTACAGGCAACTGGCAGGCATCTATTTGAGATATCTGTGTTCCAGCAATGATCATTCTTACCGTGGACGACTAGTTTCTTCACCGCTGTCTGAAGTTCGCGGAGTGATCAGTTTTGGCATTGTCCATAACTGCTGCAAGAGCATCAGTGTCAGAACCACTTTCGTCACGCAAGTCGCTTACGTCACTTTCACGGTTCGGTTCTTCTACCAATGCTTCCTGCATAACATTAGTAAATAACATTCCTTGGTGCCACTTTCATGTAAGTGCACTTTACTCTTGGCGGCAGAATAGTCATACGATGTGTGCTGCAAGGTCACAGTGACCCTTCAAAAATATTTCTCCCAAATTAATTAAACACCAGTGTCTGACAACTTCGAACGTCACAGGCTAAATTTAGATCGGTGGCAGCGGGCTGTGAACTTGCAGAGGATGTGCAGGAAAAGACAAAAACTACAGGGTGAGGATGACCCTGGTGTACACTTCTAGGGTTAAGGATCTCATCTTAACTTTATAAATTCTTGGTGGACTGAACCAACAAATTAGAAGCATGTCCTGAGCGAGCACGCGCAAAAATGCGAGGCTAGCTCATCAATCAGTCTCCAGGCTAGCCACATGTTATTCTTGCGTATTGTTACATGCACTTATTACTTGTATTTCGTATCATCAACAGTGAACTAAACTTTAAACCAGTCTCAGTAAACATTTGTGGTACATTGTAGGAGAATAAATGTTTTCGCACTGGTTTGTTATACTTTTCCCATAACTGCCATCCTGATAAAATCATTCTAAAATAAAAAAAATTAAGTGAGAAAATCCTAGGAGCACACGAAAACATATATGTGATTCATCGATTTTCGAAATCGGTCAGCTTATAATTTTTCTGGCAGGTGGTTCATGGTGTGGGTTCCTGTAGTCATGTCCTAGTTCATGAACCACGGGCAACGTATGAGTGGCCAAGTAAGTGGTCCCGACAATCGGGATACCAGTTTCTTTGGAATAAGGCTGGGCATCTCTGACATATTCTGAATCGTGGTCACCTTTGTGCTCAGACGGCAAAGACTACCAAATCCATCGGTTACTCCCTCAACCGTTAGGGGTAAAACTCAATGGGACTCGGGGCAAGTAAGGCTAGCAACCTGCTTCCCTGGTACTTTAAATATGATGCTGGCAACAATCAGAGCAAAATGCCTCGGACCTTTGGAGGTGACGGAGTCCCACCTCTAACTGACAAACCAGGGACTCCTAAGATACGACTTGGAAAGCAAATGGTAATGAGATGGGGAGCTATTAATATCAACGGGGGCTACCCTGGGAAGAAGGTAGAGCCGGCAGAGGCTGCAAGTAAGATGGGGCTGGACGTTTTACCTGTTAGTGACATTCGGGTTAGGGGTGAGAAAGAAGAGGAAGTGGGAGAATATAAGGTCTACCTGTCAGGAGTCAAAGCAGGAATAGCACAATGGGGTGTAGGGCTTTACATCAGGAAAGAAATGGAACCCAGCGTAGTTGCAGTAAGGTTTGTAAACGAACAACTGATGTGGATAGATTTGACAGTGTCTAGCAAGAAAATTAGGATTGTGTCAGTATATTCGCATTGTGAAGGGACAGATCAAGATAACATGGAAAGTTTTCATGAGGCACTCAGTGATGTAGTTGTTAGAGTAAAGGACAAGGACAGTGTTCTGCTCATGGGTGATTTTAATGCCAGGATTGGAAATCGAACAGAAGGGTATGAAAAGGTTATGGGTAAATTTGGAGAGGATATAGAGGCCAACAGGAACGGGAAACAACTCTTGGATTTCTGTGCCAGTATGGGCTTAGTAATAACAAACTCCTTTTTTTAAACGTAAGAACATTCACCGGTATACTTGGGAAGGAAGGGGAACCAGATATGTCATTGACTATATAATAACAGATCAGGAATTCAGGAAGGCTGTGAGGGACACACGTGTATTCAGGGGATTCTTTGATGACACTGATCATTATTTAATCTGCAGTGAAATTGGGATTGTCATGCCGAAAGTGCAGGAGGTCAGGTCCATATGTAGGAGGATAAGAGTGGAGAAACTTCAGGATAAGGAATCAGGCTCAAGTACATAACAGCGATCTCAGAAAGGTACCAGTTAGTTGAATGTAGTCAATTACAGTCATTGGAAAAGGAATGGACAAGGTACAGGGACACAGTACTAGAAGTGGCTAAAGAATGACTTGGAACAGTAGTGTGTAAATGTAGGATGAAGCAAACAGCTTGGTGGAATGACACAGTCAAGGCAGCCTGTAAAAGGAAAAAGAAGGCGTATCAAAAATGGCTACATACTAGAACTCAGGTAGACAGAGAAAGTTATGTTGAAGAAAGAAACAAAGCCAAACAGATAATTGCAGCATCCAAGAAGAAATCTTGGGAAGACTTTGGAAACAGGTTGGGGACTATGTGTCAAGCTGCTGGAAAACCATTCTGGAGTGTAATTAGCAGTCTTCGAAAGGGAGGTAAGAAGGAAATGACAAGTATTTTGGACAGGTCAGGAAAGCTGCTGGTGAATCCTGTGGATGCCTTGGGGAGATGGAGGGAATATTTTGAAGAGTTGCTCAATGTAGGTGAAAAGTTTCAGATTTAGAGGTAGGATGGGATAGGAATGAGGATGGAAATAGGATCACATTTGAGGAAGTGGAGAAAATGGTCAATAGACTGCAGTGCAATAAAGCAGCTGGGGTGGATGAAATTAAGTCGGAACTCATCAAATACAGTGGAACGTCAGGTCTTAAATGGCAGCACAGGATAATTGAAATGGCCTGGGAGTCGGGACAGGTTCCATCAGACTGGACAAAAGCAGTAATGACACCAATCTTTAAACATGTAAACAGTAAAAACTGTAATAACTACAGAGGTATCTCTAATCAGCGTTGTGGGTAAAATCTTCTCAGGTATTGTTGAAAGGAAAGTGTGAGTATTAGTTGAGGACCAATTGGATGAAAATCAGTGTGGGTTTAGGCCTCTTAGAGGTTGTCAGGACCAGATCTTTAGCTTACGGCAAATAATGGAGGAGTGTTATGAGTGGAACAGGGAATTGTATCTATGCTTTATAGATCTAGAAAAGGCATATGACCGGGTTCCTAGGAGGAAGCTATTGTCTGTTCTACGAGATTATGGAATAGGAGGCAAACTTTTGCAAGCAATTAAAGGTCTTTACATGGATAGTCAGGCAGCAGTTAGAGTTGACGGTAAATTGAGTTCATGGTTCAGAGTAGTTTCAGGGGTAAGACAAGGCTGCTCCACTGTTGTTCATATTATTTATGGATCATATGTTGAAAACAATAGACTGGCTGGGTGAGATTAAAATATGTGAACACAAAATAAGCAGTCTTGCATATGCGGATGACTTAGTCGTGATAGCAGATTCGACTGAAAGTTTGCAAAGTAATATTTCAAAGCTAGATCAGAAATGTAAGGACTATGGTATGAAGATTAGCATCTCCAAAACGAAAGTAATGTCAGTAGGAAAGAAATATAAACGGATTGAGTGCCAAATAGGAGGAACAAAGTTAGAACAGGTGGACAGTTTCAAGTACTTAGGATGCATATTCTCACAGCATGACAACATAGTGAAAGAACTGGAAGCGAGGTGTAGCAAAGCTAATGAAGTGAGCGCACAGCTACGATTTACTCTCTTCTGCAAGAAGGAAGTCAGTACCAAGACTAAGTTATCTGTGCACCGTTCAATCTTTCGACCAACTTTGTTGTATGGGAGCGAAAGCTGGGTGGATTCAGGTTACCTTGACAACAAGGTTGAGGTTACGGATATGAAAGTAGCTAGGATGATTGCAGGTACTAGTAGATGGGAACAAAGGCAGGAGGGTGTTCACAATGAGGAAATCAAAGAAAAACTGGGAATGAACTCTATAAATTTAGCAGTCAGGGCGAACAGGCTCAGATGGTGAGGTCATGTTACACGCATGGGAGAAGCAAGGTTACCCAAGAGACTCATGGGTTCAGCAGTAGGGGCAGACCAAGGAGAAGGTACCTGGATTCGGTTAAGAATGATTTTGAAGTAATAGGTTTAACACCAGAAGAGGCACCAATGTTAGCACTGAATAGGGGATCATGGAGGAATTTTATAAGGGGACTATGCTCCAGACTGAACGCTGAAAGGCATAATCAGTCTTAAATAATGATGATGATGAGGAGGAAAAGTGTATTATTTATCATTTTATGACCTTTTATTTTTCAAATATATGCACAATAAATTTTCACCGTGAATAAATTAAGGTAGACCGCTTCGAAGATTGGAAAATTAATAATGAGTTTGAAGGGTTGACATCCCTTCACAGATTCGATCGATGATTCCGAACGCTGTGGTAGGTGAGCGTGACTCTTCATTAAACACTTGCTACTAGATTCGAAATCTTCAAATTCGGCACTCTCCTTGCTATAACCCACGCATTGATCTTCAATTTCTAGTCGTGCTTGTGCTGATTCAAAATCGACCGGAATTTCAATTCTAGGACCGTCTGCAGCTTGTACGAAACTGCCCATGCGCGCGACAGCTGCTTTTGCCTCTGCCAGTTTAACCTATAGAATGACTTTGCCTTGTCCTTTCACAAGAATTCTTTGGGGGAAACATGAAGCCATTAGCTACACTTACCAGTTGAAGCCGAGGCAGGAGCGCAGTACGAACCGGAACAGCAGTGATATCACGGTCGCCGGCAGCTGGCGTTGTCCAGCGACTGTAGGCAGGGTGACGAAAGGGAGATAATGGCACCGTCCTTGCTTGTGCCCCTCGTAGCTAGAGCTCGACAAGACGCATGAACTAACAGCGAATTAACAGCTCCGAACAATGGTGCGTCAGGCTGCTCTTTAAGATCTCCCAAAGAGGCCTTGCAGCGGTCGATGTCACTTTAAACACGGACCCCGAGAACATGTGCAAATCACACATGCCTAACTTCTCGCTGTTTTTACGTATTTAGATATACCGGAACGAACATACACACACACGTACGCAGCTACTCCGCATGTTAACCGTACCCGGCAAGAATAACCGAAAATGGTACGCAAAAATTGTCACACTCACAAACGCGGCCAGGTGAGAGGAAACGCTTGGCCGAGACAACACGGCTGCTCGCGCGACGTCTCGGTAGTACCCGCCGTGCCCTGAACAAAAGGGGGCCGGATGTTCCAGGTAGGCGCACACAAATAGTTGCAAATGTTCCCGACAGGGAGTAGGTTACACTGAACAGGTTGACCTGTCCGCACGCAAAGACTGCGCCAAATGCTCTACTAGGTGTGTTCCTGTTGTTTGTGTTATGTCGTCGCCGTTCTCCGACCTCTGAACTGACTGAGCCAGGCAGTGACAGGGGAAGTCACAGTTCACCTCGACTCCGGACCATCCTGCAATTCGACATATTTCACATTGGCAAACACTGTCGGAACAATGGATCTGCAGTCTGGCACTTGCGCACTGGAGTCACCGAGACGCCACTACGAGCGGCAAAAGTGGCAGAGAGCTCAACGGGCTGCTTCTTGTTTGCTGCACTGTTAGGAGAGGTTGTGAGGCACACTGAAGAAACGGTGCGATGAATCGAGTACAACCATGCCGCTTACTTCGACTTACGTCAATGTGCCACAGTCAGCTGTGTTGACGGAATGCCTTCCGTCGATGCGCTGCAATCAGCAGTGCTGATGGTGCTTCAGTGGTTACGACAGTGGACTCGCCGGATCCACGTTCCCCTCCGGTAATACACTCCGGTCTTTATATTTATAATCCGCAAGCCGACACAGTGTAGCGGATGATAGTTGCGCTATAACCAGTGGCGTAAGGGGAGGGGGGGGGGGGCGGGGAACCCTGGGCGGCAGAAATTGTGGGTCGGGGAGGGGCGGCAGGTAGCGGTCCAGCTGGATAATTCCATCTGCATTGTCATCGCGACTACGCAGGTAATTAACGGATAATCTGAAGGCAATTGGACAAACAGAACTGGTTCAGAATTGAGTTGCAGCAAGATTTAACCTAAAAAATTATTCCGTGAACTAGAGTTACTTCACCCCTCAGTGCTATCTTCAGGACAAAGAGGAAAAATATTTGTTGTCAGAGGCAACAGTTGCTGATGGGAGCGTTAAAACTATCATTTTCAGATAGGTAACAGCGGGGTCTTTATTACGGATAAATTTCTTACTGCTGGCTAGCAGAGATTTCGCCATGGCTCGTTTTTCTCAGTGAAAAGTTTTTGTTTCGTTTACTTGCCAACAATTATTGATTGCAGCGATGTTATCCCAAATGAATGCTCACTGCGCTCGGAACTGGTAATCAACGCCTGTGCTTCTTAAATCTATGATGTTCGGCTCCTTGATCATATTTCACCATCATATGCACCCGTGGTCTAGCGGTACTGTGATTACTAACCAAAACGTCCTCGGTCCCGGGTTCGAACCCCGCCTTCCCTGAAATTTTGAATAAAAGTCGGCAGCAACGGTGGCCGAAGACTTCCGGCATAAGAAGTCGCTCTCAATATGCCAACGACCTTGTCAAAGAGGATGGAGGAGTGGAGAGAGGTTCAGGGCACTCATTTGCCCTTGAGGTGGAAAACTGCCCCTAAAGGCGGAGGAATCATCAATGATCAACAGCACGACGATGGAGTAGGCAATGGAAACCACTGCATTAAACACACGTAATGTGTATCCATATCTATGTGGCCCGAAACCCAAAAAGTATCATGATGATCTCTCCCTTGCCAAAAGATTCTGGAATAGTCCCCCGTTCAGATCTCTGAGAAGAGACTGCTAAGGGGCAGGTGATCACGAGAAAAAAAAATGAAGAACCAGCGAAAGGATAACGTTCTATCCGTCAGGGCGTGGAAAGCCATAAGTTTCAACATGGTAGGGAAGCTAGAAAATCTGAAAACAGAAATATAATGGGGTCAGTGAAGTGAAATCGAAAGGAGATAAGCATTTCTGGTCACATGTGTATAGCGTAAATTCAACAGCAGCAGAAAATGGTATAACGGGATTAGGATTCGTTGTGAATAGGAAGGTAGGACAGAGCGAGTTACTAGGAACAGCGCACTGATAGAGTTGTTCTCATCAGAATCGACAGCAAACCAACATCAACAACGATAGTTCAGGTGTACATTCCGACGACGAAAGCCAAATATGGAGAGACAGAGATAGTATATGATGATATTGAACAGGAAATTCAGTATCTAAAGGAAGAGGAAAATCTAATAGTGATGGGGGACTGGAATGCAGTTGTAGAGGACAGAGTTGAAAAAAGGGTCCCTGGATAATATAGGTTTGGTACTAGGAATAAGATAGGAGAAAAACTAATTAAGTACTGCAACAAATTTCAACTAGTAATATCGAATACTCTATTCAAGAATCACAAGAGGAGGAGGTATACTTAGAAAACGTCAGGAAATATGCGAAATCTTCAGATAGATTACATCATGGTCAGGGAGAGATTCGCTAAACAGATACTGGATTTTAAGACGTACCATGGAGCAGATATAGACTCGTATCACAATGTAGTAATGATGAAGAGTAGACAGAAGTTCAAGAAGCTGTTGTTGTTGTTGTTGTGGTCTACAGTGCTGAGACTGGTTTGATGCAGCTCTCCATGCTAATCTATCATGTGCAAGCTTCTTCATCTCCCAGTACCTACTGCAAGATACATCCTTCTGAATCTGCTTAGTGTATACATCTCTTGGTCTCCCTCTACGATTTTTACCCTCCACGGTGCCCTCCAAGGCTAAATTTCCGATCCACTGATGCCTCAGAACATGTCCTGCCAACTAGTCTCTTCTTCTTGTCAAGTTGTCCCACAAACTCCTCTTCTCCCCAGTCCTATTCAATACCTCCTCATTAGTTATGTGATCTACCCATCTAATCTTCAGCATTCTTCTGTAGCACCACATTTCGAAACCCTCTATTCGCTTCTTGTCCAAGCTATTTATCGTCCACGTTTCACTTCCATACATGACTACACTCCATAAAAATACTTTCAGAAAAGACTTCCTCACACTTAAATCTATACTCAATGTTAACAAAGTTCTCTTCTTCAGAAACGCTTTCCTTGCCATTGCCAGTCTACATTTTATATCCTCTCTACTTCGACCATCATGCTCTCCAAATAGCAAAACCCCTTTACTATTTTATCTGTTTCATTTCCTAAACTAATTCCCTCAGCATCACCCGATTTAATTTGACTACATTCCATTATCCTCGATTTGCTTTTGTTGATGTTCATCTTATATCCTCCTTTCAAGACACTGTCCATTCCGTTCAACTGCTCTGCCAAGTCCTTTGCTGTCTCTGGCAGAATTACAATGTCATCGGCGAACCTCAAAGTTTTTATTTCTTCTCCATGGATTTTAATTCCTACTCCGAATTTTTGATTTGTTCTTTTGCTGCTTGCTCAATATACAGACTGAATAACATCGGGGAGAGGCTACAACCCTGTCTCACTCCATTCCCAACCACTGCTTCTCTTTCGTGCCCCACGACTCATCACTGCAATCTGGTCTAATGGGTACGGAATATGGTTTGAGAGTAAATTGAAGGAGGGCAGAAGTAATGAGAAGTAGCAGAAATGAGAACAACAAGAAACTTAACATCAGTATGAGTGGTCAGGAAGTAGAGAAGTTAAAGAATTCTGCTACTTAGGCAGCAAAATAACCAATGACGTACGGAGCAAGGAGGATATCAAAAGCAGACTAGCAATGGCAAAAAGGGCATTTCTGGCCGAGGGAAGTCTTTTAGCGTCAAAAATAGGCTCTAAGTTGAAGAAGAAATATCTGAGAATGTACTTTTGTAGCACAGCATTGTATGGTAGTGAAATATGGGCTGTGAGAAAACCTGAACAAAAGAGACTTGGAGCATCTGAGACGTGGTGCTAAAGAAGAATGTTGAAAATTAAGTGGACTGATAAGGTAAGGAATGAGGAGGTTCTCCGGAAAATTGGCGAGGAAAGAAATATATGGAAAACACTGACAAGAAGGGACAGGATGTTAGGACATCTTTTAAGATATCGCGGAATAAGTTTCATGGTACAAAGGAAGCTGTAGGGCGTAACTGTTGAGGAAGACAGAGATTGAAATACATCCAGCGAGTAATTGACGACATAGGTTATAAGTACTATTCTGACACAAAAGAGATTGGAACAGGGGAGGAATTCATGGCGGCCTGTATCAAACCAGTCTGGAGAATGATGACAGTAAAAATAAATAAATAAATTCACAGCTATCCTGACGGCGAGCAGACAAGCGCAGAGATTTCCATACCCTCTCTTGTCAACGATCAATGTCCGTCGAATCTAGGGTTGCCGTGTCTAGATAGGACCTCATCGGGACACTCTGCGAGAGGGGTGTAAAAATGAGGAAAAAAAATATATTTGACGTAATTACTTGTTATTGAGAACACAATTACATGGAACTTGTTGCTGCAGTAGTTGGTATACCATATTTTTCAGAAGATTTCACCTTTTTCAGCAAGTCTATTTTCCCTTTTACGTATTTATAAAACGCCGTGCAAGTCAGCTTGTAGTTAAACTGGCAATGTAAGACTGATTACACAGTCACTGCGCCGGAGTCAGCGAAAATACGTTGTTCACAGTGGCATTGTGTGTGGGAATGGGAAACAAAAGCTCGGTTAATTTTAGCAGTTGGCATTTTCGTTCAGGATTTCGGTTTCCTTAAGAAACCTTGCTTCCACGGAGTGTTTAGATGTCCATTCTTCCGAATCACGCTTAGTTTCTAAAAAGCTCTTCAGACACAAACACTGAAGAGCCAAAGAAACTGGTGCACTTGCTTAATATCGTGTAGGGCCCCCGCAAGAACGTAGAAGTGCCGCAACACAACAAGGCATGGACTCGACTATGGTCTGAAGTAACACTGGAGGGAACTGACACCATGAATCCTGCAGGGCTGACCATAAATCGTAAAAGTACGAGGGGTGGAGATCTCTTCTGAACAGCACGTTGCAAGGCTTTACAGATATGCTCAATAATGTTGATGTCTGGGGAGACTGGTAGCCAGTGGAAGTGTTTAAACTCCGAAGAGTGTTCCTGGAGCCACTCTGTAGCAATTCTGCTCGTGTGAAATGACGCATTGTCCTGCTGGAATCGCCAAAGTCCGTCGGAATGCACAGCAATGGACATGAATGGATGCAGGTGACCAGACAGGATGTTTACGTACGTGTTAACTGTCAGAGTCGTATCTAGACGTGTTCCATATTGCTCCAACTGCACACGCCCCACACCATTACAGAGCCTACACCATCTTGAACAGTTCCCTGCTGACATGCAGCCTCCATGGATTCACGACGTTGTGTCCATATCCGTACCCGTCCATCCGCTCCATACAATTTGAAACGAGACTCGTCCGACCAGGCAACATGTTTCCAGTCATCAACAGTCGAATGTTGGTGTTGACGGTTCCACGCAAGGCGTAAAGCTTTGTGTCGTGCAGTCATTAAGGGTACACGAATGGGCCTTCGGCTCCAAAACCCATATTGATGGTGTTTCGTTGAATGGTTAGCACGCTAACACTTATTGATGGCCCAGCATTGAAAACTGCAGCAATTTGCGGAAGGGTTGCTCTTCAGTCACGTTGAACGATTCTCTTCAGTCTCATTGGTCCTGTTCTTGCAGGATCTTTTCCCGGTCACAGCGATGTCGGAGATTTGATGTTTTACCCGATTCCTGATATTCACGGTACACTCGTGAAATAGTCTTACGGGAAAATTCCCACTTCATCATTACCCCGAAGATGATGTGTCCCATCGCCCTTGCGCCGACTATAACACACGTTCAAACTCACTCAAATATTGCTAGCCTGCCATTGTAGTAGCAGTAAACGATCTAACAACTGCGCCAGCCACTTGTGCTGTATAGGTGTTGTCGACCGCAGCTCCGTATTCTGCCTGTTTTCAAATCTCTGTATTTGAATAAGTATGCCTATACCAGTTTCTTTGGCGCTTCAGTGCATTTTTCTGACAACTGCCAGCTGAAATCGTCACACTATTTTTAGTCAGATATATAATGGTGTTTTCAATCATCAGTCAATCTGGGGTTTCAGGTAGCGTCACACAATCAAATGGTTGGTATTTATTAAAGGAAATAGCCCATTTCCCTAAGGGTTGTCAGTGATGTCAGTGCTACATATGCGTCTACTAATACTGCACCTGGAGGGAACGCTATTCCACGTGTACACTCAAGATGTAATATCAGTGCTCCGGTTCTTTAATGCTGGAGTCCCACAAGGGCAGCAACAGATCAAACAGTAGTTGTATAGAGTGTATAATGGTTTGCTGTTACTTACACGAACGGTGTCGGAAGTGTTGTGTACACAGCCACTGGAGCTGGACTATATAACGCTGGGATGTAATAGGTGGTATGATATTTTCTGAATTTTGAAATGTACTGGAGCACAAAATTTGTCCCTTTGAAAATTGTCAAAGCCTGGATTTTACAAATAAAATAATTTTAATAGTCAAAGGCGATAATGACGCATTTTAAAAGGTTTTATAGAATCAGTTATTGGGAAAATGAATAAATACGAGATTCTGAATCTTCGGGAGGTACAAAGAAGAGGATTCTCACATTACACATTTATCAAACATAAAATTTATATTAAACCACATCTCTTACGACAGATGTACGTGGGTGGACAAAAATATGGAACACCAAAAGCAAAACTCTTTACCATGCCTAATAAGCTTGCATTTAAAACAGCTTACAGTTACCTCGAGATGGATAAAGGGAATATTATATTATTCTTCCTGCAAACTAGTGGCAACTTCAGGTAACAATGATAGAAGTGGATAGCGATCACGTACACTTCCCTTTAAAGTAGAGAACAATGGCTCAGTTATACTGAGATCTGGCGACGATGCAGCAATGGGTACTCGGTAAAACCACTCCTGGACGACGTGAACTGCGTGGACAGGGACCCTGTCGTCTTGGAACACAGCATCACCATTAGCGAACAAAAATTCTACAACGGGATGAAGCTGATCCGCCAAAATGGTCAAATAGTCCTTGACGGTAATACGACCTTGCTGAGTATTCATGGGGCTAATGGAACACCACGAGATGGCTGCCCAGTAATCACCGAACCCCCGCCATGTTTCACTCTTGGGACGTAAACTCGGCCAGTAGTGTGAAACAATAGTCATCCGACTAAATTACTTTCTTCCATTCCTGCACAGTCCAGGTTTTACGGCTTCGGCGCCACGTTTTTCATTTACGAGCATTTGCATCACTGATCTGTTGGTTTCGGATTCCAGCTCGCCCTGCAGTTCCTGCTTAGAGGTCTCCTTTCGTGTTGCTTTGGTGCTGACAGGGTTAGCTAGTGCGACGTTCAGTTCTGCAAATGACTTTTGTATTTGTCGTCCCCTTTTTTTCCTCTTCAGTGACCGTCTGCTACGATCACTCAAAATACACTTTCGTCCGCGTTGTGACTTGGCGGATGACATTTTTCGACTTTCCCTGAATGCGGTATAAATCTTCGATTCGGTGCCTATTGAAACAACAAACACTCAGGCCCCACGCGTTACTTAAGCACCCACCGTATAAGCAAGAACAATTTGCCCACGTCCTAATTCACTTAACTCCTACATAATGCACTTACGACTACACAAAATACTATTCTGACTACGAGTGACAACTGCAACGCACTGAGGACGGACTACACTGAAAGTGCATGTACGGTAACTATCTCTCCCAGCACAAATTAATAGTGCTGTACAGTGGGTGAAGTGGATAGAGTTTTGGGTTACCATGTAGGAGATAGATGGTTCGATTCTGGGTTGAGCCATATGTTTCTTTATTTGGCAAATGTAGTCCAGGCGCTACAGTCTGGAGCCGTGCGACCGCTACGGTCGCAGGTTCAAATCCTGCCTCGGGCATGGATGTGTGTGATGTCCTTAGGTGAGTTAGGTTTAAGTGGTTCTAAGTTCTAGGGGACTGATGACCATAGCAGTTAAGTCCCATAGTGCTCAGAGCCATTTTGTAGTCCAGGTGGTACGGTATCTGGCATCTTAAACGTCAACATCGAATGCAGCGGGTCCTCTAGAAAAATTTGCACTTACATACTACAATCGTAGAAATGGAAGACTGATCAGCTTTGAAAGAAGCCCTTTCCACGTCGTGGGCGCGAATTTACTTGCATCACTTCATCTACTAGATGCGAAACCTGTTTTCTTTGTACCCTCCTCCAATGGTCCCACAGGTTAGTATTAACTATTATTTTTGCCTCGTTCGGGTCCTTTACTTTTCGTTAGGGTCTAGGACTAGCAATGTGCTTTGCGAATAATGCCCAAACTCTGTTACTATTTGTATGTGTTATCACCATGGTCCCACTAATTATGTCTTTCAAAATCGGGTCTGGTAACCGAATGCTGTACAGTACGTATCTCAATGCATTAATATTGTTATTGTTACTATTATTCTATCGATGATATTGTGGAAACATCATGTCTATTACCGTTCGGGGAAACAGTGTAATTCGAAACCGAACCTTTCACAATGAGCGGTATCGAGATGAATAATGCAGAACAATATCTGTCAGGGGTAATGCACGTTAGGTGTAACAGCGCGCAGGGCTGACGGCGTGTTTAATACTGTATGCGCTGTCCATCAGACAGGGACTAGGTGCGAGCGGAGTGACGCGCCAGTGACGGACTCCAATGAGTACATGCGGACACGTATCGAATCTTCTCACTGTAAACCTCTAAACCAGTGTGGCAGACGTATGGCATACACTAACGATGAATATGTGGATATGCTTCTGGTCCTTGGTGCATCTGACAACCGGGATGGTGTTGCCGCTCGCGAATATGCTGCTACATATCCTCGTCAACGCCATCCAGATCAAAATGTTTTTCGTCGTCTGGAGCTGCGCCTTCGGGAATCAGGTTCTCTCCTTCCACCACTGCGTGGCAGAGTTCGTTTACTCCAGCTACTGAGGAAGCTATTCTAGACGTCATACACCATGAACCTCAGCGAAGAACACCAACGTGCTGCACCATGGGCTGCACCCCTATCATTCTGTTTCCACGCCACATCTGCATCCTGCAGATCGCATTTACCGGATGCAATTTTGTGAATAGTTCCAATAACAACAGGAAGCCAACTATCACTTCGTCAACACCGTAACATGGTCGGATGAAGCAGCATTCACTCGTGCGGGTGTCTCCAATATGCACAATGCCCACCATTGGTGTCACGTTAACCCGCACGCCACCCGCGACCGTGGATATCAAGTTCGCTTTGGTATCAACGTCTGGGCCAGAATATTGGGCGACAGGTGGTTGGGCCCCTACATGTTGCCTAACCGGTTGGCTGCACAAAGGTATCATGTGTTCCTCTCAAACTATCTGCCTGGTGCTCTGGAAGATGTTCCGCTATATGTGTGGCAGAGGATATGGTTCCATCATGATTGTCCATCTTCACACTCTTGAATTAATGTGCGACAGTGTTTGTACAGAACATTTCCAGGAAAATGGCTCAGACGTGGAGGTCCAGTTGTATGGCCACAGCGTTCACCTGACCTAAATCCCCTGGATTTCTTCCTGTGGGGACACCTGAAGGAGCACGGATACTCTACTCCACCGACGAATGTGAAAGAAATGGTAGCGCGTGTTCATGCTGCTCTTGTTACTGTGGACGCGGCTTTGCTGCGACGGGTCCAGAGACCTGTATAATCAGGCGGGTAGCGCAACGTTTGCACGTGCAGGGAGGTGGCTTGAGCATCTGTTGTTGTGAGGAGAATGTATTCTGTTGTGAAGGTCATGTCGTCATTAATATGGATATTATTAGTGTCACTGGTTGCTAATGTGCAGCATCTGAGCGTTCATATTACATGTAGGGTAAATGACAAATAGATGTTGTGCTATTGTACTATGCTATGATCTTTAGCATCTCGAAATTGGTATTGTTTTTGTAGTCATTCTGTCTTATGACAGGTCATTTGTTTCAACCTTCTATTTCTTATTTGTCTAACCACGTATTTGTTATGTTCAGGGTTACAAAATATTGTAAATTTAGGATATATGTGACCTAAGAAACAGTGTGTATTGCAATATGATATGTTTGAATGAAATTAGAAAAAAATGCACCCCAACCCAAGATCTAACCCTCGACCTCATGCATGGTAACCCAAAATTATATCCACTGCATCAACTGTACAGCACTACTACAATAATCTGACCGAGATGGTTACCATACATCTCGTTGCAGTGTTGCCAGATTGCCATTCTGTAACGTCCTTATACTGCCGTATGTATTCGCCAGACGACATTTTTTGTGAGATTTTTTTTATCGCTGGCATGTGAGGAGTCGGGCTGCGAAGCCGTAGTGCGCAAATTTCGCTTCACCCTGTATATGCGTGATTGTAGGGGTATCATTACGCAGTTAAAATATATTTTTTGTAGTCTTCACACAAACGGTGCTTCATGTAACGAAGGTTAACTGAGTAAAGTGGCTGGCTGACCTCCAATTTAAAATATTGGTCTCCATCATCATCATTTAAGACTGATTATGTCTTTCAGCGTTCAGTCTGGAGCATAGCCCCCTTATAAAATTCCTCCATGATCCCCTATTCAGTGCTAACATTGGTGCCTCTTCTGATGTTAAACCTATTACTTCAAAATCATTCTTAACCGAATCCAGGTACCTTCTCCTTGGTCTGCCCCGACTCCTCCTACCCTCTACTGCTGAACCCATGAGTCTCTTGGGTAACCTTGCTTCTCCCATGCGTGTAACATGACCCCACCATCTAAGCCTGTTCGCCCTGACTGCTACATCTATAGAGCTCATTCCCAGTTTTTCTTTGATTTCCTCATTGTGGACACCCTCCTGCCATTGTTCCCATCTACTGGTACCTGCAATCACCCTAGCTACTTTCATATCCGTAACCTCAACCTTGTTGATGATGTAGCCTGAATCCACCCAGCTTTCGCTCCCATACAACAAAGATGGTCGAAAGATTGAACGGTGCACAGATAACTTAGTCTTGGTACTGACTTCCTTCTTGCAGAAGAGAGTAGATCGTAGCTGCGCGCTCACTGCATTAGCTTTGCTACCCCTCGCTTCCAGTTCTTTCACTATGTTGCCAGCATCCTAAGTACTTGAAACCGTCCACCTGTTCTAACTTTGTTCCTCCTATTTGGCACTTAATCCGTTTATATTTCTTTCCCACTGACATTACTTTCGTTTTGGAGATGCTAATCTTCATACCATAGTCCTTACATTTCTGATCTAGCTCTGAAATATTACTTTGGAGACTTTCAATCGAATCTGCCATCACAACTAAGTCATCCGCATATGCAAGACTGCTTATTTTGTGTTCACGTATCTTGATCTCACCCAGCCAGTCTATTGTTTTCAACATATGATCCATAAATAATATGTACAACAGTGGCGACAGGTTGCAGCCTTGTCTTACCCCTGAAACTACTCTGAACCATGAACTCAATTTACCGTCAACTCTAACTGCTGCCTGACTATCCATGTAAAGACCTTTAATTGCTTGCAAAAGTTTGCCTCCTATTCCATAATCTCGTAGAACAGACAATAACTTCCTCCTAGGAACCAGGTCATATGCCTTTTCTAGATCTATAAAGCATAGATACAATTCCCTGTTCCACTCATAACACTTCTCCATTATTTGCCGTAAGCTAAAGATCTGGTCCTGACAACCTCTAAGAGACCTAAACCCACACAGATTTTCATCCAGTTGGTCCTCAACTAATACTCGCACTTTCCTTTCAACAATACCTGAGAAGATTTTACCCACAACGCTGATTAAAGAGATAGCTCTGTAGTTGTTACAATCTTTTCTGTTTCCATGTTTAAAAATTGGTGTGATTACTGCTTTTTTCCAGTCTGATGGAACCTGTCCCGACTCCCAGGCCATTTCAGTTATCCTGTGTAGCCATTTAAAACCTGATATTCCACTGTATTTGATGAGTTCCGACTTAATTTCATCTACCCAAGCTGCTTTATTGCAGTGCAATCTATTGACCATTTTCTCCATTTCCTCAAATGTGATCCTATTTCCATAATCATTCCTATCCCATTCTACCCCGAAATCTGTAACATTACTGTGTGAATCACTAATTCAAATGTTACAATCAGTTTCCTGACAATTTAAGCACGAGTTCCTTATTGCACATTAACGATAAGAACCCACGAACACTCGTTCAATCGCCCTTAAAACTGAGAGCACTTCTTCAACTAAATCATTTAATATTTCTTGTCAGCACCCAAATAACATTCAGTTAACGGTTCATTTGCCGCACGAAAAATTGTGAAGAAAAAGTATTAAGTTGCTTAAATTAGATGTACAGATCATGCAAACAATTTCCCATACATTGTTTCAAATTACAGTACGTTACAAGTAAGTGTCATTTCCCACAAAAGGCGCATGTTTACTACAAAGAAAGTACTATTATGTTATTCGTGTGGCTGAAAAAATGGTTGCATTTTGAACTCTTGCTTGTGAAATGTCTTAAAACAAATACTTTTTGCGACAAAGCACAGAACAATTTCACATTTTCATAATTTTACAATCTACAATCCCTGTGAGCCAAGTTTGCATCATCGCTTTTAGCCCATACTCTGGACAGTGATCGAAATAGTCATACTGTACATTTTTCACTGGGACTAGAGTCGCTGATTTCTTCTTCTTCTTCTGTCTCGTTGTCAATTCAGTTCTCAAAGCCAGGCTTCCTCTTCCCAGAAAAAAAGTCCGTCTACAGGTAAGAATTCAGTAAAACACTGGTATAACAACTCACCTTCAAGACTTCCTTTTCCCGTTTACAAGCAGTTTTCACTGCACAGTAAGAAACAGCGCAACGAAGTTCAAATGACTGCACTGGTAACTGATACTCACGTAACCTTGTAAGATGTCTGCCAAAGATGCACACTATTCACCAGAGCAAACAGAATTTCGCTGTATATGAGAGCTTAAATGTTGCTTGCAAGCACCATTACCCACCCAAGGACTAAACTTGAAACACACACACACACACACACACACACACACACACTTCAGCTCTCTCTCTCTCTCTCTCTCTCTCTCTCTCTCTCTCTCTCACTCACTCAATACCTCGTTAGGTTGCCAACATGTACGTAAACAGACCAAACAGGAGGAAAAACACTTAATGAACTCACAAATATTTACGTCTTTAAAAGCACAGCTTTCGAACAAATATCTGTTAACTAGTGGCAGAAGAGTAATAGTGAAGCCCGAAAATAAAGTAAACATGGTGAACAGTGCAAAGAACAAAAAAATGGCTCTAAGGACTATGGGACTTAACATCTGAGGTCATCAGTCCCCTAGACTTAAAACAGCTAAAACCCAACTAACCTAAGAATATCACACACATCCATGCCCGAGGCAGATTAGATCCTGCGACCGTAGCAGCAGCGCGTTTCCGAACTGAAGCGCCTAGAACCGCTCGGCCACAGCGGCCGGCAGTAAGGAACAAGTTCGGGATATAAAAATGTGCTTGTATTTCGGAAATGATGTTGTAGTACGTCCTCCAGATCAGATCAGAGAAAACGCAGATGCCAACAAACTGTAAGTAATTACTTATTTACATAAAAAAAACGCGCGAACTGTTTGATAATTTGAAAATAACACATATGAACACAAAACCGTATCGTTCTAGATCCCACTGAAGACACCTTGGCGTAAGAAAAGGCGAAAAGCGTCTTGGAGAAATGAATTATAGTGTCGCCGGAAAAGGCGGTTTTATTTACAATACAAATATGCCTGTGCTTGCTGCGGAGAATGGCCACGCAAACGAGCCTCAGTATTCTCTCGCTCTCTTCGCGCAGTTATTACTCCCATAGGAAAAATGAATAGGACTTTTTCTGTACGAAATTTAATGTAGTTTAATTTTGCATTGCGACCGCTTTTTCGCTAGAGGCCGTTGTTTTCGAGCTGTTCACGAAAAATGTGCAAGGCAGACATTAAATGTGTTCTGTCTCGGAAACCATTCAGAATAGAGCATGTGTCGATACGAATTATTTTGCTTCATATAAGTGTTCCTGTTATATCCGTGAATGTTGACCGTTCCTCCTTGGACACCGTGTATACGTACAGGTGTCTGAACCAATGTCGGCGAGACACAAGCCAGTCATTCTGGAGTCACAGCGATAACTGAATAGCAGTCGTGAAACGTTTAGCGAGTTTCGGGAGTTGTTTTGAAGTGTCGGTCGTCGATCCTCTTGGAGAGGAGGCGGCAGGTCTGTAAGGGCCAAGACTTTTAGTAATATCAGCTGTTTAGAGTTTCGTAGAAGAGCCGTCTCGTTCACGGCAGGCACGTTAAGTTATAGTGCTTCATATGCGGTCAGCAGTTGTGTGATGGTGAGTTGGGACAGTTGACTTTATTTTTCGGTAACCGTTTTATGTTAACAGAGAGAGTTAATGATTAGTTGTAGAAGATGCTGGTCGAAAAAACGGTGACACTGATTAAAATTGGATAAGGAGTATTGTTTTCATGCAAATGGGAGTTTTTGATTTCAGTGTGATCTTTTAGCTTACATAACTTCGAACTGTGCACATACTCACCGTGTGCCGGCAGGTGTGGCCGTGCGGTTCTAAGCGCTTCAGACTGGAACCGCGTGACCGCTACGGTCGCAGGTTCGAATCCTGCCTCGGGCATGGATGTGTGTGATATCCTTAGGTTAGTTAGGTTTCAGTAGTTCTAAGTTCTAGGGGACTGATGCCCTCAGATGTTAGGTCCCATAGTGCTCAGGGCCATTTGAACCATACTCACCGTCTACAAGCAGGTATTTCGAGCTCCCACGGATGCAATATGTAGATGGGCAAATCCCGAACATTTTTTTGCCCAGCATCCCAATTAATTATAATTACCAGAATAAGATTTTCACTCTGCAGCGAAATAAGCGCTGATATGAAACTTCCTGGCACCTTAAAACTGTGTGCCGGACCGAGACTCGAACCCGACAGGTTTCCCTTTCACGAGCAAGTACTCTACCGACTGATTTACTCAAGCACGACTCACGACCCGTCCTCACAGCTTCAATTTTGTGAGTACCTTCCAAACTTGACAGAAGCTCTTCTGCGAACCTCTTCCTAACAAACTATGATTACGTTACTTTATATCGTACAAACTACTATATTTTGCGTTGAATTATTAGAGCTCGAAGTGTAATAAAATCTGCTGTTACATAGGCTATCCCAGGAGGAATTGTCAATATTCAGGGATATGACAATCATTCGAAGAAGAAGAGTGTAGTGAACCTAAGGCTGCGATTTATTGGCAGGACGCTTAGAAAATGTAACAGACCTACTAAGGAGACTACCTACACTACGCTTGTCCGTCCTCTTTTAGAATACTGTTGCGCGGTGTGGGATCCTTACCAGATAGGACTGACGGAGTACATCGAAAAAGTTCAAAGTAAGGCAGCACGTTTTGTATTATCGCGAAATATGGGAGAGAGTGTCACAGAAATGATACAGGATTCGGGCTGGAAATCATTAAAAGAAAGGCGTTTTTCGTTGCCACGGAATCTTCTCACGAAATTCCAATCACCAACTTTCTCCTCCGAATGCGAAAATATTTTGTTGACACCGACCTACATAGGGCGGAACGATCACCACGATAAAATGAGGGAAATCAAGATCGTACGGAAAGATATATAGGTGTTCATTCTTTACGCGCGCTGTACGAGATTGGAATAATAGAGAACTGTGAAGGTGGTTCGATGTTCCTCTGCCAGGCACTTAAATGTAATTTGTTGAGTATCCATGTAGATGTAGATGAACATGGGCTCTACAATGCATACCTTAAGAACTATATATTGTTCAGTAGAAGGGACGTGTTTCACTATAGCGAAGATGAAGAGCCCATATTTACTGGACTTTTTGTCTTGTTTTGGTCCAAACTACCATCTCACAAAATACGGAAAGCAAAGAGTTTGCGGTAGAAGAGGTTTGTTTCACAGTATCGAAGATGAAGTGCTCCTAGTTCTTAAGTTATGCATTTTAGATCCCATGTTTACTAAACATTTTTGCTCTGATAGTTCCTGTCATATCCCTGAATTTGACTATTCCTCCTAGAACAACCTGTATAGAGTATATGCAGTGTACGATACGACTTGCTTTAGATGTATAGGAGAACATGTATCCAGGAAGCAATGAATAAATAATAATAATAATAATAACTGAATAATTCCTATCTTTTAAACCTTTGAGCCTGTCTTCTAGCCGTGCATAGTCACAGCTTCTGTTCACCTTTTTGAGGTGGTTTATCGCGTGACCAAAAAACATATTTAAATGAAAAACTTGCTTGACATATTTCTTGATTTCTAGCTTTCAACCGTAAACAAACTGGTACAGCACGTGGAATTCAAAAATGGTTGAAATCAGCGTTGGCGCTATAGTATATGCCAAAAGAACTAACTTTCGGCACACACTGTGTCTCTATAGGCAGCTGCCGTGCTCTGCCGCACCCCCCCCCCCTTTTTTTTTCATCTACGGCACCTTTTTTTTTTTCCAACGGATCACAAATTAATTCTTGCGGCGACAGCTAGCTGTGTGTCATAATAACATGATACGTGATAATTGTGGAAATGCTCTTCATGATCACGCAAATGCAATGAAACGAAATTTTTTTAGTGTGTTGCGGATAATGAGAAGTAATTCTTCAAGAAACAGTGTTTTTCTAACAGATGATCGCAATAATGAAATAATAAGGAACATGAATACGGCAGAAGCCGTGGGAGAGAAGCAGCTCCGCCATTGTTGGTTAATGAAGAAACAGGATAGTCTTGTGTTAAAAACTCTTCTTCAGGATACGCCTATTTGAAGACACACACAATTATGTTAATTGTCATGGTTTAATTTAACTCTGTTTAAATATATAAATCTCTAGTTTGTACGTGCTATTTTATTGTACTTTTACACTTCACCTGAGTCCAATTCACATTTCATACAATACCTAGGTATTTTACACATTCCCTAGGAAAAGTATTAAATTAAAGTAAATATATTGCCAAAAAGTTCTAGGCAGTCTATATATTGACTTGTCATTCTATATAGTGTCTTGATTTGACACACTGCCGGTAACATATAACTGAAAAACGCCGGAAATACAACTTGTCGTTTCCAGAATGTATTATTCCGTGCAGAAGGGTGTTTTTCCGATGACACTGAAATTTCCTTTTAAGCCCACATAAGCCGTTCGGGGAAAGCGCCAGTCATTTCCAACGCAATGAAATTTCCTCCTGCCAGAGTTTCGCTGTCACCCAATTACAATGGAGATTTTCGATAATTCAGTAAAGTACGAATATAGCTGACAGGGGATGCACGGAAATTCGATTACCCCGCCGTTCGCAGGAAATTCTCCTGTCGGCAAACTGTCGCCAGCCGGCACTGGTGCTGACACTGGCGCCTCATCGACCCGACGTTTCCGCTGTTCGAACGAAAGGCTTCGCTCACACTCGTATCTGGAAATGACGAAACAGTTGTTTGGAAGGCCAACACGATCGACAGAAGGATTATGTATTTAATTTTGCTGTGTCGTGAACGGGGGATGCGGACCTTGAATTTAACCCATTACTGGCCAAAACTCTATCGGATCATTTTTTGCAAACTTTTATACAAAAATACGTTACATTGAGTGATTAATTGAATAAAAATTTGTTTTGAAAATTTTCAGTTTATTAGAACAAAAACTACAGACCGTCCCATTTTTGGGACATCGGCCAAATGCGCTATCCAAATTCACAACCTTATTGCCCACGCATGATAATGTAAGAAACAACACAAACAATAAATAATGTTTTAATGTTATCGAATGTCTATTCAGTATGAAATGAAGCAAAACACTTGTCGTGTACACCAACATTGCACGTATCACTTTTTTTTCCTGCTGGCAGTAAGCACACCTCTTCTGTGTTTTACTCTCTTCCGTGTTTTACTTGACACAATGAAATGATTTCCTGGATCTAGTCGTACATCTGTGCTCACCCATCCTCCCATCAATTTGCTTCCTTGTGGTCCTCTGCGTTTTCGTACTAATCCTGTTTTCTTTGATAGGTAAAACATCCAAAAGTGCAAAAGTGAGAGCTTCTCTCTAAAGTACCATCTACATCTTGTACAACAGACTCATTGTTCAATACAGTTTTGTCAATATCTTCTTCATCTGTTATTACATCTGCATCGGGTGGAATAATCGCCGATTCTACGTCATCATCTTCATCGTCACTCTCCTGATTGTTCGCGGCATGTTTTTATCCTGTTGGAATCTTAAAATTCGAATAGAACATGAAAAAAAGCAGATATAAAGAACGCAAAATGCAATTCTTCTCTGTATAATACGTGTATACAAGAATAGAGCACATCAACAATAAATGATAGTGTAACATGCCATTGTCCCATTATTGGGACGCATTAAATATATCGGTATAGCCCTTACTTGAAAAAATCTGAAGTATACTTAATCTTACATGGACATCCATATGTTCATAACAAACACGCTCAGGCAACTAAATCACAGCTCATTGTCGTCCAGGAACTACCAGCAGACATATAGTGCTGCCAAGTGCGAGAACAAAAAATCAGCAAGTTTATAGATTTCCTGATGTGAAGTACTTAGAAAAAAAGTTATTTATTTTACATTTACAGGCATTATAGCAGTTAGTTGAACCTAGAGGTGCAACAATAAAGGCTAAAAGCTCCTTTGCTTATGTAGAAATAAGTAAAATATACGCGTCCCAAAAAAGGGACAATGGCCAGTAATGGGTTAAACTACTGTCGTAAAACAAGCAATATTGTGAACTTAGCATCTTACTGTTACTGTTAAACTTTCGGTGTCCGTTTAAGTTCGTAGCTTTCCTGTACACTCTATGACCACATACATCCAGCTGTCAAGCTACGGTCTATTGGATGAATTAATTCATAGAAAATTTTACTCATCTAGTAACGAAACAGCTCAGTTGACTTTCATTCATCTATGTAGAGTCTTCTTTTCCTGTCTAGCTATTCTCTACTAAGAGGACTGAAAGTAATTCAGAATAGAATAATTCACCGGATAAAGTTAAAATCAAATGGTCAGTTCTGAAGGAAGTGTCTGTCAGCAGCACAAAGTCGACGTTATAAAGTCAGTTCGTAGTAAAAAATTTCTGTTACTGGTAAGTCAGATATACTTACACTATTTAACAATCACTTTCTGCGATTTGATGGTAAATTACATAAAAACTTACTTTCTACAGGCAATCACATAACTCCCTTGCAAAAACTTTTCGAGACCGATGTCTGAAATACTCCTCTGTGATACTGACAAGGGGGAGACTGAATCAATAATTAAATCATTGAAGACTGAGGACTCTCATGGATGTCATGGAGTGCCTAGCAGAATATTAAAGTACTGTGCTGCAAATGTCAGTTCTGTTCTTAGCCACATTTGTAATTTTTCTTTAAGAATGGTCAGTTTCATGAACGACTAAAGTACTCAGTAGTAAAGGAGACATAGAGAACGTAGACAATTTTAGACCTATTTCTATGCTATCAGTATTTGCTAAAGTTATTGAAAAGGTTGTGGATGAAAGGATAATTGATCATTTTATTTCACACAATTTGCTATCATATGTACAGTTCGATTTTAGAAGTCTTTTTAACAACTGAAAATGCTATGTTTTCTTTTTTCTGTGTGGTACTGGATCGATTAAACAAAAAGTTTCGAACGCTTGGCATCTTTTTTGCTTTAACTAAGGCGTTTGATCGTGTTGCTCACAAAATATTGGTCCAGAAATTGGACCAGTATGGAATACGGGGACTAGCTCACATTTGGTTCACCTCTTACTTTAATAACAGACAGCAAAAGGTCACTATCCACAGTGTTGAGAATGGCTATGATGTGGGGTCTGACGTTTTAATTTCACAGAATGGGCATATGATTAGTGAAACTGAACAGTTCAGATTTCTTGGTGTTCAGATAGATAGTAAACTACCGGTGGAAGCCCACGTTCAAGTTCTTGTTCAAACACTTGATGCTGCCATTTTTACTATTCGACCGGTTTCTGAAGTAAGTGATCGTTCAACGCCAAAAGTAGTCTACTTAGCTTGTTTTCATTCGCTTATGACGTATGGTTTTATATTTTGGCGTAACTCTTCCCATTCTCAGAGGATATTTTTGGCTCACAAACGGCCGGTTTCACCAATAACTGGTATCAGTTTGCGAACCCACTGTCGAACCCTGTTCACCAGTCTGGGTATTCTGAGATTGGCCTCTCAATATAAATGTATTCTTTACTGTCGTTTCTTGCTAACAATATAAGCTTATTCCTAAGAATTAGCAGCTTACACCCAGTTAATTGATAGATCCAATCTGAATTTGGACCGCACTTCCTTGACTCTCGTGCAAAAAGGAGTACAGTATACTGCTGCAACCATTTTCAATAAGCTACCACAAGAGTTAAAAAATCTTAGCAACAATCAACGCACTTTCAAATTGAAACTGAAAAGTTTCCTCATGGGTCACCCCCATTCTGTTGAAGAGTTCCTTGAAAAATTTAGCTCATTCCTTTGTTATTTCGTTGATTGCGTTTACATAAACTTATAGCTTGTCTTTTGGGTTCATAACATTTTATTTTTTCTGTTATTACTTTTATATTGTAATTTCATGCACTAACACGTTCCATGACCTTGGACATTTGTTCCTCAATTTGATCCTACGGAACTAGACGTGTAACATAAAAAAGCTAAAAGGAGCGATGCGCGAATAAGCACGTATTCTTAATTCAAAACAAGCATCTCGCACCTAATGTCGTCCTTGCTGGGCTGTGGATTGAAAACTGCGACTGTTTATGACAATAAACGATAAATTACACCTACTATTTCTGTCAGCCACTTTGATTTTCTTCTACGACGTGTTTCGAGGGTCCGCGCCTTCATCTTGAGGTACCTCGTGCTTTCCATAACATAAGACGATAATTTAACAGTACCTCACAAACTACAGGCCCCAGATTAAATCTGTACCATCAACTTGGAATTTTTAATCAAAGCGTAAAACAAGGGCATATCTTACCCAACGATAAAGCCGAGACAGTGGCAAATAACTTTAAAGCTTCTCAAGCATTTTAGAGCTGCAAAATACTAACGCGAATTCTTTACAGACGAACTGAAAAACTGGTAGATGCGGACCTCGGGGAGGATCAGTTTGGATTCCGTAGGAATGTTGGAACACGCGAGGCTATACTGACCTTACGACTTATCTTAGAAGAAAGATTAAGAAAAGGCAAACCTACGTTTCTAGCATTTGTAGACTAGAGAAAGCTTTTGACAATGTTGACTGGAATACTCTGTTTCAAATTCTGAAGGTGGCAGGGGTAAAATACAGGGAGCGAAAGGCTATTTACAATTAGTACAGAAACCAGATGGCAGTCATAAGAGTCGAGGGGCATGAAAGGGAAGCAGTGGTTGGGAAAGGAGTGAGACAGGGTTGTAGCCTCTCCCCGATGTTATTCAATCTGTATATTGAGCAAGCAGTAAAGGAAACAAAAGAAAAATTTGGAGTAGGTATTAAAATTCATGGAGAAGAAATAAAAACTTTGAGGTTCGCCGATGACATTGTAATTCTGTCAGAGACGGCAAAGGACTTGGAAGAGCAGTTGAACGGAATGGACAGTGTCTTGAAAAGAGGATATAAGATGAACATCAACAAAAGCAAAACGAGGATAATGGAATGTAGTCAAATTAAATCGGGTGATGCTGAGGGAATTCGATTAGGAAATGAGACACTTAAAGTAGTAAAGGAGTTTTGCTTTTTAGGAAGTAAAATAACTGATGATGGTCGAAGTAGAGAGGATATAAAATGTAGACTGGCAATGGCAAGGAAAGTGTTTCTCAAGAAGAGAAATTTGTTAACATCGAATATAGATTTAAGTGTCAGGAAGTCGTTTATGAAAGTATTTGTTTGGAGTGTAGCCATGTATGGAAGTGAAACATGGACGATAACTAGTTTGGACAAGAAGAGAATAGAAGCTTTCGAAATGTGGTGCTACAGAAGAATGCTGAAGATTAGATGGGTAGATCACGTAACTAATGAGGAGGTATTGAATAGGATTGGGGAAAAGAGAAGTTTGTGGCACAACTTGAGTAGAAGAAGGGATCGGTTGGTAGGACATGTTTTGAGGCATCAAGGGATCACAAATTTAGCATTAGTGGGCAGCGTGGAGGGTAAAAATCGTACAGGGAGACCAAGAGATGAATACACTAAGCAGATTCAGAAGGATGTAGGTTGCAGTATGTACTGGGAGATGAAGCAGCTTGCACAGGATAGAGTAGCATGGAGAGCTGCATCAAACCAGTCTCAGGACTGAAGACAACAACAACAACAAGCATTTTAGACAGTGCACAGTAACGTTTACTGTCACGTATTTTTGAGTAACCTAAATCATGAAAGAATTCTTATATCAACAAACTAATACATTAATAGTAAATAGGCTGAAATAAAGCTTTATAAGTTATTAAATTACTATATTTTTTATTTTTTACAGTAGTGATACTCTTAAGCAGAAAGGTTTGTAAGGATTTTTCAACTTATATACATGTTATTTCTGTCTTTGATCCGCAGTGTACGAGGATTGGAACTTTAACTGTTTTCTTTACGACTTATACGAAATACACTGGAGAGCCAAAGAAACTTGTACACCTGCCTGTTCATGTCTGGGGAGTTTGGTGGACGGCGGAAGTGTTTAAACTCAGAAGAGTGTAGCAATTCTGGACGTTTGAGCTGTCGCACTAACCGGCTGGAATTGTGCAAGTCCGTCGGAATGCACAATGGACATGAATGAGTACAGGTGTATGTAGACGTGTTACGGCTCGCTTATCACTCCAACTGCACACGCTCCACACCATTACAGAACGTCCACCAGCCTGACATGCAGGGCCTATGGATTCATGAGGTCGTCTCCATACCTGTACACGTCCACGCGCTCGATACAATTTGAAACGAGACTCGTCCGACCAGGCGTCATATTTCCAGTCATCAACAGTTCAATGTCGGTGTTGACGGGCCCAGGAGAGGCGTAAAGCTTTGTATCGTGCAGCCATCATGGGTACACGAGTGGGCCTTCGGCTTCGAAAGCCCATATCGATGATGTTTCGTTGAATGGTTCAAACGCTGACATTTGTTGGTGGCCTAGCATTGAAATCTGCAGCAATTCCCGAAAGGGTTGCACTTCTGCCACGTTGAACGATTCTCTTCAGTCATCATTGGTCCCGTCCTTGCAGGATCTTTTCCCGGCCGCAGCGATGCCGGAGATTTAATGTTTATCGGATTCCTGGTATTCACGGTACACTCGTGAAATGGCCGTACGGGAAAATCACCGCTTCATCACTATCTCGGATATATTGTGTTGCATCGCTCGTGCGCCGACTGTAACACCAGGTTCAAACTCACTTAGATCTTGATAACTTGCCATTATAACAGCAGTAACCAATCTAAAAACTGCGCCAGACACTTGTCTTATATATAGGCGCTGCCGACCACACCACCGTATTCTGCCTATTTACATATCTCTCTATTCGAATACGCATGCCTATGCCAGTTTCTTTGGCGCTTCAGTGTAGACATATGTTTCAGTTTTACTGTCTTTCAAAGTAGTTACCAGCATTGTGTTGCCAGCGATGTGGAAGTCACAGGATACCTCCAGTGGAACGGTCTACTGCCCGACGAATACCTGTTAACAGTTCCGAAGTGAATGCAAAGACAATGCTTCTTCATCTTAGGAATCTAACTGCACTCACAAGTACAGGGGGTGTGGAGGGTGGCGAAGCACTTCTGAGCCCCATCGACAGAACAAATCAGTCACAACTTGCGCCATGTGTGTCCGAGTGTTTCCTACAAAATGGTGGGCGGGTCCTGCAGAAAGTGTCACCAGATCTTTCTCTAAGCTGGTCGCAGCTGTGTTCCAAAAAGCAGCGCTGACATTGTCTGAACGACACACCCTTCATTTGGCAGGCAACTGCTCGGTCGCATATGTCGGAAGTTGTGACTCACTGCGGCTGGGAGGTACTGTACCACCAGCCATCGCAGTCCCCGGATTTAAGACTTTATCTCTCCTATTTGATTTCTAAAGCGAAGAAAGCACTCCGTGGACTTCATGGCATCCGCTTCAGAATTCTTACAGAGACTTGTCGGGCAATAGAATACTCCACTCGAACTGTGAACAAACCGGCTCTCCTAAGAGTCTCCTACGACTACAAAATCGCTGGCAACTGGTTGTACACAATGCTGGTGACTGAATTACAATTAAACTTTGAAACACGTATCAATTTTCGACAAGTTGCAAATAAATTGTTGCCGCTGTTAGATTTCCGACTCTCGTAACCTGGTAATGAATACTCTTCGACTTACAAAGCAGTATATTTCTACATCTGTAGAATCTCTGGACTGAAAACGTGACCTCGTTTCGCGTTTGTTTGAGATCTAACAATGAAAATGTATATTTATGACGAAACTCTGTGTTTCTTCTGCTGAAAAATATTTTAAATAGTTTCATTATTGTTTAAAATTTTTAATTTCGGAGCTATTTTATTTTAAAATGCCAATTATACCTTATTTTTAGAGAAACGAAATGCTAAACAGACAACTGAATACACCCAGCGAACAAAGATGTGATGTAATCTCCTGATCCACCCAAAGACGAGGGCGTAAGGCGTCGAAACGCGTCATGGGAGAAAAGAAAAGTGTGTGATTCCTTTAATTTATCTATTTATCTTTTGCAGCGTGTTACAACTCACGGGGCCTGATTGGACCAGGTCCCGCAGGACTGAGATCACAGACCGCGGCTTTTTCATGTCCGGGCAGTGGTACTCACATCAGTCATACGACGATTCGGTACGATGGGGTGATCCTTTTTGTAACACCTGCCGGGATGCCACATGGAAACAAATGTGGTGCAGGTACGCTTCACATGAGGTCCCTGCTGTTCAAGTGGATGTCGCTGTCTACGTTCACTGACAATGCAGAAGACTGATACGACGTACATTATACACGGTATTTCATGGAGAGTAGTTAAGTATTGTAGGAGGTGGTAGTACACTCTAATTCTAATAAACCATTCCACATAACACTTGACAATATGTATTGTTTACAGAGATAACGCTATTAGAATATAATACAAACAAATACCCACAGAAGATGTTCAGCAATGACAAATAATTAAGTTGAAAGTTGAATTTCATAATATCCAATTGTGACTTCACTACAGTTTCAATTTCTCTAGTCAGTTCCACGTGTAGCTCTTGCGAGATCGTCTTGGCGTTCTTCTACGATCAGTGAAATGTAAAGTCTACAAATAAAAATTAAACACAGGAGATGAATTCGTCTGAATTCCCAGTAGCGAAAATCTGAGGATACGGCACTTTGGTGGCCAAGAAAGGTGACGGTTTCTGCCGATCAGTCTTCCGGGAAAGGTTCAGTTTCGATTATGTGTCACCTGGTGACTAGAACGTGCAGGGGGCCTCTCACGTCGAAAGAACGTACCCAGCCTCATAACCAAAGGAACCTCTACCAATAATGCTGGAAACTCGCTTTCACGAATACCACACCGCGTATCTATAGAGAAGCATTGTTGCAAGTGTGTCTCCACAACGGCATTTGGGTTTTCGTGGGACCTCCGGTGTGAGTTACGTGTGTTTGCACCATCAAGAGCAAAAGCCGCTTCATTATATAGTAAACAGTATTAATGGGATCACACAGAGATTGCAATTAGTGAACGACAAAATTCCAATTGTCTACCTTCATCTCCTCCTCGATAGAGACTTGCAATTAGTGAACGACAAAATTCCAATCGTCTACCTTCATCTCCTCCTCGATAGTGTTGATTCCATTGTAAGTGACAAGGAAAGAGATCGTGCATACATAGAGGCCGACATACTTTTGTATGCAGAACATTCTACGTGTACTTGTTAAAGGACTACATTTTACCAACTAAGTAATGCCTTCTCTTTCATATACACTCACTTCCTTTGCACGTTCAGATGACCTATAACTACTGGGCACTGCACATATAACAAGCTATTTAGTGAAAACGCGAGTAAACACTGTTGACTCTACAAACAATCCTGTCGGGGGAACATCCGCAACTGAGCATCATAGCAGAGGTTGAAAATGCCGCTTCAGTTGTAAGGTTCTTTTTATTTGAAGCACGACCGATTTCGGGCTCTTGCATGCCCATCATCATATCTTATACTGAAAATAAACAATAATAGTAGTTTTTACTCGCAGCAGTGCACACTTATAGTATTTTCTGAAACCGGTTGTGTTTTAAATAAACAGAACCTTATAACTGAAGCGGCATTTTCAACCACTCTGCGGTTAGGAAATCGTCTAACGTATTCTCTACAAACAGCACCAATGTTTCCATTACCGTACCCGCACACCAATACCTAACCTGGATACTCACTTTTGTAAAAACATGCAATATGCTTAAATTACACAGCAAAAACTAGCCAACGAATCACAATTACAGCTGAAAATTTCGATTATGTAAACTTGTCTACAACTTTATAACTCAAACTTTTAAAGTAAAAACGATAAAAGAAAAATAAATCCGCAGCAACTACTGCATCAACAAGCGAAATGAAAGCTTATCTCTGTAATCAGCTATGTCGCTGTAACAGATAAAAATTGTGTACATGCTATACTAGAGGACGTCAGACTGCTGCGGCCCGAGTCAAGCAATCGTGCTGCCCGAGGTTCTCTGCCGTATGTTATAAAAATATGCTCCTAGTAGCCAACAGCCGAGTCGAAAAAACGTCCACTAACTTGAAGAGTTTCTAAGCGTAGTTTTACTGCTCAGTAAGAAACAAGAAGCAGTAATATTTTAAGACGCGCTTTATTTTAATTGACGTTGCTGAATCCGGCCGTGAGCTTAGTAAAATAGCCGCCTGCCTCAGGGGCAGAGGGATCACTGACACGGCCACTGTGGATTACGCGATGTGAGATGGCGAATGTTGTACTGTTTGTCTTCCGCTGCTGACAATTCACGGGCGTGCGGACCAGCTACTAATATATTAGGCTGGTGCGTAAGTTCGTAGCGTTTTTGTATTTCATGTTGGTACTATGGTTGTTATGGGTTCATTTATCTATTATTATTTTTATTTCTAGTTCACTGTTGCTATCTGAGTTTAATACAGTCATTTTGTCATTTCAAGACAGTGAATGGAGCGGTAAACGCTAGAAAACGGAGTACCTTGTGAAGAAATCGGAACATACTCGAAATATTTTTCTATTCAAGTTCAATTGATAAATGGTAGCAGCTGAGACAGCCAAAAATATTCGTGCCGTGTATGCGCCTAATGCCACTAGACAGAGCACGGCAAGAAAATGGATTTCTCGTTTTAAGAAGGATCTTTTCGATACTGGTGGCTCTCCAAGTTGAGGACGACCTTAGGTGTTTGACGAGGATCGTTTAAACGCATTTATCCACAATGATCGACGTCATTGTACTCGAGAACTGGCAAATGCGATGAACTGTGATCATTCCATCATCGTGCAATATTTGCATGCAATGGGGAATGTTTAAAAATCAGGTATATGGGTACCGCAAGCTCTACGGCAAAGTCATCTCTGCTTGTTCATCACCAATTGGCTCGTGAACAACCCCGACTATTCCCATCCTTACCGTCACTAGTGACGATAAATGGTGTCTTCAAGCTAACGTAAGGAAAAGAAAGGAATGGCTGAACCCAAACCAAGTAGCAACTCCCCGTACAAAGACGTGCGTGCATCCACAAAAGATGTTATGCAGCTGGTGGAACAGCGATGGTGTGGCGTCCTATGAATTACTTCTACAGGGTGTGATCATCACTGCTGACATTTATTATCAACAACAGAGACGTTTTGCAAACGCCATCCAAGAACAGCGACCAGGAAAACTGCGTGAGTGCCACTACTCCAAGCTACTGTTGAGCGCCCACAAAGCCCCAACACACCACCACCATCCAAGCTACTCCTACCCTCAGCACATCAGGGCGAGTGTTTTGTGTCATTGTGATAAATATACTCCATCCCTAAATCAAATGTTCCAAAATAAATAGAGTACACTCCTTCCTTACTCTCCCCAGCAGCCCAGCGCAGGCTGAGTCGTTTTCGCGCCATTTTCCCCCTCCATACCACAATCTTGTATTACATCACAGGAGGGATGACAGTACCCTCTGGTGGCAGTACTGTGTACTAGGTCAATTGGACTCTAGATCTCGTGGTGGAGAGGCTGCCTGCAAAATAAAGACTCATGTCCATTACAGGCAGAGTCCTTTTCCCACCATTTCGCCCCACCATCTTGGATTACGTGACGAAATGGACGATAGCGCTCTCTGGTGGTGGTACTGTGTATTAGGTCTAGACCTTGTGGTGAACACACTGTTTGCCGCCATTTGGATAACAGTGCTTGCGTCATCAGCTGACATTATGGCTGCCATCTTGGATTACGTCACGGAATGGACGACAGCACCCTCTGGTGGTGGTACTATGTACTATATCAGTTGTAGTGCGGACCTCCTGGTGAACACACTGAATGGTGGTGTCTCTAATTGTTTAAAGAAAGGCTGGTGCATGATTTAGACAGTTGACGATTAGCAATCATGTTTGCAGAGTCTTTTAGATGGATTATTATTTTGACAATTTATGAGTTGTTTGGCTCTCTGGACGTAAATGTTTTGCATTATTTACGAGTGGTTTGCAGGTCTGTAGGCTGTGCAATGCACAATTTTGACAGATTACAATTAACAGGTTCGTGTGCAGAGCATTATACATGAGTTATTTAGTAGTAGTTTGCAGGTCTGTATGTCGTGTGACATGTCAGAGCATGTGTTCTGTATCACTGTGATAAATACACTCCACTCATAAATAAATTGTTCCAAAATAAATAAAGTACACTCCCTCATCTCTCCACCAGCCCAGTGCAGGCTGACTCCTTTTCCCACCAGTCCCTAGGAAGAGGTGGCGGTCAGGTGACTTAGGTTAGTGGAGTAGCCCAAGTGATCTATCTTCCCACAATTTTCTTAGCTTAGTAAAGGTGTGATGCATTATCCTGTTGAAATTTTAACTTCCTACCATTTTTTTCTGGGGGAGGGCAGGGGGTTAGGTTAGTGGACATAGCCCAATAGACCTATCTTCCTGCCAAAATTCGCCATCTTGAATGACGTCACGGCCGCCATCTTTGATGACGTCATTGTCGCCATCTTGGATAACGGTACTTTGGGGCAGAATCCCCCTTTCCCTAATAGTGCCATCATCTTAACAGCTGACAAAATGGTCTTTCTCTTCTTCCGAATACTCCGTCCATTGTTTTGACTGCCATTTTGTCTCTGGTGTGTAATTATGGATCCAGGTTTCATCCACAGTCACAATCGGTGCAAAAAGTCTTGCCGATTGCGATTAAACCTTATCGGACATTATTTTGAAATGTTGTATCAGATGCTCTTTCGGTTCAGCGTGAGAAATCGCGTCACCCACCTCGCACATAGCCAATTCTCCGTGCAGTATATTATGCACTCGCTCTGTTGAGATGCCTACTGTCTAAGCAGTCTGACGAATTTTTATTCGGCGGTCTTGCGGTACCATATCGTGGATTTCGTCAATGGTTTCCTTTGTGGTGACGTCAACCGGACGGTCGGATCGCGCGTCGTCTTGGCCCACGTTTAAATTCATTAACCCTAAAGTAAATGTTCCGCAGTGGTGGTGAAGAGAATGCGTGAACTTCATCCAGTTCGGTTTTGATTCGTGTGGCTGTCTAACCCTTCAAATGAAAGTTTTAGTAACACCGCGATACTCGCTTTTCTCCATTTTCAATCGCAGTCAACACACTGACCAAACTACTGGTTGTACGCTGTCCATTGTTGAAATTCATTATACTACCCTTAGAATAACCAGGCTTAACAACCATGAAGGCGCAACTAAAATGTTCCATTCTTTCACGGAAATTTACCTCATTTTCAAATCATTCAAGTACATTCGCGTACAAAAGTACTTGAGATCCGACCACGCCATCTGGGTGATTCACTTTTTACTCCTAACGTGGGGTGCCCAACGGCGGCCACACATGGCGGTGTGATTTAGCCTTTTCTGGTCTGGCGTTGAATAATCCATCGATCACTATGTGTGCGGCAGTTAATTTGTTAACAGAAACGACTCGTTCGATTGTCCAATAGAGTAAGTCAGTTCTGGAAGTCCCATCTGTTACTTAAAAGATAGGTCAGTTCCCACATAATAATACAGCACAGAGAAGTTGTCAGCAGAGCAATTGCGGGCGATAAATGCACTCTTTCGTCAGAAGTAAAATAAAGTAAGTAGTTTTCTACGGATGCCTGGAGATGGTAACAAATCGAAGAATTCGAATATTAGCAACGATATGGGGAATAAGCAGTTTTCTACGAGCTGTCAGAAATTCAAGTGCTCTTAGTTGCACGTCCATGTACCTGATGAGCCAGAACATTATGACCACCTACCTAATAGCCGGTATCTCCATCTTTGGGATGGGTAACAGTGGCGACGTATCGTGACACGGAGGCATTGAGGCCTTGGTAGGTCGTTGGAGGGAGTTAGCACCACATCTGCACACACATCTCACCCAATTCACGTAAATTCCGGGGAGAGGGGCGATGTCCTCTGATGCCACATTCACCCATATCCCAGATGCGTTCGACAAGGTTCAGGTGTGAAGAGTCGAGGGACCAGAACATCAATTGGAACTCACCACTGTGCTCCTCGAACTACTCCATCCCACTCCTGGCCTTGTGACATATGGGATTATCTTGTTGAAAATGCCACTGTCGTCAGGAAACATATCGTCATGAAGCGGTGTATGTTTTCTGCCACCAGTGTGCGATACTTTTCTCATCACAATGCCTTGCACGAGCCCCACTGGTCTCTTGGATGCCCAAGCATAATGGAGCCGCCGCCAGCTTGTCGCCATCCCACAGTACAAGTGTCAAGGAGCTGTTCTCCTGGAGGACGACAGATTCGCGCCCTCCCATCACTACGATGAAGAAGGTATGAGAATTTATCAGACCATGCAACGCTCTGCCACTGCGCCAACGTCTAATGCCGATGGTGGTGTTAACGTTGGCTCATGAATGGGTCGTCAGCTGCGGGGGCCCATCGTAAGGAGTGTTCGGTGCACTGTTTGTTCAGACACACTTGTGCTCTGCCCAGCGTTAAAGTCCAATGTTATCTCCGCCACACAGTTCGCCGCCTATCCTGTTTTGCCAGTCTACGGCGTCCGAAAGGTGTACCCACCTAACGCCATGATATTGGACGTGGTTTCACCTTGGTGTCACCACGTTTTGAAGACACTCGCCACAGCTCTCCTCGAAAACCAACTCGTGCAGTTTCCGAAATGCGCATGCCGAAGCTCCAGGTCATCAATCTGTCCTCGGTCAAACCCAAATAGATCGCGCGCCTTCCCCATTCTACACACGTACAGTACGTTTTCTAATACTACATGGAATCTGACTAGCAGTCATTCCTCGCCAGGTCTCGCGGCTACCACCGGGACAGGTTTACACTGATAGTAGGTCGGTGCTACAATGTTCTGGCTGATCAGTGTAAGAAGCAGCTATATTGTTGTGTACTTATGCAGCGTAGTAAGTGATAGTATTTGTATTAAATGAAGTTTCGGGAATGCAGGGAGATTGTCAACTTGTAGCCACGATATTTCGATTGATAGTCATTTACCAGCTTCAGGTGGGTGTTTTGCACTGGAGATTGCTAGGTCACATAGCTAACTTTAACACCAAAAACGCATACGTCAGCGCAACAAATTTTTTTGTTGAAAGTTAGCGATGTGAATTAGCAGCTTCCAGTGCAGATCACTCGTCTGAAGATGGATGAACAGTTGTTAGCCGTAATATGTGGCAGGCAGTTGACATAAACCGGCTGCAATTCCGAGAGTCTGCGGAATACCCTTTAAGGCGAGAAAATTCCAAGAACCACAGTATTTGTATTAAAAGGAAGTACGGAGCATTTTCTTCTGAGTAGAGCTCGCTGGCAAGAATCCAATTACGGGTCGCATACGAGCATGAGCTATCACAACTGAAACGGTCCTGAATGGTTGCAGTGATACCGTAACTCCATCCAGTCGTTTACATGCGTCACTTATTTATTAAATTAGCAAGAACTGGCTCTTCAAAAAAATGGCTCTGAGCACTTTGGGACTAAACATCTGAGGTCATAAGTCCCCTAGAACTTAGAACTACTTAAACCTAACTAACCTAAGGACATCACACACATCCATGCCCGAGGCAGGATTCGAACCTGCGTCCACAGCAGTCGCGCGGTTCCAGACTGAAGCGCCTAGAACAGCTCGGCCACCACGGCCGAAAGAACTGGCTCCCTTAAGACAAATTGATATGCAGAGGTTACTGTGAGTGTGTATGATCAGAAAGTAGTAACAAACACTACACAGCGATTCCCTCACAAATATTTAATTTAATAATACTGACAGAATTTGTTCAAAAAATGTTCAAATGTTTGTGAAATCTTATGGGACTTAACTGCTAAGGTCATCAGTCCCTAAGCTTACACACTACTTAACCTAAATTATCCTAAGGACAAACACACACAGACCCATGCCCGAGGGAGGACTCGAACCTCCGCCGGGATCAGCCGCACAGTCCACGACTGCAGCGCCTTAGACCGACAGAATTTGTAAAATACTGTTTGTACGCAACGCGACTTTGGTCAGTTTTTTAATTACGTCATACAAAAGAGAAACACTGAAATGTGTACTTTTTACTGCGCTGTAAAGTCGTGTTGATCTAAACAAACGAACCAACAGGCGCAGCAGCTATGATTATTTATTATGAAAGTATTAGGATGATTTTAACTTGACCAAGTGCACTTAGCGACATTCCTACTTCATCCGGACTAGGAATGTCATCAGTGGAGGTGGTAAATATGTGAGCTGAGGTTGCAAGTCAGTAAATTATTTTGCATTTTCTACCTTACACGTACTTTATTATTTCACAGGGCACACGGGTGCGTGCTAGCTGTGCAGCTCGGTAGCACCTCATACTGGTGTCAGACTACGATTTCGAAGATTATGTTTTGGCACTAACCTTCAGTTTGACCACTGACAATGCACTGCTGGGTATGTGGAAAATGCAGTGGACCGCCGTGGTTCGGATTCCCCTAATAGCTGCTGTGGATATTTGACGTGCGTATTTTGTGTGCATATTTCAGACTTTTCTGTGGTCAAGCCATTTCCTCCGCAACATCCTTTCTTCCCGCAAAATATGCAGAAGAGCTTCTGTGATGTTCGGAAGGTACGAGATTTTCGTCTGCTAATTAATTTATATGCAGCCTAGTTGCGCCACTGATGGGAGAGAATATGTGAATCGATAGCATGTTGATCAGTATTGAATGCCTCCGGTCGCTACCAACTGCAGCGAACAGAAAACACTCCGTTTAATGCGTGTAGCCTGTCTGTAAACAGGATTACTTCAAACACAACTACGCACAATGTATCAACGATCGCTAGCTCTCACGTGTCGCTTCGGCTTTCGTCGATGCAGACGCTCTGAACACTGTCTTGTTCCGTATTTGCCGCTGCTAGCGACCAGGAAGTACTGAACACCAGTCATCTGTCACTCGATTCAGCTGCTCACATGGGCCCATTTCACACAGAGCCTAATAAATGGATATACATGATTCAACAACCTACCAGAACGTGTCAAATGTCTTATGAATACCGTGTCGGAGACTGCATTAAAGGACCTAATTATGGAAAACTGCTTCTGTTCCATGGAAGAATATCATCTGCATCTACATCATTACTCTCCAATTCACAGTTAAGTACAAGGAACGGATTTCATTGAACCCCTTCAAGCTATTTCTCTACAGTTCCACTCTCCAACAGCGCGGGAAAAAGAAACACTTGAATCTTTCTCTTATCTTATTATGAAGATCATTTCTCCCTATGTAGATGGACTATAGCAAAATATTTTCACACTCTGAGGAGAAAGTAGGTGAGTAAAATTTCATGAGAAGATCGTGCCTAACGAAAAACGCCTTTGTTTTAATGATGGCCACCCAAATTCTTTGCGATAAAACAAAACTAGCTGCTCTTCGTTGCACTTCTTCGATGTCTTCTATCAGTCCTACGTGATGTGGATTCCACATCGCTCAGCAATACTCCAGAAGAGGGCGGGAAAGCGAGTGTAAGCAATCTCTTTAGCAGACGCGTTGCATTTTCCAAGTGTTATGCCGATAAACTGCAGTCTCTGGTTTGCTTTCCCCACAACATTACCTAAGTGTTCGTTCCAATTTAAGTTAATCGTAATTTCGTAATCCTCAAGTATTTAGTTTATTTGTGTAATTTATCGTGTAAACGTAATTTAGCGGATTCCTTGTAGTACTCTTGCGGACTTTTCATTATTTAGAGTCAACTGACACTTTTCGCACCATACAGACATCTTGTCTAAATCATTTTGCATTTGGTTTTGATCATCTGATGATCTTCACGCTCATTGTTACAGTTTATGTTTTAAATTATCGGGATGCAATTCCGGTCGGACCACGGAAATTTCTGTGTGCCTTGAACCTAGTTTTCTCCTCTCAATGGTGTGTAGTGTGGCCAATACGTGGTTAGGACTCCGTGTTAAACTGCAGGTCGGTCGTCTTTCACTGGTTGGATAAATCCGTTAGGTCTGGGACAAGCAACTCTCTAAAGTGGCGTCGGTTGAAAGAGTTGCCTTTAAGGCACAAGAAATAATAATTATTATAATTAGAATAATTACTATTACTACGAACACTATCATATGGCAATGTTCCTCAATGGAAAGTCATATCACTATGTAGCACTCGAACAAAATCTACATCACTGACTTCTTTCCGCATCCGACGTCCCCTCTCCACAAGCTGAGTGGAATATGATTAATGTAATGTAATGTAATGGAATGGAAGAGTGTAAAACGATATGTTACGTAAGCTATTCCATAATACAGAGTGTTTCAAAAAGAATCACCTGATTTCAAAGCTCCAAATTCATTGATAAAAACACATTACAAACATGGGATCACCTGCAAAATACAAAATCTTAAAGTTTTAGCTATGCTATTACTAATACTCTGTGTGTCCACCAGCAGCAGCAGCACGAACAACATCTTTTTACATTTTTACCACAGTTAATTCTCAGTGGTGAGGCAACATTTCATGATAGCACTACCGTGGGCATATGATGCATGCAGAGCCATTATGACATTACGAAAGAGACTCATCTAAATGAACGTTTTCTGTTCCATTTCTCGTGAAAAACTGTACAGTGGTTTCTTTCTTTTAGGGAAACACGGTGACTGGAAAGAGCTATCTTGAGATGCTGCAGAATTGGTTTTTCCACAATTTCAGGAGGACTCTAATGACTTCATATTCCAACAGGAGGGATCTCCACAACACTGGCACAATAACGTACGGCACTTTCCCAATGAGGCTCTGCCTCAGCGCCGAGGCACTGCTCTGCATCGTCAGACATTAGCTCATGCGATTTTTCCTTGTGGGATACGAGAAGGAAATTTTGTTCATCTACCCTTTACCCCATGATATAGAAGAAGCGAAGAACAAAGTAACAGCCGCCATAACTTCTGTAAAGACAGACACACTGTGTAAAGTTAATGACGAATTTAGTTATCGTCTAGATGTTATTCGCGTTGCTACTGGTGAACACATTGAGCAAGATTTGTGTATTTTGCGATTTATTCCATGTTTATAGTATGTTTTGTCAATATATTTGGAGTTTTGAGATCAGGTAATTCTTTTTGAAAAACCTTTTTAAATATCTACGACTAACCAAGTAAGAATGCCTTGCCAAGAATTTGCATCGAAATACGTATGCCGAAATGTGTATACCTCACTCAGACGTGCAATTTATAAGAAAACTGACAAGTGTTATGATCTGGCATCATTTGCTAACTCGTGCAAAAATTACAGCTGCCTAGAACATACCAAACAGGGGCATAGGACTGGTAAGTTAGAAGCATTATCTGTACTACTATATAAGGACAAGTCGTTATTTAACGTTGTTACCAAAATCTCAAAATATTCTTGACCGATTTACAGCAGATTTTTACACGATAGTCCAATGAAATGTTCAGTCCGTCATAACTTCATATTTTTAATGAACATCACATATGAATAGATATATAAAATTTGTACCACTTTCAGAATTTTTCGAAAATTCGCCGCCCGACAGAAGCATGTTCTTGAAATTTAGCCGTAATAAAAAACAAACTGGATGGAAAGAATTTTATTTAACGCACACGGAAGAATACAATCTCGTAAGGAAATTAGAATTATTTAGTAAGTTAACAGCAGTATGCGAACTGTCTCAAAAAACTAAAAATAATCTGTCTCTAAGAAAAACAGTCACGGAAAGTCATATTAATCAACGAGCGCTAAGCCAACGAAAACACAGCGCCACTTGGCGCGTGTACATCAACTGACAGCAACACACTCCGGGAAAGAGGAGCATCTTCGATGGAGAGCACTGGAAAACTGACCCTACGTGCCGACCAGGTCGTACAGCTGCTTCTGCTGGTCGGTGGTGTAGCCAGTGTTGAATCCGACGCTGGTGTTGGTGCTGCAGTCGATGGGGTACCGTGGTTCAGCAATACGTTCTTCTTGGAATGCGTATGCAGGCTTCATTCGATCCAGCGAAACGGTACAGCGCTTATTGTTGACAAGGACATCGATTGTTCTTTCACCTCTGGCGATTACGTGGCGAGGGCCTGCTTAAGGAGATGTCAGTGTTGGTTTCCCTGCATCTGCACATATCAAGGAGTGTGTGCACGACTCCAGCTTGCGGTGCACACACGTAGGCGAAGTGCCATGCCTCGATCCTTGATGAGGTCGAATTTGAATGATTCGTACCCTGAGGCGAGAAACGAAATCTGGAAATGTACGTGATTAGTAAACTGGCCTTGTAGCACCAGAGTTGACCCATAAACTTGCTCAGCTGGTGAAGACTTCAGGTCCAATCTGTAAATGCTTCGCAGACCGAGCAAGACCAATAGTAACGCTATTGCACAGTTTGAATTATGATACATGAGTGAGGCCTTCAGAGAGCGGTCTCAACGTTCTATCGTCTGGCCGGGTGGTAGCTTGTGGATTTATGCTGTATAGTGCCACACGATTTGTTAAGCTGCGCGAATATGTCGGATTCAAACTGACGCCCTTGGAAGCTAAAGGGTAAAAGTGATAAAGTTTTAATTTTGAAGATCAAGTGTAGATTTCAGTGGTTAAAGCAGACAAAAATCTGTGTGGCCAATTGATCCAAGTAACAAGCAGGATGGTGCTGACAACTAGAGGTTAAAAGAAAGCTGCTGAGACACTCTCACTGTTCCTTTGGAAGTCAAAGGATGTAAGTACACTGGCATCTCCTGGCAACCAAGTGACTACAAACAGCAAATAGCTCCTAGTTTTCCTGGCCGAGTGTTTAACCTGAAGCTACGTAGTTTAAAATTATTACACTGGAACCTGAATTTAAGCGATGAGTGTTTTATCATATTTCTTCTCCAAATATTGTATTATGAATAATATACAAACAATTTACTATTGAATAAGTAAATACATACATTAGTATCCTATCATTAGTTGCTTATTAACTATGTGATTGCGTTTCAAATACAGAACACTCTCTGTACTCTACATCTTCGTGATATGGGGTCAGAAACTTTTTGTGAATAGAGGATACATAATAATGTTTACTTCTTTCACAGACAGAGATGAAGATAAAACTTTTGATCCTGACGTGTAGAATCTGATCAATCTACTGCAAGTGAATCACCACATCAAAAGGGAAGGAAGAGACTAAGAGGACCAGAGAACTGGAAAAGAATTAAAAGTTCTAGATTTCGAAATATCGGAAAACAATATACAGATCGGCAGGGGAAAGTTAATGAACGCAAGGGAGTAAGGCTGCATCATTCATAAACTCTTCAATTTCAGTACAGGACATAATGCTGCCAAAAAAAGTTGGCATGCATGCAAAAAGGTAAGCTGCGCTTAAAGTCTCAAAGGATGCAGATTATGCAAACAGTTTTTCTTGTTGACGTTGGATGTAAGTACAGAAGAGTTAAAAAAATCTTATCTAAGTAATCTGATACTGACGTTTCTCCAACAGACTGTAGAGGATATAAAAAAAAACAGGAAACAAAATTACCGATGAAGTAGTTCAGATTGGTAATGACCAAACAACTTCATTTGCAAAATATAGCAATTATTATCGTACAAGGAAATTTACTAATGTTAAGTATTTGGATCCTAAGCTAAATATAACCAAAATGTATGGACTCTTTAAAGAGGTTTGTGCAGAATATAATTCATCTGTCGAAGAGAGTTACTACAGATTTGTGTTCAATATTGCCTTCAATCTATGTTTCCATACACCTTGTATTGATACTTGTGTGATGTATGACAGGTTGCAGAATTTGACAGTTCATGGAGACCTAAGAAATGTTCAGACACCGTTTCTCGACAAGGAATTACATTTGCGTGAAGTCGTAAACAGCTAGAGAAGCAAAAGACAGAGCAAAAGAATGTTCAAAATACAGTTCGAAACAGTAATACGTTTTGACGTACCGATGACATTCCTACACCTGTGCTTTCAAGCAGCGAAGTGTATTGTGCAAGACATCTATGGACCTACAATTTTTGTACATAGGATTAAGCGTCTGGAGTTGCAACGATGTACACTTGGCCGTTGATTGCCCAACTCAGGTAAACACACAACAGTCCTTAGTGTCAACGCTGAGGATCAAAATAAAAGTAAATAAACTGTAACGTTCTGGCATTACATTATCCCGAATATACACACTGAAACATTAGATCACAAATTCATGATTTCTGGTCATTCCTATATGGAATGCAAGCAAGATTTTCGAAGTATTGAGAAGACTGCTATGAAACATCCTTGGATCTTTGTACATGATGAGTGAGCATTGCTCATTCCCAAGGCCAACAGGAAACTTAAGATAGTCCAGATGAATGACAACGATTTCATCAATCTCGTACGAAGAGATAACGGTTTGTCACTCACGAGATAAGGAGTACCATAATTCCTATTAGGTACCTCACCAAGGCTCCACGTCCTGAATGCAATAATGTCCCTCTCGGGAAAAGCTTCAAGGCCACCTAACGAAGCATCACCAGTGCACTGGCAGGGCAATTGCGGTACACCGGAAGTGCGATAAGCGCGCGCTATATAAGTGGTGTTTTCGGTAAGCGAAAAAGCTCGGGAGGAATGCAGTGGTTGCATTTTCAAAATAATTCATCCCTCATCTTGCTTCAGAAAGAATCTCTCAATGAAGAACTGGAAGATTTTCAAAATGTTAACAAGAAAGCACATCGTTGCGGCAGAAATATCAGTGTCCTCCTTGCTCTAGAAATAAAGAAAAACCAAAGCAAAATATCTGAAGTACATAGACCTACAGACTCTGCTTTTCTATGTGCCACCAGTACATCATGGTTTTTACCAGAAACTTCCACACCATGAAGTTGCGAGAACACTGAAGCCAGTTAATCAAAATTATGAAGAAGTCGATTGTTATTCGGAAAACGAACATGCATAATGTTTGTTTCATACTATGAGTAGACCCATGATCATGTTCGACTTAAGTATTAAGTTACTGCCTGCCATTAAAGCGTTCCTATTAATCTCACTGTGTTACGTGATTTTGAAAGGTGGCTACACTGAGTCACAGCGCCAGAGATTGCGCCAAAGAGTATTATTCAGCCGCCTCCACTGGCAGTTGCAGCTGAGAAGTTGCTATACGCAGTAGTAGTTCTGAGGTAGCCGTAGTTAGAGTACTAATTGTGACCATGTCGTGTGCAGTTCTGTTGGGCAAGACACCAGATGCTGTTCGATTGGGGATGTTGTAATGATCAGAGTGTATTTTTCGTCAATATATATGAGGTAATTAAAGCATTTTTGTATTTTAAATTTCGTAAATAACAATGCCTCTTGCTCACAGGTTCAGTCAACAAAGCATCTGGCTTGTGTTCATGTATTAGAGTGTAATTCTGGTTTGTATGTGCAATCAAAGTATTTTTTTTAATTATTTCATTGTAAATAGCGTTTAAAGCATCTTATTGTATTGAGAAAGAACCGTGCCAGATGTGTATGTTAAACCACACTTCCACACACAGAACAGTTACACTTAAGCTTTCTTGTTTCGTAGCTTTTATAATTGCTGGGGACTTAATTAATTGTGTTAACAGAAATTTCCTTTCATTCTTTGTTGTTATTCTCTGCAGTCAAATTGCTTACTAATATTATTCAGGGCCAACCGGTTACGAGACTGCGTAACCGCACAAACAGCGACTAAAAACAAAAAGTATTTGCATTTTAGTTAATTAAGCCCCCATGCACGTGGCGACCCTGCCAGGATCGTCCCTTGGAATCTTCTGATAGTAAAAATAGCAGACAGTAGTATTGTTGTAGTAATTTGTAGTTTAGTAATTGTAGTCTATATTCATGTGTAGATTTGGTAATTGAACATTTGTAGTTGTCTTGTCATTCTTTTAATGGTATTATGGCAAAATTTAATTTTTGATGTTTTGTATACGGGTTTGACAGTTTTGTGCAACTATGAAGATTTTAATTGTTCGTTAGGCGTGTTTGTCGGGAAGCATTGCGTGTGAATAGTATTGTTGGAGATAAAGTGTTATATTGTGTGTAATTTTCGTATAGGGACGAGTTTTGTATGTTTCACAAATGATTACGCGATCGATGAAAAAGGCAAAAATAATGGATTGTGAGAATGACGAAATTGTTAACATGGCGAACTCGCCAACACATGAGAACAGTATAATGAATAATGAAGTAGAAAATAATTTAATAAGTCGGGAAAATAGTCGGGAACCAGATCAAAATTTTTCTCAATCAAAAAATTCACAGAATACGAGATTAACGATAGAAGATTCTGAAATAGTATCGAACACTGATAGCTATACAGCCATGCTGAAGGAAGTTAGTTATACAGGAAATTTTAGGGGCGAAAAGAATTTCGAACCAGTTAATATGGAGCAATTGATGAGTGCAGTATTTAATTTGGGATCTGAATTAAAAACTGTGGGATCACAGTTACGATCTGAATTTAAAACAGAGATGGGAATTTTGGCAACGCGCTTAGAAACTGATATGGGAACAACGGATATACAGTTAAGATCTGAATTAAAGAAAGAAATCAGAGAGGAAGTACAACCGATTTTGAATGATCACAACAATGGATTCATTTTAATAGAAATCAGACAAAAGGAAGAGGATAGAGAACAGGAAGGAAGAGATCGCATGATAGTACAAAAATTTTCAGAGCTAAATTTACAACGCGCACACAATAAGGAAGAAATATTTGAAAGAATCGAGGAATCTGTGCCGAATGAAAGAATAAATAACCTAACACAACAATGTGATCAGTTAACTACTAAATGTATCAATACTGAAACCCGAGTCGCGACACTTACGGAAGACGTAAATAAACAGAGAGAACAAATAGGTGATTTATCGGAAAGATTTGAGGAGATTTCAGATAAAATGACAAGTCTTAGTTTAAATGGGGACAGAGATTCAGACGATACAGCTCCATTGCCATTTGCAGAAACCGAAGAGTACCAGAACATAAATAAACATGTTGAAAATCAGGGAAAATTTAATGAACGCGTTAAAAGAGAATTTGAGGCATTAAGAAAGCAAGTCAAACAAATTGAAAGCGAAATCGTAGGAAAAAACAGCAGAAGAAATTTAGAATCACAGATAGGAGAGGGCTTTGAAGAAAGTAATTTATTTCATTTCCGAGAAGCAACAAGAGAGCGCCAGGCGCGCGAACTTGACAATAATCGACATTGGGACTAGGACAGACGCGGTAGGTCTTTGTCGCCACGAGGAGGAAACTTTGACGATAAACAATTTTTAACTGTTCGGAAATTTAAGACGATCCGCAATTCTGAAAATGACATACATCCATGTACATGGTTAGATCAATTTATGTACGCACTTCCACCAAATTAGCCACTAAGTCACAAACTGGAATTTATGTGTGGCTATTTATGTCCTCAGGGGATTCGCTACACTAAGTGAATATGTGCCGTGGCGTGCACAGGGCCCCGAGTTGTAGTGGTGCTATTTCCCTTTTAGTTTTCTGCACCGCTGCCTACTCTTTTACTATTGTTTGTATCTATCAAAACAACTCTTCAACTATCAGTCCATCTAGAGAGTCGGTAAAGAATAACCGGATATGGCTATTTTACCCAAAAGTGATTTCGGAAACTACCATTTCGACTTACTGTATCTTCAGCAGCATTCATTCTTAGTTTAAACGAAATTTTACCTGTTTATCTTCGTGACAATATTACTTCATATGTTGACGATATTCTTATTGCTAAACGTTCTTGGACTGAGCACAACAAAATTTTGGATTCATTATTACGTATTTTTACAAGAGTTGGCATTACAGTGAACTTGCAAAAATCTGAATTTGGTCGTTCTCAGGTGAAATTTCTTGGTCATATTATTTCTACAGAAGGTATTCTTCCTGATCCAGCGAAACTAGACGCTATTCATAATTATACTGTTCCTACTACAAAACGTTATGTTCGTAGTTTCCTTGTTGTGTCTAATTTTCTTAGACGCTTTGTTTGATTGGACGATTTGGCCAAACCTCGTTTATGTGAACTACCTGGAAAGAATTCTAATTGGTGTTGGGATGAGGAAGCTCAATTAGAATTTGAACAACTTCTTGATGCTTTAGTTGCTGCTCCATTTCTTTCACATCCGGATTTATCTAAAGATGTCAAATGGTTCAAATGGCTCTGAGCACTATGGGACTTAACATCTGTGGTCATCAGTCCCCTAGAACTTAGAACTACTTAAACCTAACTAACCTAAGGACATCACACACATCCATGCCCGAGGCAGGATTCAAACCTGCGACCGTAGCAGTCGCGCGGTTCCGGACTGCGCGCCTAGAACCGCTGGACCACCGCGGCCGGCCTTTTGTTTGGGCTTTCACAAAATTTCGCATCTTTTTGTACCGCAGACATACTAAGGTTTACACCGATCATCGAGCTCTGGAATTTCTTATGTCAGTAAAATTAACACATGGAAGATTGTCACGATGGGCGCTGTATCTATAGGAATTTGATTTTAGTATTGTTTAAATACAGGGTTCTTCAAATACTATTGCGGATGCTTTATCACGTGCACCTATGGGTTTGAAACAAAGTGCTGAGGAGGACCGCAAAGCAAACAATTATTGTTTGATGTATATTCAGGTGCTTCGTTTGAAAATTTTATTTCACCTTTGCTCCAGGACATCGCTAAGGAGCAAAATAAGGATCTAATCTGTAAGGACATTAAGGAGAAGTGGAGGAGAAAGGAAAGCGTAGCGATTAGACAGTATTATTTATTTCGCAATGATATTCTTTATAAACGAAAATCGGTCGACAACTCTGTTTAGTTAGTTTGCATTCCTGATGAGTGGGTTAATAAATTGATTTGGTATACACATTTCAGTTATGCACACTTTGTCCCAGAAAATGCTTTCATAAATTACGGGAAAATTGCTACTTCAGTAATATGGAAAAACGTATTCGATCTGTTCTTGCCAAATGCAAATTATGTCAAAAGGCTAAGCCGCCAACTATTTCTCACAGAGCACCGTTGTTTCCTATCATTCCAGCGAAATTAAAGGACATGGCTGCAGTCGATTTCTTCGGTCCAGTGGTTCGTTCTACTAATGGTTTTGCGTACATTTTGGTAGCAGTGGAATTGACATCAAAATATGTGTGTTTTACACCTTTACGCAAAGCAACAGCTCGTTCAGTATCTAATGCTTTCATCAAACATTTTCTTAAAGAAGTGGGTCATGTTGATAAGGTTATATCAGATAATTGATCACAGTTTCGCTCTAAAATTTGGCTTCGTACTCTACAGCGTCGTAAGATTAAACCAATTTTCATTTCACTTTTTCACTCTCAATCTAACGTTTCAGAGAGATGGATGAAGGAAATCAGTAAATTGTGTCGACTTTAATGTCATCAAAATCACAGAATGTGGGATCAGTATCTTCATATTTTTCAAAACATTCTGAATGAACTCTCTAATGATTCAACTTCTTAACCGTCTATATTGATATTAAAAAATAAAGCACCGACAAATCGCATTTCTGAAATCGTTCCTTTTCCGCCTTCACGGAAACTGCGGCATTCTGAAGTTGTCAACCTGGCTCTACAAAATATTGCATCTGCGGCTGCTAGAAGAGAGCAATCAGCTAAACGTCCTGGTCGTTTAAAAACCTTGTCAGTTGGTCAAAAGGTGTTAATTAAGTCTCATCGTTTGTCTAACAGAGGAAAAGGCTTGTGTCGCAAATTTTTTCTGCTTTATAACGGTCCATATAGGGTTCGCAAAATTATTCATGATAACACTGTCGAAGTAGGAACTCTTAAATCTCGGCGCTCTAAGGGAATACATCATATATCGAACGTTAAAATTTTTGTGGAATGACAGACTTTTGAGAAACTAACAGTTATACGCAAACACGCAGAGAATACAAACAAGGATACCGCGCCGTGTTCTGGCGGCGGCACATACTCAAAGCAACAGTCAAGTCTGCGCGCCGCACAAGGCAGTCGTTGACAGCAAACAATTACTTCCTACGTCACGCGTGCCTACAGCTGATCGAGCGCTCAGTGCGAATGCACCGACAGCCGTAAACAAATACACAGTCTAATTTCTCTGATTAAATTCAGTATAAAGCTATAGTGACTTGATAAATTATTTTATTAACGTTCAGTATTTTTCAGGATACGGTTGTATAAAATATTTAAGAACTTCAGGTAAATTCTGTGTGTGTCTGACGTTAAGAGGACTTGCTATCGAGAAAATTTCAGGAAGAATGTAATTTCGAAGAAGAAAGTAATAAACTAAAAAGGTAACTATTAATTGAGTTTATTTTTCAGGTAACATATTTCCACTTAGGTTCGTACTTTAGACGTAATTTGCTGCTAGCGGTTACGTGATTTATACTTTGTGTTAACTGATTTTGACAATGATTGATTAATGAACAGGGTAGTTAATTATGTATATTATGCATCGCTTGGCTGCATTGCTTTTTCACTGATGTCACATTTTTTTTATTGTGTGCCTGCTGTGCTTATTTATTTAAATTATAATTGTCACCTGATTAATTGTGCTGATATGGTTATGTATGTAGGTTATACTTTGTGATTTATCTTCTTGCGCCTTCATGTTTACTTATTAAGATTACATATGAACATTTATTTGCTTATGCTGATATGATGCTAATGACCTGTTTATTATGTGAGATATATATTTGCTGCATTGCGTATGGATTGCATATTTACGCATTTCTGCTTTGTTGTCGTAACTACTTTTTAATTTGGTAAATAGAAATGCTGATATACTGTGTACGATCATAGAGTTTGGGTCACACTATGGTATTAATTATAGATTGTTCGCTTGGCAGAGCCTCGTTGTAGGGATTGTGCTACATCCACTTGTTGACATTCTGTTCTCTACTGGTACATTTACTCGCTATTGCATGTTTTGCTTACGCTCAGTGCTTTATATTTTAAGATAAGAAAATGAACTGCTATAATTCTACGAACGACATTGGTACAAGAAACTTCATTGAAGTCACATGAGCTGGAGGTTTTATGGAAGCTATATAAATTTATGCTAATAGGAAGGAAGCTAACGACATGACATACCAACACTAGGTTTAGACCATTGACAGTTATTACACTGCATTCTTCGTGAACAATTCAAATAGCAAGTGACACTAGACACAATAAATACTTCACATGTTTTCTTCTGTTTTGCCATGATTCTTGAAGTGGTGTACACACTGTGAAATATTACGATCATTCACACTCCGTACTCGTACATACTTACTGACACTCCGTACTCGTACATCCTTACTGAAAGTTATTCAAACTAAAGGCTGTTAGAGGTCATGTATGCATTTTTTTATTTAATGATGGACAAGGTAACCAAAATGTATTTTATAATTCATAATGAGTAGAAAATCTGGGTCAGATGGATTACACAGAGGTTGTGTGTGGACATTATGTCTTTGGATTGTATGGGATGATGAACTGAAGTTTGCACTAGGATTTTATCTGTACTTGTTCGAGGAGACTGACTAGAGGAAAGAGTTGTTATCGAAGTGAAATGATATTGGCGATAAGGTTTATATGTATCGTCGTATTGAAGAGGTATTATTGAGGTATTGAGATTGTGTAATGTTGATGATTATTGGAGTTTTGGTGGATAAGAGGTAAAGTAAGTGAGGAGCATATTTTTTTTGTTGGTTTATGTGGAACAAGGAGGATGAAGATGGCAGACTAGAATACTAGAAGATTTCCTACACACACACACACTTTGTTAAATCAATAAGCAGTATATACTTTTTTTTGAGAAAGGAAGTATTTGCATATCATGGCACACTGAAAGTTGTTCAGAAAAATGGCTTGGCAAACATTGGTCTTGACATGATGACTATGACGTTGACTGTTATACACTGTACCACTACTACTTGATACACATATTGAGCATCAAATTTTGACAGAATTGCATGTACACAGTTAACACTATTCAATTACACAGTAGTACTTAAATGTGGATAAAAGATGAGTGAGTGTGTTGTGCGTGTTTTCCTTTCCCAATCCCGAATAATTGGTAAAGACCTATCTCCTAAATATTATTTTACTTGTTTGTTGTGGCTTGCACTGACACCCATAAATATTATAGGTTGACTGTTATCTGTGTATTGTAACAGTTAATATGAAAATTATCTGATATCATTTGTGTGTTTGTAATAATTAGTATGTTTAGTGTAAGAGCATTGATAATAATTTTGTAAAAGCAATTGTGTGTGCATTCAAACTGTTGTTCGTGCTTCCACCTGTCCAACATTGATGGGTGCCACTTGGAAATGTTGAATTTCTGCTGATGAACTCGGATGAACTGTCTAATTAGTGATAGTGAGTATTATTGACTGTTACCTGCACTTGTTCACCACTGATGGGTGCCACTTGGAAATGTTTAATTTCTGCTGATAAACTCTGATGAACTGTCTGATTAGTGATAGTGAGTATTATGGACTGTTACCTGCACTTGCTCAACATTGCTGTGTGCCATTGATGGAACTGCATCCACTGAGGTAATGTTACTTGTTGTTGTCGTCTGCACCTGCTCAACATTGCTGGGTGCCACTGATGGAACTGCTTCTACTGAAATGATGTCACTTGTTGCTGTCTGCACCTGCTCGCCATTTTTGGGTGCCACTGTTGGAGCTGTTTAAATACTGCTGATGAAATGTTATGACACTGCTATTTGCACCTGTTGACCATTGCTGGGTGCTACTGCTGGAACTGTCAACTACTCTGAGGAGTCCTATTTGTTTATACAAATATTCACATAAATCCTTTCAATAGTTCAATAAACTGATTTTTTGTGTGTTTACTGTTTATGAAATGTTATGAGACTCTTACCTGCACCTATTCGTCATTGCTAACGCTATTGATTGAATTGTTTAACCACATGATACTCGTGTAAACTATTATGTAAAATCATATGTATGCAAGCATTTGTATTCCTTACTGTATTTTATATGTTAGGTTATTGAAGGGTCAGTGCAAAGCCAAAATTTATTTAGTATCGTGGTACTTACTTATTAAATATTATCTTTTATTTTTGTCTGTATTTTTTTGGACGAATTTGGTGGTATTTTCACCACCAATGCTGGCAAAAATACCATCAAATTCTAGCCCGTGGAGGAGGGGCATATCAAAGGTAGCTACACTGAGTCACAGCGCCAGAGATTGCGCCAAAGAGTATTATTCAGCCGCCTCCACTGGCAGTTGCAGCTGAGAAGTTGCTATGGGCAGTAGTAGTTCTGAGGTAGCCGTAGTTAGAGTACGAATTGTGCCCATGTCGTGTGCAGTTGTTCTGTTGGGCAAGACACCAGATGCTGTAATGATAAAAGTGTATTTTTCGTCACTATATATGAGGTAATTAAAGCATTTTTGTATTTTAAATTTCGTAAATAACAATGCCCCTTGCCCACAGGTTCAGTTAACAAAGCATCTGGCTTGTGTTCATGTATTAGAGTGTAATTCTGGTTTGTATGTGCAATCAAAGTATTTTTTTTAATTACTTCATTGTAAATGGCGTTTAAAGCATCTTATCGTATTGAGGAAGAACCGTGCCAGATGTGTATGTTCTGTGTGTGGAAGTGTGATTCAACAGTTACACTTATGCTTTCTTGTTTCGTAGCTTTTATAGTTGCTGGGGACTTCATTAATTGTGTTAACGGAAATTTCCTTTCATTCTTTGTTGTTATTCTCTGCAGTCAAATTGCTTACTAATATTATTCAGGGCCAACCTGTTACGAGACTGCGTAACCGCACAAACTGCGACTAAAAACAAAAAGTATTTGCATTTTATTTAATTAAGCCCCCATCCAATTTTTAATTAGCAATAAAAAACTGACAAAATTTTGCGTTGATTGCTCTGGATAAGCTAAGCAATAAAGTTGTTCGTGGAAATTTCGTAGTGTCTCAACTTTGAAAATCATTCACTCAAAACTAACATTTCGTTACTTATACCCCTTGGCTTCTAAGATTCTCAACTGACGTCCGCGGTCTGCCATGCAGAGGGCTGCCGAACCACGCTATTCACGTGCATACGAAGGCGGAAGCTAAAGTCTCAGCTGAAATGTCATCGACCGGCGCTGCTTCCGGCCATCTGGTGAAGAGGTCAATCATCAATATGTAGCGTTGGCCATTGGGTGGACGCGAAGGGCCTACCACATCAATATGGACGTGAGCGAAGCGGGCAGTCGTGTCCGGAAAGTCACCCATCGGTGCATACACATGGCGGTGAACATTGCTACGTTGACACTTGAAGCACGTTCGTGTCCATTCTCGACGGTCTTTACGGATGCCCGGCCACACATAACGGTTGGAGATGTAGCGTCCCCAATCGAAAGGGCAGGATATGTGACTATGAATCCCAGGGTGATAATTTGTTTACAGTTTTTCACACGTTTGTTGTGGAAACGTTTGGTGACAAAGGGAAATCTGAATAGAACACCGAATAACAGTCAAATGCGAATAAAGGATCTGTGCATACAGTATTATCCCTGCACAGGATATTATATAATATTATATTTCTCGTTTTGCTGTAAAGAAGCAGTATCAGTAGCCGCCATCTTTCTGTAATGTTTTGTTTCGTGTCGAATGCAGCCGCTGTATCTGACGAAGTGAGATTAAGGCGTAAAATGGTAAGGTTAATATATGTACCAGATATTAATTCAGTTATCATTTACAGAAACCTTGCATTCCCTCTATAATGCTTTTAATTATTTCAGCATTTCAAGCATTTTCTAACTGCAGCGTCTGGTGGACGACAACAAGCCGCCATTAAGCGGCAAATTCAAATCTGCTGAAGTACTGCTTTTCGCCTTTTCAGTAAAGGCAGAAACTATTTAAAATTACTTCACTACCAGAGCATCAAGCTATTTTTCACATCCAAGTTATAAACAGCAACTGTGGCTTTTACAACTGTTAGGAATGTAAATAGTGTAAGTTCGGCCCTGTAAATGGCAGAAGTGACTAAGTGGCTTTTCAAAGATAACACTCCGAAAAATATTCACTTTTACAATTCTTATTTAGCTCTTGTTCTCTGGAAGCCAGACGACAATGGAAAGTTATTTTCCCCAAATATTAGGCAGATCTGTAGGCAGGTTAATACTAAACAGACCTGTACGGCGGGAGACGAAATAGAGACTTGGCGAGTTGTTGGTCTGGCTTCAGAGTCGCACAGATTACACTGTTCGACATGGGTTCTATTTCTGATATTGAAATATGTGCTTCTAGACCATTTTTCCGTGGGAAATTCAAATATGTAAACAAAATACTGTTGTCAGGGATACTTTTTATGTAATATGTATATATATGTATATTCACAATTCTTGGCAAACACAGAGACGTTATAGAGAAATACGGGTATGTTGCTGCATCCAGTAGTGATAGAACGTGATAATTTCTTGTGCAACAGCAGGTGGGAAGAATCAGACATCATTAGGTAATCCCCCGCCACACCTATGTCATTAAGACCACCTGAAACATCTCATTAACTCGAACGGCGACAGCCGGTTGCTACCTCGGCAGTAAAGCTTCACGCCTCCTAGGGGCAGGTGCATCGAGTTTACAACAGTGGTGTTCGCCGCAATTTGTGTCAGTCTTAACGAGTGGGTGTTTTGGCTGACAAGTAACTGTCTGTCATATTTCCGAGCACGGTTGAATTTTTTAGTTCCTGTGTGTAAACTGATCGAGCCTGGTGCTGAATGTAAAACGACTGCTTGTTTTTACACATCAGCGTTCCTCTAGTTCCCTACTATTAATTTAATATAGGTGTATTACCAAAGTGGTATTTTTAAATTTGCAGAAATGCCACGTCGTCGTCGATGTCGATATAAGCCGGATAACTTCTGCTACATCTGTGGGAAGTTCACTTTTGCCAGAAATAGGAAGAAAATTTCTTCAGTCATAAAGAAAGGATACAAACATTACTTTGGTGTAGAGGTAGGAGACCAAGATAAAGAATGGGCACCACATTTCTGTTGTGCTACATGTTACTGCAAACTAATTCAGTGGTGGAAAGGTAAAGAGAATGTGGCGTTATTTGCTGTTCCTATGGTGTGGAGGGAGCCTAAGGACCATGTTACTGATTGTTATTTCTGTCTACCAAAAATTCAGGGCTTTACAAACAAAAAGTCGAAGAGGGACATTGTTTACCCAGACCTGCCTTCAGCGAGAATTCCAGTGCAGCATTCCGACAACCTTCCAGTACCTTCAAGAGCTCGGGGTCAAATTCCGAGGGAAAGTGAAATAAGTAGTACTGAAGAAATCACAGATGAAGATTCTTTATATCACTGCACAAGTGAGTCATCGCCACATTTGTTAACACAGGCAAATTTAAATTACTTAGTGCGTGATCTAGGACTAAGTAAACAAAAGGCGCAGCTGCTTGGTTCAAGATTACAAGAGTATAATCTACTGCACCAAAGTACTAATATCAGTGTGTTCAAGTACAGAGAACATGCCTTTATTTCTTATTTTTCAACTGACGAAGCACTGACATTTTGCAATGACGTTGCTCGCCTGATGAAAGTGCTTCACTTATATTTCACAGGAGTGGAGACTTTTCATAGAGGCATCGAAAACAAGTCTGAAGAGTGTTTTGCTCCATAACGGAAAAAAATACCCTCTGTTCCAGTAGCTTACGCTAGTTTGACAAAAGAGAATTACGAATTCGTACAAAGGATGCTAAACTCATTAAAATACAATGACCACAAATGGAAAATATGTGCAGATTTCAAGGTAATCGCTATGGTACTGGGAATGCAACAAGGCTACACAATGTATGCCTGTTTTGTTTGCGCGTGGGATAGTCGAGACCGAAATTCTCACTACGTGAAAAAGAAATGGCCTAGGCGAAGATGGAAAGTTGGCGAAAAGAACGTACAACGTTAATGTCTGGTAGCTCCTAAATATATACTACTTCCACCGCTTCACATCAAACTTGACCTGATGAAACAGTTCGTGAAGGCCCTGGATCCAACACTAGCTGCCAAATTCCCCCATCTTTCAGCTGCAAAAATAAAGGAAGGTATATTTGTGGGCCCACAAATCAGGGAGATGCAGAAAGATGCAAATTTTGAAGCATGTTTAACTGATAAAGAAAAAACCGCATGGGACTATTTCAAGATGGTATCGGAAAACTTCCTCGGAAGAAGAAGAGCTACTGACTACAAAGCAATGGTGAAGAATATGATCAAAGCATATCAGGATTTGGGGTGCAATATGTCTTTGAAGGTACATATGATGGACTCTCATTTGGACTACTTCACAGAGAGTTGTAGTGATGTGTCGGATGAACATGGAGAAAGATTCCATGAAGACATTTCTACCATAGAAAGGCGCTATGGAGGGAAGTGGCTACCTTCTATGTTAGCAGATTGTTGCTGCAATATCATACGAGAGAAGAAAGGTTCACAATACAAGAGAAAAGTGATGTGCATTACAAGGCAGTGGCTCATTGTTTGTCAATTTTCTGTAATTTCTCATGTCAAATAAATGCTTCAAAGTGTATACACAAAGGTTACTGTGTTATATGTTAGATCCCACCCTCCATTAATGTGATGAACTTATAACATCATAAAGATGTGCATTTGTTTGTCGAATTTCACCTCACGTTTGCTGCACTATATCAGAAACTGAAAAGATAAATAAAATTGAGATTCCTCATAAACTATTCCTGACAGAAAAAAACCAAAAACAGTTTTCAATTCAGCACTCAAAATACAACTAGAATCGCAATATTTTTTATCAGAAATAGAAAAAAGTTATCTAAGCTGTCACGGTAGAAAAGAACGGGGTTTACCATTTTACATATCACAATATTCGTCAAACCTGACGTTAGCCCCAGGAACATCGACTAAATGGAGATCTAACGCTGAGCCGGCCGGTGTGGCCTAGCGGTTCTAGGCATTTAAGTCTGGAACCGCGCGACCGCTACGGACACAGGTTCGAATCCTGCCTCGGGCATGGATGTGTGTGATGTCCTTAGGTTAGTTAGGTTTACGTAGTTCTAAGTTCTAGGGGACTGATGACCTCAGAAGTTAAGTCCCATAGTGCTCAGAGCCATTTGAACCATTTTTTGGCAAGCTATAACGCTGAAGATGACACCTCGAGCAGACGTGTAGTTCTTGGTCGGTTCGTTGTGCTTCCAAAGATGAGTGAAGTTGCTCGGCTGTGACTGAGAAGCTGTTAACACGGGAGTATAGTCAGCTACGATGTTTTCGATCCCAGAAATGTGCTAAACGGAGCAATGGTAGAACAGTTGATCGTGCTGCCGAGGTGAACCATTCAAGATGTTTTAGCGAATGGCGTACGTCAGTGGCCTGTGCTCAGTATAAGTGATGAACTCACTGGCTTCATGTGGATGTCTGAAGTATTTAATGGCCGCATAAATTGCCACAAGCTCTCTATCGTAGGTGCTCGATTTTAATTGTGACGGCGAAAGTTAATGTGAGAAGAAATGTAGCGGCTAATGAACGTTCGGGTAGACATAAACTACATATTTATTTCAATATTTATGGTATATAAATACGGGGTGTATATAAAGTCCGGGAACATTTTCAATTATTTATTGCACAAGAAGCAAACATTGTTCAGATATCATACATATATCATATAGAAGAGAAACACTGAAAGTTTTTTTATGTATACCGTCACAGCGTAGTTTGGTAATTTGCCGATAGTCAGGTCTAGTCGCAAACGTGGCGAGTTCAGGTGCGGTGCGAGCTTTCTGTGTGTTGGTGTTCGACAAAACCAAGTGTGCTACAGCTGTTCAACGGATGTTCAGAACCAAGTACGGTAAGAAGCCACCAACAAGGAAGGCCATTTACCACTGGCACAACAAATTCGTTACGACGGGTTGCTTGTGCCCGGCAAAGAGAAGCGGACGTCCCACTGCCAGTGAAGTGAATACCGATCGAGTACGAGACACATTCATTAGGAGTCCAAAGAAATGGGTGCGTCGTGCATCCCGTGAACTCGAAATGGCTCCAATGACAGGAAAGTCTTGCGACAGAAGCTGTCTATAAAATCACTCGAATTGGAGCTAGTGCAGAAGCTCAATGACAACGACAAAGAAAAACGTCTTTATCGTATTTGCGACAATTGAACGAGGATAGGGATGGCATTGTTGATTTGCTTAATTTTTAGCGACGAAGCCAGTTTTCACACTAATGGGAAAGTGAAGAGGCATAATTGTCGAATCTGGGGAACAAAGCAACCACACGAATGCATTGAGTGTGATTCCCCAAAGGTAAACGTTTTTTGTGCCTTGCCACGTCTAAAACCGTACGGGCGATTCTTCTTCGTCGAGAGCACTGTTACTGGATATTCCTACTTCGACATGTTGCAGCAATGGATGCCTCAAATGCAATCAGCCTCTCCGTTCATCCTTCAGCACGATGGAGCTCCACCCCATTTTCATCGTGATTAACTGAACATAGAGCTGGTGCATCGATGGATCGGCTGTGCTGTTTCATAAAATGGCCTCCCTGATCACGATATGTCACTCCGCGTGACTTTTTTCTGTAGCGAAATATTAAAGATCTGGTGTCTGTACCGCCTGTACCACGTGATGTTAAGTCCCATAGTGCTCAGAGCCATTTGAACCATTTTTTAACATCTACGGTCATCAGTCCCCTAGAACTTAGAACTACTTAAACCTAACTAACCTAAGAGCATCACAACACGCAGCCATCACGAGGCAGAGAAAATCCCTGACCCCGCCGGGAATCGAACCCCGGAACCCGGGCGTGGGAAGCGAGAACGCTACCACACGACCACGAGCTGCGGGCACCACGTGATGTAGCAGAGCTCCGGGAGAGAATACGGGAAACCATTGCCACGGTCTAAGATGCCATGTTGGAACAGGTACGCCAAGAATTTGATTACCGTACTGACGTCTGCCGGGCCAGTCATGGTTTACATATCGATTTTTTGAAAATATTACTTTCAGAGTTTCTCTTCAAAATGCAATATGTATGACATCTCTACAATGTTTAGTTCTTGTGCAATTAATAATTGAAAGTGTTCCCAGACTTTATGTACACTCTGTATATACAGGGCGACAGTTACTGAACTATATGAAATAAAATTGTCATAACTTTCTGAATGGTTTGGTTAAGACCTTCAAACTTCACGGTTGGCCGCGGGGAATGATGGGAATTAGTATTCACTGAACCGTTTGGTTTGGTGACGAAGCCCACTTTCATTTGCACGGGTTCGGCAATAAGCAACAATGGCGCACCAGGTAGACTGAGAATCCGCATTTCGGGATCAATAAGTCTCTTCACCCTCAACGGGTGGCTGTGTGGTGTGCAATGTCCAGTTACATAATAATCGCTGCGATACTCCTTGATGGCACAGTGTGTACCGAATGGTACGTGGTGTTTTAGACGATGATTTCATCCTCATTATCCAAAGTGACCCTGATTTCGACAAGATGTGGTTCATGCTGGACCCCACCTAAGCAAGAGAGTATTTGATGTCCTGCAGGAGCAGGATGGAGACCGCATTCTGTCTCTGGGGTACCCAGAGACCGCTGGCATGGGCCTCGATTGGCCTTCATATCCTCCGGATCTGAACACATGCGACTACTTTTTGTGGGGCTGTATTAAACACAAGAAGTAGGGCAATAACTCCAAAGCCATTCAGGAGGTCATCGAGACCATCGATGTTCCCACGCTTCAGCGGGTCATGCAGAATTTCGCTATTCGTCTGTGTCACATCATTGCAAATGACGACGGCCATATCGAACGTGTCATAACCTAAATCTGAATATGTGTAGTCACGTTTACATGTCGAATACAGTGTGTGCACGCCGTAGTTTGTAACTAAGGTTTTTTTTTCATATAGTTCAATAACTGTCATCCTGTAAGTCACAAAGGAAAAACGTTGTTAGTAAAGATCTTGAAAAGTTCTCGACCGATTTACCTCTAATTTTTACACGCTATAGTTTTTTAAAACAAAAATGTACAAGTTTTCCGTTAAACGCAACTGCGAAAAAGAAAATGCTGTGCTGATAAATAATGCGATTTCGTTTTCAGTTAAATATACACTCCTGGAAATGGAAAAAAGAACACATTGACACCGGTGTGTCAGACCCACCATACTTGCTCCGGACACTGCGAGAGGGCTGTACAAGCAATGATCACACGCACGGCACAGCGGACACACCAGGAACCGCGGTGTTGGCCGTCGAATGGCGCTAGCTGCGCAGCATTTGTGCACCGCCGCCGTCAGTGTCAGCCAGTTTGCCGTGGCATACGGAGCTCCATCGCAGTCTTTAACACTGGTAGCATGCCGCGACAGCGTGGACGTGAACCGTATGTGCAGTTGACGGACTTTGAGCGAGGGCGTATAGTGGGCATGCGGGAGGCCGGGTGGACGTACTGCCGAATTGCTCAACACGTGGGGCGTGAGGTCTCCACAGTACATCGATGTTGTCGCCAGTGGTCGGCGGAAGGTGCACGTGCCCGTCGACCTGGGACCGGACCGCAGCGACGCACGGATGCACGCCAAGACCGTAGGATCCTACGCAGTGCCGTAGGGGACAGCACCGCCACTTCCCAGCAAATTAGGGACACTGTTGCTCCTGGGGTATCGGCGAGGACCATTCGCAACCGTCTCCATGAAGCTGGGCTACGGTCCCGCACACCGTTAGGCCGTCTTCCGCTCACGCCCCAACATCGTGCAGCCCGCCTCCAGTGGTGTCGCGACACGCGTGAATGGAGGGACGAATGGAGACGTGTCGTCTTCAGCAATGAGAGTCGCTTCTGCCATGGTGCCAATGATGGTCGTATGCGTGTTTGGCTCCGTGCAGGTGAGCGCCACAATCAGGACTGCATACGACCGAGGCACACAGGACCAACACCCGGCATCATGGTGTGGGGAGCGATCTCCTACACTGGCCGTACACCTCTGGTGATCGTCGAGGGGACACTGAATAGTGCACGGTACATCCAAACCGTCATCGAACCCATCGGTCTACCATTCCTAGACCGGCAAGGGAACTTGCTGTTCCAACAGGACAATGCATGTCCGCATGTATCCCGTGCCACCCAACGTGCTCTAGAAGGTGTAAGTCAACTACCCTGGCCAGCAAGATCTCCGGATATGTCCCCCATTGAGCATGTTTGGGACTGGATGAAGCGTCGTCTCACGCGGTCTGCACGTCCAGCACGAACGCTGGTCCAACTGAGGCGCCAGGTGGAAATGGCATGGCAAGCCGTTCCACAGGACTACATCCAGCATCTCTACGATCGTCTCCATCGGAGAATAGTAGCCTGCATTGCTGCGAAAGGTGGATATACACTGTACTAGTGCCGACATTAGGCATGCTCTGTTGCCTGTGTCTATGTGCCTGTGGTTCTGTCAGTGTGATCATGTGATGTATCTCCCCCAGGAATGTGTCAATAAAGTTTCCCCTTCCTGGGACAATGAATTCACGGTGGTGTTCTTATTTCAATTTCCACGAGTGTATGTACTGGTACTGTTGCTGCTAAGATTGTAGGGTAGGTATGGACTAACACAAGGAGAAAATATCTAGTAAACATGGACTGTAAAATGTGTACCTTAAGAGCTATGAGCAGTTGTTCAATAAAGATATGGTTCACAGCAGCAAAGATGAACGTGTGATCACAGTTCCTCAGGTATGCAAGAAGCCCATGTTTACTTGATTTTTTTCCCTTGTGTTGGTCCATACTTAACAGCAACAACAGTACCGGTACATGTATTCGGACGCCCCCCAAAACATACGTTTCTCATATTAGGTGCGCTGCCACCTACTACCAGGTACTTCGTATCAGCGACCTCAGTAGTCATTAGACATTGTGAGAGAGCAAAATGCACTCCGCGGAACTCACGGACTTCGAACGTGGTCAGGTGATCGGGTGTCATTGGTGTCATACGTCTGTATGCGAGATTTACACACTCCTAAACATCCCTAGGTCCACTGTTTCCGATGTGATAGTGAAGTGAGAAAGTGAAGGGACACGTACAGCACAAAAGCGTACAGACCGACCGAGCGAGGTGGCGCAGTGGTTAGCACACTGGACTCTCATTCGGGAGGACGATGGTTCAATCCCATCTCCGGCCATCCTGATTTAGGTCAGGCAAATGCCAGTCTTTGAAAGGGCACGGCCGATTTCCTTCCCCATCCTTCCCTCACCCGAGCTTGCGCTCAGTATCTAATAACCTCGTTGTCAACGGGACGTTAAACACTAATCTCCACCACCTCCTCCTCCTCCTCCTCCGTAAAGGCCGACCTCGTCTGTTGACTGACAGAGAGCGCTGATAGTTGAAGAGCGTCGCAATATGGAACAGGCAGACATCTATCCAGACTATCACACAGGAATTCCAAACTGCCTCAGGATCCACTGCAAGTACGATGACAGGCTGGAGGTGAGAAAACTTGGATTTCATGGTCGAGCGGCTGCTCTTAAGCCACAAATCACGCCGGTAAATGCGAAACGACGTCTCGCTTGGTGTAAGAAGCGTGAACATTGGACGATTGAACAGTGGAAAACGTTGTGTGAAGTGACGAATCATGGTACACAATGTGGCGACCCGATGGCGAATGCCTGGTGAATGTCATCAGCCAGCATGTGTAGTGCCAGCAGTAAAATTCGGAGGCGGTGGTGTGGTCGTAGGGCGCTTGTAACCTTTGTTTTGCGTGGCACTGTCACAGCACAGGCCGACATTGATGTTTTAAGCACTTTCTTGCTTCCCACTGTTGAATACAATTTGGGGGTGGCGACTGCATCTTTTAACACGGTCGAGCACATGTTCTTAATGCACGGCCTGTGGTGGAGTGGTTACACGACAATAACATCCCTATAATGAACTGGCCAGCACAGACTCCTGACCTGAATCCTATAAAACACCTTTGGGGTGTTTTGGAACGGCGACTCACCACCAACTCACCGGCCGACATCGATACTTCTCCTCAGTGCAGCACTCCGTGAAGAAGGTTATCGGCTTATGCTTAGAACATGCCCTACCACTGAGAAATCTGAATCGTCCGAAACTTCCTAATCCAACAATTTTGCAGATTAAAACTATGCGGGATACTGTCACTGCAGCTACTGTCCGACATCCAGCAGCTGGAGAGGTTTCTCACATATCCTACACAAATGATCCAAACCCATTACACCCTTTTATTTTAAACGACTTCAGTTCACAAACAAGGTTAATTCGCAACTGCGAAGCACTGTCGGGTCTGCTAATACTGTATATAATCTAATCGGACAAAAAGTTAACCATCTCCTAAAAAGTGCACACTGGTCAGTATGGAGCTCTGCATATGGTGAAGGAACTGGTGCCGAGAGGTCAAATCATCCCCAAGTACAGGCAGTCAAGGGGTGTGTGCATATGCAAGTCCACTGTATAGAATCAGCTCCGCATGACGAGTCAGCATGAAGACGTGACACAATGGCTGAAAGGAGTTTGTTTGACGCACCCTGCCCCTGCCCACCCTGTAAATAAAGCTGCCTGACTTGCCGGTGTGTCGACGCGGACTGTCCAGCATGTGTACAATGACTGGTGTGCCACTCGCAGCCGCGGCCTAAGCACAGCGGTCACAAGACTATCCTAATCGACAGATACTGGAGAGGAGTGTGACAATTGGTGTCAGTGAATGTTGGTCCATCTCAGTCAGGGAATACTGTGAAGGGAATTGCACGGAATGAACTTTTCGAGTCTCGTACCTCGAAAAAGGAAATTGCTCGCAGAGGCACATAAAGTTGCACGTCTTCCATTCGTCACACAACACACTAACTGGAGAGTAATTGGCTGCAGACGTTTGGTGTGATCCAACAAGTCGCGACTTTGCCTATTTTCAAATGATGCGAGGTTTGGCGTGCAGTGACGACCCAATAAGGCGTCAACCTGCAATTTGTGAAGAGTGTAATTCAGGTCGAAGGTTGTACTGTTGTAACACTCTTTCTTCTTCTTTTAGTGTTCAACCCTGTGGTTGGTTCTGCAGCAGAGCGACATTCCTCTTTTCTGTCTGCCTTCCTCTTCATTTCCACGTATATGTTACATACAACGTCGTTCATGATCTGTTGAATGTATGATATCCTTAGTCTCCCCCGCCGATTCCTTGCCTCAATAGCTCCTTCTGCTATAGTTCCAATGATGATGTGTCGTAGGATGTGCCCTACATGTTGTCTCTTCTTGTTTGGATGTGCCTCCAAAGAGATCTGGTTTCCTTTAGTCTTCTAAGCAGCTCTTCATTTGTTACGTTGTCTCTCCAGCTGATCATCATCCTTCTATCGCACCACATCTCCAGGTCCTGTAGCCATCTTCTCTCTTCTCTTCCAATTGTCCAAGTTTCACATCCGTATAGGGCCACACTCCAAACGAAACCTTTCATGATACGTTTCCTTATTTTCAGACTGATGTTGTTGCTGCTGAGTAAGCTCCTTCTCCGATTAAACGCAATTTTGAACTTTTGTATTCTGGTCGCAATTTCTTTCCGGCTCCTACCATCTCTTGTGATTTTTCTTCCCAGGTAAGTAAATTCCTCCATCGCTTCCAGCTCCTCTCTTCCAATTCTCATTCTCAGTATGCAGTACAGGAGCAGAATATGAACCTCTATCACTTTTTAGTCTTTTTCTTGTTTATTCTCATTCCATACTGATTGCATAGAATTTTTTTCCATTGTTCTGAGGACTTCCTCTAGATCTTATTTGGTCTCTGTGACTATAACAATGTCATCTGCATAACGTAGCATGTCTATCTTCTGCCCATAATTTTGATCCCCACCTCAGTAGTTTCTCGAACTTGGTCTATAGCTTCCTGGATGTAAGCATTGAATATAAGAGGAGAGAGAGAGACATCCTTGCCTTACTCCTTTTCTAATATTTGCTTCTTGTTCATGGTGACAGTTCCTAATCACTGCCACCTCATTCTTATAGAAACTGAGTATCACACGGATGTCTTTGTACTTTATTTCACTTTTTCTCAGCACTCTGAACATCTCTTGCCAGGTAACGTTATCAAATGCCTCTAGGAGAATATTAACTTGCCAATTGCACCCCACAGTGCCACGGTTTTAAATGACCGAGACTGTGTACTAATGGAAAGGGTAATAAGACGTTATCTAGCATACTTTGTGACCTTGGTATTAATAGGAAGAAAAGTTGTTCTAGAGGGAATGGAATAAACGGTCTGTTATCAAGGAGTAAAATGTGAAGCCATTGCTAATTATGCAAATAAATTTTTTTGTCATGATTTTTTCTCGTTTTCTGTTTTCTTCTTTTGTTCCTAATGGCATATGTAATTATGATGATGTATCGTACTATTGTGGTTTTTAAATGTAAAGATGTAATTGCGATTGTTCGTTTGCCAATGGATACATATGTATCTTGATTTGCAAATGTGGAAAAGTTTGTAAATTTCTTTTTTGGTATATTACTAATTTTGAAAAATGCAGTCAAGAACATTTATAAAGATTTATGTAATTTACGGTAATATAAAACATGTAGACAGGGGACAGCGATAGTAATATCAGTAGTCGAACAAAGGATGTGTAGTAGAAGGTATGGCGGACGATGCGTCTGTGAAGCGTGTGCAGGAAAATGATACTATGTTTTTTTGAAAAGCACCCGGAATTGTGAATGTCCATTCGCTTTACCACTGCTGTACGTAATCCAATCGCCAGCGGACTTTAGGAGCAAATAAACCGGACCGAGAAAGTGGAGCTAACAAAACTTAGTTGTGGTCGACTCTAACAGTGCTTTTATGCGAATGAACTTTGCTGGCACTGATATTCGGTAGGTGGAACTGTTGTCTTTCGCGTTCTATCAAGCCGTGAAAGCGGGGACAATGAACTGTGCAGTACACCTGACTTCCAATGACGTTACAAAAGTTTGAATTGCGAGAAAAGAGGGCACTATTTACGGTGTGCATCACGTAAAAGAACAATTCTATGAACTGTGTATTTGTGGCTACCGCTATATGAATGTAAACTTACTTTCTCTACGAAAAGCAGTAGGATTATATACACTGTTCAAATCAATTCTTTACTTGCTTATGTTTGATTTCTGCTATCGAAAATAAAAGTACCAGTAGTGAACTAACAGTTGCACGGTTGTCATTGTTGGAACACCAGTAAATATAAACTTTTTCCCTAATTAGAACTATTTCTCCTTAAATGTCAAAATTATTACAGTTGCATTATTTTAGGTGATTTTGTGTATTGTTGCGAGTGCAGCAATGTGATAGTGACCACTAAGAGTATTTTGTCGCGAAATACGGCTGCGCGCGTAAATTATGAACCGATATAATCGCCTGAGATCCAACCAATAACATAAAAGCTGCTACTGCACCATTGGTGCATTTCCTGCCGTGAGTGCGAATCATATATACCAGTTGTCAAAACACATAGGGAATGTTTACACAGTATTAAAAGCTCTGATATTGTATTGTTTCGAGTAGTGGCATTGAGAGATGTTGGTTATACTCATTAAGTAATTATTTTTTACATGTGATTCGCTTTAATTTTGTCGCCTTTTCTAAATTCTGTCAGATATTGTCTTTGATGGTTTTGAAGTTTCAGAGGGCATATACACAATTTTGTTGACTCAGGTTATATTCAGAGCAGGTTCACGTAAACATTCGGATTTTCAGTTCATAAATAAAGTGGGATTGTGACCAATTGAGAATTGTAGCAAATAGTTTGGTTTTCCAACTAGAATTTTGGGTGACTTCACAGTTTAGATTTTGATAATTATTTTTCCTATGGGGTGAGGTCATCACAAGAAGCATGTGGTAATGCAAAATGAAGACGACCGCCAGCCTAAAGTATGCAAAAGTATTTTCATCCAGAAGTACAGCATAAGATAAAAGAACTGTTGAATGAAACTTTACTCGATAAGAACTTTGTCTGACGAGTCAGATAAGGAAAACGCTAGCATTCAATACCCAAGTGGGGAGGGAGGGCGAGAGGGCCGGGGAGGGGGGGGGGGGGGGTGTTCGGTGATCATTTGGGCAGTCATATCTGAGTATTCCACGGTTACTCTGCAAGGTCACATTACTGCCAATGATTATGTGACCATTTTGGCTGATCAGGTCCATCCCATGGTACAGTGTAGTGATGCTGTGTTCATAGATGACACGAGCTCTATTCAAAGAGCTCACGAAGTAAAGCAATGGTTTTGTGAGCAGGAGAATGAGTTTTCGCATCTTCCCTGCCCACCATGGTCACAAAATCTCATTATTATTGAGCCTGTTTAGAGAAGGGCGCGTGAACGCTATCTGCCTCAACTTGTCACCATTTTGCAGGAAGAATGGTGTAAGAGTCTCATTAAAACTGTACAGGACCTCCATTTATCCATTTCGAGATGACTGGAAGCTGCTGTTTTGAACGACAACGGGTCCCTACACCATAACAGGCTCGGTAACGTGTTGTGCTTGTGGTGTTTCCGTATTTTAGAGCAACCCTTCATGTTCTATGAAGCATGACCAAGAGAAATGCGTTCTATCTTAAAAGCGTAGAACCATGTTCTTGCCGCATACGACGGAGCCAGCCCCACTTGGCGGCTTAGCTGAGCAGTCGCAGCCCAAATAAATACAAAAATGGTTCAAATGGTTCTGAACACTATGGGACTTAACTTCGGAGGTCATCAGTCCCCTAGAACTTAGAACTACTTAAACGTAACTAACCTAAGGACTTCACACACACATCCATGCCCGATGCAGGATTCGAACCTGCAACCGTAGCGGTCACGCGGTTCCAGACTGCAGCGCCTAGAACCGACTAGTCGAGTGATGTTATCCTGAAGGAAGTCTTTCACAAGACTTCGCGCGGTTCCAGACTGTAGCGCCTAGAACCGCTCGGCCACTCTGGCCAGCGAAATAAATACAATAAATAAAAGAAAATATATGGTGCAGTTAACACGGCGATAGTCTATTACGGCCACCTTACCTTCCAACTTCAGCACATTTCTCGAGTATTTTTACGAAAGTTTTAACGCCAACAGTAACGACCGCTGTATCACTACACGTCGTTTCAGTGCGTTCCGAATGCCGTTAACTGTAGTAAACTAATTAACATTATTATTTTTTATTTGGAAATTAAAGAAAAGTGTTTTGTTTCATTGGTGCAAACGCCACTAATGAACACTCAACTAACGAATATTGTCAACATACATCCATCACTAAAATTTTGGATTTTTTCATAACAGTGTTATTTTTGCAAAAGTTCTGAAAAGTTTTGTGATTTTCTATCATAATGACGGCATTGTCGAAAACAAGAATAACATAAGTATGCTTACAGTATCTAAATTGTAGTTGTAATGCAAGTTTGCTTACATGTTTTATTGGAGCAAACCGTTTTCGTCCTTGTTTTCTTCATTGTTGAAGAGCCTTTCACACCTTGGACGAATGTGCCACAGATCCAAATATTTACCGGATCTACGGCGATGATTAATTTTTCTATCTTTAAGTCTACGACATATCACACACCTGTTTTACTATGATTTTTAGGTGCAGTTTCATAGGAATTTGCTTTACATTTCCTTTTCATAGATTCAGTTAAAGATTACGACTTTAGTGAAAGTAGTGCAATTTTTTAGCTCATACGATCCAAACGGCAGAATCACTTTATTTCATCTCATCGTCACCGACGCGCAAGTCCGCCAGTGTGGCGTCACCTGAAATAAGGCTTTCACGAAGATGTCATTACAACAAAATCGTTTAGTAAATGTGAACTGAAGTCCTCCGACAACTCGAGAACAGCAGACCGATTCGGTCATTACGAATGGCGTCGCAGAATGGAGCCAATCCTCGACGACATAAATACTACACTCACAGTAGCTTAGGCCACTCTGTCAGTAGGGTCGATGGCGTTGATATCGTTCGTGATCGTTTCTCTGAATATGGCATTGTAATATCTTGCGTGTGAGTTTACTCCAGTGTTGGTCTTACACTTGCAGCTCACGAGAAGTTCAGCAATCCGTAACCGCAGATAATGAAGTCCAGAATCCAGTACTGAAGCCAGAACGGTGCCCAACGCTGATGGATAGTCCAGAGGTCTACCAACACGGCTACAGTCCAGAGCTGACGCTGCACTAGAATTGCAGCGCCGCACGAGTCTGACGACCTTCTGTACCGACGGGCCACGTTCATCTTTCAGCACGACATCAGTTTCCAACATCGCGGTCCACCTGAGGGGACAACAAGGGCAATAATTTGGGAGAGACTGAGTGCTCCCCGAAACGGCGTGTGAATCAAACACACCACCATCTCCAAGCAGCGTGCCAACCTCCCAAGGGTGTCATCGACTTCCTCTCTCCGAGCTGATGCGCCGTCCTCGGCAGCCTCCAGTCCGGTGTTGGACTCAACGTACTCCTCTCCGGTCTACGTGGACACCGGCCCTCACAGAAGACACGGGAACGACTTGAATTCAGAGTAATAAATGGAACCATCTTGAATATTGTTTTATTGTGTCTCATGACGCCACACAGGTCCTCGGTCTGCATCGTGACAAAACAGTAGAGATTTTCAGCCCGGCAGGCGCAGACCCCTACACTTCTCTTCCTCCACTTCAGATAACTTCCTTATAACTTTAAAAACCTCTTTTACACTTTCTGATCATTTAAATTTCCATTTCCATGGTGAGACATGTAGCCCCATCGTCATTTCAGCTTCATGGAAGTTTGATAAAAGAAACATTTTGCTAATCCTTCTTTCTGTGTAAAACGACAAGGTTCCTGACACTGCAGATTGAAATGCGAGGACATGCTCGGAGTTACAGAGCGCAGACTCTTTAGTGGTGCTGTTAGATGGCGTCGCTGTCAAAACTGATCCTATCGATTTCACATTTGGCGCTTTTCACATGTTCTCGCGACCACATGATGAGAGGGCGTTTCCCTCAATCCCCACGGCGCCGCAACTGCCCTGCTCGCGAGCAAGAGCTTAAGCAAACATGAATGCTTACGCTCAAAATCAGAGAGTCGTTAAGCCCAGATTTAGACGAAAATTCCTTACATGTCAGGGAAATTTCCTGTTTCACAACTTTTCTGAGATGTTAACGGTTCAATACTAATTACTGGACAACTGACTAGCGAACATATCCAAGTGTAAACAAACGATCTTCATTAAACTTGGCGGATGCGATCAAAATAACGCATTACGTAAAGTTCGTTTATTCCCAATTTAATTTTAAGGGGTAAAACACATTCCAAAATAAATGCTGAAATGTAATTAACATTCTTGAAAACTGTACATTCAACTTGTATAATAATTTAAAATTTTGGAAAACGTCTCACAACCATTAATTAATTCTGAAGAATGACAACTTTCGCAGCAATACAAATCAAAGAAGCTTTGTAGCCACGTTCATCCATATGTAATAAAGCAGGTTTCTGAAATGACGTTTTTGGAGAATAAGCTGTACAAAATGAGCAGTCTGATATTTTCAACAAGCCTAATTAAAATATACTTGCGTGTGATCTACAGAACGCTAACAATACAAGCGCTGCCCATGTAAATTCTTACAAAAATAGTAAAAGAAAAAAAATCAAGTCAACTGGTTTTGTTTCCAAAATATTCGGCTACAAAATTTATAACCTTCCACAAGCATTCGAAGTACTTCTGGAAACAAATTTTTTACCTCAAAAACATGGTTTTGGAAGCACTCAGCAGCTGCTTGAGGTGATCCACACACTTCGTGTCACTATTAGGGAACAAAGCGAAATCGTTAGGCGAACACAGTGAATAGGTCTACAGTAAACGAGACATTAATTGAATGTTGCCGCGCGGGGTAGCTTGCGTGGTCTAGGACATCTTGTCACGACCAGGGCGGCTCCCCCAGTTGGAGGTTCGAGTCCTCCCTCGGGGCGTGTGTGTGTGTGTGTGTGTGTGTGTGTGTGTGTGTGTGTGTGTGTGTGTGGCGAAGTACTGGCGGAAGTAAAGCTGTGAGGACGGGACATGAGTCGTGCTTGGGTAGTTCAGATGGTAGAGCACTTGCCCACGAAAGGCAAAGCTCCCGAGTTCGAGTCTCGGCCCGCCACACAGTTTTAATCTGTCAGTAAGTTTCATAGTGTAAGTTAATTTAACTGGTGTGTAAGCCTAAGGACCGATGACCTGAGCAGTTTGGTCCCATAAGACCTTGCCACAAATTTAAAATTTATATTGGATGTTTGTCTCAGTCAAATAATCAACTGTCTGAGGAACTACGTAACTACTGATATTGTCATGGCGGAAAATGATGCGACATTTTTCCGGGTTTCATCGCAGACTTGTGGCAAACAGACTATTTTATAAGGGGGCGATCAAAAAGTTTCCGTTTGAAGGCGGAGCTGCAGCGTATATGCAACGTAGCGCGACTCCGATGCGGGTGTAGAAGCACCGACATGTAAGCAAGGGATTAGTGTTGCATTCGTGTCTTTCTGACGCGCGTGCAGTAAATGTGAAAAGTGAACTAAGGCGACGTTGTTACCAAATGCTTTCTAACTGGACTATCATGCCGTTCTTGAATGCTGAGGGACAAACACCGGTAGACACCCACCGGAGAATGAAGCAGTGTATGGGGCAGCATGTCTGTCACAATCCACCGTTTTGCAGCGGTGTGCGAAGTTCCACACTGGTCGCGATTCGACACAAGACGCCAGTCGATCTGGCAGGCCAGCCTCATTTCAAGAACCTAATGTCTCCATCGCTGGGTAACGGTACGGCGCAACGCTGGAGAAATTACGGCGTGCAATTAAGGGCCAAACGTCCGCTAAAACTACGACAATGGGTGCTGCTGTTTCATGATAACGAATGTCCGTATGTCCGTATGTCGCAAATAATGTAACCCAGAAGTTACATCAACTCCAGTGTGAGAGACACAAGCACTTGCCCTGTAGTCCCGAACTCTCCCCATGCTATTACCACGCGTTGGGTCCCTTAAAACAGGCCTTCAAGGGTCGACGATTCGTGTTGGACGAGGATGTGCAACATACCGTTATGGACTTCTTCACGCAGCAGGTCACGGTGCTTTACTAAACGGGAATCTTCAACCTGGTGCGTCGGCGAGATGATTGCCTCAAAGCTCACGGCGCCTATGCCGGACTGGCATACCGATTATGGACTATATAGCCTTCGAACGAAAACTTTTTGGTCACCTCTTACATACCATTTAGCAGTACCTATTCTGTTTTATAAGGAAAGTTCACGACACTTCCACTGCGATCAAAGAAAACAGCGATCTTTTTCTTAAAAGTATCTCGCGAACAGTGGTGGCGCATGAGTATACATCCTGGGTGTTCACATTTTTAATCAGAAAAAATTTGAGAGTGTGAAATTAACAGCGTCTGCTGTATAACAGCTATGCTTTAACAACAACAACAACAATAATAATAATAAGATGCATAGCTTTTCTGACAAAAGAAAGAATTTTTTGTGGAAGTTTGTTGTTTTTGGAAATAACTAACTATAGTTTCGGTCACTAAAAGAATAATGCGCAAACTTTCGCAACTCTCCATTCCAATTTTTGTGTGAGTGGGAGTTTTCGTGCTTTTCCATTTTTTTCGGATTCGACGTGCAAGTCGCCGAAGTGGCGTCAAATCGAAAGACTTGCACCAGGCGAGCGGTCTACCCGACGCGAGGCCCTCGTCACACGCCATTATTAGTATTATTCGGACTAATGTACAAGATCCTTAAGAGATGTATTAGTTCACGAATTCACTTCCGGTGTGAATATTCTTAACGCTGCATCCACGCAACAACTTGTACTAACTTTGTACATCTTTGTTCGCATATAGTCACGCTTATTTAATTTCGTCACTCGCTAAATCAAACGATCTATTCTTGGGGGCACTAGTTCCTTTGCGGCTAGCGTTCACTCGAGGCTCGAACTCTGGATGGGGGGGGGGGGGGAGGGGGGGAGGGATGGGCGTTGATTTGGGGGAAGAGACAAAACAGCGATGTCATCGGTCTCATCGAATGAGGGGAGGTTGGTGAAGGAAGTCGGCCGTGCCCTGTCAAAGGAACCACCCGGCATTTGCTTGAAGCGATTTAGGAAAGTCACGGAAAATCTAAATCAGGATGGCCGGACGCGGGATTGAACCGTCGTCCTCCCGAATGTGAGTCCAGTGTGCTAACCACTGCGCCACCTCGCTCGGTCGAACTCGGGACCTTTACCATTCACAGCCAACTGAGCTACCCAAGCACGACCCACATCTCGTCCTCACAGCTTCACTTTTCAGTTAGCATTTAAAATAGCTTCGGCGTAGTTCACCTGTATACTGCACCGGAAAGCGGATTCCCGCACAGCAAACAACCAACACGAACACGAAGTGCCGTTTATGGAAATAATCAAACTCAAGTAGTAACGTCTACCAACATGGTCTAGAATGCAAATGAGGCACTGAAATCCACAGGGGGCTCAAGCACACCGCCGTCGACCGCACATTTAAGTGAACGTCAGAGAAACCAGTGACACAGCTTTTCGTTGATGTTCATATATACAATGTGGTCCTACAACATAGATAAACCTGGGTCACCATAAGATTAACATATTTCAGAAGTATGAATAAATGCTACAATCTTACAACAGAAAGTAGTGTGATTTAGGCCGTTATGATTCCAAGCGCCTCAAATGAAACGCTGTATGATAAAAATCTTAACTTAATACTCTAGACCTCAATCAGAAACGCACAAATTAGGTTTACTGTCAGTATACACAGGGTGTTTCAAAAATGACCGGTATATTTGAAACGGCAATACAAACTAAATGAGCAGCGATAGAAATACACCGTTTGTTACAATATGCTTGGGACAACAGTACATTTTCAGGCAGACAAACTTTCGAAATTACAGTAGTTAAAATTGTCAACAACAGATGACGCTGCGGTCTGGGAAACTCTATAGTACTCTAGTTTCATATCAGCGCACACTCCGCTGCAGAGTGAAAATCTCATTCTGGAAACATCCCCCAGGCTGTGGCTAAGCCATGTCTCCGCAATATCCTTTCTTTCAGGAGTGCTAGTTCTGCAAGTTTCGCAGAAGAGCTTCTGTAAAGTTTGGAAGGTAGGAGACGGATACTGGCAGAAGTAAAGCTGTGAGTACCGGGCGTGAGTCGTGCTTCGGTAGCGTAGATGGTAGAGCACTTGCCCGCGAAAGGCAAAGGTCCCGAGTTCGAGTCTCGGTCGGGCACTCAGTTTTAATCTGCCAGGAAGTTTCTATAGTACGATATTTTCCACATATCCACCATGCATAGCAATAATATGGCGTAGTCTCTGAATGAAATTACCCGAAACTTTTGACAACTTGTCTGGTGGAATGGCTTCACATGCAGATGACATGTACTGCTTCAGCTGTTCAATTGTTTCTGGATTCTGGCGGTACACCTGGTCTTTCAAGTGTCCCCACAGAAAGAAGTCACAGGGGTTCATGTATGGCGAATAGGAAGGCCAATCCACGCTGCCTCCTGTATGTTTCGGATAGCCCAAAGCAATCACACGATCATCGAAATATTCATTCAGGAAATTAAAGACGTCGGCCGAGCGATGTGGCCGGGCACCATCTTGCATAAACCACGAGGTGTTCGCAGTGTCGTCTAAGGCAGTTTGTACCGCCACAAATTCACGAAGAATGTCCAGATAGCGTGATGCAGTAATCTTTTCAGATCTGAAAAATGGGCCAATGATTCCTTTGGAAGAAATGGCGGCCCAGACCAGTACTTTTTGAGGATGCAGGGACGATGGGACTGCAACATGGGGCTTTTCAGTTCCCCATATGCGCCAGTTCTGTTTATTGACGAAGCCGTCCAGGTAAAAATAAGCTTCGTCAGTAAACCAAATGCTGCCCACATGCATATCGCCGTTATCAATCCAGTGCACTATATCGTTAGCGAATGTCTCTCGTGCAGCAATGGTAGTGGCGCTGAGGGGTTGCCGCGTTTGAATTTTGTATGGATAGAGGTGTAAACTCTGGCGCATGAGACGATACGTGGACGTTGGCGTCATTTGGACCGCAGCTGCAACACGGCGAATGGAAACCCGAGGCCGCTGTTGGATCACCTGCTGCACTAGCTGCGCGTTGCCCTCTGTGGTTGCCGTACGCGGTCGCCCTACCTTTCCAGCACGTTCATCCGTCACGTTCCCAGTCCGTTGACATTTTTCAAACAGATCCTTTATTGTATCGCTTTTCGGTCCTTTGGTTACATTGAACCTCCGTTGAAAACTTCGTCTTGTTGCAACAACACCGTGTTCTAGGCGGTGGAATTCCAACACCAGAAAAATCCTCTGTTCTAAGGAATAAACCATGTTGTCCACAGCACACTTGCACGTTGTGAACAGCACACGCTTACAACAGAAAGACGACGTACAGAATGGCGCACCCACAGACTGCGTTGTCTTCTGTATCTTTCACATCACTTGCAGCGCCATCTGTTGTTCAAAATTGTAACTACTGTAATTTCGAATGTTTGTCCGCCTGAAAATGTAATGTTGTCCCAAGCATATTGCAACAAACGGTGTATTTCTATCGCTGCTCGTTTAGTTTTTATTGCCATTTCAAATATACCGGTCCTTTTTGAAACGCCCTGTATATATATATCCGATCTAATTTTACTACAGTAAATAGCGAGTGAATTAACATACCTGAGCAGTGTGCTATCATCTAGAAAGATTTATGCCGAGGGAAGGGGGATAAAAGGCTGTCGCATTGTGCTGCCACTTGGTGGCACTGACGTAAACTTGTAGTTGAGTGGCAAGGACTAGCTGTGCACATCGTGTACATATCTATTTGGCCCGCAAGGCAATTACGTTACGCATGTTCCGCATGCGCAAAAGATCCTTAAAACGTGCACAACAGAAGGTGTGCGCGGAGCGCGTATTAATGGTTAACCTTAACCAGACGTACGCAAACATCGCAGTACCCAAATCCTGCAACACCTCACTCTGATGCAGAGATGGCAGTAGACCTTTTGAGTTGGCCATCATGCCGTTGTGGGCGTGGAGGGGCTCCACCTCTATAAAACTAGGTGTGCTCGCGACCCTGTTGCAAGTTTCACGAGTGTAGATGAGCAGTAGCGCGATGGATTTAAGTGCCATATCTTTCATATTGCAGCATCTATGTTACATTTAACAGTATTAAAAGAAAAATAACCAATAAATCCGCAAGGTGTCGAAAGTTACATTGTTCACGTGCTCTTGTACTCTTACACAGCAGCCGCCACTCCTCGCGAATGGACTACTTTCAATGTTTCACTTCACTTTCGAATACCCAAAGAGTTGATGGCTGGTTAGTTTCCGCCTCATACGATGCACTACTGGCCATTATAATTGCTACACCACGAAGATGACACGAAATTTAACAGACAGGAAGAAGATGATGTGATAAGCACATGGCCAGCTTTTCGGGAGCATTTACACAAGGTTGTGCGCCGGTGGCGACACATATATCGTGCTGACATGAGGAAATTTTCCAACCGATTTCTCATACACAAACAGCAGTTGACCTACGGTGCCTGGTGAAACCTTGTTGTGATGCCTCATGTAAGAAGGAGAAATGAGTACCATCACGTTACTTTGATAAAGGTCGGCTTGTAGCCTATCGCGACTACGGTTTATCGTATCGCGGCAATGCTGCTCGCGTTGGTCGTGATCCAGTAACTGTTAGCAGAATATGGAATCGGTACGTTCAGGAGGGTAATACGAAAGTGCTGGATCCCAACTGCTATGTATCACTAGCAGTCGAGATGACAGGCATCTTATCCGCATGGCCTTAACGTATCGTGCAGCCACGTATTGACCCTGAGACAACAGATGGGGACGTTTGCAAGACAACAACCATCTGCACGAACAGTTCGACGACGTTTGCTGCAGCATGGACTATCAGCTCGGAGACCATGGCTGCGGTTACCCTTGACGCTGCATCACAGCCAGGAGCGCCTGCGATGGTGTACTCAACGACGAACCTGGCTGCACGAATGGCAAAACGTCATTTTTTTCGGATGAATCCAGGTCCTGTTTACAGCAACATGATGGTCGCATCCGTGTTTGGCGACATCGCGGTGAACGCACATTGGAAGCGTGTATTCGTCATCGCCATACTGCCGTATCACCCAGCGTGTGGGATAGGGTGTCATTCGTTGCACGTCTCGGTCACCTCTTGTTCGCATTGACGGCACTTTGAACAGTGGACGTTACAATCCAGATGTATTACGACCCGTGGCTCTACCCTACATTCGATCCCCGTGAAACCCTACATTTCAGCAGGATAATGTACGACCGCATGATGCAGGTCCTGTACCGTCCTTTCTGGATACAGAAAATGTTCGACTGCTGCCCTGGCCAGCACATTCTCCAGATGTCTCACCAATTGAAAACGTCTGGTCAATGGTGGCCGAGCAACTGGCTCGTCACAATACGCCAGTCACTAATCTTGATGAACTGTGGCATCATGTTGAAGCTGCATGGGCACCTGTACCTGTACACGCTATCCAAGCTCTGTTTGACGCAATGCCCAGGTGTATCAAGGCCGTTATTACGGCCAGAGGTGGTGGTTCTGGGTATTGAGTTCTCAGGATCTATGCACCCAAATTGCGTGAAAATGTAGTCACATGTCAGTTCTAGTATAATATACTTGTCCAATGAATCCCTGTTTACCATCTGCATTTCTTCTTGATGTAGCAATTGTAATGGCCAGTAGTGGAATTTCCAAGTTTCATCTCTTGTTAAGACATTTACCTTCCGTTACCTTCGATCAACGTTTTGAGTGTTTACTTGCCTCAAATAACACGAAGCTGACTTTGAGAATAGGACAAATAGTGCGTAATCGATCGGCGCAGATTTTTTCTGTAGGTAAAATTGCTTGGCAACTCGACAGTACTGCAGTCTTCCAAAAGGGTCTACCTCACGGTACGGCACTCACTCATTCCTCTTCTGTGAAGTAGAGCTCATAATCAGTGTTTTCCGAACACAGCAATCGATTTCGGTTGACCTTCACTAAATTCATCGCGGACGGAAGCACGGCTACCACAACATTTGGCCAACCACTTGTGAACAGTTTTTCTTGACGGTAATTAATTACCAAAACCTTAACATAGTCGTTCGAGACATTGTAGTCTAAATGGGACTTTACGAAAATCGTAAAAACACCCGAAGGAAAAACTTTCAAGTAAAGTTTCTAATTTTTCATAACTCTTTTTCTTCAAACGCTAAATGTAAGAAAAAATTACTTTGCCAGTTTCTGAGCTGCCATTGTTTTAACAATAAAGAATTGTGACGTTTCTTTCGATTCCCTAACTAATTATCTGTGGTAAAAATTACTTTGTAATTGATGTTTCAGAGTGTTGAGTGTTTGGGCACGGGCGTCAGGTAATCGCAGCTGTCTCTCGGGCTGCACGTGTTCTGTCGCTGTGTTGTCCGGTCCGCTGGCCTTGCCATGTGACACGGCTTCCCGTGCCGAATGCTGGCGAAACGGCGTGACGTCACTAGGTATACTGGCGAGGCCCACGAAAAGATAGGCCGCGCCGCGTACGTCACAGCACGTGACACTAGCGAGAGTGGTGGGCGCGCATTCGGGATGGCGACGGTTCAGAACCACGTCCGGCAATTTAGATTTTTCCGCGATTTCCCTAAATCGCTCGAGACAAATATATCGGGATGGCCTCTGACTGGGCACAGCCAATTTCCTTCCCCATCCTTGACACCATCCGAGCTCGGGCTCCGTCTCTAATGACCTCACTGTCGACGGGAAGTTAAATCCAATCTTCCTTCCTCAGAACTTGACACTGCAGTCTTACGAGTGCCAGCAACCGTGTCCGGCGGAAAGAGAAAAAACCGTTTCAGACGAGTTTAATAATTCTTGATGGAGAGTTCAAATGCATACAGGTTCTCGATAGCACACGACAAAATTAAGACCTTTCCAATTAAATACTGATTTCCCGTGGGCCCTGCACGCAGCCGAGTCTTCGCAAAGTGTGGCGGGCAAGCCTAATTTCTGACGTCATATACTGGTTGCATGACCGTATAGCTCGTTGGCCTCCGAATACGGGAAGCGGGAATACTACACGTGCATTATTAATGCAAGGAAATTCCCAAATTGTCTGCTGAAATAAACATAATGCAGTTTCTTTGATGCCGGCCGCCTTTTAGTACTATGAGAGAAAGAAGAAATCATGGCGCTATTGCTGAATGCTCCATCAAGCGGTTACGAGCTGAATCTGTCAATGTGACTAAGCAAGGATTTGTTAAGATCATTCCCTGTCCGAAAATTAGCAACGTAATTTAAGAAATGAGCGCCTGGGGGCTGCCTTTGAGAACAAAATTAAGGGGTGACGTTGCACCGCCACAAAAAAAATTCCAAATTAGCAAGGAGATGCATTCGAGATTGTCGCAAGCACCACTGGAGTCAACGTACAGGTAAATGCCAGATATTCATTCTCTTTAGAAATACCTTCGATGTATTATCGGTTTTGGGATAGTTCGTGCATTGTTTTTTATAGCGGTTGCAAACGTCTCATTTCTACAACTACATTAAAAGTAACGGCATAACAACAATACTAAACTAAACTCCGAACAGGCCTTGGAAGGCCAAACGGTACCGACCGGCCGTCGTGTCATCCTCAGTCCACAGGCGTAACTGGATACAGATAGGAGGTGCAGGTGGTCAGCAAATCGCTCCTCGGCCGTATGTCAGTTTACGAGACCTTAGCAGCTACTTCTCAATCAAGTACCTCCTCAGTTTGCCTCACAAGGGCTGAGTGCACCCCGTTTGCCAACAGCGCTCGGCAGACTGGATGGTCACCCATCCATGTGCTAGCCCAGCCCGACAGCGCTTAACTTCGGCGATCTGACGGGAACCGGCGTTACCACTAGGTTAAGATCGACATAGCGACAATGCTACTCTAAAATACATTTTTTTTTTATTAACACGTAACATCAGCGTGGAGTCGCCGATGTGAAGAGGGACAGCATGAAAGAGAGCGGCGTCTACTTTAAAAACATTACCTCAAAAAAAATTTAATCAGTCAACCAGCACAGAGGTAGTTCTTGACTCAGTCGTTACTGCTAAGGTGGAAACAGATCAAAAAGTGGAATCACAACTACTGAGGAAAGAAAATCACGCGTTGAAAAGAAGAACCGAAGTCCTAAAAAACAAGTGCTCGAAGTATGTTGTGGAAGTAAACAGATGTGTTTCTTCTGCAATGAAACAACAAATTGCAAGCACTACAAAGGGCGTTCAAAAAGTTTTGCACAGTCGTCTCTAATTTTTTTTTATTTTTTGCAGGAGGAGAATGAAATTTTTTGCATACATACCTGAAACATTTAGCTGTAAGTTTGTTACATAAAAGTATTTTCTTTTATTTACAGGTGAGCCATAATGGACCTTGAAGTAGATGCCAGGTTGCGACAACGGTCGGTGATGGAGTTCCTCTTCAAGACCGGCGATGACTGTCACATCAATTCACAGGAAGTTGCTCCCTGTTTATGGGGAGGACGCAGTGGATCGCAGCAATATCCAAAGGTGGTTGCAGAGTTTTAAAGGTGATTTCTCTCTCCTGGACAATTCACGAAGTGATAGACCATGATGTGAATAAGGAGACCATTGATCAAATCATCCAAAATGACGGTATAATACACACATCAATGAGAGTTTTGTATCACCTCGGTTCCCAGAGTTCGGGAACCTGTACAGAAAATTAGAATAGAGATCAACATAAACATCGTTTCCGCCCTTTTTACTCCTCATGAAAATAACACATTGCGTGTTGTACCATCGTACTGCGAGACACTCACAGGTGGTGGTCCCAATTGCTGTACACACCGGTACCTCCAATACCTAGTAGCACATCCTCTTGCACTAATTTATGCCTGTATTCATCATGGCATACTATACATAAGTTCATCAAGGCACTGTTGGTCCAGATTGTCCCACTCCTCAACGGCGATTCGTCGTAGATTCCCCAGAGTGGGTGGTGACTCACGTCGTCCATAAGCAGACCTTTTGAATCTAACCCAGGCATGTTCAATAGGGTTCATGTCTGGAGAACATGCTGGCCACTAGTCGCGTTCAAAAAAATGGCTCAAATGGCTCTGAGCACTATGGGACTCAACTTCTTAGGTCATTAGTCCCCTAGAACTTAGAATCAGTTAAACCTAACTGACCTAAGGACATCACACACAGCCATGCCCGAGGCTGGATTAGAACTTGCGACCGTAGCGGTCACGCGGTTCCAGACTGCAGCGCCTAGAACCGACTAGTCGAGTGATGTCGTTATCCTGAAGGAAGTCTTTCACAAGATGTGCATGATGGGGACGCGAATTGTCGTCCATGAAGACGAATGTCTCGCCAATATGCTGCCGATATGGTTGAACTGTCGGTCGGAGGATGGCATTCACGTATCGTTCAGTCGTTACGGCGCCTTCCTTGGCCACCAGCGGCGTACGTCGGCCCCACATGATGCCCCCCAAAACATCAGGGAACCTCCACCTTGCTGCACTCGCTGGACAGTGTGTCTAAGGCATACAGCCCGACCGCATTGCCTCCAAACATGTCTCCGACGACCGTCTGGTTGAAGGTATAAGCGACATTTATCGGTGAAGAGAACGTGATTGTAAGCGTACCCAGGATCAGATATAGACTCATATCACAATATAGTAGCGATGAAGAGTAGGCTGAAGTTCAAGACCTTAGTCAGGAAGAATCAATACGCTAAGAAGTGGGATACGGAAGTTCTAAGGAATGACGAGATACGTTTGAAGTTCTCTAACGCTATAGATACAGCAAGAAGGAATAGCGCAGTAGGCAACACAGTTGAAGAGGAATGGACGTCTCTAAAAAGGGCCATCACAGAAGTTGGGAAGGAAAACAAAGGTACAAAGAAGGTAATTGCGAAGAAAACATGAGTAACAGAAGAAATACTTCAATTGATTGATGAAAGGAGGAAGTACAAACATGTTCGGGAAAATCAGGAATACAGAAACACAAGTCGCTGAGGAATGAAATAAATAGGAAGTGCAGGGAAGCTAAGACGAAATGGCTGCAGGAAAAATGTGAAGACATCGAAAAAGATATGATTGTCGGAAGGACAGACTCAGCATACAGGAAAGTCAAAACAACCTTTGGTGACATTAAAAGCAACGGTGGTAACGTTAAGAGTGAAACGGGAATTCCACTGTTAAATGCAGAGGAGAGATCAGATAGCTGGAAAGAATACATTGAAAGCCTCTATGAGGGCGAAGATTTGTCTGATGTGATAGAAGAAGAAACAGGAGACGATTTAGAAGAGATATGGGATCCAGTGTTAGAATCGGAATTTAAAAGAGCTTTGGAGGACTTACGGTCAAATAAGGCAGAAGGGATAGATAACATTCCATCAGAATTTCTAAAATCATTAGGGGAAGTGGCAACAAAACGACTATTCACGTTGGTGTGTAGAATATTGGCGACATACCATCTGACTTTCGGAAAAGCATCATTCACACAATTCCGAAGACGGCAAGATCTGACAAGTGCGAGAATTATCGCACAATCAGCTTAACAGCTCATGCATCGAAGCTGCTTACAAGAATAATATACAGAAGAATGGAAAAGAAAATTCAGAATGCACTAGGTGACGATCAGTTTGGCTTTAGGAAAAGTAAAGGCACGAGAGAGGCAATTCTGACGTTACGGCTAATAATGGAAGCAAGGCTAAAGAAAAATCAAGACACGTTCATAGGAATTGTCAACCTGGAAAAAGCGTTCGACAATATAAAATGGTGCAAGCTGTTCAAGATTCTGAAAAAAGTAGGGGTAAGCTATAGGGAGAGACGAGTCATATACAATATGTACAACAACCAAGAGGGAATAATAAGAGTGGACGATCAAGAACGAAGTGCTCGTATTAAGAAGGGAGTAAGACAAGGCTGTAGCCTTTCGCCCCTACTCTTCAATCTGTACATCGAGGAAGCAATGATGGAAATAAAAGGAAAGGTTCAGGAGTGGAATTACAATACAAGGTGAAAGGATATCAATGATATGACATTGCTATCCTGAGTGAAAGTGAAGAAAAATTAAATGATCTGCTGAACGGAATGAACGGTCTAATGGGTACACAGTATTGTTTTAGAGTAAATCGGAGAAAGACGAAGGTAATGAGAAGTAGTAGAAATGAGAACAGCGAGGAACTTAACATCAGGATTGATGGTCACGAAGTCAATGAAGTTAAGGAATTATGCTACCTAGGCAGTAAAATAACCAATGACGGACGGAGCAAGGAGGACATCAAAAGCAGACTCGCTATGGCAAAAAAGGCATTTCTGGCCAAGAGAAGTTTACTAATATCAAATACCGGCCTTAATTTGAGAAAGAAATTTCTGAGGGTGTACGTCTGGAGTACAGCATTGTATGGCAGGGAAACATGGACTGTGGGAAAACCGGAACAGAAGAGAATCGAAGCATTTGAGATGTGGTGCTATAGACGAATGTTGAAAATTAGGTGGACTGATAAGATAAGGAATGACGAGGTTCTACGCAGAATCGGAGAGAATATGTGGAAAACACTTATAAGGAGAAGGGACAGGATGAGAGGACATCTGCTAAGACATGAGGGAATGACTTCCATGGTACTAGAGGGACCTGTAGAGGGCAAAAACTGTAGAGCAAGACAGAGATTGGAATACGTCAAGGAAATAATTGAGGACGTAGGTTGCAAGTGCTACTCTGAGATGAAGAGGTTAGCACAGGAAAGGAATTCGTGGCTTCAAATGGTTCAAATGGCTCTGAGCACTATGGGAGTTAACATCTATGGTCATCAGTCCCCTAGAACCTAGAACTACTTAAACCTAACTAACCTAAGGACATCACACACATCCATGCCCGAGGCAGGATTCGAACCTGCGACCGTAGGAGTCACGTCGTTCCGGACTGAGCGCCTAGAACCGCGAGACCACCGCGGCCGGCGAATTCGTGGCGGGCCGCATCAAACCAGTCAGTAGACTGATGACAAAAAAAAATATATATATATATATATACGAACAAAAATTCGTCGAATTGCCATACCATTACAAGAAACTCGAATGAAGTAATGAGGACAGGATGGGAGGATGCACGTGCACTTGAAAATAACACAAAATAATTTATTATTTCATTAAATTATGACAGCAGCTCTAGTGACTACACAAACGATAGCGAAAATGATGCAGATACAACTAGGGCGCATCTGTTAGTGGTATAATGTGTTACCAAAAATTCAGTTATGTTCCCTTCTTGCAGTTTTCTCCTTTTATTTAGGTAATTTGGTACTTTTCGGAGCGACCGCTTGTTCTCTTGATGTTATCCGCCCTTGACATCTGATTACGGCGTCATTACGCAGTGGCCCCCACCACTGTTCTCCCCAAAATGTATAAAGACTTTGGCAACAGTCGGAAAGTAGGCGATTTTCTTTTTTGGTGCAGGCGCAACTAACGATCGCATGAGCACGTACGTGGCATGACGTGTAAGATCCGGCAAGTATGCTGCCCACCACTGCCATCTGTCAGTCACAAAGCAATTTTAGTCTGAGTGTAGGATGAGATAGTGGTGCATGTGCCTGTCGTGACACATTACCGCGTCGAATATGCTAATAGCGCGAGTTCTTGTTTGAGAATCGCGTGCGGAGGCCTACGTCGAGTATTTCACGACGAAACACTGCAGCATTTTCACCAGATCGTCCCCCAGCGTGACTTGGGAGAGGTTACTTACCTGGTGTTTCTATAGCTGTCCCGCGGTCCCCACTAGATTTCTTAGTGGGCCGCAGAGCGCAACATGCACGCGTAGCGTGTGGAAATATTTCAATACTATGATAATCAAAGTTCAAAATACTGAGATGCCACCGGATCATTTGTTACTTCAATCCCAGAACCAGGAAAAGACATAAGCGAGTGTAGTATTAGTGTTTGCATCACAGATCGCGGACACCATAATCGTATATACGTATCCCACACTATTTTAATTAACAATCCGCTTTTACGCTGAATAATGTAACATCCTCCGCACACACGTATTCTCTCTCGAAAAATTAACCACAGACTGAGTTTGTTAACGTTTTCCGAGAGTTTTTATTCGGGAAAGACACAATATCCACTCGTACTATGAAAATGGTTCTGGTGTGAAAGATCGTTCAGGACTGTGTGAATGTTTGTCCTGTATAGCTATAGGGTTGAGATATCGAACAGTGAGATATGGAAATAACAGTACATAGGAATCAATTACGCGATATTTTTAATTGATTTTGCCCAGCCGATATATCTGTAACATTGATACATTGTGCGATATAAACGGATTTTATTGTCATCATCATCTAACTCAATATAGAAAACTCCACTCTAATTTCTCTTTAATAATGAAATATTTGCAACATAAAAATGATACCTTTAGTTCTTTACTTTGAAGTTCTTAGTAAAATTTTGACTATTGACTGTTGTGTATTTTCGTAACCTCCTCTTACTCGAACGTAAGGATGGAAGAAATATTGGATATGTGGAAGCTAAGGAAAGAGGATATCTCTAGGCGTTGAAGATATGTCTCCAAAATTATCAGTATATTTATGAATACCACCACTTATTAGGAGACAAATCGTTCTCAGTCTGGAACGAAATACTTCAACCTAGCTGTAGTTTACATTATGTAGTTAAGAATTATTTACCTATTGTAGCGAATTCAGTTCCAGCACAAGGACTATTTTCAAAACCTGGTGAAGTAATTTCTGCTCAAAGGAGCGGATTAAAAACGGAACATGTTCTACAGAAACTAAGTTTTGGAAATGATGTATTTTTTTTTCATTTATATTAACTGTATTTTATGTCATATTTTCTCTCTCTTGCTTTCACATGTTGCATATAGTACATATATACAGGGTGTTACAAAAAGGTACGGCCAAAGTTTCAGGAATCATTCCTCACACACAAATAAAGAAAAGATGTTATGTGGACATGTGTCCGGAAACGCTTAATTTCCATGTTAGAGCACATTTTAGTTTCGTCAGTATGTACTGTACTTCCTCGATTCACCGCCAGTTATCCCAATTGAAGGAAGGTAATGTTGATTTCGGTGCTTGTGTCGGCATGCGACTCATTGCTCTACAGTACTAGCATCAAGTACATCAGTACGTAGCATCAACAGGTTAGTGTTCATCACGAACGTGGTTTTGCAGTCAGTCTCTGGGGCTGTATCAGCGCATCAGGGATTCCATGCGACGGAAAGTGGATGCATGTATCCTCGCTAACGGAGTACATTTTGAACATTTCCTGTAACAAAGTGTTTGAAGTCACGCTGGTACGTTCTGTTTCTGTGTGTTTTCATTCCATGATTAATGTGATTTGAAGAGAGGCAATAAAATGAGCTCTAACATGGAAAGTAAGCGTTTCCGGACACATGTCCACATAACATATTTTCTTTCTTTGTGTGTGAGGAATGTTTCCTGAAAGTTTGGCCATACCTTTCTGTAACACCCTGTATTTACTACTGTACATTAAAATTGCTACAACACGAAGATGACGTGCTACAGACGCGAAATTTAACCGACAGGAAGAAGATGCTGTCATATGGAAATGATTAGCTTTTCAGAACGTTCGCACAAGGTTGGCGCCGGTGACGACACCTACAACGTTTAACCGACAGGAAGAAGATGCTGTCATATGCAAATGATTAGCTTTTCAGAACATTCACACAAGGTTGGCGCCGGTGACGACACCTACAACGTGCTGACACGAGGAAAGTTTCCAACCGATTTCACATACACAAACAGCAGTTGACCGGCATTGCCTCGTGTAAGGAGGACAAATACGTACCATCACGTTTCAGACTTTGATAAAGGTCGGATTGTGGCCTATCGCGATTGCGATTTATCGTATCGCCATACTGCTGCTCGCGTTGATCGAGATCCAATTACTGTTAGCAGAATATGGAATCGTTGGGTTCAGGAGGGTAATACGGAACGCCGTGCTGGATTCCAACGGCCTCGTATCACTAGCAGTCGAGATGACAGGCATCTTACCTGCATGGCTGTAACGGATCGTGCAGCCACGTCTCGATCCCTGAGTCAACAGATGGGGACGTTTGCAAGACAACAACCATCTGCACGAACAGTTCGACGACGTTTGCAGCAGCATTGACTACCAGCTCGTAGACCATGGCTGTGGTTACCCTTGACGCTGCATCACAGACAGGAGCGCCTGCGACGGTGTACCTAACGACGAACCTGGGCGCACGAATGGCAAAACGTCATTTTTCGGATTAATCTATGTTCTGTTTACAGCATCATGATCATACTGGCGTATCACCCGGCGTGATGGTATGGGGTGCCATTGGTTACACGTCTCGGTCACCTCTTGTTCGCAATGACGACTCTTTGGACAGTGGACGTTACATTTCAGATGTGTTACGACCCGTGGCTCTACCCTTCATTCGATTCCTGCGAAACCTTACATTTCAGCAGGATAATGCACGACCGCATGTTGCAGGTCCTGTACGGGCCTTTCTGGATACAGAAAATGTTCGACTGCTGCCCTGGCCAGCACATTCTCCAGATCTCTCACCAAATGAAAACGTCTGGTCAATGGTGGCCGAGCAACTGATTCGTCAGAATACTCCAGTCACTACTCTCGATGAACTGTGGTATCGTGTTGAAGCTGCATAGGCAGCTGTACCTGTACACTCCATCCAAGCTCTGTTTGACTCAATGCCGAGGCGTATCAAGGCCGTTATTACCGCCAGAAGTGGTTGTTCTGGGTATTGAGTTCTCAGGATCTATGCACCCTAATTGTGTGAAAATGTAATCATATGTCAGCTCTAGTATAATATATTTGTCCAATGAATACCCGTTTATCATCTGCATTTCTTCTTGATGTAGCAATTGTAATGGTCAGTAGTGTATAAAGTTCCTAAGATAACTCTTTTTATATGTAAAATAAAGTATCATTAAATTTGGTTATCCTTAATTTTTTTTATTCATAGAACCCATTTCTCATAGTTGTAGATAACACTTGCAATCAGAATTAACCGGAATGTATAAACCATATGTTTTACATCGCTATACCGAAATATCGATTTCTTTCATCTGGTGGACCGTTCATATACATATTTAGCACGATGATATTCCGTAATACCGAATATCAGTATGTATCTTACGATGTTCATCCCTAGACTGCGAGATTAGCTGGCCTACCGTATTGCGCTACCTGTTCAGTAGTGATAGGAACAACCGAATGAAAGCAATCGCTCTGTTGGTCGGATTACTCATTCATTGTTTTGTATGAAATCAGTCTGTGGGAGCAACTGAATGGAAAAAAATAGAAATAGTCACTTGTAGTTTTGCGTGTAGGTTGCATTACTATTAATTTATTATTTTCGAATGAAAGCAGTCTGTGGGAGCAACCGATTGAAATCATTTGACACTGTTGTAGTTTTGCAAATTGACTGAATTATTCCTTCCTTCTTTTCAAGTGAAAACAGTCAGTAATTCTTTTGTCAGTTGAATCACCTATTCATTCTTTAAAACAGACTTTAGTGTGTTATTCGACTGAGTTATTCTTTCGTTCTTCTGAGTAAAACCAGCCTGCAGTACTTTCATTAGTTGAACTAAAGCAGTATTATATGATACTGCCGGCGGATAGCCTTACCTTCAGGGTCTAGAGAAGACATATCTCAGGAAGTAAGTCAAAGTTAAAATAAGCATTATACATTTTAATTAGTAATGTGCTGAATGGTGCAATTTCTCTTTTCATCATTTAAAACTGAGTCATCTACTGTTGTGTATTAAGTTGTTCCAGATGCCTTTAACGTGCTATCAAATAAGCTGAGGTATCGCTAGGGCAGGCCTACCATCTCTTAAATTGCGACGCCAAACAAAGACTCTGAAAACCCCGGACATATCGATCAAATCGGATTACTTTCCTGGGCAAACACATTCTGTAGGCAGTAATTTGGTTCGTTTCCTCGCTTGCGTCACAGTGCTGCCTGCGCCAGCGGGCCAGTGCCTCCTCCGACAAATCAAAGATGAATTACACGCGAGAGTAGCAAGCATTTTTGAAAGCGCGTTATGAAGACGTCTGTGTTCAAATGTAGCAGTCAGTTGCAGTGAGGAACATGAACGTAAATTAAGTCAGTTTAAATATAGCTCAACGAGTAGAAGGCAAATGACATTTAAACTATTCAGCTGTTTGGCTGGCGGGGCGGCGTCGCGGAGCATGCGATCGCCGACTATCGGCAGAATCTGCGTCTCAAGGTTCAAATGGTTCAAATGGCTCTGAGCACTATGGGACTCAACTGCTGTGGTCATCAGTCCCCTAGAACTTACAACTACTTAAACCTAACTAACCTACGGACATCATACACACCCATGCCCGAAGCAGGATTCGAACCTGCCACCGTAGCAGTCGCACGGTTCCGGACTGCGCGCCTAGAACCGCGAGACCACCGAGGCCGGCTGCGTCTCAAGGAAGAAGTATGCAAAATACAGGGTGTTCCAAGATGCTCATTACAACTTTGGTCATATATATTTCAGAAATTGGGAGAGGTGGATACGTGCTGTTTGCGGCATAATGTTCATAATTCGGACACATTACAAATGTTTGATATTGCAAAAAAAAAGTGTTACCGAACCGTAATAAATTCAAACCATCACTTTAATTCGTTACAAAAAGAACATTAATTTATATTTTATTAGTACCTTCTAAGGTTGGCTCATTCCACCAACGACTCACTCGTATTACAGCCTTAGAATACGACTTTTTTTTCATTTTTTGAAGTACACAATTTTACATTTCTCAACATTTAAAGCAAGTTGACAACCTGTGCACTACTTTGAAATTATATCGAGGTCTGACTTAATATTTGTACAGCTCCTTACAGTTAACTGCATAATCTGCAAAAAAATTTGAGATTACTATTAATACTGTCTGCTATGTCACTGATATACAACATGAATAGCAAGGGTCCCAACACACTTCCCTGGGAGACACTAGAAGTTACTTTTACAGCTGACGATGACCCTCCATCCAAGATAACATGTTGGTTTCTTCCTCCCAAAAAGTCGTCAACCCAATCACAAATTTCACTTGATGCCCCAGCAAGACTTGGAACGGATATAAAATGGAAAATGATGGCACAGGCACAGTTGTGGGTAAAGCAGGTGGTAGACTGGTCTATTGATAGAATACTGGCGAAGTGCAGTCAGACTACAAAGGAGATTGCTTACAAGTCAAATCACTTGCGCGAGCGGTTGTAGAATATTGCTCAAGTGTATGGGGCCCGTACCAAATAGGACTAACGGGGGATGTGGAACGTGTGCAGAGAAGGGCAGCATGTTTGCTTGATCTATGGGAGAGGGTTACAAATTTTGCAAAATTTGTGGTAAGGTCTTATGGTACAACTAGTGAGGTCATCGGTCCCTAAGCTTACACACTAACCTACCTTAAACCAACTTACACTAAGGACGACACGGAAAGCCATGCCCGAGGGAGGACTCGAACCTCCGAAGGGGTCGGCCGCGAGAATGTCACAGAGTTACTGATGGAACTGAACTTGTAGACTCAAAGATAGACGTAAACTATCCCGAAAATGTCTATTAACAAAGTTTCAAGAACCGGCGTTAAGTGAGGACTCCAGGAATATACTGCAACCCCCTATGTATTGCTCACATTGGGACTGTGAGGATAAGATTAGAATAATTACGGCACGGACAGAGGCATTCAAGCAATCATTCTTCCCGCGCTCCGTATGTGGATGGAACGGGAAGAAACCCTAATAACTGGTACGACGGGGCTTACCGTTTGTCATGCACCTGATGGTGGTTTGCAGATTATAGACGTAGGTGCAGATCAAGGACTGCGGGCAGACATACAGTATTTATCACTGCAGTAAATTTTCCTCGGCATATCTGTATTCTTCAACAGCACATGAAAACATTCAACTCAAGTTCAATAATAATTCACTCTAGTCACTAACATTTCTTCCGCAATTTCTAAAACAAACTGTTTTACTACTGCTGCATACAATACTCATTTAGAAAAATACCCGATCAGTAGCAGCATACTGACACAGGTGAAATTTGCATCTAAGTCGACGTGCCCCGAATTATTTTTGAAAAAATTTGGGGCAGAGCTACAAAAATCGAGACTGTCACGAAAAAAAGGCAGCAGTGCTAATTGCTTGGGGGGGGGGGGGGGGGGCAGTCAATAACTAATCTGGGAAAATTAGGTGTGTGTGAACATTAAGTCGTAAACCGCACCTTTCTATTTCTATTTCTGAAACACACGTCATCAGAGTTGTAAAGATAAATTAGGTACATTCTGTATGTTTACAGGAGAGCGTATAAGCACGCTTGCTGTTGGCTTTTTAACAGACTAAAACAAAGAAACTACCTACGAACCGGTCCTCATTTAGCAAATTTTAACTAAGATCTATTACATGTATTTACTTCCAATGAATCGAATTTCCTCAGACACGAGAAGCGGGCCGAAGACCCTGAAAAACAAGTTGTTAAACGTTCGTTGTCTATAAATTAGAGAGATTAATGGCAATATACTGACTGAAAGCAAGTATTTCGCACTGACTACGGATATGCGGACCGACATACATAAACAGGTGTTTGTGGCAGTGCCAGCGCACTTTATTTAGCAATACAAGCTGCTGACCGCTTTTCTTGCCTCTATGCACTTTGCTAATCGGCACACTTCCAAAAACATTACCAGGAGCATTAAAACCGTTGTTTCTGAACGGGGAATGGTGACAAAACGTTTCCTCTTGTCAATGACAACACAAGTTTCATCGTTGATGTAGCAAGGAAAATGAATGTTGTTCATTTGGGATACGCTGCTCGTCACTTAATTTCGTAATGTCAGATGTGTTGAACCATCCTCAATCAGCAGCACTAAGCTCCTCGAGACAGAAATGTCGCCAAATCAGCGGGCGTTTCAACAGCAGTGCGGTAGCCACCGCAAAACTGATAGACTGCAAAGTTCGACTGAACAAAAAACAGTTAAAGCTGAAGTAAGAGACGCCCTGCACATGGAACTATGTTTCTTATGATGGAGCGCTTAGTGTTTATCAAAGACGCCCTCATAATGACATTTTCATGTGTTAACTGTGAAGTTCTGACGGCAGATGATTCGGGCATTTTGGAAGACTGCCTTCCTCTGGTGGAACTTCTGTTCGAATTAACAAAAGAACTTTGTGGGGAATGATTCACAAAAGCCTCCACTGTAGTCCCATTAGTTCAACGACGCTGAAGAGCAGCGGCAGAGAGAACCTCAACGGTTAGATAGGCACTGCTCTGAGAAAACATCTACTGGAGACCGTGTCATAAAGGACGACGCCTTACGAAAAAGGCAACACCGGCATTTGCGCCAAAGCGATTATTGAGGACACTCGGTTCAAAAACTGTGGTTTGAAAGTGGTGAAGTGCTGAAAACATCGTGACTGAGCTCATGGCGGAGATCAGCCAAACTCCAAACAACGACAGTGTTCGTGTTGATACTCGGGTGACTCAAGCAGAAGATAGTGAAAAAAAAAGAGAGGAAGATCTGAAACTTTTTCGTGAAACAGACAAACAAAATTCAGTCAGCTTGAGCGGAACTCACAAACGCGCAAGAGGAATGCGGCTCCACTTATCCAAAACGCCTTTACACACTGAGGAGAAACCTGATCCACTTATTTTTTGGAAAAAATACCATGAGTCCATGCCATCTTTGTCTGATTCTGCCTTAAACTATTTGTGTTTTCCGGCCACTTCGGCCACCTCAGGGAGAGTTTTTTCTAAAACTGATCACGTTTATACAGAGAGGAGCAAGTGGCCGAAATCGAAGAACGTCGAGAAGATGATGTTTTTAAACGCCAATCAAAAGTACACTGTTAAATAAACAATTCGCAGTACCACTATGCTATGGTTTGGCTAAGATTGGTAAGACTTCACTTATAACGGAAATGTGTTTAAATAATGTTTTGCGCTGTGATGGAAAATCAATACACACCTATGCATTTGGTGTTTTATGAATCAATCGGAAGTACAAAAAAAAACAATATCGCAAAATTGTAACTTTCCCCTATGCTAATTAACTAAAATATATTTCTGGTCAAAATAACATTGAGCGAGTACGCTCACAGCTTATTAGAACATGGGTACAAGATGTTATAATGAAATTCAATTAAGTAATTTTAATTTATTATTCTAAAAGCGTGTTTGCCCGCTGTGTGCCAGACTTGGGAAGGTGAGAGGCGTCTCGGTTTGATTCCGTGTCGCTTCTAGCCGCTTTTGCCAGCCGGCTTGAGTGATTTTTTTTACGCGGTTTCTCCACTCTCATTTAGTCGAATGTTGGGCTGTGTAACCATTTCAGCCTCATTTACACGATACAGAAACGCTTAACGCTTACAACACGAAAACTTATCCACTAACACTATTACGCAGACACATTTCAACAAAAATAAGACTGCCTTTAGAGGTAACCTTCGGTTGTATCGTCAAGGTTATTGTGTTTCAGTTATTGTAAGAACTACCTAGTTTGAAATTTGTAAATGTATTTTGTTCGTTTGTATCGCTTAAATGGGAACAAGTAATACTGCAAATGGTTCTGATGTACCAGTAAAGCCAGATGAAAACAAAGAAATCTTATATATCTGGAACAAATAGCATAACTAAGACGTGATCCTTAACACAAATTCAATGTGATTCACAATATCTGCAATGATGTTGTATATTATGAAACTATATTAACTGCAGAATGTCAAAGAACATAAAAGAATGACGACAAATATTTTCGCGAAAAAATATTTCCCACAAGTAAGTGCTTAAAATGCAGCTCATCAAGTCACCAATAAAACAAATTGTATCGCACATGGTTCATGTTCACGTCACCTCAGCACTTACCGAAAAAGATCTATCGATGATGAGTGCTAACTGGCGGGAAGATAGATATAGAGATTCAATAAACTTACATTTAAAATGATTATTTTAGTAAAAAAATTAGTATTACAAGTTTTTAAAAAGGACTGAAACGTATTAAATAATTTCTCCAAGCCCATACTGATTCCTGAGGCCATACAGTTAGTCCTGAAAATTTGTGCTTGTAAATTTTTAATAGCTATGACAATTGAAACCTCCCCTTAGAAAAATTTATGAATTGCTGCGCTGGTAAACCCCTAACGTTATTTTTACGTTGAGCAAAACTGAACGTACTCTTTCTTTACTTATTCTCATCATCACTAAACTGACAGACAATATTTTAGCGCAACACAATATGACTTTCCAAAATCCCTACAAAACAATGGCCCTGACTAACAATAACCTATACCTTTCATGAATCACTTCTCACAAAAATCTTCGTTACTCGAACTATTGCAATACAGCGAGCGCCAATACTTCCAGCTAAATAAAAGATTCTAACTACTGAAGGCACTAACTACTGATAGGCATAGTTAGCAAATGAAAGATTTTGATAGAGAACAAACAATGTATTTACCTTAATAATGTTCAAAAGTCATCATATATATATATCAGTTCATGATATCCAGTATTACAAATGTACTCTTTCTGATGGACACACCTCCAGATCGTCCGCTCTCAAAATTCTGCAATCTCTCTTCCCACATCCACCACTGCTGGCGGTTCACCTCCAACTGCGCAACGCTACGCGCTGTTCACATCCAAATACCCAACACTACAGAAGCGAATATTCCAACAATGAGTCCAACCAGCCACAGACTGCACACAGTGCAGTCAGCAATTTTCATACAGAGCACTACATGGCGTTACCAACATAAAAACCTAAGCAGCCTACTTACACAGTTTCATTTAAAAATCATAGGACACATGCAAGAGGTAAATGATGCATGACTAGTCCACCTACGACGCGAACAATTTTATTGCATTTAAATACTTTTTCCTTCAGGACTAACTGTATCGTACTTGGAATCTATTCAGAGATAAGAGATATTATTTAATACCTGTTAGTTAATTTTAAAATCATTTTATATTAAACAGGTTTTTTTTATTTAAACAGTTACTCTCTGGTTTTTAGTCTCGCTCATGTGAAATTTCTCAACTGATTTCATACTATTTGATAAGATTACAACAAACATGTGGTAAATTTCAGGTTTCCTTCAACTGAGTCAATCAATGTACTGCTTCCTCCTACGTATATCTTGTGAAAAAACCTGAGAATGTAAAAAGTAGAGAGAATCGAGCTCACACAGAAGCTTAGCAGCATTCGTTCTTAACTGCAAATCATTCGCGCCTGGAACAGGAAGGCAGGAAATAGCAGAGGTACAACACGTAGTCTCTGCCACACCAGAAAAAAAGCGAGTTAATATTGTATCGTCATCCAGTTCTGATATAATTTGAATGTGTCAAATCTTTAGCATATCCGGAAGTTGGTTTAAAATCAGTTGCACAAATTGTAACAAAGTTATAGACCGCAAAACAAAGTACCCTCTCCGAACAGACAGGTAACCGACCCAACGAAAACGCGTTAAAAGAGATTGTTCATTTAGACAGACACAAATTTACAGTACAGCACTGTATATTAAACTTCCAAAATCTGTCAAAAAACTGATATGTAATACCGCAAGTACAAAAATTTGTATTTAAGTAAATATATTTTGAAAATATTTTATTTCCAGAAGTATACTTTTTATTCACATTTCCTTCAAATAAGAGACTTTATTTGTCCCTAAAATTTTTCAGATCTATTCACGGTACATGTATAACCGAAAAGGCTAAAAAAATATGTAAATAAAACCACTCTAGCCCAAAGAGTGCGTGATAACACTCATATTACAGTCGCAACCAACTATGTTTCATTGATATAGCTGATATCGCCGCAGAGACTAGTATCATTCCATTTTTTTTCAGGCGGATTAAACAAACGACTGAACAAAAAACAATCGACCTACCAGTCGGTTGTTAAAAACAGTTTGTTGTCCCATCACTACTGTTCAGGGCGCGCTTGTGATTGGTCCATCAATGATAAGAGTTACTGATATCATAATTATAAAGCCGTCATCAGCATAAATGGAACTTCAACAAAAAGTACACATGAAATAATCAAAGTTATGCACTGGGCGCCATTGCTAACAAATGAATCGCTGAATAACGTAAAATACCTACAGCACACTACAAAAAACATCCATAGATTTACAGGTTCATAAACTTAAGCGTTAGTTTTTCTCCTTTCCGAGGCATTTAGCATGGCGCTTTGGGTTCTAAAACTGAACACTTGTTTGCTAGCATTCGCAGTTTTGAACGATGCAACACGTTTAGAGCCTCGCTGTTAATTCTACTTTTTTCTGTTTTTACAATTTTTTAAACTGATTAAACTTTCTTCGTATTTGATGAGGAACTGCTAGTAAAAGTGGACTGAGCACTTCGATGTTTTCGTAAATAAAATTGCCTTCATCATCTTTCAAGCTTACTGCCTTTTCCCCGTAAACTTCGGCTGACAATTTTTTTAAATTTTTTCAACCATAAAATGCTTGGCTTAGAAGAGATCTTGACTTCTCCGTTCGTCCTCTGCTGTTTACATGTTGCTTTTTGTTACCAAAAAATTAAAATGGAGAAATATCTCTCTCTCACAGTTTCTCCAGATTTCTTGCTACTTGGATATTACATATTTCAATACATCAAAACGTTTCTCATCCAGGTCGAGAAGCTGTTGTATCTGCAATATTGTTTACACATAAAATTCCCGGCTGCTTGCATGAAATTTGTTCATCACTTGTATTGGGGCTATTCTTTATATCCTCCAGGATCACATGTAATTCCAGTACAATATAAATATGGTCATTATTTAGGTAATTTCTGGTTTAGCGTCATCCTATTTGATGAGGCTTTTTAAATCTGACCTAAGTTTCAGGTACTCTTTTTTGATGAAGATGCACAGGAAAGTTTGCAATTTCTTCCGAACTATCTCAGGCAGTATGTAAAGCTGTGAACTTGAAAGTAAGTTTTAATATCATTGGTTGCAGAGATGACGTAGTTCATGAAGTGTGATGGTGCATTATTAAGATTGTCGAAGATAGAATCATTAGTATTACAGGAGTCCTCAAAAACTCCTTTCGCGAAAAATAATTTCGAGGTATCAAATTGCTCGAATATCATGTCCGTACAAGCCAGAAGTGGCAACCATCTTGTATTAGCTACAGAAAGTGGTTTATGTATATCATTCTTCCGAAAATCTTGAATTTGCTTCAATGATTTTGTTCGCTTCGGGCTCATATGATAGTATGCTGGTATATTACATCACAAATAATCTAAATATTTACATAGTTTGCGGGGGCATGTGATGTCGCATGGTGAATTAAGTGACATCCTATAAGGGCAAGATGTGGAATTTGCTGAAGTAAGGCCTGAACCAAAGTGTGCTTTCTTATCATAAAGTTCGTTGAACCCAATGTGTATCCAAGGACATGAGAAAGTGGTATTTAATGTTGCAAATTCGCCCTTCACTGGTTGCGAGATGCTTTCTGCCGTGTCGTCTATTATAACCATATCAAAAAATATGTATTCCACTTTGTCATACTGTTAAAGAAATTGTAATGACAGCGAACTGTTTTTTCATAGAATGATCTATTTTTTCACCTATATAAAATTGAAATATCTTTTTGCTTTTAGGTCCATCCTGTGACAAAGTAAAATATTCGTTGCCTTTTGCTTTCCTAGATGAACATCTTCTAAACATTTCGACTCCGTAAACAAGTTTTGCATTAGTGCCACAAAATCATCAACTAATGAAACACGCAGCTAAAGTTTTGCAAGAAATCTGTACCTTTTTTATTCCATTTCTAAGACATTAGCGGTATGAGTCCAATTTTTGCTTAAAAATGTTGGCATGTTTCCACATTTTTATATACCAGCTATGTGCTTAGAGTGTTTCACACCTTTTTACGTCTCGCTGATTTGTCTCGCCTTTGTCAGATCTCTTCAGCCATTCCGGATGCTCAAACTATGATTTTTCAATTTATATTTATTTTCTTTATTTAATGTTGACCTTGATAACCCTAACTCTTAGGACGAGTAAGGTGTTTGGTGACAATTTTCGTCCGTTCTGAAGTATAATAATATTCAAATGAAAAATAAATACACTCCTGGAAATGGAAAAAAGAACACATTGACACCGGTGTGTCAGACCCACCATACTTGCTCCGGACACTGCGAGAGGGCTATACAAGCAATGATCACACGCACGGCACAGCGGACACACCAGGAACCGCTGTGTTGGCCGTCGAATGGCGCTAGCTGCGCAGCATTTGTGCACCGCCGCCGTCAGTGTCAGCCAGTTTGCCGTGGCATACCGAGCTCTATCTCAGTCTTTAACACTGGTAGCATGCCGCGACAGCGTGGACGTGAACCGTATGTGCAGTTGACGGACTTTGAGCGAGGGCGTATAGTGGGCATGCGGGAGGCCAGGTGGACGTACCGCCGAATTGCTCAACACGTGGGGCGTGAGGTCTCCACAGTACATCGATGTTGTCGCCAGTGGTCGGCGGAAGGTGCACGTGCCCGTCGACCTGGGACCGGACCGCAGCGACGCACGGATGCACGCCAAGACCGTAGGATGCTACGCAGTGCCGTAGGGGACCGCACCGCCACTTCCCAGCAAATTAGGGACACTGTTGCTCCTGGGGTATCGGCGAGGACCATTCGCAACCGTCTCCATGAAGCTGGGCTACGGTCCCGCACACCGTTAGGCCGTCTTCCGCTCACGCCCCAACATCGTGCAGCCCACCTCCAGTGGTGTCGCGACAGGCGTGAATGGAGGGACGAATGGAGACGTGTCGTCTTCAGCGATGAGAATCGCTTCTGTCTTGGTGCCAATGATGGTCGTATGTGTGTTTGGCGCCGTGCAGGTGAGCGCCACAATCAGGACTGCATACGACCGAGGCACACAGGGCCAACACCCGGCATCATGGTGTGGGGAGCGATCTCTTACACTGGTCGTACACCTCTGGTGATCGTCGAGGGGACACTGAATAGTGCACGGTACATCCAAACCGTCATCGAACCCATCGTTCTACCATTCCTAGACCGGAAAGGGAACTTGCTGTTCCAACAGGACAATGCACGTCCGCATGTATCCCGTGCCACCCAACGTGCTCTAGAAGGTGTAAGTCAACTACCCTGGCCAGCAAGATCTCCGGATCTGTCCCCCATTGAGCATGTTTGGGACTGGATGAAGCGCCGTCTCACGCGGTCTGCACGTCCACCACGAACGCTGGTCCAACTGAGGCGCCAGGTGGAAATGGCATAGCAAGCCGTTCCACAGGACTACATCCAGCATCCCTACTATCGTCTCCATGGGAGAATAGCAGCCTGCATTGCTGCGAAAGGTGGATATACACTGTACTAGTGCCGACATTGTGCATGCTCTGTTGCCTGTGTCTATGTGCCTGTGATTCTGTCAGTGTGATCATGTGATGTATCTGACCCCAGGAATGTGTCAATAAAGTTTCCCCTTCCTGGGACAATGAATTCACGGTGTTCTTATTTCAATTTCCAGGAGTGTGGAATACTTTGCCTCTACTGTTCCGCTACGCAGAATGCAAAACAAACCAATTCTACAATGTCTGCACGAGATTTTGGCTGACCTCGCCACGAAACTGACTGTTACATCTCGGAACAAACACATCGTGCTGACTAGCTTTTTGCCCCGTCTTCGGAAAACTATCAGTTATGGCACTACTACTTGCATGGAATTAAAACGCCCTTATTTTAATTTCGTATTCCGTCCTATACATGAGTGCCCCATTTGAAAATGAGAGTGTGTATATTCCGCATTCACGGATCCATGTTACATACATGTATTATTTTTCCCATACCAGCCGATGGGTGAGAGACACGCACAGCCGTAAGCCGTCAGCCTTCAAGACAATCATAAGAACATTTTCCTTCCAGTGTCCCGACACCACGCAGCGGCATATCTGCTTTTTCTCTCTATACTTCACGCCCCAGCGCAGTCAGCCTAGTCACGGCCGAGCGAGCAATGTGTCTGTGTGTGTCCTGTCGAGCGGTAGTAGCGTGGAAGCGTTCAGATCCGATATTGCCTTAAGTATCGCACATGACGGTCGTATCGAGCTGCAACATCGCCGGACGATAAACTGCAGTCTGGACACATCACGATTCTGCTGATGCGGAATTCCGACACGTGATGGTAGATTTATCTCCTCTTTACACGAGACGCATCATCATTTTCTCACAAATAAACAACACTCAAATGCGATTTCTGAATGATAAACCCGGTGCATAATCTTTCTTTGTATACAGAGCGTTGATGCCGCAATTCCTATGTACTTCCTGCATTTACGCTGAAATCCTAATCGTCCAAGCACGCCAATATGGCTTTGTTGCGTTTCACCTTCATAGTTAATTGCCAGCAGTGTACTTTGGCCATTCTGTATGACAGTGCAAAAGCATACTTGGTCACTCTTACACACTACTTTACAGAGGAATTAACTTAGTAATAGTTGAACTTTTGAAACTTCCTAGCAGATTGAAACTGTGTGCCGTACTGAGACTCGTACTGGGGACCTTTGCCTATCGCGGGCAAGACCTCTGCCAACTGAGCTCCCCAAGCACGACTCAGGACCCGTTCTCACAGCTTTACTTCCGCCAGTGCCTCGTCTAGCTACCTTCCAAACTTCACAGAAGCTCTTCTGCGAAACTTGCCGAACTAGCTCTCCTGGAAGAAACGATGCTGCTCTGTTAGTGCAACAGCCCGCGAAAGGTAAAGGTCCCGAGTTCGAGTCTCGGTCCGCCACACAGTTTTAATCTGCCAGGAAGTTTCATATCAGCGCGCACACCTCTGCAGAGTGAAAATCTCATTCTACTTTAACTTTTGAAAACAGCTCTGCATTTTTATTACAATTTTTCCGTGTGTTACGTCTTCATCAGTAAGGGTTTCCTCTCGGCGTTTATAGGAGTTGCCTATATTAGAGATTTCATAATGTGTAAACACTCGTCTCCCTGTCACCATGTAACGAGCTATATCCTGAGAACAAAGGTTCATTACGTAACAGCCGAATGAAGCTGTCATAAACAGGATTTCTCTAGCCCCAGCTGTCACGTAACAAATCTGTCTACTGTTTGTGACAGGAAAGCGGTGACATCTAGAAGAAACAACAGCTTACAGGCCATGGTTTGTCACGCACGTGTACTGTATATTAGTGATGCTACCTACATTTATACACATTATGAAAATGGATATACGTATATACAGGGTGATTCAGCTACCCTTGCCGCTGTCGTTTTATGCAACCCGCTGTGCTCTACCTGGTCTTCATAAATCACGGGCGAGATTTTCATATTCTCTCGATCGCTACGCCCTAACTACAGAAAAAAATAAACAGGACATTGTCGTAGGAAATCTAATGACCTTAAATTTCGTACTGGGGTAAGTTTCCGCCAGAGATCCCAGTTTTCGAGTTGACTGAAAAAAGTACAAAAGTGACCTTCAAACGCACGCCCACGCCTTCACTCAGACCAAGTCGGTCAGGATTTCTAGTATTTTGTTCATGCCACTCCCTGCTACCACTGTACAAATATTTGCGACTGCACGAATAATTTTTTTTGCATTCGATCTTTTTGCTCTTCACTGGCTGTCCTTATAACGCCACCGACTTAGTCGAACTCTTAAAAATTGTAAATATGACGTTTGTGTGAATTTTATGTAATAGTTTTGGGGAGTTTAGCAGCACAAAACAACAAATATACCGTTGTGTTCTTCAGGTCTTCTGAATACGAAACTGCTGTGCTTGTAAGGATTAAGTTTGGATCGAATTGTCAGCGTCACTAATTTTACCACAACGTTTACAAAAGTCGTTTTTATTTCGTTACCCTCACGGGCAAGTTTAAATTAATAATGTAGACGACATAGTCCACAATGCTGGGGCGTGATAGGCCAATCAATAAAGACCAAAAAGGTCTAATATCGGAAATAGTTGGGGTAACTGGAAATTTTTGTATAGTGGTACAAGGGAGAGCGACAAACAACATACTAGAGATCCTGGCTGGTGAGGGATGTGCGTGGGGTGGAAATACATCAATTTTTCAAGTTTTTCTAGAGTAACTCGAAAACCCTGGTCTCCAGCGAAACTAAACCCCAGAACAAAATCTCGTCCAGTATTTGAGAATAAGATCACTTTGTGCCTTGCAACTAACTTTACACATCATTTTACGAAACTTTTTCTCACTAACCATACCCACAAAATGATGAAATGAAAGAAGTTTATCTTTTACCACATTTTCGTGTTCATGCAGTACAAATGGCGCATTAAGCATGGCGTATAATTTTTTACTTATTTTGTATTCCCAACACATTTTACTAACGGTATTCACACATACTAAAGAATGTAATAGTAAAATTATATCGTTGTACGACACATAGTTCACGAGATGTGACGTGATAAACGCTGAAATGCGTGATAAACTGCAGCATCGTGTATGGCGTTTTGATTTATTTCTTCTTAACTATTAACTTTATTAGCACCACATTTCGCAGACAGTATCTACATACGTCGCTGAATGTAACTAGAAACATGTATCATTGTACAGCACGTAGTTCAGCAGACACGACCTAAACGTTGAGCAACGTGACACAAACTACAGCGTGAAATACGCTAGAAATACTGATGAAATGTGTGTACGTGTTCGTGTGAAATACGTTACATATGTGAAATGTGTCCGACATGTGTGCACGTGGGCAAAGCCATCAGTGAAAAACCCATCGTAAATGCCTGGAACGATTTCATTCTCAAGTTGATTCCGTATTTCTAGATTTCCGGAAAGCTTTTGACACCGTTCCTCACAAGCGACTTCTAATCAAGCTGCGGGGCTATGGGGTATCGTCTCAGTTGTGCGACTGGATTCGTGATTACTTGTCAGGAAGGTCGCAGTTCGTAGTGATAGACGACAAATCATCGAGTAAAACTGAAGTGATATCAGGTGTTCCCCAGGGAAGCGTCCTGGGACCTCTGCTGTTCCTGATCTACATAAATGACGTGGGTGACAATCTGAGAAGTTCTCTTAGGTTGTTCGCAGATGATGCTGTAATTTACCGTCTAGTAAGGTCATCCGAAGACCAGTATCAGTTGCAAAGCGATTTAGAAAAGAGTGCTGTATGGTGTGGCAGGTGGCAGTTCACGCTAAATAACGAAAAGTGTGAGGTGATCCACATGAGTTCCAAAAGAAATCCGTTGGAATTCGATTACTCGATAAATAGTACAATTCTCAAGGCAGTCAATTCAACTAAGTATCTGGGTGTAAAAATTACGAACAACTTTAGTTGGAAAGATCACATAGACAATACTATGGGGAAGGCAAGCCAAAGGTTGCGTTTCATTGGCAGGACACTTAGAAGATGCAACAAGTCCACTAAATAACGAAATAACGAAAAGTGTGAGGTGATCCACATGAGTTCCAAAAGAAATCCGTTGGAATTCGATTACTCGATAAATAGTACAATTCTCAAGGCAGTCAATTCAACTAAGTATCTGGGTGCAAAAATTACGAACAACTTTAGTTGGAAAGATCACATGGACAATACTATGGGGAAGGCAAGCCAAAGGTTGCGTTTCATTGGCAGGACACTTAGAAGATGCAACAAGTCCACTAAAGAGACAGCTTACACTACACGCGTTCATCCTCTGTTAGAATATTGCTGCGCGGTGTGGGATCCTTACCAGGTGAGATTGACGGAGGACATCTAAAGGGTGCAAAAAAGGGCAGCTCGTTTTGTATTATCACATAATAGGGGAGAGAGAGTGGCACATATGATACGCGAGTTGGGATGGAAGTAATTAAAGCAAATACGTTTTTCGTCGTGGCGAGATCTATTTACGAAATTTCAGTCACCAACTTTCTCTTCCGAATGCGAAAATATTTTGTTGAGCCCAACCTACATAGGTAGGAATGATCATCAAAATAAAATAAGAGAAATCAGAGCTCGAACAGACAGGTTTAGGTTGTCGTTTCTCCCGCGCGGTGCTCGGGAGTGGCATGGTAGAGAGATAGTATGATTGTGGTTCGATGAACCCTCTGCCAAGCACTTATATGTGAATTGCAGGGTAGTCATGTAGATGTAGATGGTAAACATATTAGTTACGATCTGGAAATAAATAATATGGGGGTAAGAACCACCAGCATTGCGTGATAAAGTGGAGAAAATGGGGAGGAGGAGTTGGAGAGACAGCGAGAGGGAACGAAGAGATGGCCACACAGAGAGAAGAGGAGGAGATGGACAGACAGAGGGGCGAAAAGGAGATGGATAGAGGAAGGAAAAGAGGAAGAGGTGAACAGGGAGAAGGCAGTGGAGTGGACAGAGGAGGGGGCGGGGGAAGAAGTAAATGAACACAGAGTGGGGTGATGAAGGAGGTGGACAGGGTGAGGGAGTGGAGGAGATGGACAAAGAGAAGGGACGAAAGACTTGGACAAGGAGGGGTGAAATAGACTGGAGTAAATGCATGGCTGGGCAAAGTGCGTATCAGCTGGTGTTTTTATGTTACACAAGGGCGTTCTGAAAAGTAATGCCTCCGAATTTCTTAACTGAAACTTAATGCTTCTTAAATAAAACAAAAACTATTAATTTTCCGCATCTTTCTTTTTCATACCTACATATTTGCAGCCCCCTGCCGCAATAGGGCTCCGAACTGTAGAGAGTAACACGACGGTGCGTAGTGTTAACTACACAGTCCGGTCACATTAACGTGACCACCGCGACCACCGACTACATTCGACCTTTTCTGGCTTTCATTGACTTCCCTTATTAGGCCACCGGCTCTTACAAATGGTAAAATTGACGTTTGTGTGAATTTTACGCAACAGTTTTGTGGATTTTAGCAGCACGTAATAAAAAAGTACACCATAGTATTCTTCAGGCCTTCTGGCTATGAATCTACCGTGCTTGTAAGGATTAAGTTTGAACGCTGGAGTAGTGAACATGTCTAACATGCCACTTTCCATTCGGTTTTGCCACTGCTCTGAATTCTTTATGAACGGCTCCATTCTTTCATTTCAAGATAGAACAGTTCCGTGATTACCTTAAAGTGAAGTGTTAAAAATATTTAGTTCCTCAAAAATGTCAGTGAGATAAGAAATTTTCAACGAAAATCTCCTTTGCTGAAATAGTCTTCCAAACAGTGACTTTTCGCCTTTAAGAAACGGAATACCTCATTCCTCAGTTCAGATATTATTTTTAGTAAGTTACTCCTTGAAAGCCATCAATCATAAAAAAAAGAGAGAGCAACTGAGTGTATTCCGCACTCATCTCCTTCAAAAAGCCTTGAATTTATAGGTTTTTGCCTTAAGAATATTAACTGTTTCTATAGCCGTTTGCAACATTTCATGATGGGTTGGGCTAAGCTCTCTAGCGATCAGAGCCTACCGATGTGTGATGCAGCGAGACCATACTGCAGTATCGTTTTCTCAATGCTTGAAAAGTACTCTTACCTGCAATTACACAGCGCGTAGAAGGATTTTAGACGTTACTGACTATTTACTCGAGCAGTTAATCGATAAATCGATAAACACATGATTTGCACTTCAAGAGGACGAAGCGACTGATATTCGTGAGATGGTCAATTTGGTAAGAGGCTAGAAGAGCCTTAGAACTCACATTCGTCGTTTGAGCACAGTTCGTTTCGATATTCAATAAAACATTCAGTTTCCTGACAAAAAATCTCCTTTGGCTTTCCCATTAATTCAGAATATTTGGTTACAACATATCTCTCTAATTTGTTAGGCTTCATGGTATCAGCAGCTAAGATGATTAAAGAAATTACACACTGCGTACACTCTTCGCCATTGATTGTAGTTTTCGAGAAGCCTAGAAACAAATGGTTCCCCACCATACCTTCTCGTTTTCACCTTTGGAGTACCTCCCTGCCCTCCGCCGGTTGATGGACCATTGGTGTCTTCATGTCTGTCACTAACCATTAACCGCTTCATACTGCAGTCAAGTCTTCCTCGCGAAGTTTGAAAGACACGAGTCATATCTTGCACTGTGCGCAATACTTACGGAAAACAAAGTGCTGCCGACAATGGGCGATTCCGCCGGCGACAGGTGTCTCCTAGATTGCCCGATTATTTCAAACAATGTTAAGAATACGACAATGCTTTCGTTGTTGTCGACCGCGTCTGGTGGAATACCGTAAGAATTTTATTTTTAGTATACCGCGCTCCTCTTGCACGCCATTCGCCCCCGCACTCCTGGCGCTCGCGTCCCACAGTCTGAGAAACATTGATGCATTAATAAATGTTTTTATAAAAGGCATGAAAAGGAAAGGCAAAAGAACATTTGGGGATGCAAATAAACTTCCAAGAAAGAATTGCACTTACAGCGTACACGAGTACTCCCCAAATAACCTTCCAAGAATGACAGTAAGGGACTTCACATTCCATGAGTTTCATTTTGACCTTCGATCGATCTTCTACAGCCGTAGCCGAATCACCGGTGCCGGTGCAGCTAAAAATCGGGTCATCGAGAGAGAAAAAGAAATCACATCGCGAAAAGATTGCATCAGAATAGATTCCATCGTAAACCACCAGTTGTCGTCGTCAATATTTCGCAAAATGAAGCACTACGTGAGGTTTGCTGCCAAGCTGTGGATGAAAGAGATTATGTTCAGAAAGTAACCCAAATTAGTTTTTTATTTAGAATCTTAAAAACGACAGTGTAACTGTAAAAATGAAGAATTTATAACGTGTGCAAAATGCCGACACAACTACTGCTGTCCCTTTTTTTGGAGATGAATATCACCACAGTACATATTAATAATAAACTGAAAAATAGGAAAAGTATCTAATTTTATATCTGAAGTTCTCGTGTACGTCTTAACAATCCCTTCCTGGATATTTATTTACATTTCCAAATTTTCCTTTGCCTTTCCTTTTCATGCCTTTCATTAAAATATTAGTAAGTACAAGATAGTGAGAATTACTTCGCTTTATTTGCACTGTAAACACCGAAAATAAAAATGCTTATGCATAGGGAGTCGACCGACCGTTCTGTACCCTTTCCACTGCCCCAACCCAGTGTTGCCGACAGTGAATATGAGCTTCCCAGCAGTTTCAAGTGTAAAAACCACCAGAAAACCACTAACAAAAATGTCCCTACTCTCATAATCGCTAAAATTTCCACTAAATTTTGTTAAATTATTATGAAAGAAAACAATAAGTATATTAGTAATTAGTTTCATTTATTATTAAGTAATAAAACATTCACAATCATTAAATGAACATATAATAAATAAATCAGCAAGACAAGGTCAGGAACATACAAAATGTTCTATATCAACAGCCTATTATTTAAATGAATTCGTCTCCTTCAGATGTATCACCTTGTCTACATCATCATCATCATCATCATCATCATCATCGTCGTCGTCGTCGTCGTTGGTTTCATATTCATAAGATTCTTTGGGACCGATTTGCTTTACAACATTTATTGCAATTTCGTATTCGTTGCAGCATTGCCGGCTGTTGTGGCCGAGCGGTTCTAGGCGCTTCAGTCTGGAACCCCGCGACCGCTACGGTCGCAGGTTCGAATCCTGCCATGGGCATGGATATGTGTGATGTCTATAGGTTAGTTAGGTTTAGGTAGTTCTAAGTTCTAGGAGACTGATGACCTCAGATGTTAAGTCCCATAGTGCTCAGAGCCATTTGAACCATTTACAGCATTTACAGCATTTTCCTTCCAACCTCAAACCACACCGTATTCTTAATATAGCAGTTAAAAGATTTAACTTCATTCTATTCCTCTTTTTCTTTACATTTATACTGCTTATTAGTCTCTCAACATTGGCATTGAATGAGGTAGTATTGGAACAGTTATCGCAAAAGTCGCTAATTCACCAAATCGTGATTCCTGCTGAGCATCTTTGAAATGCAATACTTCATTCCAATTTTTGTTTTTTTGTATCTTTGGTCTCGTTCCAGTTCAATAAATGAATTTGTCACCACTGATCATCCACTCTTGCTATAAATTCTACACTTTCTTCCAACTAAGCCATTATATCAATTTCATTCGCTTTGTTGTAATCAAGGGCTTGTTCAACACTTATTCTGGAAATTTTTTCCATCAAGGTCAAGTTTTATGGTGCTGGTAACCTGTTTTTTATTTCGTCAGTCAGACTTGCTATTAATGTTATGCATCGATTACGCATTATTTCTTCGTCTTCTCGTTGTAATCATTTTTCTCTCATTTTAAGCAACTTCGTTTCACAGCGGAATCCCAGATAACATCTTCGACCGAATAAGCCACAAATATTTTTGAGTAAAAATATGAACTTTATTTTAAGGTAACGTAACTTTGGTGACAAGCGTATCTATGAGGTTTGTCAACTCATCAGAGTTTGGTGTGATCTGTATCTTTCGACTCGAACATTTTATTGACTCCGTTTATTTCAGTTAATAATGGATATAGAAATGAAATATATGCACAATTAATCTCATTCGCATACATAGCGAGCAATAATTCTGCCATTTGACACCTTTCTCGCAGTTTAGGGAAAATGTGTTTCTAGCTCTGAACATTATGTGTATATTCTTGATACAGAAGATTCTACTGATAATCAACTTGTCCGGCATGCTTGAACTATTTTTAACGGTTTCTTTACATCGTTGGTGGTTTTGTATAGCTCCTTATCAATAGATTGTTTGGAAGAGGAACAACTAAACCAGTCTTATGTCTCCTTAATTAAAAACTCCAAATTCCTCGCTAAAAATTCTTTTGAAGCATCTGAAACAGGAGTTGCAAGGAATGGCCCAAGCAACGCACTAAAATCATGTGTGGAACCTCTTCTCTCAATTTCGTAAGTACTCAGTTATTTACTCCAACCATAACAGAGGCATTATCTCTACCAGTACCCATTAAATTTTCAAGTCGCAAATCAAATCGTTGAAGTGTCTTCTTTGTAGCACAGACAATACCTTCAGCACTACACTCGTGTAGTTCAGCAAGGTCAAGGTGTGTAGACACTATTTTTTTTATGTAATTTACTGTAATAAACTATAATCGGTCCCAAGTATTTGTGTACAGCAGTATGAGTAGATTCATCAATTAATAAGCTAAATGGATGATCTTTGCAATCTTGTTTTAGAACGTCAGTGAAATGCGGTGCTAACACGTTTTTTATAACTGGGGTGCACTTAGTCCGGTGCAGCTGAACTTTTTCGGTATCCTTTTCATGATTGGAATTAATTACCTCTCCCATATAGTCGATGTGATTCATGGTATGGGTTCCTGCAGACATGTTCTAGTTCATGAACCACGGGCAACGTATGAGTGGCCAAATAAGTGGTCCGGCAGTCGGGATACCAGTTACTTTGGAATAAGGCTGGGCATCTCGGACATACTCTGAATCGTGGTCACCTTTGTGCTCATACGGCAAAGACTACCAAATCCACCGGTTAGTCCCTCAGCCGTTAGGGGTAAAACCCAATGGGACTCGGGGCAAGTAAGGCTAGCAACCTGCTTCCCTGGTACTTTAAATATGACGGTGGCAACAATCAGAGCAAAATGCCTTGGACCTTTGGAGGTGACGGAGTCCCACCTCTAACTGACAAACCAGGGACTCCTAAGGTACGACTTGGCAAACAAATGGTAATGAGATGGGGAGCTATTAACATCAATGGGGGCTACTCTGAGAAGAATGTAGAGCTGGCAGAGGCTGCAAGTAAAATGGGGCTGGACGTTTTAGCTGTTAGTGACATTCGGGTAAGGGGTGAGAAAGAAGAGGAAGTGGGAGAATACAAGGTCTACCTGTCAGGAGTCAAAGCAGGAATAGCACAATGGGGTGTAGAGCTATGCATCAGGAAAGAAATGGAACCCAGCGTAGTTGCAATGAGGTATGTAAACGAACAACTGATGTGGATAGATTTGACAGTGTATAGCAAGAAAATTAGGATTGTGTCAGTATATTCGCATTGTGAAGGGACAGATCAATATACGATGAATAGTTTTTATGAGGCACTCAGTGATGTAGTTGTTAGAGTAAAGGACAACGACAGTGTTCTGCTCATGGGTGATTTTAACGCCAGGAGTGGATATCGAACAGAAGAGTATGAAAAGGTTATGGGTAAATTTGGAGAGGATATGGAGGCCAACAGGAACGGGAAACAACTCTTGGATTTCTGTGCCAGTATGGGCTTAGTAATCACAAACTCCTTTTTTAAACATAAGAACATTCACCGGTATACTTGGGAAAGCAGGGGAACCAGATCTGTCATTGACTATATAATAACAGATCAGGAATTCAGGAAGGCTGTGAGGGACACACGTGTATTCAGGGGATTCTCTGATGACACTGATCATTATTTAATCTGCAGTTAAATTGGGATTGTGAGGCCGTAAGTCCAGCAGTTTAGGTCCATATGTAGGAGGATAAGAGTGGAGAAACTTCAGGATAAGGAGATCAGGCACAAGTACATAACAGCGATCTCAGAAAGGTACCAGTTGAATGTAGTCAATTACAGTCATTGGAGGAGGAATGGACAACGTACAAGGCCACAGTACTAGAAGTGGCTAAAGAATGTCTTGGAACAGTAGTGTGTAAAAGCAGAATGAAGCAAACAGCTTGGTGAAATGACACAGTCAAGGCAGCCTGTAAAACGAAAACGAAGGCGTATCAAAAATGGCTACATACTAGAACTCAGGAAGACAGAGAAAGTTATGTTGAAGAAAGAAACAAAGCCAAACAGATAATTGCAGCATCCAAGAAGAAATCTTGGGAAGACTTTGGAAACAGGTTGGAGACTATGGGTCAAGCTGCTGGAAAACCATTCTGGAGTGTAATTAGCAGTCTTCGAAAGGGAGGTAAGAAGGAAATGACAAGTATTTTGGACAGGTCAGGAAAACTGCTGGTGAATCCTGTGGATGCCTTAGGCAGATGGAGGGAATATTTTGAAGAGTTGCTCAATGTAGGTGAAAATACGATCAGTAATGTTTCAGATTTCAAGGTAGAATGGGATAGGAATGATGACGGAAATAGGATCACATTTGAGGAAGTGGAGAAAATGGTCAGTAGACTGCAGTGCAATAAAGCAGCTGGGGTGGATGAAATTAAGTCGGAACTCATCAAATACAGTGGAACGTCGGGTCTTAAATGGCTACACAGGATAATTGAAATGGCCTGGGAGTCGGGACAGGTTCCATCAGACTGGACAAAAGCAGTAATCACACCAATTTTTAAACATGGAAACAGAAAAGGTTGTAACAACTACAGAGGTATCTCTTTAATCAGCGTTGTGGGTAAAATCTTCTCAGGTATTGTTGAAAAGAAAGTGCGAGTATTAGTTGCGGACCAATTGGATGAAAATCAGTGTGGGTTTAGGCCTCTTAGAGGTTGTCAGGACCAGATCTTTAGCTTACGGCAAATAATGGAGAAGTGTTATGAGTGGAACAGGGAATTGTATCTATGCTTTATAGATCTAGAAAAGGCATATGACTGGGTTCCTAGGAGGAAGCTATTGTCTGTTCTACGAGATTATGGAATAGGAGGCAAACTTTTGCAAGCAATTAAAGGTCTTTACATGGATAGTCAGGCAGCAGTTAGAGTTGACAGTAAATTGAGTTCATGGTTCAGAGTAGTTTCAGGGGTAAGGCAAGGCTGCAACCTGTCTCCACTGTTGATCATATTATTTATGGATCATATGTTGAAAACAATAGACTGGCTAGGTGAGATCAAGATATGTGAACACAAAATAAGCAGTCTTGCATATGCGGATGACTTAGTTGTGATGGCAGATTCGATTGAAAGTTTGCGAAGTAATATTTCAGAGCTAGATCAGAAATGTAAGGACTATGGTATGAAGATTAGCATCTCCAAAATGAAAGTAATGTCAGTGGGAAAGAAATATAAACGGATTGAGTGCCAAATAGGAGGAACAAAGTTAGAACAGGTGGACAGTTTCAAGTACTTAGGATGCATATAATCACAGGATGGCAACATAGTGAAAGAACTGGAAGCGAGGTGTAGCAAAGCTAATGCAGTGAGTGCTCAGCTACGATCTACTCTCCTCTGCAAGAAGGAAGTCAGTACCAAGACTAAGTTATCTGTGCACCGTTCAATCTTTCGACCAACTTTGTTGTATGGGAGCGAAAGCTCGGTGGATTCAGGTTACCTTATCAACAAGGTTGAGGTTACGGATATGAAAGTAGCTAGGGTGATTGCAGGTACCAGTAGATGGGAACAATAGCAGGAGGGTGTCCACAATGAGAAAATCAAAGAAAAACTGGGAATGAACTCTATAGATGTAGCAGTCAGGGCGAACAGGCTTAGACGGTGGGGTCATGTTACACACATGGGAGAAGCAAGGTTACCCAAGAAACTCATGGGTTCAGCAGTAGAGGGTAGGAGTCGGGGCAGACCAAGGAGAAGGTACCTGGATTCGGTTAAGAATGATTTTGAAGTAATAGGTTTAACATAAGAAGAGGCACCAATTTTAGCACTGAATAGGGGATCAAGAATTTTATAAGGGGGCTATGCTCCAGACTGAACGCTGAAAGTCATAATCAGTCTTAAATGATGATGATGATGATTCCCTCAGCATAACTCGACTTAATACGACTACATTCCATTATCCTCGTTTTGCTTTTGTTGATGTTCATCTTATATCCTCCTTACAACACACTGTCCATTCCATTCAACTGCTCTTGAAAGTCCTTTGCTGTCTCTGACAGAATTACAATGTCATAGGCGAACCTCATAGTTTTTATTTCTTCTCTATGGATTTTAATACCTACTCGGAATTTTTCTTTTGTTTCCTTTACTGCTGGCTCAATATACAGATTGAATAACATCGGGGAGAGGCTGCAACCCTGCTCACTCCCTTCCCAACCACCGCTTCCCTTTCATGTCCCTCGACTCTTATAACTGCCATCTGGTTTCTGTACAAATTGTAAATAGCCTTTCGCTCCCTGTATTTTACCCTGCCACCTTTAGAAATTGATAGAGAAAGCTTTTGACAATGTTGACTGGAATACTCTCTAAGTCTACAAATGCTAGAAAAGTAGGTTTGCCTTTCCTTAATCTTTTTAATCTTTCTTCTAAGATAAGTCGTAGGGTTAGCATTGCCGTTTCTACGGAATCCAAACTGATCTTCCCTGCGGTCGACATCTACCAGTTTTTCCATTCGTCTGTAAAGAATTCGCGCTAGTATTTTGCAGCTGTGACTTATTAAACTGATAGTTCGGTAATTTTCACATCTGTCAATACCTGCTTTCTTTGGGATTGGAATTATTGTATTGTTCTTGAAGCCTCACGGTATTTTGCCTGTCTCATACATTGCTCATCAGATAGTAGAGTTTTGTCAGGACTGGCTCTCCCAAGGCCATCAGTAGTTCCAATGGAATGTTGTCTACTCCCGGGGCCTTGTTTCACCTCAGGTCTTTCAGTGTTCTGTCAAACTCTTCACGCAGTATCATATCTCCCATTTCATCTTCATTTACATCCTCTTCCACTTCCATAATATTGTCCTTAAGTACATCGCCCTTGTATAGACCCTCTATATACTCCTTCCACCTTTCTGCTTTCCCTTCTTTGCTTAGAACTGGGTTTCCATCTGAGCTCTTGATATTCATACGAGTGGTTCTCTTTTCTCCACAGGTCTCTTTCATTTTCCTGTAGGCTGTATCTGTCTTACCCCTAGTGAGATAAGGCTCTACATCATTTGTCTTCTAGCCATCCCTGCTTAGCAGTTATGCACTTCCTGTCGATCTCATTTTTGAGAACGTTTGTATTCCTTATTATTTGCTTCATTTACTGCATTTTTATATTTTCTCCTTTCATCAATTAAATTCAAAATTTCTTCTGTTACCGAAGGATTTCTACTAGCCCTCATCTTTTTACCTACTTAATCCTCTGCTGCCTTCACTACTTCATCTCTCAAAGTTACCCATTCTTCTTCTACTGCATTTCTTCCCCCCATTCCTGTCAATTGCTCCCTTATGCTCTCCCTGAAACTCTGTACAACCTCTGGTTCTTTCAGTTTATCCATGTCCCATCTCCTTAAATTTCCACCTTTTTGCAGTTTCTTCAGTTTTAATCTACAGTTCATAACCAATAGATTGTGGTCAGGGTCCACATCTGACCCTGGAAATGTCTTACAATTTAAAACCTTGCTCCTAAATCTCTGTCTTACCGTTATATAATCTATCTAATACCTTTTAGTATCTTCAGGGTTTTTCCATGTATACAACCTCCTTTCATGATTCTGAAACCAAGTGTTAGCTATCGTTAATTTTTGGTCTGTGAAAAATTCTACCTGGCAGCTTCCTCTTTCATTTCTTACCCCCAATCCATATTCACCTAATAGGTTTCCTTCTCTCCCTTTTCCTACTCTCGAATTCCAATCACCCATGACTATTAAATTTTCGTCTCCCTTCACTACCTGAATAATTTATTTCATCATACATTTCATCAATTTCTTCATCATTTGCAGAGCTAGTTGGCATATGAACTTGTACTACTGAAGTAGACGCGGGCTTCGTGTCTATCTTGGCCACATTAGAATTACATTAGGTAGTGGAATTTTTGCTACTAGTGTTCTCCTACAAGAGAGACGAAATAGCTGAAAGCAAAAAGCGACTTACGTTTCAGAGAAAAATAGCCTTCACTATGCATAAATGAGAAAGTATGTGGGTGAAGGTGTTACAAAAAAAATTATATCAACAGTTGAAAAATCAGAATTATTTGACGAGAAAAATAATTTTCGATGTTTCTTGGCACTTAGCAACAAAACAAGATACAAAGAATCGAGCAGAAAGGGACTATTTACTACGTTCGAAATATTGTTTGATTTATTGGCAAGACTATATTTTCTCGAACAAATAAATTTTTGAGATTTTAGGATGAGACTTTTCGTTTTCTTTCAGTTCTCAGGAGTGTAAATAATTTACCACACGGTCTTTGACAAGATGGTCTACTATGAATTCTGCTTTGGTCATTATTAAATTATTACCATTCCTCGTTCTTACATTTTGTGCTATATTTCGATTTTTTCGTGAAAACGGCACTCCCTCATAACATCACGTTCAACTTTCAGATTGGAAACTGCACAGCAAACAGTTCTCAAAACATACACAGTTTTGCGCTGACGTGCAAACGAAAATAGGCAGTACAGCAATAAAACGTCAGAGGTGCTGCACGAGACTTATTTGTCTGGAGTAGTCACCTGAGATATGAGAGTTGATCGTGTATGCCGCAGTAAGGACAAAAATAAATTTTGGACCCAAATCGACAGATAAACAACACTCTTGGCGATGCATTAAAGGCTGTTCCATTTTCTCGTCACAGAGCCAGCACCCAGCATTATGCTTGAAGTAGCTAACTTCTGGGAAACCATATGAAGATGGACCTGAAAAGGTTTGGTAACAGATTCATGGAATGAATAAGTAACTATTTCAAAAAAGTGACTGGTTTCAGTTTTATCTATTTACATTGACTAAACAGTCACGGTTTCAAAAACATCTGTAATGTGTAAGCTTAACTTATTACCTTGCATAAAGCTGACTCAGCACACCTTCTCTCGTCCCGATTCGGTAGGAGCCATCAACCATTGTCTCGAGGACGACACCGGAGATATATCTTGCATATCCTCTTCCACGATCGAAGTAGGAAAGAAACTCTCACTGTACATCCCTTTTCAACTGGTGGCTGACGACTGCCTGTGCACTGCTGCATTTTTTGTGCTTTTCTTCCAAGCACTTGTATTCTTCCCTTCTCTGTGTGTGTGTTAAGAGCATGAGCCTACTCGTCTAAATAGGTCGGGCGGTATTCATTATTGTCTGGCACATAACCTTTCTCTCTTAGTCAACCTCTGTTCCACTTCGTATGTTATCCTCTTGCACTGGAGATTAGTTATGATCATTAACGTGCAACGTTTCGGTTCCTCTCTCACTGTCAACACTCACCTGACTGATTTATTTTCAAGGTCATCCTCATACTTAACATTCGCCAGTGCTTCTGGAGGTAAACTTGATGAGAAACAATGTTTCGGACGGCATCGAAACATCGTTTACAGGGATCTTTTAATTCCAAGCTTATTTTCTTCTGTCTTGATTTTCTCGCTATACGCTGCCTGGCCCTGACTGCGTGAAGGATTACCGTGCACAATCTTAAAACTGGGCCATAGTTCAGTTAAGCTGTTCATTATTTTGCTAACGAACTCTCGACCATTGTCTGACCGCAACACTGGGGGAGCGCCTAACAGCATAAAACTCTCAGTAATGTTATCGCATAGTTCTTCAGCTGTTTCTGACTTCAGTGGCCTGAGAACAACGAATTTAGTGAGATTGTCCTGATAAAGCAATACAGATTTATCGTCTTCATCTGACTGTCACTGGATGTCGATGAGATCGAATTGACATCTAAAATGTAACTCTATGAACATCAGGGGCTTAACTACTACTGCTACCTTCTGAACTTCTAGTTTTTGTAAAAAAAGGCTCACATCAACTCTGATAAATCTCTTTACAAAAAAAATGGTTCAAATGGCTCTGAGCACTATGGGACTCAACATCTTAGGTCATAAGTCCCCTAGAACTTAGAACTACTTAAACCTAACTAACCTAAGGACATCACACACACCCATGCCCGAGGCAGGATTCGAACCTGCGACCGTAGCAGCCCCGCGGTTGCGGACAGCAGCGCCAGAACCGCACGGCCACCGCGGCCGGCAAATCTCTTTACATTAAGGAACTCCGAGCTTAAGCATTTTATCATGCGGCTCCATCCAGTATGGCCAGTCGTTACATGAGCATAATGAAGAACGTCATATAGTTCTTCGTCGCAAACATAGGTGTTAGTCTTGTCTTCTTCGGTAACACGTTGTAATATCTGCGTTATTCCATCCAACTGGAGCACTTCACATCTCTTCAAAAACTTGAGTTGTTGCCGTCCCTCTTTCGTCCAGATTTTGGTGATTTACCTAGTTGATAAGTGATTTGTACTTTTCCCTGTCTGTGGAGACACGATTATAGTTGGAGTTTCCTCGTTCCAAACTAAGATGGTAGTAGGACTTCACTGATTCGATCATAGCTCCACTGCTGTACAGCATAACAGTAACTAACGACAATTACATTCATGACGCTGCCTGGACGCTACTGTGAACAACCTGCTACTGTGAACAACCTGCTACTGTGAACAACCTGCTACTGTGAACAACCTGCTACTGTGAACAACCTGCTACTGTGAACAAAAACTAACAGTGACCAGTGACGGTACACCTTCATTAGTGGACGTGGTCTTTCTTTCTTCTGTATTGGAGGGCAGCGTGGAGGGTAAAAATCGTAGAGAGAGACTAACAGATGAATACACTAAGGAGATTCAGAAGGATGTAGGGCGCAGTACTTACTTGGCGATGAAGCAGCTTGCACAAGATAATACAATGGAGAGCTGCATCAAACATGTCTCTGGACTCGAGACCACAACAACAAAATGGTAAGCTTCCGCTGATCATATTAGTGATGCACTATAGTTGGAGCCACAAACGACGGCGGTCAAGCTTAGGCTTATACTGCGCACCTACGTCGTCGCGCATTCTCCGACAGCCAATAGCGTTCAGTAGTGGTTTAAGTGCTCTGCTGTGAATATCTCACCCAATGCGAGCATTAAGCGTGATCTTGTTTAGTGAATTTTTATTCCATTTGTTGCGAGCTATCATAGCTAACGGTGTCTGTAAGCCACAAATTCTACACAAGCAAGCGAGAGACATAATTTATAGGATACACGCTTTATCAAGCGCAAAGCACGTGTATGCGCGCATCGCACCAGACTAAACACATGACACATCTGGAGTATCTTGCTCGTGCCACTTCCTTGTGAGATGGCGCGGGAGCTATCGTGTGGATCAACTACAACAGCAGCAAAAAACATTAATTTCCCCCTCTTATGTCGTCACTTGTTCCCTTCTGTTACGTTGTGTAGGTGTTACACTACAATTTTCACGTTATTGCGTTATATTGGCGCATTCACCGTACAAGAACGAACTGCGTCCTTCCTACACTCTCCATACACCATGAGAATTTCGGCTTTTCTTCACTGGTAAATCCCATCGTTCACTCGCGACCTCCTGCTTTGACTATAGCACACTGACTGACTAGTAAGTCGCAGTGCGCTCCAGCAACACACAAGCACACTGGAAGCAAACATAACATTGCACCCAGAAACGACGCAAGCTGAATGGTACAAACAAGTGTCGGTGAGGAAACGGTTCAAAATACGATGTGTTGCGAACGACTCGCACTACAGTCCTGCAACAAACATCACTGACATTCTAATTTACCCTAATGTTTGTTAGTTAATGTTAACAGGCATTATGCTATTTAAAATGTGTGGCTGCACAAAAAATACATTTTATAACTATTAGTAGAATCTTGTTATTGCCTAACAACATGAGAGCCTAATTACCAAACCATTCTGTGAAAACCACGCATCAATAGCACTTTCTATTTCTGCTATGTTTTAGGCGATTCTTGGGAATCAAGAATCTCAACGATTTTTGCCTATTTTCAATATGCATACTGGAAAGATATCGGTCATGGGAATTCAAAGACTGTATGAAAATGTCTACAGTAGTTCCTCAGAACACACCCCACATGCAAAAAGGAGCGAACAGGGAATTCAGTTTAGATGTCTAGCTATGTTGTTGTTGTGGTCTTCAGTCCAGAGACCGGTTTGATGCAGCCCTCCATGCTACTCTATCCTGCGCAAACTTCTTCATCTCCAAGTAACTACTGCAACCTACATCTTTCAGAATCTTCTTAATGTATTCATTTCTTGGTCTCCCTGTCTCCCTCTACGACTATTACCCTCCATGCTGCCCTCCAATACTAGACTGGTGATCCCTTGATATCTCAGAACATGTCCTACCAACTATACTGCAATGACCTTCACCGAATTAGGAAAAGCACGAAAAATGTAAATACTCGTACATGAAGCCGGACAGGGATTTGAGGTATAATGAGCATTATGCCTTGCTGTCATGATCAAAATGCTCTCACCATATTCCAGCCCGGCAAGAACAGTGACACATCTACATCTACATGATTACTCTGCAATTCACATTTAAGTGCTTGGCAGAGGGTTCATCGAACCACAATCATTCCACTCCCGAACAGCGCGCGAGAAAAACGAACACCTAAACCTTTCTGTTCGAGCTCTGATTTCTCTTATTTTATTTTGATGATCATTCCTACCTATGTAGGTTGGGCTCAACAAAATATTTTCGCATTCGGAAGAGAAAGTTGGTGACTGAAATTTCGTAAATAGATCTCGCCGCGACGAAAAACGTCTTTGTTTTAATTACTTCCATCCCAACTCGCGTATCATATCTGCCACACCCTCTCCCCTATTACGTGATAATACAAAACGAGCTGCCCTTTTTTGCACCCTTTAGATGTCCTCCGTCAATCTCACCTGGTAAGGATCCCACACCGCGCAGCAATATTCTAACAGAGGACGAACGAGTGTAGTGTAAGCTGTCTCTTTAATGGACTTGTTGCATCTTCTAAGTGTCCTGCCAATGAAACGCAACCTTTGGCTTGCCTTCCCCACAATATTGTCTATGTGGTCTTTCCAACTAAAGTCGTTCGTAATTTTTACACCCAGGTACTTAGTTCAATTGACAGCCTTGAGAATTGTACTATTTATCGAGTAATCTAATTCCAACGGATTTCTTTTGGAACTCATGTGGATCACCTCACACTTTTCGTCATTTAGCGTGAACTGCCACCTGCCACACCAGACAGCACTCTTTTCTAAATCGCTTTGCAACTGATACTGGTCTTCGGATGACCTTACTAGACGGTAAATTACAGCATCATCTGCGAACAACCTAAGAGAACTGCTCAGATTGTCACCCACGTCATTTATGTAGATCAGGAACAGCAGAGGTCCCAGGACGCTTCCCTGAGGAACACCTGATATCACTTCAGTTTTACTCGATGATTTGCCGTCTATCACTACGAACTGCGACCTTCCTGACAAGTAATCACGAATCCAGTCGCACAACTGAGACGATAACCCATAGGCCCGCAGCTTGATTAGAAGTCGCTTATGAGGAACGGTGTCAAAAGCTTTCCGGAAATCTAGAAATACGGAATCAACTTGAGATCCCCTGTCGATAGCGGCCATTACTTCGTGCGAATGAAGAGCTAGCTGCGTTGCACAAGAACGAAAGGATGATGTTTTCTGAAACCATGCTGATTACGTATCAATAGATCGTTCCCTTCGAGGTGATTCATAATGTTTGAATACAGTACATGCTCCAAAACCCTACTGCAAACCGACGTCAATGATATAGGTCTATAATTCGATGGATTACTCCTACTACCCTTATTAAACACTGGTGCGACCTGCGCAATTTTCCAATCGGCAGGTACAGATCTATCGGTGAGCGAGCGTTTGTATATGATATCTTAAGTAGGGAGCTATTTTATCAGCGTAAGCTGAAAGGAACCTAATCGGTATACAGTCTGGACCTGAAGACTTGCCCGTATCAAACGGTTTGAGTTGCTTCGCAATCCCTAATGTATCTACTTCTTAGAAAATCATGATAGCAGCTGTTCGTGTTTCAAATTCTGGAATATTCCATTCGTCTTCCCTGGTGAAGGAATTTCGGAAAACTGCGTTCAATAATTCAAAATGCAATACAGTACTTGAGAAAAATCGATTTACAGATTCTCGAAAACTTACATTGAAATTGTATGAGCGTCCTTTAAATTTCAAATAAGTACTTTTGGCATTGATTCCATTACAGTCTATGTAACAGTAATATGGACGTGTAGTGTTGTACACGTGGAATATGAGGTGTCACTAGGCAATTATTAATTAAGTCATTGAGCTGTGTTACTTTCCTTGATATTACCAAAAAAAATTTGTTCTGACCGCTGATGTAACATTTTTTGCCACTGTTCCACCCCAAGTGACATTTTATTTATTTTTTTACTTGCTATTATATACGACATTCGAACGTCCTTAAGACAAAATTAATATTTCAAATTAATATCTAAGTTAAAATAGAAAATAAAAAACAAGTCTATTTCTTGTATTAGAGAAACACAAAATAAAAAGTTATCGTTTATGAAAATTAATACAATTTAAGAAGGTACATCAATTAGGTACAATATAAGGAACACAATTTACGAAAATTCCATTTTTTTCCCCTTGTACGTTGCAACACACGAACTTTAGTAATATTTGCAACAGCTGTAATTGTCAAAAGAGTGATGTTGCTTGATGTTGCTTCAGACATGCATGCATGCATGCATGCATGCATGTCTGAAGGACATTGTGATACAAACACAAATACTGCAATAATCAATGACCTTGCACAATTCAGAAAGTGTCGCTCTTCAATGACCCACGCACAGCTGCCAGTAGCACAAACTAACAACTCAAATGTTTCAAACGACTCTGAGTACTATGGGACTTAACATCTGAGGTTATCAGTTTCCTAGAGCTTTAGAACTCCTTAAACCTAACTAACCTAACGACATCACACACATCCATGCCCGAGGCAGGATTCTAACCGGCAACCGCAGCGGTCGCGCGGTTCCAGACTGAAGCGCCTAGAACCACTCGGCCACAGCGGCCGGCAACAGACAACTGCTCTCAAGCGGACAAACTGAGAGGTAGCGATATGATATTTTACTGTCACTTTGGAGAACTTCACACGTACACTTGTTGTTTGTTGTTGTGGTCTTTAGTCCTGAGACTGGTTTGATGCAGCTCTCCATGCTACTCTATCCTGTGCAAATTTTCTTCATCTCCCAGTACCCACTGCAACCTACACCCTTCTGAATCTGCTTAGTGTATTCATCTCTTGGTCTCCCTCTACGACTTTTACCCTCGATGCTGCCCTCCAATACTAAATTGGTGATCCCTTGATGCCTCAGAATATGCCCCACCAACCGACCCTATTTCGTAGTCAAGTTGTGCCAGAAATTTCTCTTCTCTCCAATTATATTCAAAACCTCTTCATTAGTTATGTTATCTACCCATCTAATCTTCTGCATTCTTCTGTAGCACCATATTTAGAAAGCGTCTATTCTCTTCTTGTCTGAACTATTTATCGTCCACGTATCATTTCCGTACATGGCTACGCTCCATACAAATACCTTCAGAAACGACTTCCTGACACTTAAATCTATACTCGATATTACGAAATTCCTCTTCTTCAGTAACGCTTTCCTTGCCGTTGCCAGTCTACATTTTATATCATCTCTACTTCGATCATCATCAGTTATTTTGCTCCCCAAATACCAAAACTCCTTTACTGCTTTAAGTGTCTCATTTCCTAATCTAATTCCCTCAGCATCACCCGACTTAATTCGACTACATTCCATTATCCTCGTTTTGCTTTTGTTGATGTTCATCTTATATACTCCTCTCAAGACACTGTCACTTACGTCACCTTTCTTGCCGGGGTGTGATATATATCTTCACTCCGCAAATGACTTCACGGAGTATGACGTATTGTACCTCACCTACCATTACGGTTCCCTCATTCTTTTGTTCCATTGCGCGGGAAGAACGACTCCACGTCAGCTGATATTTCCTTCATTTTCCGTCATTCCACCAGACGTAGGCGACCACAACTGATACGTTGCTGCCTGGCTCTTCACGCAACATATACTCTTGGAATTTTATCTGTCGACATCTCCGTTGTGCACGGCGCCCTTCTTGTACCGTTTACCACTAGAGTTGAACCAGCTCCTCCAGCCTTTCGCTCCCTGTATTTTACCCCTGCCACCTTCAGAATTTGAAAGAGACTATTCCAGTCAACATTGTCAAAAGCTTTCTCTTAGTCTAGAAATGCTGGAAACGTAAGTTTGCCTTTCCTTAATCTTTCTTCTAAGGTAAGTCGTAAGGTTAGTGTTGCCTCACGTGTTGCAACATTTCTACGGAATCCAAACTGATCTACCCCGAGGTCGGCTTCTACCAGTTTTTCCATTAGTCTGTAAAGAACTCGCTTTAGTATTTTGCAGCTGTGACTTATTAAACTGATAGTTCGGTAATTTTCACATGTCAACATCTGCTTTCTTTGGGATTGGAATAATTATATTCTTCTTGAAGTGTGAGAGTATTTCGCCTGTCTCATACATTTTGCTCACCAGATGGTAGAGTTTTGTCAGGACTGGCTCTCCCAAGGCCGTCAGTAGCTCTAATGGAATGTTGTCTACTCCCGGGACCTTGTTTCGACTCAGGTCTTTAAGTGTGCTGTCAAACTCTTCACGCAGTATCGTATCTCCCATTTCATCTTCATCTACATCCTCTTCCATTTCCATAATATTGTCCTTAAGTACATCGCCCTTGTATAGACCCTCTATATACTCCTTCCACCTTTCTGCTTTCCCTTCTTTGCTAAGAACTGGGTTTCCATCTGAGCTCTTGATATTCATACAAGTGGTTCTCTTTTCTCCAAAGGTCTCTTGAATTTTCCTGTGAGATAAGCCTCTACATCCTTACAGTTATCCTCTAGCCATCCCTGCTTAGCCATTTTGCACTTCCTGTCGATCTCATTTTTGAGGCGTTTGTATTCCCTTTTGCCGTCTTCATTTACCGCATTTTTATATTTTCTCCTTTCACCAATTAAATTCAAAATTTCTTCTGTTACCCAAGGATTTCTACAAGCACTCGTCTTTTTACCTACTTGATCCTCGGCTGCCTTCACTACTTCATCCCTGAAAGCTACCCAGCTTCTTCTACTGTATTTCTTTTCCCCATTCCTGCCATTTGTTTCCTTACGCTCTCCCTGAAACTCTGTACAACCTCTGGTTTAGTCAGATTATCCAGGTCCCATATCCTTAAATTCCCACCTTTTTGCAGTTTCTTCAGTTTTAATCTACAGTTCACAACCAAGAGATTGTGGTCAGAGTCCACATCTGCCCCTGGAAATGTCGTACAATTTAAAACCTGGTTCCTAAATCTCTGTCTTACCATTATATGTACCATCTCCATTCTAATGGATTCTGGCGTCTGTGGCATTCCCGAATCTGCTGAGTGCGATGATGTAAATCTACATATATAATATTTCATGATTCCAGTTGTGTCAACAAGTTTTTCATAAAATGAAGTACAAATGACGCACTGATAGTTACTAACTTTCACATAACGACTGATAACTTCCCTCAACTGTTTCTACGTTTCTGATATAAGCACTGAAATGCTTTGTTTTGAAATTCGAAATGAACTGTTCAAACTGATATATAAATCTCCGATTACTAGCTAGCGAAATGTTTTTGTCACCCTTATCGCAGCGGCTTCCTAAGCAGAAAATTTAAACCCTCACTGCGACCTTCTGAAATTTGCAAACATAACATTCAGCACTTCGTATTGCTCGTACTTCTGTTATTTAGAATCTTTTGTATCCACAATGGCCTTTCTGTTGCTTTTTTCCTGTCGCCTTTTCATGACTACAAACTCAGAACTAACTCTCAAGCAGAGGAGGAGATCCACAGCAGATTGCTTGCGTAATGAGGGAACCTGTGGACGCAAGAACGTCCGCGCGTATTTGCGTTATTTCCATTAATTTTTGTGCATACGCTTTCATTCCCGTGCGTCTGCGATTGCGCAGGAGGAAAGAGAGGCAACGTGTGGGCATTACCTTACATCGTCCGTTGGGTCCTTACGCGGAACAAACGTTAGGGACAGTAAATTCGTCCTGAAGTCCATCGCAGATGGTTTACCGATCTTCCTAAACAGCGTTTCGTAAATAAATCTTGTCCATCCCTCTCTAGGGAGCTCGCCTAAGCTCACGGGACAGTCAACTGGCCACTAATAAATCTAGTAGCATTCCTCTTAATTGCTTTGATGTCATTATTTAATGCCATGAAAAGTATATCAAACAAACTGATGGATACTTGCACTTTCGCTTTAGGAAATGTAAATGAACCAGAGAGTATTTCTGCCGTTCCTCTTGATAACAGTGGGAACACAAGAAAAATGGACACTTTCTTGGGCTTTGGCGCCTAGAACTTTCGACAACTTATAACATTGCAGCATGTTTGAAATTTTCAGAAAAACTAGGTATAGGCTATAGGACAAGACTTAATACAATATTTACAAGACCCAAGAGGGAATGAAAAGACTGGAATACCGAGGTAGATACGTTTGCATTAAAAAGGGCTAAGGCCTCTACTGTTCAATCTGTACATCGAAGAAGGAATAACTGAAATAAAATGAAGCTTCAAAGGTGCAATTAAATGGCAAGATTCACTCATGACGTCGCTATCGGCAGTGGAATTGAATTACATGACCTTTTGAACGGCATGAACGGTCTAATGAGCCCAGAATATGAACTAGGAATAATCCGAAGAAAGACGAAAGTAATGAAGAGAAGCAGAAATGAAATTAGCAATAAGACGAACAACAAAACTGGGCCACTTGGTGAACGAAGAGAGGGAATTCTACTACCTGGTAGCACAATAACACACGAGGGAGGAAACGAGTAGGATATGAAAAGCCCGTAACCACAAGCAAAGAGAACATTCCTCGTTGAAAGAAGCGCAGGCCTTAATTCCGGGAAAAAATTTCGAGAGTGTCCATCTGGAGCACACCATTGTAGACTAGTGCACCATGCAATATGACGAAGCCGTAAAAGGGAGTAATCGAAGCGGTTGATGTGTTGTTACTGAAATGACCCTGAAATTAACTAGACTGATAAGAAGTTATGAAGTTCTCCGCAGTGGTTTGTAACATGTGGAAACCACCGAATCGAAAAAGGAACAAGATGATAGGTTACAAATTTCAGGGCTCTAGAGGTAACCGTAGAGACAAATAACTTTACGGGAAGACAGATATCGGAAAATATACAACAAACAATAGAAGGCGTTTTCTGTAGGAGCTGCTGTCAGACGAAGAGGTTGGCTCGGGAAAGGCAGACACGGTGGGTGCATAACTAGACTGCAAATTCAGACAAACTAGTAAACATGGGGGAAGCAAGTTTTTTTTAAAAAAGTGAAAACCATAAAATTATGATATAGAGGAGAAAAGTAATTTAGGTACAATGAGTACAGAGAAAATGGACTGAGGAGAGGGAGGAAGGAAAAGATATCAATGAACAGTGAAGAAATGGAGGCTGTTGGGCGGGGCGAACAGAGCGAGGCTTCTAGTATCGGACAAATTGGATTATGTTCCTCGTACCATGGCCAGACGGGAATAATGTCCTATCAGGCGCCGCCATATACTCTGAATGCACCTGTAATGAATTGTGACCGGATGTATTGATATTAATTCCGGGCCCGATACGAAATTAAACGACATGAAATCACGTTCTCGTGATTGCTGACACGGGACGCGACGGATCCCGCTTCATTAACGGAGTATCCGGAAACAATCGACCCTTAAAAGCGACTGATTGCACGCATTTGTGCCGTATCGACAGTGGTTCGAGAGGGCTGCAACTGTGCCAAACAGTACGAACGCTCCGTTTGAATCAAGTCCGTGGCTGCACTACTCTCATATTCTCCATAAACTGCAGCGCTCTTACAGTTTGAAAAAGGAGGCAGCCCATTTCCTTCCCCTTACGTCCCTAATATGAGCTTGTGGTCCGTCTCTAATGACCTCTTTGTCGACGGGAAGTTAAACACAAATTTCCTCCTCGTCCACACTCTGTGAGGCTGTTCGGCGATTTTTTTTCTGAGACATTTGTGGCGTAAAGTAGTTTCGATGATCATTTTTCACAAGTGCGGGATGGAGTATACTTAACCTCTAATTTCTTCTAGTTACAAAAATGTGAGAGGAACTGTAAAGGAAATGTTCGCAGTGCAGTCGAGGGAATGAATGTGTAACAACGTGTGTAGCTGTCGTATTACCATGCGGAGTTCTTTCTTTCTTCAGACTTGAGTTCGGCTTCTGAAATCATGTATTACGTAGAACATGATTATGGCTTGTTGTGGAGATATACTATTTTTTTTTATACCAAAGTTTCAGCGGTTCTACAATCGTCAGTTGGCTTAAAGTCAAAGTATAACAGAATTATTTACGGTATCGAAACTACAGCTAGCACCTTCATAAGTTTATAAATCGGAACAATGATTTAGTGCCGAATGTAACCACTCTGGCTGTTCGTTATATTTCGCACTGACATTTTTTTACATAACACGATAAATGCTTTGAACGTAAATTAAACTTTCTTTTCTATAGTATGGCCAGGAGACAGGGTTTTGTTGAGACTGCTAGTTTGAGTTCGGTATCTGAGTTTCAGTGATACGAATGGCGAATAAAAAGATGAGTTAAAAACAGGGCATGGTGTCAAGCACTGACAAAGATGGCTATTATAATTTTGCTGTTAATCGGTCACCAGCTTACGGATGCTAAGTTATACATTGCATCAGACTAATTAGACAGTGACAGACTTAAGCAAACAAAAGAAGCCAGAATTCATGAAATGTCACAAATTATAAACTTCCTGGCGGAACCATTTCTCCAGACCATTATTCAAGCCCCTTCAGGAACTTGAGCGGAGTTCAGATATTCACGAACTATGTATCTTGTCTATATCGTATAGTATAACTAACAAAAAAAATGGTTCAAATGGCTCTGAGCACTAAGGGACTTAACATCTTAGGTCATCAGTCCCCTAGAACTTAGAACTACTTAAACCTAACTAACCTAAGGACATCACACACATCCATGCCCGAGGCAGGATTCGAACCTGCGACCGTAGGAGTCGCGCGGTTCTGGACTGAGCGCCTAGAACCGCGAGACCACAGCGGCCGGCGTATAACTAACACTGGTAACCCGTGTACGTACTAAAGTTGTAGTTAAATTGCGAGCCTATCCAAAACATATAACTGGAAGTATGTAAAATACACAGCGCTAACCAAAATTTCGAGTGACGTAGTTCACTTCAGTGAATTTCATTCGATTATCCTGTAAATTAACATCGGTGTAAACAGGAAAGTGTTCAACAATTTATTTATATTTAACGTTTTGTAGAAAAGAAGGGCAGAGAACAGTGTTACCTAGTAAGACCTTATCAAGTGATGGAGACAAGCAATATTATCTACTTCTAAAACTTAAAAAAATTAAAACATCTTAATTGTCTTTTACTAAATTTTTATGTTATGTATTTTTTTTGTCAAAGTTTTAGAAGTAGTATAGATTCTTTGTTGACGATGCAGTAACGTCTCCCTCTAGCACACAGCTACGACAATTCGGGTCTCACAACAAAAGCGATCCGAACAGGACCACTGCTTGTCTACGAGACACTTTACAGGACGCTGTATCCGGAGCGACAGAATGGACAACTACGAGCCGTCGTCTTGAGAACAAGTAACAGCCACGAAAACCTATGGCCCTCTCCTGCACTCTTCTCCTCATCGTTTACGCGCATCACGCTGCTATGATGCGACCCACTAGACTGCGTGTGTAATGGGGCAGTGGGGGAAGGCGATGTCGTGTTCCAGCAAAACTTCCTAGTCTATTTACGTATCTCCTACACTTTCTAGCGAATGATAATTGCCCTAGAAAGTGGCAGTGAGACCTCTAAGTTCCCTCTTCACAGTGCGGTATAATAGGGCAACCACTCCTCGTGCGACGCCCCAAAGAGTGTGGAGATTGTATTGCCACTGTATGGCAAAAAATCAGCAAGACTCGATGATGCTGACGTATAGTATTTTCTTTAATGAGTAAGATACAGAGTGCTAGAAGTTGCACAATAATTTCCTGTGTTTTTTAAAGCTAAAAGGAAATTAAGTTACGTTTTTCATTATGAACAGAAATACTTACGGATGCTCTTACATTTTAATGTAGCTCCTTTCAACTCATATCTATTAATTTTCACATACATTACGGTGACCGTTAGATAGCATCCTTTTTACAGTGTTGGGAAAGGGACATGGCAAGGGGAAGATCTGCATCTGAGTGATCCCATGTCTCCTTCATGCAATTTAATTGAAACATTATTCGATCCGCTCGTATTCTTTATAGGTGTGAATAATCAACTCCGTAGGGCTCCAATCGTTATTTTTTTCCCCAATCACTAAAATTTTCTCCTCTTCCACAATTATTCAGCACCACTTTTCTCGGCTTTGTTAAATGAGATTCAAGCTAATTGTTTGTAACACAACTAATTCCATAAAATAAGCTTTTAGAAAACGGTAACACTGTTAACACAGTGAAGTCCTTTAAACAGACCAGAGAATTACTAATAGCATTTTGTTGTTTAAGGCTTGTATGTTTTTGTGTGTAATCAATTGAGCAACCCTGTTGGAAGGCAAACTCTAATGTTCTAAGTAAACTGTTTCTACTCAAGTGTTAGTGTTTTGAGTATATTACTTTCTACTGAAATAAATCAGTAAAGAAACTGTACGATAAAAACTCATTTGTTGAAAAATAAATGTGATTTGCACGACTCTTCTTTCGCAGCGACTTAGTTTCAATATTCCTTTGCTGCAACAGAAGCTAGTTCTCATTTGTTGCCGTTAAGTTACTGAAAAATCCGGAAAATGGTATAAATCGATATTTTATGAATATTTCCAAACTTGTTACTGACAACTGTTTCCAGCAATTTTCCTTCGGCCAGTTCATTTGCTTTTCAGGGTTCCCTGCCTCAATCCGTGAAAACGGAACCCTTCGGCCCTCTCTGTCTGTCTGCGTCCGACTGTTAGGAACCCTTTCTCTCAGAAAGGTGTAAACGTGTCAAATTCAAATATATGTCGCATATTAGGGTGTATAGTCCCCTGGCAGCGTACAAATTGTAAGCTTATAAGTTAATTTAGTCAAAAGATACGGCCATTTATGTCACACATTTAGATACTAGAAAATTCACTCATCGAAACTTGTAGGGTACTTCTCGTTGACCTTGTATAATGAAATTTGGCAAGGAGCAAGGTATCACAGCACAAGTAAAAGAAAAAAAAGTTAAATTGTAATCATATCACATAAAAATATATTTTTGTCATTAGAACGTACATTGCATTCAGCATTCATCAAAAGCACAACAGATGCACATTACTGCATGCAAACATGAAATGTAGTAAGTTGTAGTCATGTTTTAGTAACTAAATAAAAATATTTTATTAAATCTTCTTTCTCTTGATATATAAACTGAAATCCCCTGCTCGCTTCTTTTTGTATGTTCGGGCTGGTCTGAGGAACTACTGTAGAAGTTTTGATACGATATCTGGATTCCCGGGACCAATATCTTGCCAGTCTCTACGTCGAAAGCAGGGAAAAGTCGCCGAGATTCTCGATTCCCAGGATGGATGAACTATCTGTACACATAATTAAGTTTTGCACGGAACATTTGGCCAATTTTTATCTTTAGTTTCCTTACATTTGTATTACTATATATACTAATTCCATGAATGAATATCACGTGATTATTGACACCTTTCCGACAGGCCGGAAATCTAATTCAAATTTCCGCATTTTGCGAGCAACCGTCTAAACCATTAGACTTTTTTTCTGTAGTTCCTTTGTTGTGCTGAAATACAAAGAACAACGGCGTTGTACAGATGTTGATGGAAATCTCATCCTTTATCAACTCCTCAAATTATTTACACTATCGGGTAACGAACCAATAAATTCTTCTGCTTCTCATAGGATACCATATCCTTTGTCAACACATCAAATTATTCACATTATCAGGGAATGAACTAATTAATTCTTCTGCGTCTCATAGCATTACAACCCTTATCAACAAGTCGTACGCCTCCATAGCTGAATGAACGGAATCCAATGCTAAGGGGCCGGGTTCGATTCCCGACTGTGTTGGAGTTTTCCTCCGCACAGGGACTGGGTGTAGTGTTATATTCATCATCATCATCATCATCATCATCATCATCATCATCATCATATCCCCATCGACGCGCAAGTCGCAGAAGTGGCGAAACCTAAAAAGACTTGCACCAGGCGACCGGTCTACCCGACGGGAGGCCCTAGCCACACGACATTTCATTTCATGAATACATCATTTCCTCCATACATTGAGAATATCAGTGTACATTTTGTATCCACAACAATATGTTTTAAGAAATTGATTTTGCAGAATATTTTCCCTAAGTAATGTTGATGATTGTTTGGAATCGGTCATAAATGTAAATGTAAATCTCATCACATCCCAACGTTTGATTCAAATTGTGTCACTTTCGTTTCCACCAATGCATTTCGAACAGAACTAGCTGTTGCGCAGGAAGATTAGCCCGAAAAAGGCCACGCTAGCCAGTAAATATGCACGAAATGAATATAATTTTAATCCACGTTGTTGTTGTTGTTGTTGTTGTTGTGGACTTCAGTCCTGAGACTGGTTTGGTGCAGCTCTCCATGCTAATCAATCCTGTGCAAGCTTCTTCATCTCCCAGTACTTACTGCAACCTACATCCTTCCGAATCTGTTTAGTGTATTCATCTCTTGGTCTCCCTCTACGACTTTTACCCCCCACGCTGCCCTCCAATGCTAAATTTGTGATCCCTTGATGCCTCAGAACATATCCTACCAACCGGTCCCTTCTTTTAGTCAAGTTGTGCCACAAAGCTCTCTTCACACCGATCCTAATCAATACTTCCGCATTAGTTATGTGAGCTACCCATCTAATCTTCAGCATTCTTCTGTAGCACCATTATCTGTTATTTTGCTCCCCAAATAGCAAAACTCCTTTACTACTTTAAGTGTCTCATTTCCTAATCTAATTCCCTCAGCATCACCCGACTTAATTCGACTACATTCCATTATCCTCGTTTTGCTTTTGTTGATTTTCATCTTATATCCTCCTTTCAAGACACTCACAATTCCGTTCAACTGCTCTTCCAAGTCGTTTGCTGTCTCTGACAGAATTACAATGTCATCGGCGAACCTCAAAGTTTTTATTTCTTCTCCATGGGTTTTAATACCTACCCCCAACTTTTCTTTTGTTTTCTTTATTGCTTGCTCAATATACAGATTGAATAACATCGGGGTTAGCCCACAACCCTGCCTCACTCCCTTCCCAACCACTGCTTCCCTTTCATACCCCTCGACTCATAACTGCCATCTGCTTTCTGTACAAATTGTAAATAACCTTTCGCTCCCTGTATTTTACTCCTTCCACCTTCAGAGATTGAAAGAGAGTATTCCAGTCAATCTCAAAAACTTTCTCTACGTCTACAAATACTCGAAACGTAGGTTTGCCTTTCCTTAACCTTTCTTCAAAGATAAGTCATAGGGTCAGCATTGCCTGACGTGTTCCAACATTTCTACGGAATCTAAAGTGATCTTCGCCAAGGTCGGCTTCTATCAGTTTTTCCATTCGTCTGTAAAGAATTCGCGTTAGTATTTTGCAGCTGTGACTTATTAAACTGATAGTTCGATAATTTTCACATCTGTCAACACCTGCTTTCTTTGGGGTTGGAATTATTATATTCTTCTTGAAGTCTGAGGGTATTTCGCCTGTCTCATATATCTCGCTTACCAGATGGTAGAGTTTTGTCAGGACTGGCTCTCCCAAGGCCGTCAGTAGTTCTAATGGAATGTTGTCTACTCCGGGGCCCTTGTTTCGACTTAGGTCTTTCAGTGCCTTGTCAAACTCTTCACGCAGTATCGTATCTCCCATACCTTCTTTATCTACATCCTCTTCCATTTCCATCCACGTTAGACATTCCAAATAAGGCTTAAATGAATTTGCAACCGTTTCTGGTTTGTGGTAAACGTTTCAGGGCCGATAAACCACGAAAAGTTTGGCCTTGTTTCATGTTTTCACTTACAATTCGAAAACAATACATCCAACAGAAAATTTTCAAAATACAACACTGAAAAATAAAAGTTTGCGTAGAATGATCTAGATAAAATTTAAAATCGATTCAGCCTTTTAGCCACAACATTTCTCAAAGATCGGCAGTTTTCAGCAGCGTGGCGGAAAAGTGAGTTATCGTCATGTTCCAACACCTGCAACTCGAAAATAGCTACTCCAAACGAAAAGTGTCGATCATGAAAGTTATAGATAAAATTCTGCGTAAAAATAGCTCCTAAATTTTAAAATTTACTCACTCCTTTGCAGAGTTACACCTAAAAACATGAAAGTACCCGTAGCGCTACATTCCTGCTGGGACTTTTTTTGCGAAGTCAAATTACGTTTGAATGCCAAATCACCCACATTCGATCAAATATTTAAATTTACGGGCAATTTATTTAGCTGACTACCCCTCTACATAGTTATCTTTTTTAATTTAGTTATTCAAGTAGGACATTTAGAATGGTTGTTGTTGGTTGTGGTTAGTGTTTAACGTCCCGTCGACAACGAGGTCATTAGAGACGGAGCGCAGGCTCGGGTTAGCGAAGGAAATCGGCCGTGCCCTTTCAAAGGAACCATCCCGGCATTTGCCTGAAGCGATTTAGGGAAATCACGGAAAACCAAAATCAGGATGGCCTGAGACGGGATTGAACCGTCGTCCTCCCGAATGCGAGCCCAGTGTGCTAACCACTGCGCCACCTCGCTCGGTGAAATTTATAATGTTTTGTGTTAATGGTAATCACACAAGGAGCATCTAACAAAAAGAAGAAAAAGTATGTAAAATATTCAAGGGAAAAGCTTTAACGAAGTGCAGTTCCTGAGGAAGAACCCGAGTAGTAGCCCTACGAGCCATGAAGTGTGTAGTTAAGACGAACAGGGAATAAGTACCTGTCAGTCCTGATAAAATTTGCCGTCGAATCCTTTCTGTATGAAGTCACCACAACAGCTTCCTTACTTCTGGTGACGACGAAATAATGAGCAAGACAAGGAAGTCTTTAAACTATTGAATCCAGTCCGTGTTAAAATCACAAGCAACACAGGCTTCAACCTTGATGGGAGGTTCCTCTTTCAGAGAGCTGTGTGCAATACTGATGGAAGTGTTTTTCCCCATCCTTGAAAAGTACGTGAACTACGTCAAAAACACTTTGGGTCCAATTCCACCACAATGTTTGATGGTTACCCTGAGGACAGAGCAAAGAAAAGCATAAAATCTTCCGAACGTGCACGAAGAGCCCGAGATAAGTCATCCTCTTCCGTTTTATTTGAGACAATGTCACCAACTCTGTCGTAAGAACGTTTCTTACTAAACAAACTTAATAAGAAACGTCTTATCTAAAGGTTGACAGCAAAATTATATGGTGAAGGGTACCAGGTCATGCGGAACATTGAGGGTGCAGGCTGCTTGATTGGAGGCACACCCATAGAAAAGTCGAGACAGGGAGGCAACACCTCCATTATCGAGGGAGGCACTGATTTGTTGGTCCTGCTGGCTGACCAAATACCTGATACTAGCGAGCAGGAAGAACGCGTCACCGCTATATTCCTTATAAAATCTGGAAAACACAACCAAGACACATCCATTTACATTCCCAACAATGCTACGCTGAATCAAGAAGCCAAAAAGTAAGCGTTATTTCTTTAGGCATTCAGTAGCTGTGACACCACCTCTACATTCTTTCGACGGGGCAAAATCAAATTCCTACATACGTTTCAGAAGAACGCTAACCTCCGACAAGTCACCTCACACTTCATGGATCGCAACGTAACTCTTGAAAAGTTCGTTGACGCAGAAGTGAAGTTCACTGTGCGCTTCTACATGGACGGCAGCTCCACACTTTTGAATGAAATTCGTCTGCAACAGTCTCAGAGAAATTTATCGTTTTTTGGCTTCCGCCGAACCCGCCAACTTGCAAGATCAGATCTGAAGAAACAACCAGTTGGATCCACTGATGAAAGACCACACTAAATAGTATGATCCTCATTGCAACCACCCAACCACCAGAGCAACAGGAACTGCTCAATACAATATCCTGCTAGTGCAAGAAGGGATGCCAAACAGCTTGTTCCTGCAGGAATGCATTCTTTGAAGTGCTCGGCTATATGTAGCGATTGTAATGGAATTTGATGACGTAACTCTAACACCTTCCTTGATTCGACGCATATCAATGATGAGACCTACCATCGTCGAGGAAGAAATCTGTTTAGATCCCATGCTAGAAGAAGACGAAAAATTGGTCGACAAAGTTTCCTCCGTGGAATCATCTTCCATGAAACGCACAAATGATACGAAACCAGTAAATGAGTGTTAAATCTGAACAATGATTGCTTAAAGAACTTTTGTAAAAAGATGATCCCTCATTAATGTTGTAATTGAAGTATTTTCCATTAAAAAAGCCTTTCATTTGATGTGACTTTTTCATTTTTAAACCTCTTTATCATCATCTTAGACTTCCATTGTAACTGATTAATATTAATGCATAGAGCTAAATACCTAGTAGGTAAGCACTAACTAAGATGCCCTTAAATTTGAACATTTGGGCGAATGTCTACGACTTGTCCATCAAAAGTAATCTGACTACAATAAAGTCTTAGTAGGAACTTAGCACCATATAGGGTGTTACAAAACGGAACGGCCAAACTTCCAGGAATCATTCCTCACACAAAAATAAAGAAAAGATGTTATGTGGACATGTGTCCGGAAACGCTTAATTTCCATGTTAGAGCTCTTTTTAGTTTCGTCAGTATGTACTATACTTCCTCGATTCACGGCCAGTTGGCCCAATTGAAGGAAGGTAATACTGACTTCGGTACTTGTGTTGACATGCGACTCATTGCTCTACAGTACTAGCATCAAGCACATCAGTACGTAGCATCAACCGGTTAGTGTTCATCACGAACGTGGTTTTGCAGTCAGTGCAATGTTTACAAATGCGGAGTCGGCAGGTGCCCATTTGATGTTGTGTGGTGTCCTTAGGTTAGTTAGGCTTAAGTATCTCTAAGTTCTAGGGGACTGATGACAATAGCTTTTAAGTCTCATAGTGCTCAGAGCCATTTGAACCATTTTGAACCCATTTGATGTATGGATTAGCACGGGGCAATAGCCGTGGCGCGGTACGTTTGTATCGAGGCAGATTTCCAGAACGAAGATGTCCTGACAGGAAGACGTTCGAAGCAATTGATCGGCGTCTTAGGGAGCACGGAACATTCCAGCCTATGACTCGCGACTGGGGAAGATCTAGAACGACGAGGACACCTGCAATGGACGAGGCAATTCTTCGTCGTGTAGTTGACGATAACCCTAATGTCAGCGTCAGAGAAGTAGTTGCTGTACAAGGTAACGTTGACCACGTCACTGTATGGAGAGTGCTACGGGAGAACCAGTTATTTCCGTACCACGTACAGCGTGTGCAGGCACTATCAACAGCTGATTGGCCTCTACGGGTACACTTCTGCGAATGGTTCATCCAACAATGTGTCAATCCTCATTTCAGTGCAAATGTTCTCTTTACGGATGAGGCTTTATTCCAACGTGATCAAATTCTAAATTTTCACAGTCAACATGTGTGGGCTGACGAGAATCCGCACGCAATTGTGATTGCACAATCACGTCATCAACACAGATTTTCTGTGAACGTTTGGGCAGACATTGTTGGTCATGTCTTGATTGGGCCCCATGTTCTTCCACCTACGCTCAATGGAGCACGTTATCATGATTTCACACGGGATACTCTACCTGTGCTGCTAGAACATGTGCCTTTACAAGTATGACACAACATGTGGTTCATGCACGATGGAGCTCCTGCACATTTCAGTCGAAGTGTTCGTACGCTTCTCAACAACAGATTCGGTGACCGATGAATTGGAAGAGGCGGACCATTTCCATGGCCTCCACGCTCTCCTGACCTCAACTCTCTTGACTTTCATTTATGGGGGCATTTTAAAGCTCTTGTCTACGCAACCCCGGTACCAAATGTAGAGACTCTTCGTGCTCGTATTGTGGACGGCTGTGATACAATACGCCATTCTCCAGGGCTGCATCAGCGCATCAGGGATTTCATGCGACGGAGGGTGGATGCATGTATCCTCGTTAACGGAGGACATTTTGAACATTTCCTGTAACAAAGTGTTTGAAGTCACGCTGGTACGTTCTGTTGCTGTGTGTTTACATTCCATGATTAGTGTGATTTGAAGAGAAGTAATAAAATGGGCTCTAACATGGAAAGTAAGCGTTACCGGACACATGTCCACATAACATATTTTCTTTCTTTGTGTGTGAGGAATGTTTCCTGAAAGTTTGGCCGTACCTTTTTGTAACATCCTGTATATAAAAGCCAATGTCCCGAATAACCGACTCTCTCTCACCCACTCATTATCGCCCAGCCCAAACCACTACAGATAGGAACTTGAAATTTGCAGAGGGTGTTGATCTTACACAGTACTTTAGGCATCGTTTACGACGGGATCTTTCGGAATTCCATTCCTAATGGGGTGAAATAGGGGATGACAGGTTTTTTGAAAATATGTCGCTATTAATGGAATTCTGAAACTACAGCTACAATAGTTAGAACTGGTTTCTTGGTCAGAAATAAAGAAATGCGTGTTTTAGCATATTTGAAAATTGAAGTAATATGGGGAAATAGTTGGTAAAATCTTTTCTGAAAATAAATCATTATTAAAGAACTACTACAACATTTTGACAGCTACGTCTATGAAAATTAGTATCTGACTTCTCTGTTAGAAATAAAAAAATACGTGTTTCAGTGTTTTTGAAATTAATCCCCTAATACGGCTGCGAAAATATTTCATTGTCAAAGCATTTTCTACGCTAAATCTTTGGAAATTGGTATTTGGCTTCTCGGTCAGAAATGAAAAAATACGTGTTTCGCTGTTTTTAGAAATTGATCCCCTGACTGGGTGAAAGAGACCCAGACTTATTCGCTGACTTATCATAGCTAAGTCAGAACCACAAAGGATAGAAACCAGAAATTGGGAGTGGAAATGTTTTTGAAAAATCTGGCTATTAAGGCAATTTTAAGGCTACAGCTACGAAAATTGGTACTTGGTTTCTCAGTCAGAAGTAAAATCAGGTGGTATAATAGTGACATTTTTTAAAATAAATCATTATTAAAGCAGTACTAAAGCTACATCTATGAAAACGGGTATTTGACATCTTAGTTAGATACAAAAAATACACGTGTTTCAGTGTGTTTGAAAATTCTACATCTGAAGACAATGATATAGACGATGAAAAGTTTTAGGATATTGTTTCAATGTGAAAGCGTTTTCAAAATCTATGAAGATTTTTGTTAGGCTTTTCTTTTAGAAATAAAAAATACGAGTTCACGGTTTTTGGAAGTTCAATCGATAAAGGGGTTAAATAGGGATGAGAACTTTCAAGGAAATATTTCAATACGATGAAAATTGTTAAAGTTAAATCTATGAAAATTAATATGTCGCTTATCTGTTATATATAAACAAATACGTATTAGGGGACGAAAGCATCTATGGAAGTATCAACGTAAGAACGCAAAAGGGATGATCAACAAAGACCTCTCACTCCAGCTACCAAAATCGAATTTTGGTCAGAAGTAAATTCCGGAAAGACCACGCTTCTGTGACCTTCATTAGAGTGAAAAATTTTGAAGGTATTGCTGTTTGTGAACAACATAAATATTCGACTACAGAAAAAAAAAAAAAACAATCTGTGCAGACCATACTGTCTACGCGAGCGATGCAGCGGCGCTAAGAGAGTACTTTCATATTTTAAATTCTATCTTTGCTAAGGAGTGAATGCATGTTAAGATTTAGGAGCACTTCTTAAGGAGAATCTGATTCAATACAACTTTCATGAAAGACACTTTCCATTTGGAGTAGCCATTTTTGAGTTACAGATTTTGGTTCAAATGGCTCTGAGCACTATGGCACTTCTGAGGTCATCAGTCCCCTGGACTCAGAACTACTTAAACGTAACTAACCTAAGGACATCACACACATCTATGCCCGAGACAGGATTCGAACCTGCGACCATAGCGGCCGCGCGGTTCCAGACTGTAGCGTCTAGAACCGCTCGGCCACCTCGGCCGGCAAAGATTTTGGAACTTGAGCGTAACTCACTTTTCCGCCAAGCTGATAAAAACTACCGATCTTTGATGATCGATTCTGGCTAACCGGATGAACCGATTTTGACTTTTAAGTAGGTGATTCTAAGTGAAATTTAATGCTCTTTCATTGTGTTTTAGAAATTTTCTTTAGCACTGATTGTTTTCGAGTTACAAGCAAAAACCTGAAAGAAGTCCAAACATTTCGTGGTTTTGCGGCCCTCAAAAGTTTATCAAAAGCCAGAAATTGTAGCAAACTTAACTCCTATTTGGGACGCCTAACGTCGATGAGAGTTATTTACAGATTGTGCATATTTACTGGCCAGCGGGGCCTCTTTTTCGAACTAATTTTCCTAGCCTACTAGTAGCAGTGTTCGAAAAATCGTAGATGGAAACTTTAAGTGGAAAGATTTGTATCAAACCTGGAAGCCTAATCGCATTTATATGTCCAGTTTACATGTAAGACCAATTCAAAGAATTTATCAACGTAACTTAGAGAAAATGTTCTGTAAGATGAGCTTAAAAATAATTTTTTTAAAATATTTTCTACACAAGAAAATTTAGACTGACATTGTCACGGTGTGGAAGAAACTTGCTAATGAGGCAAACACGTTCGGATCCACAAACAGGGTTGTAATGCCATGAAAAGAACAAGATTTAATTTGTTCATTCCTTGCTAAAGTAAATAATATGCTGTGTCGATAAAGGAAAACGTTTCCATTAACATCCCTGTAATGTTGTTGTTTTCACTGCCGTCTTTTTTCTCGAGAGTACTGTGAACACTTGAGAAGAAACAGTTTACATAGTACCTCGAGTTTTATGTTCCAGAAGGATTGCTCAACGTACAAGCCTGAAATAGCAAAATATTATCAGCTGGAATTTTTCTGATCTGTTCAAAGAATATCACTGTGTTTACAATTATTCTCTTTTCTAATCTTACATTTTAGGGAGTCATAGGTGTTAGAAAGGCCCCTTATGACCGATTGTGGCTACACGACTGAACCCATTTTAACTTTCAAGTAGATCGTTCTATGCGCAATTTTACGCCTTTTCATTGTTGTGCCTCAAAAATTTTCTGTGGGACGCGTTGTTTCGAGTTATATGCGAAAACCGCAAAAAGTCAGTAAATTTCGAATTTTTTGGGCGTCAGAAGCTTGCCAAAGGCCAGGAATCGTCGCAAACTGATTTAACTTCTATTTGAGATGCCTGACATCGATTAAAAGTATTTCCAGCTTGTGCAAATTTACCGCGCAGCAGAAATCTAATCGCGCCTACTCTTCAGAGGCACCCCCTCCCCTGCCAACAAAGCGCTTCCTCCGGGGGTTTGCGGGAACAGCAAAAGTGTTTGAAAATCCTAACATCAGTGATAATGGAGCTTCGAGTATAGCACGATGGGAGCAGTAAATTCGAGCTCGACCCCTAATCTGGCAAAGATTTTTCTTCATCGGGAAGTATTGATTTCCGCACTTTTGTTTGATGTGACTGCGGCTGCATCGATTTCATCCCCAGCGGCGTTGGGAGTTCCAAGAAGCTGTCAATTTTCCACGAGGCTGCTGCCATGGTTACCAGCCGGGACGAATCTGGGCGACGGTATTGAACCGCGAGGGATCGGGTACCATGGAAACGTGGCCGCCCGCTGCCTCCCCCGGGCGGTACCACTGCGCGCCGCGGCCCGCCGGCTGCCGGCACTGCCCTGCCTGCGCCAATGGGCCCGCCCCGGCCCCCGGCCCCCGGCCCCCGGCCGCCAGCCGCCCCCGCGAGATCAAATTTAGCCGCGAGCCGTTTCCACGAACCCCCGGCCAACACGTGTGCGCCGCTCCCGCCCCTCTCCTCCCACTTTTATCTTGCTACTACCCTCCCCCATCCCCACCACCTCCTCCTCCACCACCACCTCCGCCACCTCCCCCCACCCTCTCGACTGCTAGCCACCCCTGGCCGTCATCCATCTCCCGCCGCTTGTTTATTACCTACCTGGTAACAGCGCTTGCAGCTCGCTAGGTAGCCCTTCCTATTGGTTCTGCGTGTCTTTGACGTTCACAGAAACTAATCGACACAACATCCACATCTGAGAAGCGGAGACATCTCCACGTCCTCTGCGCAACCTTCTCCAACTTTGGTAAGTCCTATCACTCCACGTGTATTTTTTTTAATTTTTGAGAAATCATCCCTCACATTTTTTTTTTTTAATTTTTGAGAAATGACTGTTCAGTAAGCTACTCGCCTTGACCACATCGTAGAATCTCTGTTATCACTTTTCTTTGTTGAAAACCAATAACTCAGAGGTGATTTTTGATTTTTTTCTGTTTTTAGCGGACTACACGCTGCGATAAACATTTTTTGACAAGTTAAAACAGAGTGCCGGGTCGCGACTCGAACCCGGAACTATGCCTTACGCGGTCAGGTGCAACCTGTTGCGTATCAGAGTGCGTCGCGCACAAATTGAGAGCTTACGAGAGGCAGAGACCTTTTTTCACAGCCGAGATTCTGCACTCTGTTTTAATTTGTCAGAAATGATCGTGCAGTAATTTACTTAAAAAGTAAGCTTCCTCGATGAAGACGAACTCACTCCAGATGTACGACTGGTAACATCTCTTTCATGCGCTAAATTAACGATATGTAATACAATAAAACTAAGTATATGCTCGATTTGTGATTTTTTTTTGTTTCCTAGCCAAGAGAACACGGCGGACTGACGTAAGATCTTTCTTTTAAGTGAAAGTAGCAAGCTGGGAGTAGTTTGAATGGCATTTCTAGTAGCCGTTTGCCTAATAATGAAAAGCTCACAAAATTCTTGGTCAATGTTGCGAGCTGCTTAAAAAGAAAATAAAAATTATATATATATATATATATATATATATATGTGTGTGTGTGTCAGATGGGTTAATGTGTGCAAAATAATTTGTCACTGTAAATTCGCCAGCACCATTTTTTCTGTACTTTCATGTTCCTACTGTCTAGACATTGGACATTGATCTGTTATAGTCCAGTGAAGATAGCACCCGACTTTCGAGCAATCTCCATTTTTCAGTCCTTGATACGTAATCTGCAGTTCTAGCGTACTCTGTACAACATTTCAATAGTTCTGCAGAATTTCGCGAAGAAAACAGCAGTACTTGGGAAACATATAATCTTGTAAGAAAAATTATTTACCAGTTTGCGAGAAACAGTTATGATCACAATTATGATTAGCTCCCAAGAGTTCTATAGCAAACGCCAATGACGTTTTCTCTGCAGATAATAGTAGTTTATGAGTAACTGCAATAATGCGGGACCCACCTTCTCTACATTTAAAGAACTTCATAGAACAGTTGTGATCACGGTTGTGGATAGCACCCCAAAAGTTCTACCGAAAATTGCCAGCTAAATCCTTACTCGAACTCGAAAAACTTTGTCCTCAGTGTAGCAGGATAGCGCGACCCCCAGCTGGTTAGCCATCTACGAAAGATTACACAATTTATCGTTGCTTAATTTTAGTTGGTCACAAAGTAAAACTGTGGCAGAGGCAGATTTGCAGCTTTTTGATGATGTGTAAACGTTCATTTAATCTGCAATGCGAAGCATTCTTGAATCTGAAGTATTATGGAGATGCTGTGGTACGAATTCGCGATGCTCTTATTTACTGGAGGCAACGAAAACTTCATTTAACGTTTGGAAGACCATCATGTTTACACACCAGCTCAAGAATACTTATGAAAGGAAAAAAATTGCAGGGAATTCTGTCAGAAGAAAAGTTGGAGATTTGGATGTCATATCTTGAAAGATTATTCGTATGGATGTACATAATACTCAGACAATAAAGACCATATCATTTAAGAAAGATATCAGGAGTAAGCTCTACAATACTAGTCACGCTCGTTTGAACAGCACGGATATGCTGGTTGAGTCGGGTCAATTTTGTTCGGGAAATTCTGCAGAACTGTTGAGACTTGGTACAAGGAACTCTTAGAAATACAGCATTCTATCAAGGACTGAAAAAACACACATTTCCTGACACAAAGAGATGGAATGAAGTCAAACTGACGCTTCCCCAAATAAGGCCATCATGAATGGCTTTCGTTCCAGCAAAAAAGACGCCATTGTTTCCGCTTGCGGAGTATAAAATTACATACAAGACATCACTGGAATGAGCATTGCTTGCTGACGACACGGTAGCTACAACTTTCAGTTTGGGGACCATCTCCCTGTTCTCGCTTACGACGGGATGGGTGTGGTCATACTTTTATAATTTCAATTATCTTTTCTTCAAACTCGTGCAACCCTTTTTGGGGGGCATCGTTTTCGTCTTTAATTGTCAGCAATATTTCCAACCACCACGACTGCAATTTACACAATAGCATCATTTTTAAGCGGAAGATATCAGGCTCATAAAATGAAGGTGAACACAGCAGTACGCTTTACAGCTACGATTTGTACAGTTGTTACAGAAATTTTATCGGGCTTGACTATGGTATGACGTGTTAATATGTGCTAGAGGGCACTTAAGAAGGTTTGGCATTTTCTTGGGCATGCCATTTTCACTTGCAGATTTCCCTATGGCCGTGGTGATAGGAAATGTACGAGACAAATAAATCTCGTAAAATTTATCCATCAAAAATTTTATGTTGCTGTGCAATATCTGGACTCCAGTCTAAGCTTTTAGGATGCAGATCTTAATGTATTGCAGAGCGCCTGTCTTAATTTTTGTATTGGTTATGAACTAGTCACGAGTATTTCCTAATGCATTTTAGACTTTTCTTGTTCATCTTTGTTGTAAGATTACGACCAGTGTTAAGAAGTGAGCTAGTAGGTGTTTTAATAACATTAATGTGTATATAAAGTTTCCTTTTTTACACATGTAATAGTAGAATTTTTTCGACACTCTGGCGTTTTCGATTAATCTAGTCACCACGTGCTTCAGTATAATCTCTGAGCCTATGGTGTCGATCATCCCGAATAGTATCAGATCGCCACCATATGTACGGTCTAACATTTCAATAGCCAGTTTCGTTGCGACCTTTCCGTATTCCACGTGATAATCCATCGCAATCAACCTTGGATTAGGTCTTAGCCCTTTTCCACCCAAGGTAATCTCTGTCTTTGGATAATCTGTCATTTTACAACCGTCTCACATGTGCTAACCGTTTTTATCTGTAATTGATTGTTAACATCATTCCAGTGACTGATTTAATGAGGCCAGTCATAAATTTCCCTCCAAAACCAACCTCTTAATCTCGGGACAGAACTTTTACCCAACAAATCTAACATTTTTGGCAACATTAAAATCTCTTGTCGTCCACAATTTTTGCACTTGACGGTTTCCTCTGGCTCTACCGTCCAGTTACATACTCGTTTTGCACATACTCGCTTCCCAGCCGATTCTGTGGAGGGCCTCCTCATTACTCATATTAACAACCCAGCCTCCTCCTCTTGCACACATATCAACCGCATCGAGTTTCTTCTTTTCTGGCTTTCTCACAGCCCGTAATTCACTTCCATGGTTCGATGAGCTCAACAAGTACATATTTAGAAATGTCATCCTCTAATTAAGGCCTATCTTTGACACAGTCGACTCATGGTGTGATAATCTGTTTCTTATAACCTTCTTCCTTCGTCCGTAATGCGTTATTTTACATTTTGCTTTATGGTCCAGAGTTCTGATGTTAATTTTGTCGCTATTTTCGTTTCTGCTACACGCTTTTTGAATAATAGTTTGGTTGCAACTCATTTCCGAAGCAAATGTTTGTTCACAGGTCTTACAAAGCTGTCAACTCTGACTAGTACTGCATCCTCCATCTCTTCTAAATCACACCCGTATCTTCTTTTATCACATCAGCAGACAGTTCCTCCCCTTCGTAGAATGCCTCAATCTTTTCACTTATCCGCTCTCTCCACTGCATTTAACAGTGAAGTTCCTTTTGCAATCTTTACAACGACGCCTCTTTTCTTAATTTCATCGTGTGTTTTTTACTTTTCTATACGATGAATATGGCCTTTGGACGACAAGTTACTTTTCACTTTCTTCATTTTTTGTTCACAGCCAATTCTCCAGAACTTCCCTATACTCCCTCTGTTTCATCCCTGAATGGTGCACATTGCTGTATTTCTGTCTTTTTCTAAAAATTCTTGAATTTCATTCTTTCATCGATCAACTGAAGTTTTATTCTGACAAAATAGTTCACTCATGAACCATTTCGTCATTAATTACAACGGGAGAAGTTAAAATAATGACCGTATTTATTCTGTTAACTTAAGTTTCTTTCGCGGATAGCTTCATCGTACCTTTGTTTGTCTGTCTAAAATCTGTGGCTGCCCTTTTCAGAAATGCCCATTCCTATTCAAAAGAACTGCCTGGTGTGGTATTCAATATCGCTGTATCTACAGCCTCAGGGAACTTCGAACGCACAGCATCCTTCCTCAATACTTAAGCAATCCACTTCTTTACATACTGATCGTTCTGGCGACTTTCTTAAGCTTCCACGTGTTCTTCATCATTACGTCTTACAATCCAATTTCTGATTTCAGAATCTGTCTTATGTCGTAATCCAGCTGGTATCTTCCTGTGACTCCAGGCCTTTTTCAAGTATACCCCCTCCTCTCGTAATTTTTGAATAGTATACTTGCTATTACTAGCCGAAATTAATGCACAACTCTACAAGTCTTTCTCCTGTTTCATTCCTACTACCGAAGCCGTATTCTCCCATAACTCCCTTTTATTCCTTCTCATATTTCAGCTTTCTATTCGACTACTTAGTTTTTATTTCCTTTTACATACTGCGTTACCCGTTCAACGATCTCTCATGGTTTCTTTGTCTGTTCACCTTCTGCATATAATGTCGGTATACATACTTTAACTATTGTGGTTGGCGTTCGTTTGCTGTCGAATGAGATGAGAATAACACACTCTCTCTCTCTCTCTCTCTCTCTCTCTCTCTCTCTCTCTCTGAAATGGTCAGGGTAACACACACACACACACACACACACACACACACACACACACACACACACACACACTTCGCGCTACCTTTCTATTCCTGACGAACTCTATCACTGTTATGCCATAATTTGCTGCTGTTAATACTGTGATATATTCGTTTGACCAGAAATTCTTGTTTCTCCTTCACTCACCACCACAAGATATGGAATGAGCTGCTAACTCTGCTTCAAGTACACGAAGCTCATCCAGTTCCCGCAGTGCTTTAGCTGTGTTCTGTCCAAATCTTACCCCTAACTTCTCCAGAACCTTAAGTCTTTCATAGTGCCCACCATTAAAAATTATTATAGCATCAGACACTGCTAACTTTACAGTCATAAGGCCAACAAATACATTTATAGGCACACGGAACCACACAACATTATTGATGGACTGATTCACATTCTGGGTCTTCCCATGTAAACACTTCTTTAGTAGCTCAGGATTTGCCAAATCGCCGTAAACAGGTTTGATTGCCTCCATTACTGCCAAAGGAAGAGAGTGTTTATGTGTAAATTCATGTAGGGTGCCAGAAAATTCAGGCTGCCTATATTTACAAGTGTTTGATGGAGGTGGACACAATGCATGACATGGCGTTTCGTCGGTTGACATTCGATGAAAGAAAGTCATCCACGCAGCTCCTTTCATCTTCTTCTTCTCTAGACATTCTATTTACGCATAAAATGCAATAGAAGTTAGCTTACTACAAAAATAGCCGATAATCACACTACTTTCAACAAAAACTAGTATCCGAAACAAAGGACTGATTTGTTCATTCGTAATTCCAACTTCTGAGACGTAGCAGTAGGCACGAAACAAAGCGATTCACAGCCTTCTAAACTATGTAGTTCCCAAGATATGACTGCTAAACTGTGGCAGTATATGCGTAGCCACGAAATTTGACAGTCACACGTCAACATTTAAAATATTGTTTGAAGGTCTCACAATTTTCTGATTTTAATGTATTATATACAAAAAATGTTCAGGGTAGTCCAAAGTACATGATGGAACCGAAAACAGAAAATGTCAAATTTCAATGAATTTCACGTACAAAGTCCCCTTAAAGAATTTTCATATGTTTAATACGATACAATTTTACACGGTGGTTTAAAATTATTCACTGAGAAATTGTATTACTTTTATAAAGAAACAGACATGAACCACACCATGGCAAGAGGTCGCATTCATTATACAAACTGTAGGCCTGTTGATAATTTTAAAAATACCTGGAATCCGATACACCAATATTTAGGAAAAAAATCATTACCGCTCCTCGATATGTCGGAAGTAGTATCGATATATCGACGAAGAAGATACTGAGGTACTGGCGTATAAAAATATCGGTCGCAAATTGTAAATACACTGCCAGTTTTAGATCCGTTTTTTTAAGTACTGATTTAATATTACACTCCTGGAAATGGAAAAAAGAACACATTGACACCGGTGTGTCAGACCCACCATACTTGCTCCGGACACTGCGAGAGGGATGTACAAGCAATGATCACACGCACGGCACAGCGGACACACCAGGAACCGCAGTGTTGGCCGTCGAATGGCGCTAGCTGCGCAGCATTTGTGCACCGCCGCCGTCAGTGTCAGCCAGTTTGCCGTGGCAGTCTTTAACACTGGTAGCATGCCGCGACAGCGTGGACGTGAACCGTATGTGCAGTTGACGGACTTTGAGCGAGGGCGTATAGTGGGCATGCGGGAGGTCGGGTGGACGTACCGCCGAATTGCTCAACATGTGGGGCGTGAGGTCTCCACAGTACATCGATGTTGTCGCCAGTGGTCGGCGGAAGGTGCACGTGCCCGTCGACCCGGGACCGGACCGCAGCGACGCACGGATGCACGCCAAGACCGTAGGATCCTACGCAGTGCCGTAGGGGACCGCACCGCCACTTCCCAGCAAATTAGGGACACTGTTGCTCCTGGGGTATCGGCGAGGACCATTCGCAACCGTCTCCATGAAGCTGGGCCACGTTCCTGCACACCGTTAGGCCGTCTTCCGCTCACGCCCCAACATCGTGCAGCCCGCCTCCAGTGGTGTCGCGACAGGCGTGAATGGAGGGACGAATGGAGACGTGTCGTCTTCAGCGATGAGAGTCGCTTTTGCCTTGGTGCCAATGATGGTCGTATGCGTGTTTGGCGCCGTGCAGATGAGCGCCACAATCAGGACTGCATACGACCGAGGCACACAGGGCCAACACCCGGCATCATGGTGTGGGGAGCAATCTCCTACACAGGCCGTACACCTCTGGTGATCGTCGAGGGGACACTGAATAGTGCAAGGTACATCCAAACCGTCATCGAACCCATCGTTCTACCATTCCTAGACCGGCAAGGGAACTTGCTGTTCCAACAGGACAATGCACGTCCGCATGTATCCCGTGCCACCCAACGTGCTCTAGAAGGTGTAAGTCAACTACCCTGGCCAGCAAGATCTCCGGATCTGTCCCCCATTGAGCATGTTTGGGACTGGATGAAGCGTCGTCTCACGCGGTCTGCACGTCCAGCACGAACGCTGGTCCAACTGAGGCGCCAGGTGGAAATGGCATGGCAAGCCGTTCCACAGGACTACATCCAGCATCTCTACGATCGTCTCCATGGGAGAATAGCACCTGCATTGCTGCGAAAGGTGGATATACACTGTACTAGTGCCGACATTGTGCATGCTCTGTTGCCTGTGTTTCTGTCAGTGTGATCATGTGATGTATCTGACCCCAGGAATGTGTCAATAAAGTTTCCCCTTCCTGGGACAATGAATTCACGGTGTTCTTATTTCAATTTCCAGGAGTGTAGATATCTTTACATCAAAAGCTTGCTGCATGCTTATGCCCCTCAGATTAAGGATTGAGAACGACGCACGTTCATGTTTGGCAATAACCAACTTGCTAACAAAGATAACTGGATGTAAGTGGCACAATAAAAGGTGTCCGGTGGGTTCATCGTCCGGTTTCGTCACATATCGGATTTGTTTGTAACACCTCATGTCGAGTTCCCTGTTTTGTTTTTTTTCCTTTCTGGAAACGCCAGCGACCTAGTGGTTGTAGTGTCAAAACTGCGTGGTGAACGTTGCAGTTTTTGTTGGTAGCCTCGAGCACCGATTACATCAGCATTTCCCCTCACGTCTCCGCCCACCGCAAAGACCAATCCTGTCATTTACATTTTAGTTCATCATTTTCAGTAACGTTTTCGGAGAACGCCCATGTGAAGAAATAGCACACTAGTTCCGTTCAATTTTTTTTTTAACGCGAGTGGTGTCTGCTTCTCCATATCGGAAATCTTTTTATTCAATTCACAAGGGTATCAGCGACACCGTGCAAAAGAGCTGACTGGACAGTGAAATGACGCACTATTATCTTCAGTGGCAAGAGTAGGTTTCAACTGTATGCGAGGGATGGACTGTACGTGTGTGGCGTAGACCTGGTGAGCTCTTTGTTCCAGAGTTTTTTCGCCCACGACACATAGGTTCCATTCCTGGCTTCATGGAGTGGCAGGACCGCCAGTTGCAGCTGGCCACATTTGGTATTTCTGCAGGGGAAGGTAACAAGTGCTCGCAAAATAGCACAGGCTGCTATCCCCGTGCTACGTACTTCCATTTCGTCGACAGGAAAGTGTGCTTATTCAGCAATACACTGCAGATCACATACGATCGCTGCGACGCAACGTACTCATTGTGGTGTACAGCGTCTACCCTAGTCAACAAGATCACGACATCTCCCTCGCCAACTGAACACGTGACGAACCGGAATTTACTTTTTCCCCGGGGGCCTGCAAGAACCATTGCCGAATTTCAACAAATGGCTTGAGACTGTTTATGGCAGGGTGTGGTAGGGGGTGGGGGCGTACATTGTATATTTATGCGACTGTTTGGGCACCCTTTACAGTCACATGTGTGTTTCGTTTGGTCTGAATTTTCTGTCATATGCACTGAGGGATACCGAGATGCACACATACAGATGGCGGTTTTGTAGCGTACACGAAGTATAAAAGGGACAGTGCACTGGCGGAGCTACCGTTGGTATTCAGGTGGAAAAGTTATGGCCGCACGATGGGAATGAACAGACTTTGAACGGAGAATGGTAACTGGAACTGGACGCTAAGGACATTCTATTTGGGAAATCTGTAGGTAATTCAGTATTCCGAGATCTGCGGTGTCAAGAGTGTGCCGAGAATACTACAGTTCAGAGATTACCTCACACTACGGACAACGCAGTACTCGACGGACTTGACTTAAAAACCGAGAGCAGCTGCGCTTGCACAGAGTTGCCAGTGCTATCAAACAAGAAACACTGCGTGAGGTGTGGGATGTACGACTATCGTATCTGTTAGCACACTGCGGCGAAATTTGGCCTTATGGGCTGTAACAGCAGACGACCAACGCGAGTGCTTTTGCTAAGAGCACAAAATCGCCTGCAGCGCCTCTCCTGGGCTCGCGACCGTATCGGTTGGACCCTAAACGACTGGAAAACTGACCTGCTCAGACGAGCCCAGCTTCCGTTTCGTTAGAGCTGATAGTGTTCGAGTGTGGCGCAGACCCACGAAGCTATGGGCCGCAAATGTCAACAAGGCATTGAGACATAATCGAGAAGTTATTTCGTGCACAGAATCCCGTACCGACAACACTTTCACGATTGTTGTTTTTGTGGCCTTCAGTCCTGAGACTAGTTTGATACAGCTCTCCATGCTACTCTACCCTGTGCAAGCTCCTTCATCTCCCAATACCTACTGCAGCCTACATCTTTCTGAATCTGCTTAGTGTATTCATCTCTTGATCTCCCTCTACGATTTTTACCCTCCACTTTGCCCTCCAGTACTAAATTGGTGATCCCTTGATCCCTCAGAACATGTCCTACCAACCGATCCCTTCTTCTAGTCAAGTTGTGCCACAAACTCCTCCCCAATTCTATTCAATACCTCCTCATTAGTTATGTGATCTACCCATCTAATCTTCAGCATTCTTCTGTAGCACCACATTCCGAAAGCTTCTATTCTCTTCTTGTCCAAACTATTTATTGTCCATGTTTCACTTCCATACATGGCTACACTCCATATGAATACTTTCACAAACGACTTCCTGACACTTAAATCTATACTCGATGTTAACAAATTTCTCTTCTTCAGAAACGTTTTTCTTGCCATTGCCAGTCTACATTTTATATCCTCTCTACTTCGACCATCATCAGTTATTTTGCTCCCCAAATAGCAGAACTCATCTACTACCGTAAGTTTCATTTCCTAATCTAATTCCCACAGCATCACCCAATTTAATTCGACTACATTCCATTATCCTCGTATTGCTTTTGTTGGTGTTCATCTCATACCTTCCTTTCAAGACACTGTCCATTCCGTTCAACTGCTCTTCCAAGCTCTTTGCTGTCTCTGACAGAATTACAGTGTCATCGGCGAACCTCAATTTTTGTTATTTCTTCTCCGTGGATTTTAATACCTACTCCGAACTTTTCTTTTGTTTCCTTTACTGCTTGCTCAATATACAGATTGAATAGCATCTGGGAGATGCTACAACCCTGTCTCACTCCCTCCCCAACCACTGCTACCCTTTCATGCCCCTCGACTCTTACAAGTGCTATCTGCTTTCTGTACAAATTGTAAATAGCCTTTCGCTCCCTGTATTTTGCCCCTGCCACTTTCAGAATTTGAAAGAGAATATTCCAGTCAACATTACCAAAAGCTTTCTCGATTACGGACGTCAAAAACAGCACGGCGGAATATTTGCCACGTCTTGTTGTTGCACTACGCTAGTCCAAAGGAGGTCCGACACGATGTTATCCCATGACTTTAGCCACGTCAGTGTACTCTTCCAGTGGTGAACTACCTGTCACCCTGTCAAAAAAATGATCTTGTCCTTGATGGTGCTGTACTAGCACCTGCGCCGCCATCACCTGGTCAAACCACCTGTGCTCGGTGGCGCCCTAGCGCCGCGCCTTGATCGCTGTCGTTCCATCACAGCAACCACAGCTTTCTTCAGTCAGGTAAGAATTGTTTATTTCAGCACTGAGATTCGAAGCGCCGCTGAGGGAGTCACAGCGGGGATGGCAGGTTGCCTGCGGTCACCTGTTGCCCGAGACGGGGAACCCTGCTCGAGATGGACGCAACCACCTGCTGTGACTATGAGCGACTACTAATTAGCGCGCTACTGTTTCTTTCACCGTCAGTGCCAATGCAAATTTTGCTACCTCTTGCTTTGCCAACGCGTTAGAGGGGGTAGGAACAGAGAAGGCGCCTCACGTAATTTTTAATGCTCTGTCTGACAACCTATGTCACAAGACCATACACAGTTTAACCCAGGCGCCTCTCTTCCGATTAATCCACTGGTGCAATCCTCGTGCATGAATTCAAAATTTCAACAGAAATGTGAACTGAAAGATACAGGGTAAAGAAGCGGGTGTAAGGACGTTTTCCTCACTTACACAGTTACTGTACTTGCTGTGGGGTCACAGTCTCTTAGAATTTTTGAAATGAATTCAAATTCGTCATTGACTGTACTTTTATTAAACACCCACTATTGCAATTTCGACCTTTTGGTCGTTTTCTAGTGACTACGGGTGCTGAAAGGAGCCGTAGTCAGCATCAATAACAAGCCTAGGAATGACGTGAACCTGTACAGCTCGTGTCAGTCTAGGTCGCATGGTGTATGCTGGTTGGTTGATTTGTGGAAGGGGATCAGCGATGTCATCGGTCCCTTCAGATGGGGAAGGATGGGGAAGGAAATCGGCGGTGCCCTTCAAAGGAGCCATCCCGGCATTTGCCTAAAGCAATTTAGAAAAATCACGGAAAACCTGAATCTGGATGGCCGGAAGTAGGTTTGCACCTTCGTCCTCCCGAATGTGAGTCCAATTGCTAACAAATGCGACACCTCTCTCGGTGTGGTGTATGTGACGAAAGCTCACGCTAACTACTTTTTATTAATGCTGACTACTGCTCTGTTTCCACCACCTGTCACGACACTGAACTGACCAAAATTGCAATAGTGTATATCGTAATAAATGTACAGTTAATAACGGGTCTGAACTCGTTTAAATATAGTTTTCCACTTTTTCTGTCAAAGTCATTGTATGGTAAATACGTGTACCTTATGGTCAGTATATTTCAGTACAAAATATTTCGCAGTACAGTGAGGTTAGTCACAGAAATAATGATTGTTTTAATATACAAGTACAGTGGGAAAATAGAATCACTACAGCGACTACTTGGGAACAAAAAGCGTAAATGCAGCACTGAGTGAAACTAACTGTGGACTTTGTTGACATCGTTTTTACTTCAAAACACAGCAAAATGATTTCATTTAAAACCATAACCAGCGAAACAGATTTAGTCTGATAGCGAGTCCCATTTCGCTTTCCAGTTTGAGTCATTCAACTAACAATGGATAGTTCCCAGACAACAAAACAACGGAAGACCCGACAAGAAATAGACGAAGCATTCAAAGAAGCAGAATTTATGGAGCATCAAAGTGTATACCAAGGTAAGAATAATAATCAGGAATGAGTACACCCTCCATGCTGCCCTCCAATACTAAATTTGTGATCCCTTGATGCCCCAGAACATGTCCTACCAACCGATCCCGTCTTCGAGTCAAGTTGTGCCACAAATTTCTCTTGTCCCCAATTCTATTCAATACCTCCTCATTAGTTATGTGATCTACCCATCTAATCTTCTGCATTCTTCTGTAGCACCACATTTCGAAAGCTTCTATTCTCTTCTTGTCTAAACGATTTATCATCCATGTTTCACTTCCATACATGGCTACACTCCATACGAATACTTTATTTATTTATTTATTTATGCATTTATTTTACCTGGCAAGATTAGGGCCTTCAGGCCCTCTCTTACACCTAACCAGGCATACTCAGGTTGAACGAGTTACAGTTTCTACTTAACATTAAGGACATATAGCCTATGATGCTGTATTGATGTTAAAGAAAAAAGTAGATATTATAACAGTAGTATAATGATAATTATAACAATAAAAAATAATTATAACAATCAATAATAATAATAATAATAATAATAATAATAATAGTAATAATAATAATAATAATAATAATAATAATAGTAATAATAATGACTATGTATATGAAAGTAAACATACTTTTCTTTTCTGAATGTCAGTCCCATTGTTAGTTGGGAATTTTCTCGTTATGTTCTTGCAGCTTGTGAGTTATTCTCATCGAGCAGAGACATAAGACGATAGAATGGGGTGAAAGAGATATATAAGAGGTAGATAGGTTAGAGGAAGAGAAATAGAACGGTAAAATTCGAAGCTGTGATGGAGAGGAGAAAGAAAGAGATGGGAGGGGCACAAGAATGGTGGTTATACCGTCCCTAATATGTAAGCTTTGAGTTCCCTCTTGAATGTTGAGTAGTTCTGGATAAGACGCAGATCACAGGGGAGCGCGTTCCATAGTCGTATGGCTGAGATGGAGAATGACACGGAGAAAGATTTTGTGTTATGTAAAGGTACAGCCAAGATGATAGACGTATCCGATCTGGTGTTGCGATTGTGGAATGACGATAGGTGTTTAATGTGAGAAGATAAGTATTGGGGGCACCAGTGGCTAAGAAATCGATGAAGTAAGCACATCGTGTGGAGATCGCGTGCCGTATGTGGGCGTATCCAACCTAGCTGGGAGTATGAACGACTTCCTGACACTTAAATCAATACTCGATGTTAACAAATTTCTCTTCTTCAGAAATGCTTTCCTCTCCTGATAACGACGTTGTCTAGAGTAGTCCCCGCCCGGAGATCCGAATGGGGGGCTATTTCATCTCCGGAATATTTTACCCTAGAGGACGCCATCATCATTTAATCATACAGTAAAGCTGTATGCCCTCAGGAAAAATGACGACTGTAGTTTCCCCTTGCTTTCAGCCGTTCGCAGTACCACAGCAGCAAGGCCGTTTTGGTTAGTGTTACAAGGCCAGATCAGTCAATCATCCATGCCGTTGCCCCTGCAACTACTGAAAAGGCTGCTGCCCCTCTTCAGGAACCACACGTTTGTCTGGCCTCACAACAGATACCCCTCCGTTGTGGTTGCACCTACGGTACGGCTATCTGTATCAAGGGAAAACACTGCTACCAAAAATCTCAAAGTGTACTTTTCCGATCTACTTCAAATTTTTACACATACAGACTATATACTTCTACTTCTTCATACACAAATATATGCAATATCGAGGCGTTGTTAGCAAACAGGAAGTTTTATATATGGCTTATTGATATATGCTACAATGCGCAATCAAAATCAGCATTAATAAAAAAAAAAAGACTCCAGGTCAGAGAGGGGGAGGGGGGGGGGAAGAGGAGATGGAGAGGGGGTGGGAGGAGATGGAAACAGAAAACAGGAAGGAGGAGTACCAGAGGGAGGGGGCAGGAGATGGAGAGAGAGAGGGGGGGGGGGGGGGAGGAGGAGATGGATGGATGGAGAAAAGGGTAGGAGGTGCTGGACAGAGAAAGGGGAGATTGTGAGTCTAGGACTATATCTAATTCCCATACATAACAGAAAACTGTATTTTCTTTTTTTCTTTCTGTTCCATTTAAGCAGGCTGAGCCACAGCTAGTAGATGAAAAAGAAAAGAAAAAATGCACGACTTCCCGCACGAAAATAGCCTTAAGGTTTGCGATACCTTGTGCAGACGTTACGCGGAAAGGTAACAGTGATTACGAAAGGGAATGCTGACTGCGCAGCGAAGTTTCTTTGTCCTTCCGGCAGAAGAGGCCGGAGCAGTCCTGATTAACACCTGGCACGACACGTGTGCAGAGGGATCAATACCGCCGCCTTGCGAGCGTGCTCTAAGCGAGATATGATAAGGAATGAGGATATACCTAAACAAATAATGAAAAGTACAGAACGTACTATAGTATTACTGAGATGACTAGACAACAACGCTATTACTTCGAGTAAAGAAGGCAGAAAACGAATATGCATAAAGTTATCGACAGAAAATTTCGGCTGATCCCTGAAAACAGAGTATACCATCGATCTTCACTATTTACGCACGATTCTTCAGTTCATCCAGGTTAACAAGCGCCTTCTCCACTGCACCCACTGAGAGAACGTTCACTATTCTACGAATATGTCAGCAGAAATCAGGAAGAGAGACACCCTGTATTGGATGAATAAGCAAGGTGGCGATGGGAGGCGCGCACACACACGATACTTGGGTATGATGTGAGTACCAAGAAAGAATTACAATACTGCCTTTTAGAATTGCAGCAAAATGTAGGCAGAGAAACATCCAAAATACATCCCACAATGAGTAAATTTGTGCATTTCATTTCATTACGCAAAGAACTAGAAGAAAATGTTACTCAGCATTTCAAACAGCGAAATTCAGCGACTTTACCTTTTCGCATGTTTTTTTCAGTCTGGCAAACAACTCAGATATTAAAATGTTTTGGAAGAAATGTACGACTTTGTTGGTAAATCTGAATTAAACGTGAAACAAGCATAGAGACAAAGAGCAACACGTTAATTAATAAGTCACAATATCATTTAACTAGCTGCATTCTTTGGTATGCCCTAAATAGTCACAGACAAAAATAATTTATCTTTACATAGCCTGCAAACTAACTCGAAACACATCATTTCTATTTGTGCAGATGACGTCACCTTTAGCGAAAATAATCTGATTTAGAATACTAAAAAGTTCTCAATGAGTAGAGAAAGCACACTGCACCCGCAGAAAATACAGTCCTACTACTGTGCTAATACTACGGAACTTCTGGCCGACCTATACTGGAAGGCAAACGATGCTAAGAGTCGCATAAACCTTCTCACAGAGTTTTTCAACCATTTTAGTGATAAATTTAAGAAAATATTGCACCCACCTAAGTAAATTACCTGAAAAGGACGAAGACAACATCATATTCAGCAACCATTCTCCGTGTATGCCATTCATGAACAGATCGGGAATACTTGGTGGTGGTTCTGAAGCGAGGACAGCTGCTCGTTTTCCAGGACTGCGCACAAATTTGGAGTGAACACTTGTGGGTGCACATCACTTACAGAAAAGTTCGGCTGCAGCGAATTTCAATAGAAAAAAGAAACACTTAGCTTCAAAAAGTTACGTAAACTGTTAGGAGGGACCTAAGAACAATCGTCGGCAGAAATGTTGCTAAAAACTGAATCAAGTGGAAATATTTATTTATGAATGCACTTAACTAAGAAAAACATTTCAAAGAAATAAACAAAGAAAGAAAGTGAAGGAAGTTCGTTGTGTTCTGTGCGTTGAGCTCTACAAATATGGCTTAGCTTTTACTTTAATTTCTGATCATTGTGAACGCTCTTGACCACGTTTTTAGGCACATGTTACATATGTCTGGTAAACGGCCCAAGTGCAGGAGTTTCCGTCAGCATAATAACTGATGATTATTATCTTTTTCCCCGGTTGCGCAGTACAAGGTTGTAAGACCCCAAGTTTAGTGTTTGAATATTACTGGTTTGTTGTATGTCAACTCATTAATCAGAAAACATTTAAGTTATCACGTGTTTATTTTGTAAATAAACAAACATTAAATCTGATTACAAACCAATAGTATTAACTTAAAAAAGTTGTCTTGCTGACAAAGATAGCAGACATGTGTCCAGTTCATGAGAGGGCTCATCATAAACTTTCCATTTGTCTGAAATAGTTCTACTTCAAAATAACGCTATCTGCATCATTTACGAGTGAAACAAATACTGATAATAATACTGTCGGCTGAGCAACAGATTCAGGCATAAGTAAACAGATTTTAATTTTAGATCGTGTACTTCGGAGAATGCCGGATCTTTTGTTATGGAATCAATATTTTATTTGGATTTCGAAGGAGACAATATCGATATATTTTAAATCTAAATACCACTAATTTTTACTCAACTTTTAAAGCTAATCAGTTGGTGAACGTCATTCACTTACATTTTGTTAACAATGGTTGCTCATAACATTTAAATCTTGCGTTATGAATCATCACTCATTCTGATACGTGATGTAATCAGAGAGATGCACTACGACCTATACATCCTGTTCAATTCAGTTCAACTTATTTCCACGAATTTTATGCTTGTTATCTGGAAACTCTAACCAGATCGTACATATTCAATAATTATGGTGATGTACAATGTTTTATATTATGCATGTAATAATAAATCATGTTAACAGCAACGGCTGGTAATATTAATGTAGAAATAAAACAGAACATCTAAAAAATAAGAATTGCAAAAATAAACAAAGTAAAAGAAATTAACTCATGTTCCAAGAGAATGCCGCAGTGGCATCACCGGTCCCCATTAGATTACCGACGTTAAGCGCCGTCGAGCTTGGCTAGCACTTGGATGGGTGACTGTCGGGTCTGCCCAGCGTTGTTGGCAAGCGGGGTGCACTCAGCCCTTGTGAGAAAAACTGAAGAGCTACTCGACTGAGAAGTAGCGACTCCAGTCAGGAAAACCGACGACGGCCGGAAGAGCTGTGTGCTGACCGCACGCCCCTCCAATTCACATCCAGTGACACGTCAAGGCTGAGGATGACTTGGTGGTCAGTCAGTACTGTTAGAATCTTCCAAGACATGTTGGGACGGAGACTCAGTTCCAAGTGAATATCTTCCATTTTCCATTACTAATATGTTACTGGCAGTCTCGGAATAACTCTAAGTTGGCCGACAAACTACAACTATACCTACTTCTAAACAAATTGTTACCACACTATTCTACATCACCTACACTGACTTGTGCGTGCCTCGGCAATCCTCGACTATAATTAAGGAAACGCTTCCTGTGATTCGTTAAAATGGCTCTGAGCACTATGGGACTTAACATCTGAGGTCATCAGTCCCTTAGACTTAGAACTACTTAAACCTAACTAACCTAAGGACATCACTCACATCCATGGCCGAGGAAGGATTCGAACCTGCGACCGTAGCAGCAACGCGGTTCCGGACTCAAGGGCCTAGAGCCGCTAGGCTTGTGATCTGTTGACGTTGGTCTGATATACAGAGCGTCCACTTGACCTTATACACTGGAAGTTAAGCAGTTACCTTTTAGATATTCGATTTTTTACGGTACTGACTGTAGTCCATAAGTTTTGGTCAGTAACGGTTGTGTACAGATTGCAGTCTAATTATCTGCAGTCTCTCTCTACCTCAAAAAGAGGGCATCTGAGAATGGCACGATCAGCGGTACCTTCCCCTACAGTCATAAATTGTTGTGACACTACATCTCGCTCGATGCAAATATGGGACACTGGACCGTGACCTGTTAATAGGTGCACCATACGTCGAGTAGTGGCTATGTCGCACAGTTTAAGCCTGCTCCTGATGCTTCGAAATATGCTGTAAACACGGCTTGCAGTGCTCCTAGTATCCCAGTCAGACTGCTATTCATCTAACTTCCCGGCTTGTAAACGTCTTTGAGCAGTAATACGAGTTCCTGTGATCTCGTACACACGATCATATTACTCACGCCTCAACCAACACAGCGCTGTCCTATAACGGATACGATACCCATCGGACATATCCCGAGAATCACCAGTACACCCTCTACACATGTAGGTATGACCGCAGCACATTCAACGGTAATTTATTGACAGCAGTGCCAGGATGGGCAATGCTACGCATAATTTTGGCCGCTTTCTGTGTAACAGATTTTATATGTTTTAGAAAGTTCCTTTTATCGTCTATAAGACAGCCTAAATACCTGCAAGGAGTGCTGTGTTTTACCGGTATTACGTCAAACCTCACGGAAGGATTTCTGACATGAGAAATCTTCCCTTCTGAAGTATGCATGTGATTTTACGAACAGCTGTAGTCAGTTTGTTGCTCTTACACCAACCCTGCATCTGAGCGAGCACATCATTTGCCTTCTCCTCGAGTCTCCGGATGGATCACCACATAAACTACCTGACCAAAAGAATCCGGACACCCCTACGCAATGCGAAATTGACCATTAGATGTCACGAGAGACGGCGCTGCCACTAAAAAGTTGGCTCCCCAAGTGGGCTGTTGGTGATGAGATGGTGAAGTGGGAAAGCAAAACCACAGCCACCTCTAATGACGGGCAGGGACGGTCGGGCACTGCGTTGGGTAGTTGCGAAAAACACATGAAATCAGCGGAAAGAATCTCTCGTGAGTTCCGAAGTGCTACCAGGAGTTCAGCTAGCACAATGACTGTGCTTAGGGACTTAGAAAGACTGGCATTAGATGACCCATCAGCCCCTCTTATTCCACACATTTCTGCAGTCATTGCTAAGTGACGCTTGAGGTGGTGTAAAGAGAGATGCCAGTGGACAGTGGATGACGGGAAATGAGTGGTATGGAGTGGCAATGCAATGGAAGGGTTTGGGTTTGGCGAACGCCTGGAGTACATAGGCTGCCACCACGCGCAGTACCAACAGTGAGATTCCGAGAAGCTCGTGTCGTTGTTCGTAGTTACGATGTGGTCCCCTTATTGCGCTTAAGAAACAGCTAATTGCTACGTATATGAACATATTTTACAGCATTGTGTACGCACACAGTAGCGGAACAGTCTGGGGACGATGATCGTTGTCTTGTAATAAATGTCCGTGAACAGAACGTGTATATCGGCTTCACTCGCAGCGAGAGAAGATACACTATGTGATGAAAAGTACCCGCACATCCCCAAAAACATACCACCTACTGCCAGATACCAACAACGACACAAAGGAAGGCCTCGGCGCTTGTTCGGCACGTCACGTCAGCTAGGCACGGCGAACGCCAGGTCTGTCGCAGGCATACTCATAATGGTGGTGACTCCCTCTCTGACACAGGGAAATCTGAAACTATTGGCGGTAGTTGACCAACACACATTGTTCTGAGAGATTTCTGCAATCAATTAATTGTGCAGTTCATTACACTTAACATATAGTGTACTCCTGAACTTAAATTTCCACCTGTTTTAAGGATTGACATACAAACACAACCCCATGGTGCAGCAGCAACAGAATTCGTGCTTCTTTATCTTATTTGTAAATCTGAGGAAGTTAATTTTGTACTGAGTTGCTTTCACAAGAAACTGAACATATTGGTGCTCTTCTTTAGGTATCTTGGTTGACTATGGGGTGAGGAGCAATGAATGTTAATGAAATATCTTGCGATTGTACACGTAGGTACAAAAGAAGAGGCAAAAGAAAGATACTTCTTTTATCAAATAATTTTTTTTATATTATAAAGTTTCTCCTTTCAGCTGCAAGAGGGGAATATTTAACTTTTCTAATGTTCATGTTTAAAAAAGTTTAAGCTCAGCAGTATTTTCGATGTATGAAGCTATTTTGTTTCCTGTTTAGAATTCCTTTCGTTGAAAACGACTGTAATCTAATGACTGACATCGTCACTGGAAATGTGAACTAATTTACATGTGTAAATGTCCAACTCTTGCCAAACGAAAATAAATAAATAAATAAAAGAAACGAGTTCATTGTAAGTGGGTTGGAGTAAGTTTCGATAAAAAAATGGATCAAGTAAATATAGTTACTTGAATGCAAAATTTCCGAAGCTTGCAATGGGGCAAAGCATCTTCTCATATTGATCTACGTTTGTTTCGACAGGATTCAGTAATACAGAACTATGATCTTCATTTGTAGCTTTACGACAGTAATAAAATCTTTCATCTAAATAAAACTGCAGAATCCAAAACAATAACAAACATTTTGTCCAAATGTAAGAGGTTGATAGTGATAAGCACGCCCAGGCGTTTCTGCCTGCAACAGACCTGGCGTTCGCCGTGCATAGCTGACGTGACGTCACCAACAAGCGCCAAGGCCTTCCTTTAAGTCGGTGTTGCAGGTACTCCACACCAGCGACCTCAGTAGTTATTAGACATCCTGTGAGAGCAGAAAGGGACCTCCACGGAACTAACGGAATTCGAACGTGATTAGATGATTAGGTGTCAATACAGATAGGACATTCATATCCGCAGGACATCTATATTAGCATGTCCTGCGGAAATGATTAGCATTGGAACCACGTCGGCAGGCAGGTTTACGGTCAACATCGATATTGGACAGGAATGGCTACAGTTAGTTTTTCGGCGAATTGAGGTTCTATTTCTTTGAAACGATGGCCGCGTTTTGGTTCGCCGCAAGCATGGGAACCGGCATCAGAGCGCCGGCATTCGCACAAGACATACAGCGCCAACTCGGGGCCTCATGGTGTGGGATGCTATTGGGTCCAATCACAAATCACAGTTGGTGTGTGTCCAGGGCACTGTGACCAGCGTGACCTACATGAATAGATCCTGCGACCCGTAGCCATAAACTTTCTGCACGACATCCCAGACACCATTTTTCAGCAAGACAATCCACGACCACATGTTGCTGCATGAACACGTACCACAGGATGTCAACCTTTTGCCCTGGCCCACCAGATCACCAAACATGTCGCCAATGGAAAATATGTGGGATGTGGTGAAACGACGGTGCAACGCTGTGACCCAATTCCAACCACCACAGATGAGCTTTATAACAAGGTGAATGCAGCATGGATGCCATTCGCGCCTTATAAGCGATTGCCAACACGCATCGACCAAGTTATAAGGGTCCATGGTGGACCCTGTACCTACTGGACAACAGGGAGAACTGAGGGTACGAAATGCTAATCATTTCTGCAGAATATACTAATGTACAAGCCCTGTGAATATGAACGTCCTACCTCTAGTCGTTCAAGATGTTCTGTTTTTTTCTGAACATGAATGTATCATCCGTCGTTAATGCGTCAACTTAGTCACAGGTGTACTCTACGTTGCAGTAAAAGTACCCCCTGTGGTATACGGGTGTAACATCATACAGAGGGTATCGGATTTGTTTAGCTAAACAACGAGCTAGGCTATTTCGTTTTTCGCGACTATGAGTGTGGTTAAAATAGAAGGTAAAATGATATCAATGATAAAGTTAGCTGATGACATAGCTGTTCGCAGTGAAAGTGAAGAATGTGTTGAATGAAATGAACAACCGAATGAGCCCAGAATATGAACTGAGAGTAAATCGAAAAAAAAGACCAAAGTAAAGAGAAGCAGCAGAAATGAGAATAGCCAGAAACTTAGAATTAGTGGTCACGAAGCAGATGAAATTAAGGACTTCTGTTACCTAGGTAACAAAACAAGTCATGACGGACGGAGCAAGGACGACATAAAATACAGACTAGCAGTGTCAAAAAGGGCTTTCCTGGCCAAGAGAAGTCTACTAGTATCAAACATAGGCTTCAATTTTGAGGAAGAAATTTCTGAGAATGTACTGTTTGAGCACAACATTGCATTGTAGAGCACACGGACTGTCGGAACACCAGAACAGAAGAGAATCGAAGCATTTGGGATGTGATGCTAGAGAGGAATATTGAAAGTTAGGTGGACTGATAATGTAAGGAAGGAGGTGATTCTCCACAGAATCGGCGAGGAAAGGAATATTTGGCAAACACTGAATAAAAGAAGGGACAGGATGGCTGGACACCTGTTAAGACATCACGGAATGACTTCCGTGGTACTAGAGGAAGTTGTAGAGGGCAAACACTGTAGAGTAAGACAGATTGGAATACATCCAGCAAATAACTGAGAACATAGGTGGCAACTGCTGCTCTGAGATGACAAGGTTGGCACAGGAGAGGAATTCGTGGCGGCCGCGTCAATTCAATCCGAAGACTGATGACTAAACAAAGAGGTAACGTGCGCTCTGCTTAAGCAACGTAATGTAACAAACAATGGATTTACAATCAATCGAATTTTACTTCACCTTTCGCCACTGTTTAGCATCATGTTTGCCAGTTTCTTTAGATAGCACTGTGATCTAACATTGTAGGGTATAAAAGGTGCCAAAAAATAATCAAAATTAATGTCTTTTATTAACTCCGTACGTGAGTGTGCATTCCAGTTTAAACTGAAATAATATGTATAATAATGTGTATGAAATCTTATGGGGTTAACTGATAAGGTCATGAGTCCCTAAGCTTACACACTACTTAACCTAAATTATCCTAAGGACAAACACACACACCCATGCCCGAGGCAGGTCTCGAAACTCCGCCGAGACCAGCCATTTTAACTGAAATACTATGTAAATTTAGGAATCAGTCAGTTATCTTTTACACATGAGAAACAAGAGGTGGCTGGCGTTATACCGTGGCACACATTAGATTGAATGCACAGAAAACGTGGTGAAATGCCAGTGTTGTCACATGAAAGGTACTTGAAATTTCAGCCTGTTGTTTTCTGGACTTGCCCATCCTTCTTCGGTAGACGTGGATGGCTGTATATATGTATTTCCTGAAGGTAATAAAGCTACGACACTTGGTACAGTAAGATTCTCGGCTCTGCTGCTACTAGACTGTCTGCCACGAGATACGCGCTGCAAGTTGCCTAACCTGCCGCTGGCGCGCCTCTCGACCCACTCGCGCCTGGACGGTAATCAGAGACCAAGTGGTTAATATCGTAATGGTTGCGAGCTGGTATTCATCAACTGTTATTGAGTCCTTCCTAGCGCTGGCCACCCGTGATTTGAATAAGTGTATAGAGAACGGCAGGAAACGGTGCCTCGCCTGCCAGCACCTCGCGCAGTCAGTACGCACTACTTCGTTGCAGAGGCCAAACGTCAAGTACTGGTTTCGGCTGATCAGTACTGCTTTCTTTTTTAAACCAATTTCGGCACTTAAATATGAGTATCGTGGAGTTCTAGAACGAGCACTCGTCAACATTGATTTTCAAGTATAAGTCCTACGCCAGTAAGTAAGAGACATTTCACGACGACGAATCTGACAATCTTAAATAAGTAAACATCTTACTCCACTAGGACTGTACGGAAAAGTGACGCAAACTAAAAAAAGGGCAATTTTTGTTTTTGTTATTAGAAAATTGTTGTGAATTGCTCCAAATTGCAAGAGAAACGTCATATCGCTATCGACGAATACCACGTCTCTACCTCTCAGTTTGTCCACGTCAGTTTCGCTGTAGCCTACTTCACGATTGGCCACGGCAGGAACAGTGTCACTTCAGCACTGCTACTGGCAGTTGTACATGGGTCATTCAAGCAATGCGGCACATTCTGAATTGCGCAACTTTTCATGTGTAAATGAACGTAATGTTTACAGTCATTTATTATTACAACGCCTGTGTTTATACACTGTCTGTACTTTACATTACTATGTCCTTCACACATGCATGCATGTCTGAAGCAACGGTCCCTGTGTTTTGACGATTACAGCTGTTGTAAATATTGGGAAATTTCGTGCGTTTCAACGAACAAGGAAACAGAAACGGTAATTTCTGCTATAAAGTAACCTCTTATTGAATCCTTATACTCGGCGAAACCCCCCCATGAACCATGGACCTTGTCGTTGGTGGGGAGGCTAGCGTGCCTCAGCGATACAGATAGCCGTACCGTAGGTACAACCACAACGGAGGGGTATCTGTTGTGAGGCCAGACAAACGTGTGGTTCCTGAAGAGGGGCAGCAGCCATTTCAGTAGTTGCAAGTGCAACAGTCTGAATGATTGACTGATGTGACCTTGTAACAATAACCAAAACGGCCTTGCTGTGCTGGTACTGCGAACGGCTGAAACCATGGGGAAACTACGGCCGTAATTTTTGCCGAGGGATTGCAGCTTTACTGTATGATTAAATGATGATGGCGTCCTCTTGGGTAAAATATTCCGGAGGTAAAATAGTCCCCCATTCGGATCTCCGGGCGGGGACTACTAAAGAGGATGCCGTTATCAGGAGAAAGAAAACTGGCGTTCTACGGATCGGAGCGTGGAATGTCAGATCCCTTAATCGGGCAGGTAGGTTAGAAAATTTAAAAAGGGAAATGGATAGGTTAAAGTTAGATATAGTGGGAATTCGTGAAGTTCGGTGGCAGGAGGAACAAGACTTCTGGTCAGGTGACTACAGGGTTATAAACACAAAATCAAATAGGGGTAATGCAGGAGTATGTTTAATAATGAATAGGAAAATAGGAATGCGGGTAAGCTACTACAAACAGCATAGTGAACGCATTATTGTGGCCAAGATAGATACTTTTTTTTGTCGTTTTAGGGCGCACAACTACAATGGTCATTAGCGCCCTGACTAATTTAGAAATGTATCGCGAGGCACAAGGTTATAACAGCAAGTAAAAAGGACAACACTATAAAAGACGTATTAACAGGCATAGGATTAAAAAAAGATAGATACGAAGCCCACACCTACTACAGTAGTACAAGTTGATATGCCAACTAGCTCTGCAGATGACGAAGAAATTGAAGAAATGTATGATGAAATTGAAGAAATGTATGATGAAATAAAAGAAATTATGCAAATAGTGAAGGGAGACGAAAATTTAATAGTCATGGGTCACTGGAATTCGAGTGTAGGAAAAGGGAGAGAAGGAAACGTAGTAGGTGAATATGGATTGGGGCTAAGAAATGAAAGAGGAAGCCGCCTGGTAGAATTTTGCACAGAGCACAACTTAATCATAGATAACACTTGGTTTCAGAATCATGAAAGGAGGTTGTATACATGGAAGAACCCTGGAGATACTAAAAGGTATTAGATAGATTATATAATGGTAAGACAGATTTAGGAACAAGGTTTTAAATTGTAAGACATTTCCAGGGGCAGATGTGGACTCTGACCACAATCTAATGGTTATGAACTGTAGATTAAAACTGAAGAAACTGCAAAAAGGTGGGAATTTAAGGAGATGGGACCTGTATAAACTGAAAGAACGAGAGGTTGTACAAAATGGCTCTGAGCACTATGGGACTCAACTGCTGTGGTCATCAGTCCCCTAGAACTTAGAACAACTTAACCTAACTAACCTAAGGACATCACACACATCCATGCCCGAGACAGGATTCGAACTTGCGACCGTAGCAGTCGCACGGTTCCGGACTGCGCGCCTAGAACCGCGAGACCACCGCGGCCGGCGAGATTGTACAGAGTTTCAGGGAGAGCATAAGGGATCAATTGACAGAAATGGGGGAAGGAAATACAGTAGAAGAAGAATGGGTAGCTTTGAGGGATGAAGTAGTGAAGGCACCAAAGGATCAAGTAGGTAAAAAGACGAGGGCTAGTAGAAATCCTTGGGTAACAGAAGAAATATTGAATTTAATTGATGAAAGGAGAAAATATAAAAATGCAGTAAATGAAGCAGGCAAAAAGGAATACAAACGTCTCAAAAATGAGATCGACAGTAAGTGCAAAATGGCTAAGCAGGGATGGCTAGAGGACAAATGTAAGGATGTAGAGGCTTAGCTCACTAGGGGTAAGATAGATACTGCCTGCAGGAAAATTAAAGATACTTTGGAGAAAAGAGAACCACTTGTATGAACATCAACAGCTCAGATGGAAACCCAGTTCTAACCAAAGAAGGGAAAGCAGAAAGGTGGAAGGAGTATATAGAGGGTCTATACAAGGGCGATGTACTTCAGGACAATATTATGGAAATGGAAGAGGCTGTAGATGAAGATGAAGATGAAATGGGAGATATGATACTGCGTGAAGAGTTTGACAGAGCACTGAAAGATCTGAGTCGAAACAAGGCCCCCGGAGTAGACAACATTCCATTGGAACTACTGACGGCCTTGGGAGAGCCAGTCCTGACAAAACTCTACCATCTGGTGAGCAAGATGTATGGAACAGGCGAAATACCCTCAGACCTCAAGAAAAATATAATAATTCCAATCCCAAAGAAAGCAGGTGTTGACAGATGTGAAAATTATCGAACTATCAGTTTAATAAGCCACAGCTGCAAAATACTAACTCGAATTCTTTACAGACGAATGGAAAAACTAGTAGAAGCCGACCTCGGGGAACATCAGTTTGGATTCCGTAGAAATGTTGCAACACGTGAGGAAATACTGACGTTACGACTTATCTTAGAAGAAAGATTAAGGAAAGGCAAACCTACGTTTCTAGCATTTGTAGACTTAGAGAAAGCTTTTGACAATGTTGACTGGAATACTCTCTTTCAAATTCTGAAGGTGGCAGGGGTAAAATACAGGGAGCGAAAGGCTATTTACAATTTGTACAGAAACCAGAGGGCAGTTATAAGAGTCGAGGAACATGAAAGGGAAGCAGTGGTTGGAAAGGGAGTAGGACAGGGTTGCAGATAAAAGTGTCAGGAAGTCATTTCTGAAAGTATTTGTATGGAGTGTAGCCATGTATGGAAGCGAAACATGTAAGATAAATAGTTTGGACAAGAAGAGAATAGAAGCTTTCGAAATGTGGTGCTACAGAAGAATGCTGAAGATTAGATGGGTAGATCACATAACTAATGAGGAAGTATTGAATAGGATTGGGGAGAAGAGAAGTTTGTGGCACAACTTGACCAGAAGAAGGGATCGGTTGGTAGGACATGTTCCGAGGCATCAAGGGATCACCAATTTAGTACTGGAGGGCAGCGTGGAGGGTAAAAATCGTAGAGGGAGACCAAGAGATGAATACACTAAGCAGATTCAGAAGGATGTAGGTTGCGGCAGGTACTGGGAGATGAAGAAGCTTGCACAGGATAGAGTAGCATGGAGAGCTGCATCAAACCAGTCTCAGGACTGAAGACAACAACAACAACAACAACAAAAACTCGGCGAAAAGTGTCCCTACATTATGTAAACTCATTTATGATCCTACGTTTTCGTAAAACGTGTTCATTACATTGTACCTAACTGATGTTCCTTATTAAATCGTATTAATTTTCATAAATGACAACACTGTATTTTGTAATTTTTTAGTACAAGACTTTAAACATGTTTTTCATTTTTAATTTTAACTTAAGTTCTAGTTTTGTCTGACGCAGCTTCGAATGTCGTACCATATTACAGTAAGTAAAAAAGATATATAGTTTTTGGGGTGGAAAAGAAGCAAAAGTATTACATGGGGAGTCAGATAAAGAAATTGGTTTTAGATAATCGAGAAAAGTTACAACTCAAAGAATTAATAAATAATTATCTAATAACACCACATATTCGACGAGTACTGAACTACGTGTCCGTATCATTGATGTGTAGACTGTAAGGGAGATTACTGCCAAATTACTTATTTGAAATTTGAATGGTGCTTGTACTATTTTATGCTTACACTATTTCAATGTAAGTTTTAGAGAATACTGTACATTGATTTTTCTCAAGTATTGCATTTTTCAGTTGTGTCACTGTTCTTGTAGGAATGTGGTGTACACTTGGAACTGCTCCAAAGTTTTTTATTTATTTATTTATTTTTTTTTATTTATTTATTTATTTAACCTGGCAAGATTAGGGCCATCAGGCCCTCTCTTACATCTAACCAGGCATTCTACTTATTTTACAGTCATATGTTTCAGTAGGCATGTTAAACTACATCTAATACAAAAAGTGAGATAAACAATTAGAAAGGTACACCTCGAAAAATACATTATTGAAGAGAAAGATTTAAGATAGGAGTGCTGGCAGCAGGGAGTATGAGGGAGACTCATGGTGAAGCGAGGAGAAGAATAGAGAGACATGATGAAACATAATTAAGGAAAATATAAAGGAAAAGGAGACTGCGAGTCTAATAGAGATAGATGAAGAGGAAGGCATCTCAGGAGCAAGATAGGAGACACTAGCTTTGCTATTTGACAGATGAGAGGATTTGCCTTGCACATTAATTTTGTGGAGAATTTTATGCGGATGATAGTAGGAAATGCTTCAACTTCTTCTTAAAAGTAACAGGAGATTGAATTTTCCTCAAGGTAAGGGGCAGTTTGTTCCAGAGGCGGACAGCGGCAACTGAGAAGGAGTTTGCAAAAGTTTTTGTTTTGTGAGTGGGCACAGTTAGGATACCAGATAAGAGTGACCTCGTGTTTCGATTATGATGGTATGACAGGATTTTAATCTCTGAAGCTAGGTACTGGGGTGCTTGCGCGATGAGGAGTCGGTGAAGTAGACATAGAGTGACAATCTTGATTGCAATGATATTTTGTAAAACCAACCAATGCCCCTTTCCTCCAAATACCCTACCAGCCACTCTACCCGCGAAAAGTAAACAAAAAGTGCCCATTTTCTGTATGTTTAATTGCCTCAATATGAGTAGAACATCCTCGAAATGCCTTGCAATATGTTAAATTACACATAAAACAAATAAAAGCGACTGGCGGCAGAAGATACAAATAATATTACTCCTGTCAGTCATGGGTCCTAAAAGTAGTCAGTATGGCCACAATTAATGATGAACATGTTTTGTTTTGTATCTCCTATTACGACAACTAAGAGGTCGAGCCGATAAACGCTGACTGCAATAAAGGCGGAAATGTTGGTGGTTTACATACGACGTACTCGCACACAGAGGTATTTCATTGGAACCTAAACACGACTGCAGTGCGTACCCATTTACACTCGCAGTTACATAAACGCGGGTCTCGATTTAATGAGATATGGGTGCTTAGTTGACTTTCAAGTCAATCAAATTTGAAGTTTTTACGTCATCAAGTACTCCTGAAGGGCGGAAAACGGCTACACGACAAAGTGTGCGTTGGAGGATCCAGAAGAAGGATCAATATCAACTTCCTTGAATTCACTGACGATGTCGCGATCCAGTCAAGGAACGCTAACACAGCAATAGAGCAAGTAATTACAGTAAAACGGCAAGCAGAAAAAGTCGGAATTCAATGACAAACGTCAAAGTAGCGTCTCATCATCTAAATACAGTACATGTTAAAGTAGAACAAGTTGGCAGCTTCAAATCCTTCAAGAAAATTGTGTAACTAAACACTAGAGAAAAATATGTAAGCAGGCCGCTGTGACCGAGTGGTTCTAGGCGCTTGAGTGTGGAACCGCGCGTTCGCTACTGTCGCAGGTTCGAATCCTGCCTTGGGTATGGATATGTGTGATGTTCTTAGCTTAGTTAGGTTTAAGTAGTCCTAAGTTCTAGGGGACTGATGACCTCAGATGTTAAGTCCCATAGAGCTCAGAGCCATTTGAACCAAAAAGATGTAAACAACACTACGTAAGAGAAGGTAGTACCGATTTCCGCAGGACACTTCCTTTGCCTATACTACTATATAAGGACAACTCGTCGTTTAACGTTTTTACAAAAAACCTTGAAAATATCTTGACCGATATACTTCAAATTTTTACACGATCCTCTAACAAACATTCCCACCGACATATACTATATATTTTAATATGTACGGTATATACACATATACTGTATATAATACAAAAAAGGGAAACGTTACCAACCAAAAGCCTCGAGAAGTTCTTGAGCGACTAACTTCAAATCTTTATACGATCTAACATGGGCTTCACATTTTTAATACATACAATATATATACACTGAGGTGACAAATGTCAAGGGACAGCGATATTCATACATACAGATGGCGGCTGTATCGCGTACACAATGTATAAAAGGATAGTGCATTGGCGGAGCTGTCATTTGTTCTCAGGTGATTCAATTAAAAAGTGTCCCGGCGTGGTTATGGCCGCACGACGTGAATTAACAGACTTTGAACTCGAAATGGTAGTTGGAGCTAGATACATGGGACATTCCATTTCGGAAATCTCTAGGAAATTCAATATGCCGAGATCCACGGTGTCAGGAGTGTGCCAAGAACACCACACGGTCAACGCAGTGGCGGACGGCTTGCTCTTAACGACCGAGAGCAGCGGCGTTTGCGTACAGATGTCAGTGCTAACAGACAAGCAACACTGCGTGAAATAATCGTAAAAATCAATGTGACGAACATATCCGAAGGGCCAGTGCGGCGAAATTAGGCGTTAATAGTCCATGGCAGCCGACGACCGAGGTGAGTGCCTTTGCTAACAGCACATCGCCTGTAGCGCGTCTCCTGGGCTCGTGACCGTATAGGTTGGACCCTAGACGACCGGAAAACCGCAGCCTGGTCAGATGAGTCACGAATCCCGCTGGCAAGAGCTGATTGACTGTGCACGCTAGTGGTGGCTCCATTATGGTGTGGGTTATGTTTACATGGTATGGACTGCTTCCTCTGGAAGTCCGGCTACTTGGGAACCTTTTGCAGCCATTCATAGATGTCATGTCCCCAAACTACGATGGCATTTCTATGATTAATAATGCGCCATGTCACCGGACCACTGCGGTTCGTGAATGGCTGGTCACCTAGATCGCCCAACATGAAGCCCACAAACATTTATGGGGCATATTCGAGAGGTCGTTCGTGCACAAAATCCTGCACCGCCGACAACACTTTCGCAATTACGGACGGCTTTAGCGGCAGTATGGCTCGACATTTCTGCAGGGGATTTCGAATGACTTGTTGAGTCCATGCCACGTCGAGTGACTCCACAACGCCGCGCGAAAGGAGGTCCGACACCATATTAGGGAACATCCCACAACTTTTGTCATCTCAGTATATACACTCTTGGAAACTGAAATAAGAACACCGTGAATTCATTGTCCCAGGAAGGGGAAACTTTATTGACACATTCCTGGGGTCAGATACATCACATGATCACACTGACAGAACCACAGGCACATAGACACAGGCAACAGAGCATGCACAATGTCGGCACTAGTACAGTGTATATCCACCTTTCGCAGCAATGCAGGCTGCTATTCTCCCATGGAGACGATCGTAGAGATGCTGGATGTAGTCCTGTGGAACGGCTTGCCATGCCATTTCCACCTGGCGCCTCAGTTGGACCAGCGTTCGTGCTGGAAGTGCAGACCGCGTGAGACGACGCTTCATCCAGTCCCAAACATGCTCAATGGGGGACAGATCCGGAGATCTTGCTGGCCAGGGTAGTTGACTTACACCTTGTAGAGCACGTTGGGTGGCACGGGATACATGCGGACGTGCATTGTCCTGTTGGAACAGCAAGTTCCCTTGCCGGTCTAGGAATGGTAGAACGATGGGTTCGATGACGGTTTGGATGTACCGTGCACTATTCAGTGTCCCCTCGACGATCACCAGTGATGTACGGCCAGTGTAGGAGATCGCTCCCCACACCATGATGCCGGGTGTTCGCCCTGTGTGCTTCGGTCGTATGCAGTCCTGATTGTGGCGCTCACCTGCACGGCGCCAAACACGCATACGACCATCATTGGCACCAAGGCAGAAGACGGCCTAACGGTGTGCGGGACCGTAGCCCAGCTTCATGGAGACGGTTGCGAATGGTCCTCGCCGATACCCCAGGAGCAACAGTGTCCCCAATTTGCTGGGAAGTGGCGGTGCGGTCCCCTGCGGCACTGCGTAGGATCCTACGGTCTTGGCGTTCATCCGTGCGTCGCTGCGGTCCGATCCCTGGTCGACGGGCACGTGCACCTTCCGCCGACCACTGGCGACAACATCGATGTACTGTGGAGACCTCACGACCCACGTGTTGAGCAATTCGGCGGTACGTCCACCCGGCCTCCTACATGCCCACTATACGCCCTCGCTCAAAGTCCGTCAACTGCACATACGGTTCACGTCCACGCTGTCGCGGCATGCTACCAGTGTTAAAGACTGCGATGGAGCTCCGTATGCCACGGCTAACTGGCTGACACTGACGGCGGCGGTGCACAAATGCTGCGCAGCTAGCGCCATTCGACGGCCAACACCGCGGTTCCTGGTGTGTCCGCTGTGCCGTGCGTGTGATCATTGCTTGTACAGCCTTCTCGCAGTGTCCGGAGCAAGTATGGTGGGTCTGACACACCGGTGTCAATGTGTTCTTTTTTCCATTTCCAGGAGTGTATGTTATAGAGAAAAGTTATCAGCGAAAGTCATTAAATTTCTTGACTGATTTAGTTCAAATTTTTACACCATAGTGTAATAAACATTCTGACAGCTAGATATTTTTTTTTTTCAAACAATAATGCAGAAGTTTTCTGTTAAACCAGATTGTAAGCAACAAACTTCTGTGCTATGCTGTGCTGAAAAAAAGTGCAATTTCTCTTTCTTAACTATGACAGCAGCGCATTTAAACAATGGACAATTTGTTTCTCCCATTTATATTCTCTCCCTTTATATATGATTTTAAAGAAAAATTTATACAGCTATGTACTTTGTTGTTCTCTTCCTCGAAGAAATTGGGATTGTTGTATGTATGACTTACCAGCTAATGATTAGAATACTAGCACAGAATCTGCATCGTCTGATTGTAATTCAACCCGTTTGCAGATTAAAACTATGTGAACTGAAGCTACTACCCACACAGATTCACTAGCAGGAGAGTTATGTCATATCCCGGATACCGATGACTCCGACCAGTTTACCTGTTCATTTTAAGCATATTCAATTCGCAAGCAAGGTGTCGTTGGCAGTAACAATAAAGAAGACCCAGATGGACAGAAAGACGGGAAGGAGGAGATGGAGAGAGATACCGTGGGGGGGTCAAGGAAATGGGCAGAGAGTGGGGCAAGAAGGACATTAGGATCTATTGTATATCCGAGTTCAAATGGGTCTGAGCACTAGGCGACTTAACTTCTGAGGTCATCAGTCCCCTAGAACTTAGAATTAATTAAACCGAAGTAACCTAACGACATCACACACATCCATGCCCGATGCAGGAGAAGCCGAGAAATTCGAGAGAAAGAGCCTCCGCACGATGACATTGTTCCGAAGATCTTGGATGGACAGTGGAGATTCCGCTGAAGAGACAAGCTGTATCAGGAAAATGAAAAATTAATCGAGTCATTTAGAAAAAAAGACAAACTTTACGGATTTACGGATATCTGTTTAGGGTGGATGAGAAGAGGCTGATGAAACAGGTTTTCCAGATACTTGAAGTCAGACCTAAAAGTTTCCGGTGAATGGTTCAGGAAACGTGGTGAGGAAGCATTTTGAATGGGCTGGATTAGATCGAAGAGATTTATGAGGCCGAAGAAAGTAAAGCTCAGTGCTCGACACCTTTATAGGACTCTATGGCGAACAGAAAATTGACTGTGAAATGAAGATAGTCTTCGTTAGAAATAATGCTAATATTTTGGGCTGCTAAGAAGGCTGTGTGTAACTGTTACGTAAATGTTTTAGATGCCTTTATCCACTAAAAATAAATACAAATAACAGAGAGAGAGAGGGAGTGAGAGAGAGAGAGAGAGAGAGAGAGAGAGAGAGAGAGAGAGAGAGGGGGGGGGGGGGGGGGCTGGTGCGAGTAGGACTCGCCCAGAGAGAGTTACGTTCAAATTTAAGTATGTATTCAGATATTTCATCCATTCCGGGAATTTAGGATCTATACCATATTTGCCAGTTATCTTTATTGATACTGGCAAGATTTTGGTCCCAATGATTCCAAGATTTTCGATAATGTTTTATTTTCAATAATATAAATGTGAGAATGTTATCCACGAGGCAGGCGACCTTTTTTTTATAGTAATCAGTAGTTCTCCATACATACTGACTGGATCGCATTGGTAAAAGTCAAGCATCAGGTAAGGAATAGCTTCAATGCTCATATGACCCGTTTCTGAATTTGTGCATCGTCAGATATCCAGGAGCGATTACTGTATGTAGATGTTTCGTTTCAACATTCGCAGGCTCGGTTGCGTATGTATGTTCCACATACAACACTACACGCCATATCCACGTGCAGTAATCGCTCCTGGATATATGATGATGGATAAATTCCGAAACGCGTCATATGACCAATTGTCATTCCTTGCCTGATGTTTGACTTCGGATTTGCCCTCTATTTTGCAAGACGACGCAGCGACTGTGGTTAAGGTCTTACGGTTTTGTGTCCTGTCCAATCTGTTGCCTCGGATTTTAGGGAGAAGGTTTTAATGTGCTGCTGGGTGACTGGCTCACCCAGGTTTTAGGTAAGAGGTCCGCCAGTCACGATTACCTCCTTGTTTCCCTTCGGCATCTGTTCTCTTTTCCTTGTGTTTCCTTTTCTTTTTTAGTGTGTTTCTTCTCCTCTTGTTTCTCCTCTGTATGTGCGCATTTGGAACTGCGTCAGGCCTGTGTCTTTTAGCCGTTCTCCTTGTTCGGCGTCCGTCTTCGTCCTTTCGCCGCTTGTGTTCCTGTTTCTATGCGTTTGGGAGCTGATGACGACGCTGTTTAGCGCCCGTAAACTTCAAACACACACACACACACACACACACACACACACACACACACACGTTTGGCTTCTGCAATAGCAACCCAGTCATCCTGATGCAGAACTACAGTTTTAATTTCAAGTTTGACGTCGGATAACAAACGACAAAAAGACTTTTTTTTCGAGTGATGTAATCACAAATTATCAATTTTCGGACATTTTTCCTTACTTGTTATGCGAAATCTTGCTTCATGTCAAACTTTATGATTCTCGGTCGACGGGAAATACTCTACAGGTTTTAATGTGGGAGTTTGCGAGTATTAAAATTTGTGACATAAATGGCCGTATATTTTGATTGTACTGAATTATAATCTTCAGTGTTTTACACCGCCATGGGATCATAAAGCTCGGTATTTGACATAAATTTCAAGTTGATACGTCTACATGTTCCCGAGAAAAAAACGGTTCTTAACAGACAGACAGAAGGACAATGAAGTGACCTCATAAGGGTTCCGTTTTTACCGACAGAGGTAGGGAATACTGAAAAACAAAAACTGCAGAAGGGAAAGTTGAGATTCGGCAGCGCGATAAGTTGCAAGTGGAAAGCAGGGCAAGCAACAGGGAGGGACAGGAGGCGCCGGCGGGTCCCAGCTGCGACTACTTGTTGCTGCTAGCTGCGACCCAGCTGTTTGCCGCAGGGAACCACCGGGGTAACTTGGGCCGCATTAAACCCACGGCTCGTTAGCGTCGCCAGCGTGAATGGGCTCCGCTCCAGCCAGCCGATGCGCATCGCAAACCCGCACGGGCCGACGTCTACAGGCAAAGGACGAATCCTGTGTGTACGCCGTGGATCTACGAAGGGAGGTGAACAAATGGGAACAAACAGAAGAGCACCCGGCCACCTCCCTAGTTGTTCTAAAGGTGCGTCCACACGATACCTTTTTTTTTTCATTCAACTTTCCCTTTCCGCATGCGCATAAAATTCTAACGGCGCAACTATGCTTGCCAATTTGTGCGCGCGTAATTTCCTAGAAATGGAAGCCGTTTGTACAAGGCACTGCTTCCCGGCTTCGCTGGGAATCTCTGCGCTTTCCAGGGGATGATAGGCAATTGGGGCCCATGAGTGTGACTGTGTAGGGTGCCGTGTTTATGCTGTGAAGCGATTAATGTGCAATAATATCAGACTCCAAAGGAAGCACGCTTACATTTATAGATGATTACAAAGAAAAGTCCTATGAAATGCCTCTTCTTAAGATTAGTTGAATAAAAATTTGAAATGTGATGCCCCGAGGCCAAGTATTAAATAAAGAGACTCCGATCGTATTACTGTGCACAATAAGATACCGTAACTTTCCAAGTGGGAAAACAGAGAAGAATTAGCCACAGACGTATGAGAAGTTTACATGAAAAAACTGTGAACCAATATTCATGCGGTGGCGACTTAATAGCACGACAACTGAGGAGCTTGACATCTGAACAAAAGAAATGATGTATGTGCCGGCCATGGGGTATGTGCCGGCCGCGGTAGCCGAGCGGTTCTAGGCGCTTCAGTCCGGAAACGAGCGACTGCTACGGTCGCAGGTTCGAATCCTGCCTCGGGAATGTGTGATCTCCTTAGGTTAGTTAGGTTTAAGTAGTTCTAGGTTCTAGGGGACTGATGACCTCCGACGTTAAGTCACATAGTGCTCAGAACCATTGATGGGTTATGTGTAGCACCTCAAGAAATTATTAGAATAGATGTCAAATACACCAATGTATCAAAAAATACAAAATTCGAAAACAATCTCCGTTCTAGTGGTTTCTGGTGCTAATGTAGTTCCCAAATTCGTCGAGTCCGTGGCTGGTAATCTAGATATTTTGTAAGGTTAAAACTATGGACAACTTTTTTTATAAAATAAAATTCTAATGACACACTGAAAGTTAACTAACCGTTACATGACGACTAAGAACGTCCCTTAAATATTTCTCGGCTTCAGGTATAATTACTGACAAGTTTTGTTTTGAAATGCGAAATAAATACTTCAGACTGGTATATTAGTCGCCGGTTACTGGCTAACGAAATGTTTTTGTCAGTCTTATCGCTGCAGTTTTCGAAGCAGAAAATCTAAAATCTAGCTGTGACCTTTTCCCGAAATTTGCAAACAGAATGTTGTCGTCACGTTGTATTTCTCGTATCTCTGTTCTTTACATACTACTTTACCTAAAGCCGTTTTTGTGTTTTCTTTTTCTGCCGTCTTTTCATCACAGTACACGCAGCACAAGCTCACACGCAAGGAAGAGGATCCATAGCAGACTGCTTGCGCAATAATGCAACGTGTGGACACGAGAACACCCGTCCGTACATGCGTGTCTTCCACAAATTTTTGTGCGTTCCCTTTTATTTCCGTGCGTCTGCTACTACGCACAAGGTAAGAGGCATTCTGTGGACATATCTTATGCTGAATGGCACACCTCCAACGCAAACGATTTTTAATCCTACAATTATTAAACCCTAGTAGAACTGGCGACTGCTGTCGGTACCAATTCGCGGTTCCCGCCAATCTAGTAGTCTCAGTATTGGGTGTAAAACAGGACATTCTTTACTTATATGTGACGTACCATTGGACATCTTATAATTGTAGTTAACTAGTGTATAAACTATAAATTTCGACTTCCTTTGGATAGAATATGTAATAAAATTTACTATGGTTCACTAACAATCTAACATTTTTTACCTTTAGTGTTCTTGGGTTAAGCCTGAGTAAGAGGATCTGAATCTTTTTGCCAATATGTGATGGTTATGCGGAACGCTCAATGTGCCAGAAAATATTAAACTGCGTATCAATAAACTTAATTTGCGGCGTAATTATGCTGAAAGTCATGCAGCAGCATATGACAGTACTTCGATAAGCAGCGCTAGGCAGCAATCGCTGACTTAACAGCCAGATGAAGTTGCACGAAGTAAATCAATTTTAGCTTGAACAGCATTTGTGATTTGAGTTTGGTGAGGGTTCATAACTGATACGTTCTGATAAAAGAGGGCTCATTATTTGCAGCATACAGACCATCGATGATCCGATTCCACTGTGAGAACCATCTACAAAATATACCATAAGATAGGTGTCTATCTGACGTCCTTTTCCGAAGGCGACTTGAATGACGACTGTATTGCAACAACGGCGGAAGACTGTGTCCACTCTCGTTCCCTGAACACTGAGCGTCCTACGTAATGGGAAGCAAATAAAACGAGAAGAAAATAAAAAGAGGTCTATACGGCAGCGTTTTCATAGGGCTATGGTTTTCTCTATACGACAGCTGATTGCTGGATATAGTAACAATTGGTTATGTTACTCAATCAGTTCGTACTTAAATTTAGTTCGAGGCATTCTTCTTTGCTTCCAATCGTCTTCTTCGCGTTATAATCGATTCGTAATTAACTTCAAAATTTTATGAAACATTATAGTGACCATCTTTGATCAGTATTTCCGACATTTTTCTTTAGTTTTCCATATCTAGAAATGGTCAACAGAACATTGACGAGTTCGTTACAAAATAAATCGCAACACTGTCTTTTGTTTACTAAATCACTATCGCTAACATATTGAGCTTTAGTTTGTTCACTAAGCGCTATAGGGCGCATTTGACGTCACACCTGTCGCAGTATGCAAATCTCACGAGCTCCCCTGAGCAACAGGGAAGAGTGACTACTCTGTGGCAAACTGCGAGCCGAATAAAGTATTTGTGAGGCCCGCGGATATCATCCGTATTTTATAATAATATACATCTAGCGACTAACAGCCGAGTTCAAAAACGTCATCTAACATTAAGAGTTTCTTAAGAATGTAGTTTTTCTGTTCGGTAACAAACAGAAGTACTTACAGGAACAGTAATATTTTAAGACGCGCTTAATTCTAATTGACGGCAGTCAATCGGGGGCATAGGAATAAGCAGCGCGGCCACTGCGGGGTTACAGGATGTGAGAGATGTAAACACAGCAGAAATACTGAACTAATTCACAGACAAACATAAATATTATCTGGAAAAATTTACTTACATACTGGAACACGAAAAACTGTAGTACATATAGACAACAAAACAAACTCAAACCAAAGATAAAACTCACAGCGAAATCCAATCATCGAAATATAACATTATCATTTCTCAGGCTGGTATTACACTATCAAATTTTCTTTGTAAAATAAAATTTTATAGTGCCACAAGGAGCTTTGTCCAAGCTATGGCTCGATCAAATCATCTTTGATCAAATTTAGCACCTCGCCTTATATTTGATCAAAGAAAGCGCTCGTCTTCTGTTTACTGCATGGAAATATACAGTCCCTTGAAGCGCTAGCATCGCTGCAACTGTCTTGACATCTAATGTTTACCAAAATGACTTCGAGATTACCAAGGTGCGCGGCATCTACAATGACATTGATGGAGATGTAGAAGGCAGATGAAGAACTGTATAACTTGCGGCGTTGCGAATACAAAAACAGAATAAGAAGACGCGAGCGCTGTAAAGAAATGGACGCCGTTAGCCATGAAGTTCCGCCAAGATGTACACCAAGGTAAGAAAAAGATAAAATCTACAAATTTTATAGAAATAAAAATATTTCTTAATGGCTAATATATGTTCTAAACAGTTATTTGCCTTCAAATAGTCTTGCTTCAGTGCTTTACAAAAAGCTTCACACGTTTATGGTATTGTTTCGCTAATGTCCACAACGATATTAGTGTGTTATTTTTAAACTAGAGTAGCTGAAATTTGCAGGAAAATGCTGTGAGGCGAACCGGCCATGTGGAAGCATATTAATAACTTTTCTTATGTCTTTAACACACTTTTCTTCTTTCCAAAAACGCCTCACGCGTTTCGACATTACCATTCCGTCGTTCTCAATACAACAACACAAAAACTGGTATCAGAGGATATGAAACATTTCACCACTGATAAGAGACATAGTATAGCGAGTAGTATACGGATTTCTATCTTAACTGTGTTATGTCAATCATATACAATTTTTCATTAGATACAATCTATCACGTCAACATTCTCAATCAAACTGCGTCTTGGCATTTTACAATTCTTGTTATTCATAAAAAGTTCTATTGTCATAGAACCACAGCAAACCTTATTACGTTATTTTAAGTGTGCCAGTTCTCTTCCTACCCTTACTAATCTCTCTAATTTTTAATTTTTACTACTTTTTCAATTGTCTCACGTACAATTACAGCTCATGGTTCTTTACATAGATGTACCTATTTCTATAAGAGTTTTTTTTTATTATTCTTGGAGAAAGAAGACAAAAAACTGTGTCATGTATAAAAGCTAAAGGGAACAAGTTATGTAAGGTGTCACAATTGACAGTTTACGATTATCAATAATACTGCACTGGTTTTCACATGATAGTATTTTGTATGGTCTTTTAGTTAAACTGATGCTTGAGGGTTAAGGAGTATCAGTTAAATAAGGCAATCTAGGATGGTTGCCACATACTATTGACGGAACTGATGTGGAGCTGATATATGGGGTTCCAAGGCTGCGCCTTTTCAACCTGTTTGGAATTCCTATCTACACTACAAGATAAGTGAATGCCACATGCTTCAGCTGGTATTTCTAGATCTTTTGAATTCTTACAAAATGATAAATATGAACTGTTACTGATCCTAATAATTTACATGTTTTAAGTTGTCAAAAAAATTGCTTGTTAGCAGGCAGGTGGCCTCATGTACCCTACCGCCGCTCTTCCAATGTATTAATTTCGACCACTCATCTGATATCAGTTTTTGTGTTGTATTTTATAGCTGCTAAAAATGACGGATTGTTGAAACCCGTAACGCGTTTTTGGAAACAAGGAAAGTGTGGTCAAGACATAAGACAAGTTATTAAACTAACGTAGCTTTCTCCTGTTGCAAGAAATCGCTGTGTTTCCGCACGTCCGTCGTTTGCGGATATAGCATTTCTGAGGTGAGTTGTCTTCTTCGTAATAGGAGGAGCCACTTCCTTGAGCACACACTGAAATGTATTATTGTCCATTCGCAAGTAATTTCATATGAATTTACACCCTCGACTTGTAGCTCCCGCGACAAATTTTGTTGGATGCTTTTAGCATCTCGCCGTGAAGCCCACGGCTTCACCGGATTAAGTTTCCCTTTTCTTTTTTTCTGCTCTTCTTCCAAATGCAGAGTAATAGGTCTTCGTCGGCTATTCTGAAGGCTCTATAACGTCAAATAAAATTTGATGACGGTGTTATCCCAATTTGCGCCCCTGCAGATATCCTTGTCGAAGAATATATGATGAATATTTGATCGCATTTGTTCTCGAAGAAAATCTTATAGCCTAATACCGGCCTTAAATAATTATACTTGGTAAACATATAGCGTTAGAGTAAACGAACTGTCAAATAAATGTCAAATCGTAATTTATAGTAAACAAACAATGAATGAGAGACAAATCGTCTTCCATATGTTTATAATTACTACATGTCACATTATCCCTACAAATTAGCCAATTACAGTTTACTATATATTCAATATGGACGTCAAATCAACGAGGGATAGCCGGAAGGGTGAGAATGAGTATCACCTTCAACAAGCAAACATACCGTATACCGTACCACTGGGGACTGGAAAAACAACGAGGGATAGTACAAAAGATAGACAAATTTAAATGCCTGGGAGAATTATACAACAGGAAGAAACTGAAAACATGAAAGGATAATACAGAAGATGAAGAAGATGAGGTCAACCTATTGTATGACCAGAGACGCATTTATTTATTCCAATCTTCTATTAGTCATCTCCTCCTAACCCCTTTCTCTGTCCATCTCGTCTTCACTCCCCTCTCTGTCCATCTTCACTCACTCTTCCCTCCATTCCTCGCATCCCCCCTCTCTACATTTCCTCCCCTCCCTCTCTCTCTCTCTCTTTCTCTCTCTGTGCATCCCCTCCTCCCCCTCTCTCTCCATCACCTCATGCCTCTCCCCCCCCCCCCCCCCCGTGCGTGTATCTTGTCCTCACCTCTCTGTCGTTCCACCTTGTCATCCCTCCTCCTCCGCTAGTGCGTCTCCTCACCTCATCCCCCTCTCTATCACTGTCCAGCGCCTCCTCTGCCCGTCTCTGCCCATCATCCCGTTACCTGTTATAACCACCACCTCTATCTCCAATGCGAGGTTGGTGGTTTTTACACCAACAGTAGAATTCTCTTACGTTTTAGACCTTACGACTGCAGAGACTGTCCTAAATTTATGTCTGATATTCAGCCTTGTGGCTTGATCTTCGGTCCCGAAACACGTTGAGCCGCCTGGCTTGATCTTAGGTCCCAAAACACGTTGACAAAATTATTGGCTCGGTGCTGTGTTCATCGTCGCGACCTGGTTGACACGCTGAACTGCGCAAATAAGAGACAAGTATACTTAATAACACTTTTGAAAGTATTCCAAGACTACCACATACAGGAAATAAATACAAACAGTCCGTTTATGAACATTTTTACGTCAGCTCTTCTCAACCACACATACACCACTAGTGGTAGTGGGAAAAGTTACTCCCATGGTATTTTTGTACAAATAGTAAGTCACGTACGTAACCGGTTCCTAGGCTTACACACTACTTAAACTAACTTATGCTAACAACAACAACACACACATTCATGCCCGAGGGAGGCCTCGAATCTCCGGCGGGCGGGGCCGCGCAGTCCGTGACAGGACGCCTCAAACCGCGCGGCCACTCCGCGCGACCCACCGTTCTTCGTTCCAGATATTAACCAACTAGTAAATCACCGCTTCTTTAAAGGATCGAACTCTCCTGAATAAAAGGGCTTCGAACTTATGATTACAAATATGTTGCTGTGTTAACTTTAGCATGTAAGCAAGGAAAGATTTGAAATAATACTTCAAGTTTGTTGGAAGTCCTTTACATGCTTTCATTATCAAGTTCAGGATGAGCAGAGTCTGGGTAATGTGAACTTCATTTTAAGAAAAAGGAGGTTTTCCATGTCTCAGTGTTTGTGACGTCATATCTCCTCAACAATGTGTTGTATAACAACACAATTTTGCAGGTAAAGGCAGTGATGTATGTGGATAATGTCTGCAAAAAGTGTTTGGAATAGAGTTAGTAGTAAAGAAGTAATGAAACGTTATAAATGATGCAACAGCTTTTCACGCATCTCAATATTTATGACTTCAAAGCTCCTGAACTATTTATTGTACAAACATATAATTTTTGCAGGCTCTTTTAAATTAGATTAATTATTCATTCCGTAGACCCACAAAAGAGGGGATCCTCCTGCTCCTGGGTGTGGAACATGTTAGATAAACACATTACAAAAATGTAATTAGAAAAACTTGAGTTTCATTAATTTTAATGAACCTCAGTCAATAAACAGTAAAGTTATGTACATGAACTAAAATTAAGCTTCTGATATTTACAGGTTTAATACTTACATCTGCTTTCCATACATACATCATTCACACAGTACATAGTTACTTGGCTGTTGCAACCAAGTATTGTCAAAAATTAAAGTATAATACATTTTTCATTAAAATGGTCTACTGCACTTGTTGAGAAATTTATGGATGGAACAGAAAGAGTTGGTCACCAAAAATTCTTTTAAATTATGTTTAAATTGTGCCTTGTCTGAAACTAAACTCTTAATGTTTGCTGGTAATTTATTGAAAATATGTGTTGCTGAATACTGGGCTCCTTTCTGGGCAAGAGTAAGCGATTTTAAATTTTTATGTTTATTGTACTTATTCCTAGTACTGATAGTGTGTACTAAGCAATTAGTTGGAAAAAGATGTATTATTTACAAAAAAACTTCATTAAGGAATAAATATACTGAGAAGCTGTGGTTAGTATGCCCAATTCTTTGAATAGGTTTCGACATGTTCTTGGATTTACACTACACATTACTCTTATTATATGCTTCTGTACTCTAAAAATTTTTTCCTCTGTTTATGGAGTTACCCCAAAATATGTACCATATGACATAATGGAGTGAGAATAAGCAAAATATACCAGCTTTTTATATTTATATCTCCTATGTCTGACGTCATTCGCATTGCAAATACAGCCTTGTTTAGGCACTTTTGCAGTTCGTTAGTATGTCGCTCCCAACTGAATTTATTATCAAGTTGTAATCCCAAGAATTTTACACTCTCAACTTCTATTTCCATGTCGTCATATTTTACACACTCACTACCAGGAAATCTCTTGGAAGTTCTGAACTGCATATAGTGGGTCTTTTCAAAGTTTAATGACAGTGAATTGGCACTTACTAATGTCAGTGAAAATTTGATTAGCTGCTCTTTCTAACTTTATATTTGATTTACTATTTATTTCAATGTTTGTATCATCTGCAAATAAGACAAACTTGGCATCTGGTAGTGTAACAGATCACAGGTCATTAAAATATATATATATATATATATATACAAGGAAAAGTAGTGGGCCTAGTATGGAACCTTGGGGGGGAACACCAAATTTAATTCCTTCCCAGTCAGATGATGTCTGATTGCCTACTGCTGAAGTGTTACACAATGACACCCTTTGTTTTCTCTTAGTAAGATACGACTGAAACCACTTTGCAGCACTACCAGTGATGCCATAATATTTTAATTTACTTAAAAGAATGCTGTGATTCACACAGTCAAACTCCTTAGGCAGGTCACAGAATATGGCAGTTGCCTCTACTTTGTTGTCTAATGACTTAAGGACATTTTCACTGTAAGTATAAATAGCCTTCTCTGTAAATAGCCTTCTCAATATCAGATCACTTAAGAAACCCATACTGTGATTCTGACAGTATGTTATTTTCACTAAGGTGCTTAAGTAGACGATTGAACATAACCTTTTCATAGATTTTTGAAAAAACTGGCAAAAGTGAGATCGTTCGGTAATTTGATGGCTTTTCTTTGTCCCTTTTCTTGTGAAGAGGTATAAGTTCATCAAATTTAAGCCAGTCTGGAAATTTTCCTGTGATAAGTGATTGTGTATACAAATAACTTTAGATATGACTAAGCTCACATGAACACTTTTATTAACTTTGTTGATATGTTATCATAACAACCAGAAGGCTTTGATTTCAAAAACTTTATGATGGATTATATTTCTTTGGGTAAAAGTAGGTGTCAATTGCATTTTACTGAACCTGAAAACCACATGCTATCAATAACACAGAGAAACTACTTGTTTAAATGATTTGTAACACAACATTAGTTTGTTACCAGGGTTTCATTAATTTTTGGAGCTATTTGTTCGTCCTCATTCCTGGTCCTACCTGTCTCTGACTTAAATACATCCAGTAATACAACAAAAACAATATGCGATGTAGTTATCTGCTTCTCATAATGCAGGTGTTTAGATTTGTGGATAACCTTCTTCAATACTTTGCAGTAATTTTTGTAATGAGCTACAAGGTGTTCCTACATATAAGATAGTTTCCTTTTTGTCTCACATGATATCTTTATCCCTTGTGTGATCCATGGTTTCTTAACAGACTTAATTTGAGTTACCTTCAGGGGGAAACAATTTTCATATAAGGAGCTAACTTTATTAATGAATATTCTGTATTTTCCATTTGTGTCTCGGATGCTGTAAACATCCATCCAATCAATTTCTTTGAGCAATCTCCTAAATTTCTCTGTTTCTGACTGTTTTATTGGCCTTCTGATAGATGTTTTACCCTGACAATTTTCAAAATTTAATGTTACGTGTTGCATATCATGGTCAGATAGTCCATTTACTACTGGTTTTGTAGTGTGGCTTAGTTGCCTAGAATTGTCTATAAAGCTATTATCGATGGCAGTCTTAGAACATTTGTATACCTGGTGGGAAATTTACAGTAGAAATTAAATTGAATGACAATGTAACGGATTTCAGTAACTGCCTTCACTGACAGTGTTTTTCAGGACATCTGTATTAAAATCACCAGTTATCACTAGATGTTTGTTTTATAATTTTAGATGAGATAGCAAATCTTCAAGACCGTTTATAAAAAAGGTTGAAATTTCCTGAAGGTGCTCTGTATGTGGGTGCTATTATAAAGAAACTATTATGAAATTCTATCTCTGTTGCACATGCTTCTAAGTGCTGCTCTAAGCAAAATGTATTGATGTCAGTATTCTCAAAACTGTTTTTAACAAAGGTGACAACTCCTCCTTTCTCCATATTTTGTCTACAGAAGAAGCTAACTTAAATTCTGTAAGGTTCAACATATCTATACCAGTGGTCACATAATATTCAGAGAGGCAGATTATATCAACTCGGTTTGATGACTCTAATTCATCAATGCACATAAGTAGTTCATTAATTTTACTTCTAAGCCCTCTAATATTTTGATGCACTAAAGGTAGTTGGCATTTCACATTTACTGAGATGAAATCTGGTGGAAATAAAATTTCTGCCGATTGCTGGAAATTTTTAACCAACAGCTCTGTTTGCTGATGAAATGTGCCAGGATTATGCTGTTCGATTTTTTTCTCAAACTGAAGTTTTGTTTCAATCTTTACTTCTCTCAGAACTTGACTTTGTTCTGTCGTACCTATCCTAAAAAAGGTGCTACTCTAACACCAATAACCACTGGTATATTACTACTCATGGCAGTGTCTCCCGCCCTTACATTTCCTGCTATTAGCCCAACAGTTTACCCTTCCCTTTCCTTTCCTGTTGAGGTGTAGGCCATGTCTAGTATAATCCCACCTACTGAGAGAATCAACATGAACCAAACCAGTATGTGACCCCACACCCGACCCAAGCAGCCATTCCAACTTCAAATTAACTATCCCGACAGAAGAGTTTAAATGAAGTAGGTCATGGTGTCTCAGAACAGACACAAACTCAACACTGGTATAACTCGTTGCTGATGCAATCTTTACCAGGTCACACTCTATATTGTACCCAGGATCTCTGTCAATACTATTGCCCGGTCCACCCACAATAACCACAGTGTCTTTCTTGGTAAAATCTTTACAGAGTGACAGAGTGAACCTAAATCCTCTGTCACCTGACCCAGACCAGCACTAGGTTTAAAAAAATGTGTGACCTGGTATTCTGATCCTAACTGGTCCTGCAAAAGTTGGCCTACACCTCTGGCATGTGAAATACCTAACAACTTAACTTTCTTTCCCTTTGCTGACTTCCCTACATTCTTATTCAATTTTCTACTGTAAGTTTGTTGTGCCCCCTCTACACCTACCTCTGCCTGAGGCTCATCAGTTTCTAACTGAAGCAACACGTCAAACTTATTCTTCACATTCACCAAAAAGCTGTCTGACAAGGTTCTAGGTCTGTTCCTCCTGTTACCTGTGGCCAATTCCCACCTCTCTTTACCCTTCTTCCTCCTTAACCTGTTCAGATCTTTCCTGGTCTGCTCTAACTGTGCCTGAAGGGTAGCAATTTTCCCCTCCTGTTCCACTATTTTCCAATATCTACTGCATATTCTACAGAGCCACTGATGAGTCTGATCCACTTCCCCATTTTCCATGCCGCTACAGTCACCCCAATGGAGAAAACTACTGCAGCCATCACACCAAACCTCGGAGCTAACAATTCTACGGCACGTCAGGCACTTTTCGCTCATTGTAAAAATCTTACTTTAGCGAGAATAAGTCAAATTAAATTACTGAAAAACAAGAAAACACGTTTACGAAAGATTAGGTCTAGTCTCAATCGTTTGTTAACAAACTTACTGTAGTGACAATAAGTTAGATTACCGAAAAAAGGAAGAAAACCACGTTTACAAAAATTAGGCCTAGCCGCAACTGCATGTAAGCAAAGCTACTACCGTATGTGCAAAGTTTCCAGGTACCGGAACAAAAAATTTACGCTTGTTTCACAAAATAAGGGTTAAACAACAAAGGGATACTCTCTTCTTAACTTTCTGGAACGGAACACAACAATTAAATGAGATTCTATAAGTTTTACTGCGCAAGAATACGGTCGTAATCCTACTTTATGTTCCTTTCGCATTTCCTGGAATAATACGCAAAAAGAAGTGAAACCTTTACTTGCAGAACACACTAATACACGTATTAAACTAGTTTCCTGAACTAAACTGAGTTTTATTGCAGTCTGAATCACTTATCTGTAGCACTAAGCTCCGCCTGATGCAGAGCTACTAACCAACTTTTAGTGTGCATATCGTTTGCGTAATGCGTTGCGAACAGAGTGAGTAGTAAAGACCTGATGCGACACTTGTAATGCATGAACAGCAAAAATATAGTGAGCGACTAACTTTCTTCGTTTCATCATTCTGCCGGGGGCTTCAACGAAAAAAAGTTTTGTAAAGGTATTAAATTATATGTTAAGTTTGTTGCAAGTCGCTCTCATTCTCAAATACTGGATGAGTATAGTCTGGATATTTGCACACAGTGCACTATGCGTCTTTTTCACCCTCTTCCCTCTCTCGTTTCTGAGGTAGGCGGTTCTTACACCTACAGTGCATCTTCCCACATAGCGTGTGATTTGTGTACAATTTTTGGTTGAAATCGGTACAGTAGTTTAGGAGGAGGTGTTGAACGTACGTACGTATGTATGTATGTATGTATGTATGTATGTATGTACATACATTTATATTCTAAGCCGTTAGATCGCGTCATATTCCTCTTCCAGTTTTTTGAACGCTCGAAGTGTCGATACCTCTGCTCGGGTCTTGTTCAGGGTTCCACTGCTGCCCCTACAAGGCAGTGTTCATCTATGCAGGGGCACCAGGAGAGGCATCGAAACGTCGAGCACTGAAGCAGCTTCTAGTGGAAAATAGCGCGGTCTACAGATAAGATTTTACGATAAATATATCGGTAGACTGAAATATTAGACACCATAAAGCATCGGTGAGTACTGCTGCAGTATAGCAGCTCGGATGGTAACTCTAGGAAGACATGGTGTAGGAGAACTAGAGGAAGAGGAGAAAAAAAACAGAAGTACTGGACCCTGTCAAGTACGAGAGAGGGTGAGCGACGGATACGGAGACTTAGTGAAAACCTGAACACGAGCGTGAGGGCAGTATCAGTGGACAGAATGACTTGAAGATTGGATTGGATTGTTTGGGGAAGGAGACCAGACAGCGAGGTCATCGGTCTCATCTGATTAGTAAAGGACGGGGAAGGAAGTCGGCCGTGCCCTTTCAAAGGAACCATCCCGGCATTTGCCTTAAGTGATTTACGGAAATCACGGAAAACCTAAATCAGGATGGCCGGACGCGGGATTGAACCGTCGTCCTCCCGAAGGCGAGTCCAGTGTGCTAGGCACTGCGCCACCTCGCTCGGATGACCAGAAGAGTTTGGAAACCAACAGACAGGACAAGAGGGAAGACAGGAACCAGCTGGGTTATTGAATTTGGGAAGTATTGGTCGGAATAGGGGTCACAAGGTGGAGGGGAAGAAAAACTGCAGAAGTAAGTACACGCTGAGCAATATTCCACACGACACACGACACAGTACTATACAGGAAACAGGTAGACACACCAGTGTAGCAAACAAAGGAGGAAACAAGATTTTTTCCTCATTTTATAAGCTTTCGGGACGTGCCCATTCAACCAGCTCAATAGCGGAATGTTAATTAGGACGATAGGAACGTAAGGACAACACAACACCCAGCCCCTGATCCGAGAAAATTTCCCGACCGTGCCGGGAACTGAAGCCGGGCGGCTTAGCTTTGCAATCCGCAGCGCTGTCCGCGCGGACGAATGGTTCAAATGGCTCAACACTATAGGACTTAAAGATCTGAGGTCACCAGTTCCATAGAACGTAGAACTACTTAAACCTAACTAACCTAAGGACAGCACACACATCCATGCCCGAAACAGGATCCGAACCTACGACCGTAGCGGTCGCGCGGTTCCAGACTGAAGCGCCTAGAACCGCTCGGCCACTCCGGCCGGCCCGCGCGGACAACTAAAGAAGAACAGCATCAGGGGAAATGCTAAACTGGCCCATTGCAAGTAGGATTCACACTCCGAGCGTTCCACACATAACAAATTATGTATTTTCAATAAGTGATGTATACAGCCAACCGGTTGCATAAAGTTTATTGTCATCAGTAATGGCCAGGCTTCAATACCACTAAGGGAATTGGGGGTATATACAGTTTCTGCTGTCAGTCATATTTGAAACTGTGTTAATCATGTATACAGACTACTGATCCATCTGGACGATTTTTGCCTGTTATCGGCAAGGGTATGGGAAAGACATCGGTCAGGGAATTCCAAGACTTTCGAGAATGTTTTAATGTTAAATTTGAATTCGAATAACAAATGACAAAAGAAAAAGACAATTTTCGCATTTTTCCCTTTGCTTTTACTGTGAAACTTTGCTTCCTACCAGATTTCGTGATTCTAGGTCAACGACAATTACCCTACATGTTTTAATAAGTGAGTTTGCGAGTGTCGAACTATGTGACATAAATGGCCATATCTTTTGGTTACACTGACTTAGAAACTTCAGTTTTGTATACCACAACGGACCGTAGAGTTTACTTCGAGACACACATTTCAACTTGATCCCCTACCCGTTTTTGAGAAAAAGGCGTCTTAACAGACGGACGGACAGACAGTCGGACAACCATTGACAAAAGTAGTAGTTTTTTCATGAGATACAGTTACAAATAAACACTTTTCGGATTTTTGCGTTACTTTCACTGCTAATCCTTACTTTTTGCCATATTTCATGATTCTAGACCAAAGGGAAGTACCATGTAGGTTTTGGAGAGTGAATTTTCGTGTATCACAATGTGTGCCAGACATGGCCGTATCTGTGGATTGCGTTAGTTTAGGAGCTGCAATATTTTACACCGCCAAGGGACCATCGTCCTGGTGGAATTGCCCATCTCCGTCGGAATGCACAATGAACATTAACGGATGGAGGTGGTCAGACAGAATGCCACCTCTCAGAATCTTATCTAGACGTAACAGGGGTCCTACATCACTCCAACTGTACACGCCCCGCACCATTACAGAGCCTCCACCAGCTTGAAGAGTCCTCTGTTGACATGCAGGGTCTATGGATTCTTGAGGTTGTCTCCATACTCGTACACGTCCATCCGCTCGATACAAGTTTAAACGAGACTCGTCCAACCAGGCAACATGTTTCCACTCAACAACTGTTCAATGGCTGTGTTTATGGGTCCAGGCGAGGCGTAAAGCTTCGTGTCGTGCAGTCATCAAGGGTACACGAAGGGGCCTTCGGCTTCTAAAGCCCATGTCGATGTTTCGTTGCATGGTTCCCACATTGACATTTGTTGACGGCACCGCATTGAAATCTGCAGCAATTTCCGGAAGGGTTGCACTTCCGTCACGTTGAACTATTCTCTTCAGTCGTCGTTGGTCTCATTCTTGCAGGATCTTTTTTCCGGCCGCAGTGATGTCGGAGATTTGATGTTTTACTGGATTCCTGATATTCACGGTACACTCGTGAAATGGTCGTACGGGAAAATCACCACCTCATCGTTACCTCGGAGATGCTGTGCTCCATCGCTCTTGCGCCGACTGTAACACCACGTTTAAACTCACTTAAATCTTGATAACCTGTCACTGCAGCAGCAGTAACCCATCTAACGACTGCAGGAGGCACTTGTCTTACGCAGGCGTTGCAGCGCCTTATCCTGCCTGTTTACATGTCTCTGTATTTGAATACGCATGCGCATACCGGTTTCTTTGGCGCTTCAATATAAAATAAGTTTGAGGATCAAATCAGTATGTGGTTCACAGTAAGCACAAAACCGCGAAGAGAGGGCTCCGTTGCCTATCATTATTGGAGTTACGACATCATATTCCATTCTCACCGGGTACAAAAACTGCTACGAGAAACTAGGGCGTTCGCAACTATGAGCGCTGACTGGAGCGCGGGCGCGCCCCACACACTACTTTGAAAGAGGACGTCCCCCACCGCGCAGCAGTCGGGTACTCCGAACAATGCACATTCTATGGGCTTCTGTAGAACACACCGGTCAGAGCTTATTGTCTCTGCTGGGTGCGTACCGACAAGCGAGAGATCTGATATTTAATTTTCATATTAATTTTGGAAGAAAATGGTACATTTCCGTGCATTATTTCGTTATCATTCTTTATCAAGTTCCCTCTACGACCCCTGGAAGCTCGTAATAGAAATAGTGAAACACTTAGTATATTTCAACGTGAGACATCTAATCTCTCCTGACACCCCTCTCAGAATAAGTGGTGAAATGGCCCAGTGTGCAGTCCGTCAAAAACTGAATACAGATCAAGCACGAAAACAAGAAGGTGTACCGAACTGTGAAAAAACAAGCAAAATACAAACATTGAACGGTCCAAGTTCAACATGTGCAACCTACGGCGGATTAGCAAGAACCACACCGTCGTGGTTCTGGGGTCACAGCGCTTGACTACAAAGCACGAGATGTGTGTTCCAATCACCCTCGTGCCCCATTTTTTCCCACAAAATTATGAACTTTCCTTTCGGTCAGTGACGTCTGTATTCTCATTCTGTAGTCTGGTAATTGACATTCTTGGTGGTACAATCTGAGTTATGCTGTATGATTATACTAACGTCGCAAGTAAATGTGATAAGTAGTGAGTGCAGGCGAGATACCGCACAGAACTCTCACACAAACGAAAACAACAAATAACAGGGTGTAAGAGTCATGACAAGTGGTAGTTATGTAGAACAAATAGGAGGTACTACGTATTGAGGTCCATTTGTTACACCTCGCTGTTCCAAACGGACGTTACGCCGCGACATAGACACAAAGTGGAGTACAGCGAACAGATACGGCAATAATTTGACGGACAGTTCATAATTTTGTGAAGAAAAAGGGGGTACGAGGGAGATTTGAACAGGGATCTCCCTTTTCGGAGTCCAACATCACAACCACATGACCACAACGCCATGCCTACTCACATGCGCTCGATGTTGCTCATCTTAAGTTTGGAAAGTTCGGTGTTTCTAATTTGCTTCTTTTTTTCACATTTCTTCCTGCTTTTACGCTTGCTCTGTCTTCAGTTTCTAACGGACTGTCCGCCGGGCCATGTTACCACTAAATCCGAGGGGAGTGCGATGGGGAGTTCCCTTCTGAGAAAAAGTGGTTTTAACAGACAGAGGGACAACTAAGTGGTCCTTTAAGGGCTCCGTTTTTACCGACTGAGGTACGGAACCAAAAAAAGTACTAACATGGAAACCTCCCCATCACACACCCCTCAAATTTGGTTATAAGTTGGCATAGTGGATAGGCCTTGAAAAACTGAACACATATCGATCGAGAAAACAGGAAGAAATTGTGTGGAACTAAAAAAATAAGCAAAATATACAAACTGAGTAGTCCATGAGCAATATAAGCAATATCAGGGACAGAGTTAGTTTAGGAGCGCCTTGTCCCGTGCTTAGCGTGAACAGCTGCGAAACAGGAAGTCCTTGGTTCGAGACTTCCCTCGAGTAAAAAGTTTTATTTTTTATTTTCAGTTTGTGACAAACTTATGTTTTCATCACTTTTTTAGGAGTGATTATCACATCCAAAAGAAAACTTAAATCGGGCAAGGTAGAAGAATCTTTTTACGCATTCGCCAAGTGTACAAGTTAGGTGGGTCGACAACATATTCCTATCATGTGACACACATGCCGCCACCAGTGTCGTATACATTATATTAGATGTGTTTTCCTTTGGAGGAATCGGTTGACCTATGACCTTGCGATCAAATGTTTTCGGTTCCCATTGGAGAGGCACGTCCTCTCGTCTGCTAATCGCACGGTTTTGCGGTGCGGTCGTAAAACACAGACACTAAACTTATTACAGTGAACAGTGACGTCAATGAACAAACGGACAGATCATGTTTTGTTGTTGTGGTCTTCAGTCCTGAGACTGGTTTGATGCAGCTCTCCATGCTGCTCTATCCTGTGCAAGCTGCTTCATCTCCCAGTACCTACTGCAACCTACACCCTTCTGAATCTGCTTAGTGTATTCATCTCTTGGTCTCCCTCTACGATTTTTACTCTCCACGCTGCCCTCCAGTACTAAATTGGTGATCCCTTGATGCCTCAGAACATGTCCTGCCAAGCGATTCCTTCTTCTCGTCAAGTTGTGCCACAAACTTCTCTTCTTCCCAATCCTATTCAATGTCTCCTCGTTAGTTATGTGATCTACCCATCTAATCTTCAGCATTCTTCTGTAGCACCACATTCCGAAAGCTTCTATTCTCTTCTTGTCCAAACTATTTATTGTCCATGTTTCACTTCCGTACATGGCTACACTCCATACAACTACTTTCAGAAACGACTTCCTGACACTTAAATCTATACTAGATGTTAATAATTTTTTCTTCTTCAGAAACGCTTTCCTTGCCATTGCCAGTCTACATTTTATATCCTCTCTACTTCGACCATCATCAGTTATTTTGCTCTCCAAATAAAAAACTCCTTTACTACTTCAAGTGTCTCATTTCCTAATCTAATTCCCTCAGCATCACCCGACTTAATTCGACTACATTCCATTATCCTCGTTTTGCTTTTGTTGATGTTCATCTGATATACTCCTCTCAAGACACTGTCCATTCCATTCAACTGCTCTTCCAAGTCCTTTGCTGTCTTTGACTGAATTACAATGTCATCGGCGAACCTCCAAGTCTTTATTTCTTCCCCATGGATTTTAATACCTACTCCAAATTTTTCTTTTGTTTCCTTTACTGCTTGCTCAATATACAGATTGAATAACATCGGGGAGAGGCTACAACCCTGTCTCACTCCCTTCCCAAACACTGCTTCCCTTTCATGCCCCTCGACTCGTATAACTGCCATCTGGTTTCTGTACAAATTGTAAATAGCCTTTCGCTCCCTGTATTTTACCCCTGCCATCTTCAGAATTTGAAAGAGAGTGTTCCAGTCAACATTGTCAAAAGCTTTCTCTAAGTCTACAAATGCTAGAAACGTAGGTTTGCCTTTCCTTAATCTTTCTTCTAAGATAAGTCGTAAGGTCAGTATTGCCTCACGTGTTCCAGTATTTCTACGGACAGATCATAACTTTGTGAAAATAAAGAGTAAACTTTTCACTCGAGGGAAGACTTGAACCATGGACCTCTCGTGTCGCAGCTGCTCATGCTAACCATTGCGGTCCTGAGCCCCCAGTATCCTTGATATTGCCTATCTTGCGCACGGGCTACTCAGTTTGTATATTTTGCCTATTTTTTCATAGTTCCACACAGCTTCTTCCTGTTTTCTCGATTGATCTGTGTTCAGTTTTTCAAGGCCTATCCACTGTGACAACTTACAACTAAATCTGAGGGGGGTGCGATGGGGAGGTTCCTTTGTAAGAGGTGCTGAGAGGAGAAGATAGTGCCATCCCTGAAGAGCCTACTTGTGGTCGTACAGAGGTCGTAAAGGAAGCTCGAGACAACTTGCACAGATGACGCGAAAACCGGTAACAGCGGTTAGGAAAAGTGAGTCCCTACTGCGTAGCCGAGTTTCTTTGTCCGTCCGGCAGAAAGTGGCAGAGCAGTCTAGATGAACACCTGGCACGACACGTGGCAAATGGATCAATAGCGCCGCCCCAGATCTCCTAGGCACGCGTCGGGTCAAGGCCGGAGGAGCCGCCCATCCCGGGAGACCCGGCCGGGGACAGATGCTGAGCGCGCGCGCGCGCTGCTCACCTCACAGATCGCACCACCAGGCGGGGTCGGCGGCGCGGCTGGGGGCGGGGGCGGGGGCGGGGGCGCGCCGGCGCCGGCGGCGCGCGCGCTGCGGCGCGCAGCCACGTCGCGCAGCACCATCGACCAGCGCCGAGGCGTGGGCGGCGGCCGGGGGCCGGAGCGCTGCCCATCGACCCGCGCTCGCGGCGGCGCCCGCGCATGCGCAGACGCCGCCGCGGCCCTGGCAGAGGGGCGGCGCCTGCAAGCGCGGGCCCCGGCTCTGCCGTCAGTAGTCGGCGGACGCCAGGGGGGCCCGGCCGTCGCACGCCGCAGCTGAGCTCGCTGCGCGCCTCCCGACACAGGTACTGGCGCTCCTGCCGGGAGCCCGCCGCCCTGCGAACACGGCCTGCCTTCAGCCGCAGTACACAGTTCACGTCATGGCGCATCCGCTCTTCTGACACTTACTGATCCGGATAAAACCCCAAGCTTTCTATGATACGGACATCTGTACTCTGCAAGATCCCTCGAGGTCTTTTGCGAGGGAACTTCTAGTATCATTTATCTTCTCCCCCCCCCCCCCCCTCCTCCCCTCCCCGTTCCATTCACGAATGGTATGTGGGAAGGAGTACTTTCGATAAACTTCTGTACGAACTCCAATTTCTCCGACGTTCTCGACAATAGTCCATCGTCGTCTTCAGGGACTTAGCCTGGATGTTGTGGAGCTTGCGAGGTTCCAACGTTTGTGCTCATAAGACTACGGCTGGCTAGCTTACATCACATAAAATCTGATTTCTCCGTGAGCTTCGCACAGTTTATCCACCCAGTGGTGGCACTGGACAGCGATGTAAATAGTAGTCTCTGGACGCAGAAGGTGCCACCTCACATTCAGTATCACCTTCAATACATGATGGCGTAAGCTATCCAGTCGGGTACCATCCTTAGGGCACTGATGTGGAATCCTCGCTAAGCCCCTGACGACGGTGCTGGACGTTATCATCGGAGGCTTGGGACTAGATCCGGATCTGACGCGGCTAATTAACAGAAAACTTTTTATTCGAAGACACAATTGTGGGAAACTTAGTAGCCACTCACTGATTAAAGCCTCAGTGGTCTAGGTTCTTAGCATGACTGGCTGCAAACGCAGAGGTTCAATAGTTAGATTGTCGGAGGAAACCTCGGATTTGTTCTGAGGTCTGGCTCGGCGTCCACTCAGGCTAGTAAGACCAGACGAGAGCTACTTGGTGAAAATAAGTATCCAAACTGAGAAGCAAGCCGCCAAAATGGTCTCAAGTCGCACAGACTTCCACGGGGTTTGGAGCCACGCAGCACTGAACTCAGTGATCAGCGTGCTTCCTCAAAATACACTACAGATTTGGCATGGCTTGAGCCAGTAATGTCATCTGTAATCGTAATCTCTTCTACTCTCCAGTTTAATACGCCACATTTCTCACGTGGAGATCATTTCGTGAACTGTGGAACTAATTTGTCATTAACTATAATTTCAATGAACTGCAGCTCAGCTCCAATTACAAAAGTGTCCTCTCTCGTAATGGCGTCTTTTGAACTTACTCTTTCATGTCTCTGGTTAGGCGTCAAGTCTACGAATTTGTAGGTCAAGGTTTCGATTCCCACGATATTTTATGTCACTTATCGCTTCTTTCGCCTCTGGAAAACAGTCATAAACGGCTTCTCTTGCTTGTATGGTGAGGGAAGATCCTGCACAATTAAAGGTGGGCTTGGCTGCTTGGCGAATCTGCCATAAATAATCATGAAACACGATTTCTATGGCAAAGCCTCAGTATTGCCTCAGTTCTAGGATAATGTGGACATCAGTCATTAATGGGGCAGCCTTTGGATCTTCGTTGTTCGACTGCAGTACCAGCTATCAGGGATTTACTCAAGCAGTATGCAGTACAGTAGAGCGATAAGGTGTTCAACCCAACATTCCAGACTGAAGCTTTTACCTTACCTGCAACTGGCTAACCAGGCCAATCGGACACATCTGGGACCTGTCGAAGCCCATTTTCTCATTCATTAGTCACGTAATTTCAGCTTAAATGTTGTAGCCCATGATGCTGCTCTCTACGTCGTTGACCTCTATTATTTTGGCTGTCACACCACAGTTCAATAGGGCTCTTACGCCGAAATTACATGACGAAAACAAATGAGTAAACTAGCTTGGTCCTAGGTAGGAAATACAACAGGAGGTACACAAACTCTTCAGGCTGCATGCCTACTGCGTGGCTAAAAAACCAGTTCTGGTACCCAGTTCCACAGTGTAGATGGTCGTTCACTCGTTCTTGAGTCGTGTAGTTAGCCATTGACCGTTCTACTGTAAGCAGCATTTACAACACTGTCACTAAAGTCAAGGATCTTCCCTCGCAGTGGATCTTTTGGCGGTGCCACTCCTTTTCAAAACACTGCTCTTCATGAAGCGCTTCACCACATGTCCGTAGCTCGATATTTTGATTCGAAATCTGATAACAAAAAATCACTAGTAAAAGGAAACGTTTTTACTGTAGCCAGCTGTCCTCAAATCATAGATTAGTTTGAACACGGCAATGGTTTATTAACTCATGTTGTTTTCCTCGTACCTTTGAACTGTCTTATGTACATTTAACGTGGGTTTTTAACTACAGCAAAACTTGTCATTTTTCAAATTAAGAAATAATTTTCAAAGGTCATAGAAGCAGTAAGTGACACAAAAGAATTTACAACTGGGGATGGAAATCTGGAAGATAGATTTTGTTGCTGAAAGTTAGCCCCAAGATACACATGTTTATATGCCTGACGAAACCAGTAAGCCTCAAATTTACCAAATTTCCAGACGCTCATTCCGTTTCCGGACGAGAAATTATGCTTTCATATACAACAAATATCTGAAGTGAATGAACATTTTACTTGGTCCTTCAGAAATAGGCTATTATGACTGACACTGCTTTCTTTTTGACTATAATTATCTAATTTTTTGGCATAGAGCACTTATCAATAACGATGATTATTTTCTATGATGTTACAAATTTCAGTTTATGTCCTGTGCATGTAATTCTCTCTTAGAGCGTTTGTGGAAAATCTAAAAGAAGTTAATAATAATCCTGGTAAGTATTTCGCCTAGTCATAAACCAAAAGTAAATAACGCAAACCATCAGTTCGCAGCGAAACATTATTCAAGCATCTTCATAAAGACAAAGCTAAATCCACTGTAAAAGTTTCAGCGCTCTGCTTTTATTATATCAACAGACAAGAGGTGATAAACTAAAAGGAAACGTCTAATGTAAGTGCAGTTTGTACCAGTACACACTATCAGCGGATATTAGGCTTAGAGATGCAACGATTGCTGGTTGGTTACCAGAGTGGATTAGTGTTGTCACGATATAACCATGTTATTGGGCTGAGAGGGCGGACAAAGAGTGCACTGCGTCAGATGGTTAACGAGCACTGCGAAGGGCCGCAGAGAATGTCCCGTATTCGCATGAGACACCTATATCAGCAGTTGAAAGAGTTTGAAAGGAGCGTCATTTTGGTTCATCATGTGGCTAGAAGGTTCGGCAATATCCGAGCTTGTGGGGCGTTCTAGTACGACATTGCGTCAATTTTAAACCAATTGGAAACATGAGGCATATCACAAGCTTGGACGAAGTTATGGTCGACCACATTTGCACTTAGCAAGGGAGGATCGACGAACATAACGTTTTCACAACTTAACTTCTTCATAGCTGTACTTGTCATATGTACAAGAATGATGCACGCGCTACAACGACCCGTGACATCTACCAATGGTCGAAGATCAGCAGAAGCCAGGCTACAGAATCTCTGTCCCTGCATAGCTACGTCACAACATAGATGACTGCCTTTGGAGTAGTGTGTACTTGGAAACCATGGACATCTGGTAAGTGGCGCCACACAATTGTCAGTAATGAAACCATGGGTGACTGTCGTTTGCAAGTATGGCGGCACAGTGTGAAGAGGACACATTATGCCAACGTTCTAGAAGGAGATACTGATTTTACCCTTGGCGTTGTGATGTGGGGAGCCATTGGGTAAGACTTCAGAGCCTCTCTGATGGTGATAATGGGAACACCGACGACACAGAGGTGCACAATAGACATCCTGCGTCCTAATGACAGTATTCTGGTACCATTTCTCAACAGAACAACGCTCGTCCACACATGGCACGTGTCACTTTGAACTGCTTGGAAGGTGTTGAGGTACTTCATTGGGCAGACAGATTCCCCAGTCTGTCCCCGATAGAATGTGTGGGGGATCAGCTTGGACGTCACCTCCATCCGAACAGCAACGTGCAAGGTGTCGAGTGCCACTTACAGCACTTGTGGATCTACGTATTTCTAGACTGGATGCAAAGGCTGATTGACCCTGCCTCCAACGGAATCGGTGCAGGTCTCAAGGCCGAGACCGAAGCAAAATCCAACTGACAAAGGATATTCAGTGTGTTTGTATTGTTGATTTTATTTTTCATTTAACCTGATTATGTAATCAATTAAATAAAACATTAACTTGTCAATGTGCGTAGTTTCATTTAATCCTTCTTCTCCTTCTAGGTGCCAAATTTTTTGGTTGGTGAACGTGTGTACAGTGTGGTCAGAAACAGTCTGAGAAGCGTTTAAGCGTTTTGGAGGGCAGGCTTTGTTGAGAAAAAATTGTTAAGAAAGAAGTTCGATAAGTTGCGCCGTTTCCCAGTTAATTACCATTGAAATTAACCAATCAGGCAGTTGTGCATACAAATTCAAGCGACCCGCCAGATGCATTGAGTGTCAGTTGTTCTCATAGTGTAGATAATAGCACAGGAGACAACTCAGCCGCTGTCTCAGATTCGATCATGCCCCCGTCCCATGTCCAATTTTTGTATCGCTATCTTGTTCAGTTTCAGGAAACCAAACTAAGAACACATTTGGCGACGTTGTTTCTGGCAGGCCGCTTGAATTTGTGTACGTAACAGCCTGGTTGGCTAACTTCATAGCTTATTAAATCAGAAATGGCGCAACGTACAGAGTTTCTCTCTTAACAGTTATTTCTCAGCACAGCGTACTCTGCAACGTCCTTGCAAGATTTCAGACTGTTTCTGACCACCCTTTGTGAAGTGGTGACAGTTAACATTCGGCACGTAGGCACTACTGTACGACAACCAATAAAAACGAGAATAACGGAGGTGTAGAATGAATTTTCGCTCTGCAGTGAAGTGTGTGCTAATATGAAACTTCCTTGCAGACTAAAACTGTGAGCCAGACCGAGACTCGTACCTTTGACTTTTACAGGCAAGTGCTCTACCAACTGAGCTACCTGAACACAACTCACGACCTTTCCTGACAGCTTTACTTCCGCCAGTACCTCATCTCCTACCTTCCAAACTTGAAAGATGTTCTCCTGTGAAACTTTCAGAACTGTCACTCTGATAGAAAGGATACTGCAGAGATACGGCTTAGTCAGTCTTCGGGATTGATCTGCACTCTGCAGTAGAGTGTGCACTGATATAATACTTCATAGCAGATTAAAACTATGGCCCTATCAGGACTCTAACCAGGGACCTCTGCCTTCCATGGGCATATTCTCCGCCAACACGGCACACAGTTTTAATCACGGCACACAGTTGTAATCTGCGAAGAAGTTTCATATGAGTGCTCATACCGCTGCAGAGTGACAATTCTTTCTGGAAACAATCCGCTGGGCTCTGGCTAAGCCATGTCACCGAAATATCCTTTCTTCCAGGATGCTAGTGCTACAAGTTTCGTAAGAGAACTTCCGTGAAGTTTGGAATGTAGGAGACGAGGTACTGAAGAAGTGAAGCTCAGTTGGTGAGCACTCGCCCATTAAAGAAAAAACTCCTTTGTTTCGAGACCCAGTCCAGCACATAGTTTTAATCTGCCACGGAGTTCCAAGGGAGCGTTAAGTTTAGTAATTACTGAGACAATCCTAAAATCAGAATATGAAAACCTATGCAATAACGTCTTATTCTGTACCAGCCCAATGTTCGGTGTTCGGAAGTGTGAGTTAGAATTCCATGCATATCACTAAATTATCAAAAGGATAATGACGGTTCTCCGCATCCATACCTACGTCGAAAGAGTCTTCAGCCACATGAATCGTTATGGTCTAACGCAAAAGTGTCAATATGGTGAAAGCAGAACTCTGTATTTATTGTAATTTGAAGTTTGCAACATGCAACAACTAAAATTAAAGGTAACAAAAATTTGTTGAAAGTTGTAACTAGGAATAAATATATTTGTTATGTTTATGAAGTGTTTTATTGTGTTCACCCAGCAAATCCTTTCTTCAGGCAATGTCCTGTAAATTTGTCTATTTAACCTGGCAACCGTAGTCGTCATCCACAGAAAGAAGTATCAGCTGTGGCTGGTAATGCAGTGATGAGTATGTTCTTCGATATCTCGAGCTGACTGGTGTTGGAGTAAATACCTATTAGGGTACAATGAACGCTCGCCACAATTACGACACATTACACAACTTCAAAAAGCCATTCAAGTGCAAGCGTCCAGGCAAATAGTCATCATTTTGATATTGCTTTATGATAATGCAAAGGCACACATTGCCAACGCAACACAATACACATTGTTTTCCTTCCGACATGAGGTACTGGATTAATTGCCTTGTGATGAGCCGTCCGGGGTGGCCGAGCGATTCTAGGCGCTACAGTCTGGAACCGCGACCGCTACGGTCGCAGGTTCGAATCCTGCTCCGGGCATGGATGTTTGATGTCCTTAGGTTGGTTAGGTTTAAGTAGTTCCAAGTTCTAGCGGACGGATGACCTCAGAAGTTAAATCCCATAGTGCTCAGAGCCATTTGAACCTTGTGATACAATGGCTTTCAGTTACAGTGAGTTTGGTTCGTTAAAGAGGCGGCCCTACAAGGTTAGTGTGTCACCTTCAACCAAATGATATGTGATGGTGTGAGAAATGGCTCTTTCTTTATTTTCTGTCCTTCATGGAAGGTACAGAAAAATTTGTCCAATTGTCTGAAAAATTGCCTCATTATTGTACTTCGGGAGTGCTTTAGTGTTTCTTCTTGAATTAAATATCTGTACTATCTCACAAACCACTCATTTTTTTTCATTTACACAGTCATCACAACATCCTTCGCGAAGTAATCAAGCGTTGGTTGCAACTGTGTGATAATTTTTCAAAAGAATATGTTCTTATATGGAAGTACACTGTTACCTCAGCGAAACTGTGCTCAACCCGAGCTGGAAACAAACTTGAACTCTCATGCTGTATTGATATTTTAATGAAAACAATGTTTATAGTTCAAGTCAAAATTATTTGTAGTCACGTGCCATTTCAGAGTTGTCACAATGTTTAATGAACGGTCAAACGGGCAGTGAAATGCCCGTGTGGGCACAATACATTGCTATCCGCTATGAAACAGCGAGCAATCGGCGCTCGAGTTGTACAATGTTCTTTCCTGTGTTACTGACAACTAACAACACTACAGCCTTCGTTGTTCAACATAAAGGCCATTCCATATCAATGAAGTACTGCAAATCATACATCAATACGAAGTATTCTGTACTACAATAATGGCTCTATCAAAGAGCGGCCCCTGGTATTGACCCATTGTTGATCCTCGTGTATATCGCGTGGCATCAGGTTCCTGGCTGAACTACGCCATGGAGAAAAAACATCAAGCTCTACAAGCAGTTAGGCGTGCTTTGTAAAGGGCCACATCAATCATATCAATGGCATACAGCACACCATTCCGTTTTTTTGGAAGTATCACGAATCAAGTGGCTCAGATGTGACTATTCTACAATGTCAGCATCAGTTCGTTGAAACTGACTCACACCATGTCACTAACAACAAGAAAACTTTGGAAGAAAAGGGCAGACTTCATCCACCTTTTGAGTTATCATCCTTCTGACTGGTTTGATGCACCCTGACTCCTATGCCAACCTCTTCTTCTCAAGAGTAACACTTGCAACCTATGTCCTCAGTTATTTGCTGGATCCAGTCCAATCTCTGTCTTCCTCTACAGTTCCCTCTAGTTCCGTGGAAGTGAATCCCTGATGTCGTAACAGGTGTCCTATCATCCTGTCCTTTCTGGTTGTCAGTCTTTCCCATGTACTACTTTCCTCGCCGATTCAACAGAGAAATTCCTCATTCCTTACCTTATCAGTCAACCTAATTTTCAATATTATTCTGTAGCAACAGATCTCAAACGCCTCATGTCTCCGATTTCCCACAGTCCAAGTTCCACCACAATACACTACAATGCGTGCTCCAAACGTATTTTCTCATAAATTTAGTGCTCAGATTAGACCAGCAGACTTCTCTTGGGCAGGAATGGCCTTTTTGCCCGTGATAGTCTGCTTTGTATGCCCTCCTTGCCCCGACCGTCATGGGTTATTTTACTGCCTATGTAGCAGAATTGCTCAACTTCATCTGCTTCGTGTCACCCAGTTCTGATGTTAGGCTTGTCAGTTTTCTCATTTATGCTGTTTCTCATTAATTTCGTCTCTCTTTGATTTACTGTCAATCCATATTCTGTGCTGTTTCGACTATTCATTCCATTCAACAGGTACTGTAGTTCTTCATTCTAACTGAGGATAGCAATTCCATCAGAGAATCTTATGCAGAACCTTTAACTTTGAATTTTAATCCCACTCTTAAATCTTTCTTTTATTTCCATTCTTCAATGTATAGATTGAACAACAGAGGCGAAAGACTTCGTTCTTGGTCTTCCACACTTGCCGTTTCCCCTTGGCTCTCGTACGTATCGTATATTACCCGTCTTTCTCTATAACTTTCCTTATTTTTCCCAGAATTTCGAACATCTTGCGCCGTTTCACATTGTTGAACGCCTTTCACGGTCGACAGATCCTATGAATGTGTCTCGATTTTTCTTCAGTCTTGCTTCCATTACCAACCGCAACGTCAAAACTGCTTAACTGGCTCCACTATCTTTCCTAAAGCCAAATTGTTCGCCAGTCTCGCACATTCCGCAAAATAAAGTGAATAGTCGTTTTGTTGACACTTCCCCCAGTAAGGTCTATTCCTTCTGTCTTATTGGCCAACGGTCTTGCTGCAGTGGTATCGCTAGTTCCCGTCACATCACCGAAGCTAAGCCTGTCCAGCACTTGGATGAGTGAGTGTCAGTGTGAGGCATGTTCGGACACAGCTTCTGTTTCATTCGCTCTTAAGTCTTCCAAAGCTGTTTTAAAATCTTACTCTTAATACTGGACCCCCTATCACTTCTATATCGACTCCTATTTCTTCTTCTGTCATATCATAAGACAAGTCTTCTCCCTCACAGAAGCCTATCACTTCTATATCGACTCCTATTTCTTCTATCATATCATAAGATAGACCTTCCCCCTCACAGAAGCCTTTAACGTACTGCATTCCACTTATCCGCTCTTTCCCCTCAGCATTATAGTGAAGTTATCCTTGCAATCTTAACGTAGAGCCCTCGCTTTTAATTTCACCAAAGGTTGTTTTGACTTTTCGATATGCTGAACCAGTCCTGACAATCATTCCTTTTCCGATTTCGTGACCTTTTCCATGCAGCCATTTCGCCTTTGCTTCCCTGCACTGCCTGTTTATGTCATTCCTAAGTGACTTATTTCCCAGAACATTTTTGTACTTCCTTCTTTCGTCGACCTACTTAAATATCTTCTGTTACCGATGGTTTCTTCACAGTTTCCTTCCTCGTAATTACGTTTTTCACGGATATCTTCATTCCTTAGCACCTCCGTATCCCATTTCTTTGGGCAATGTTTCTTCCTGACTAGTTTCCTTAACTTCAACCAACTCTTCATCATTACTAAACTATAATTTGAGTTTATCTCTGATCCTGGGTACGCCTCACAACCCAGTATCTGATTTCGGAATCTGTGCCTGACCCTGAAGTAATCTAATTGAAATTCTCCCGTATCTTCCAGCCTTTTCCGAGTATTCCTCCACCTCATGTGATTCCTGAATGGAGAATTCGCCATTCCTAGCTGAAATTTATTATAGAACTCAATTACTATTTCTCCTCTCTCATTCCTTGTATCAAACCCATACTCCTCCCCCTTATAACTGCATTCCAGTTTTCCATGAGTACTATATTTTCATCTCCCTTTACATATGTATTAGCCCTTTAATATCTTCATATAGTTTCTCTACCTCTTCATCTTCAGCTTGCGATGGCATGTATACCTGAACTATCGTTGTCAGTGTTGGTTTGCTTTCGATTCTGATAAGAACAACCCTATCACTTAACTGGTCACAGTAACACACTGTGCTCTCCCTTCTTATTCATAACGAATCCTTCTCCCATTATACCACTTTCTACTGCTGTTGATATTGCCTGATATTACCCTATACTCATTCGGCTAGATAACCTCGTCTTCTTTCCATGTCACTCCACTGACCGTCACTATATCTGGATTGAGCCTTAGCATTTCCCTTTTCAGATTTTCTAGCTTCCCTACCCACGTTCAAGCTTCTGACATTCCACGCTCCTACTCGTAGACTTATCTTTCCGTTCAATCTTTTTCTCATTGTCATCCCCACCTAGGTAGTGCCCTTCCGGAGATCTAAATGGGGGACCAGGCCAGAATCTTTTGTCAGTGGAGAGATTATCCTGACACTTTTCCAATTACTGGCCACATTTTGTGTGGATACACATTGTTTCTTTGATGAACTGCTTTCCTTTGCCTTCTACATACTTATGCCGTTGATTATTGCTGTTTCTTCCACTGTTTCCCACCCAAAGGGCAAGACGGTGCAGTGAACCTCTGTCCGCTCCTCCTCCTCCTTTGACAAGGCCATTGGCAGAATGATGGTTACTTCTTATGCTGGAAGCCTTCGGCCTCCATTGCTAATGATTTTTATTCAAAATTTAAGCAGTGACGGGTTTAGAACCCGGGACCGAGGAAGTTTCGATTACCACTAAAAGACACTACCGCTAGACGTCCATCTATATATGCATTAACATCCATACGTGCACGGCACAGTATATTTCCATTGCAGAAGTTATTACGCGGCATGAATGATTATTTGAAGCCACTGTACATGCCGTAGTTAGCCTGGTCTTTGCGATCATTTTGGGAGTGACCTGGAGGGATTGTCCAGGCTGACTGGAAGTAAAAAGGCAAACAGATTAGTGTCTTACGTCCTATCGACAATGAGGTCATTACAGATGGAACAAAAGCTCGGACTCAGGAAGGGAAACGGCCTTGTCCTTTCCAAAGATGCCATTCCGGCATTTTCCACAGTCGATGTAGGTAAACCATGCAACACCACACTCTGGATGGCCGGAAGACTTGAGCTGCCTATTCCTCGAAATGCGTATCTTGTTGATAATGACTGTGTGCGCGGGCTCTTCCTCCCGTGGTGCCACATTGGAGTGTGAGCGTATAGTGCGAAAGGACTCACTGCCCTCCCCTTATTTCCACTCACAATAACTAGACGGAACAAGTTGTCTGGTATAATTGTTTATTACATTAAACTTTACAACTTGCACAGGCAGCGCGCCAACTGCGGCTCCTGGCTTAGCTGGGAGACATACACGCCCGTCCGCTACGGGGTCTCGCAGCTACCTGCTCGGCCGTTACAACGGCTAATCCTACCTGCGCGCACAAAGGACCTGGGAGGTCCACTTCCGCACATAGGTTGCAAATTCTTCCGACAGGGAGCAGACTGTACTGGACAGTCTGACCTACCCAGTTTGAAACTGCCACTAGATGGCAGTTGCAGTGAGTAGCAGAGTCCAAACAATGACTGTCGCCAAGATTGGTCGACTGAATGGAAGATTAGGCGCTACATTTTGAAGGAATTGTTCTTGCTTTCATCAAATCTTGTATCGTACCGTACAACTGGCATGGATTTCTATAATCAAGTTTTGCAGTGACACCAAACTTGACTCACAACAAATCTGACATGCTTCTTCGTCCATCAACGTCGGTAGTTCCTGGGATGCTGCTTGGTCAAGACATGTTGGAAATAGGTTGGCTGTGAATTGCGTTCAGCAAAGACTCCAGATTTTGTCTATACAGTAGGACAAAGAAATCCGTTACAGTATTGCCCTCGACAGTTAATTGTCGAAACACCACAGAGTTCGGAAGATCTGATGGTACACTGAGTGATGCGGTTACTAAACACGCCATGCATCGTATACCACATACCTCCCATATCATCATATTGATGAGATTCTGTCGCCAACTGGTGTTCTCCAAGGACACATTTTCGAACTACCACACTGGGAAACTGTGCGCAAACCATCGACAACATTTCATGGACAGCATCAACACTTATCCTGTACACAAAGTCTGCATCGTCAAGCCAACGTTAAGGAATGGTTAACATTTATGCCATCTACGTCGGCTAATCAAAGGAGATTCATCGATCATTTGTTTCACTCCATACCGCGACACCTGAGAGCTGTCTGTGAAACAGACAACACTATAACCAGTGAATGGGATGCCGTTTCACGATAAAAATATTGGGAAAGCTTTATCGAAATTGTCATCATGACGTCACACTAACATCCTCCTCGATGCAGCACTTTAGTATTCGTATTCCTGGCACTGTGTAGTTTTCATCACTTTTGTACACTGAAGAGCCAATGGTACCGGTACACCTGCCTAATAATGTGTAGGGTCACCTTGAGCACGCAGAAGTGCCGCAGCATGGCTTGGCATGGGCTCGACTAATGTCTGAGGAAGTGCTGGAGGGAACTGACACCATGAATCCTGCAGGGTTGCCCATAAACCCGTAAGAGTACAAGGGGGTGGACATCTCTCCTGAACAGCATGTTGCAAGGCATCCCATATATGCTCATTGATGTTCATGTCTGGTGGCCAGCGAAAGTGCTTAAACTCAGAAGAGATCTCAGACGTGTGCTCCTGGAGCCACTCTGTACCAATTCTGGACGTATGGGATGTCGCATTACCCTGCTGCAAGTGCCCAAGTCCGTCGAAATGCACAACGAACATGAATGGATGCAGATGGTCAGACAAGATGCTTACGTATGTGTCACCAGTCAGAGTCGTATCCGGACATATCAGGGATCCCATATCACTCCAACAGCACACACCCCACACAATTACAGAGCCTCCACCAGCTTGAACAGTACCCTGCTGATATGCAGGGTCTGTGGATTCATGCGGTTGTCTCATACCAGTACACATCCATATGCCGGATACAATTTGAAATGAGACTTGTCGACCAGTCAACATGCTTCCAGTCATCAACAGTACAATGTCTGTGTTGACAGGCCCAGGCAGTAGTGGAACAAGGCCGGCGTCATCCCACTGACGTCATCCAAGAGGGCGGCTTTTGGCGCGAAAGTGCCACGACCCTCCAAAATTCAAATTCCTGCCAGGGGGGAGATAGGTCAACTGGGCTACCTCTAATAATCTAAGAAAACGGCAGGAAAAAAGGGTGCTTGGGCTACCTTCACTAACCTAAGTCACCCAACTGGCACGTCTTTCTAAGAATTGGCGGGAAAAGGACTCGGCCTGTGCTGGACATAAGTCTTTATTTAAACAATTAGAGGCAGTATCGCTCTCAATTGTGTTCGCCATTGGGTCCTGGCGCGTCATCCTGTTGAAAAGTGGGCGGGAATTTTGCTGTAAGAGCTTACTCCTGCAGCTGAGGGAGAGATAGTATGGTGTTGCCTCCACTACAGGCTGCTCTTCATGTCATTTAATTCGAATATAATTTCTTTAAATTTCTTGTAATTTCTTTAAATTTATTATCTATCTACAGCACTAGTGGCTTAATTCGGTGTTACCACCACAAGAGGCTGAGATATGGTGTGCTTGTTGAGTTGTCGGTGTTCAATTTGCGATATGTTGCTGTCAGACAGGAGTAGTTTTAATAGCTGCATTACAGGCACTCATTCAGCCGAGGAGTGCATTTATGGCTCACTGCATGAAGAATGGAAGAGAGCATTAATGCTTGAACATATGAAGAGGAAGAATACGGTCCTGCAAATAAATACTTTGCATTAAAGATGCGTTACACAACGCATGGAAACATACGTCTCTGCTGGAATTGTCTGTCATTTCAAAAACCTATGTACAAGCTCCCAACACCCAAGAAACAACTGCAGCCGACCCACCAGACCAAAGAACTGACCTAGTTCGCGAGTTCACCGCCAGAGGTTAGAGGTCGCCGCGATAGGTCACATGATCGTGCAGTTCATTCCATAGGAGCACAGCATCATGATTACGTCATGTGTTCTCCCCCCCTCCACCCCCCTCCTCCCGGCGGTCGGGAGAGGAAAATTGGCCGGAAAAGGGATCAGCCTGTTCTGGGCTGCTGGAGAGAGGAAGGAGTGAACTTTATTTTCTGGTACCGCGCGCCGCGGAATTTGAATCCGCGCCAGACGTCATGGACGTCGAAGACCCCTAGAGGCCTCTGCACCATCGCGCCATAAGCTGTGGCGGCGCGCGCCTCCTGGCCCGCTTTTAGTGTGAGGGCAATCCTTATTCATTTTGGTGGGAGATACGTTCAACTAAGGAGATGCTAGTGTTGGACATAGAAGAGTTTAAGAAAAGTGTATTACCTGCATACATATAGCGTCTATCGCTGTTTGACGTCAGAGTTCACTCCACATGTCTACTAAAAATCACCCTACAGCCCTGCTAACCGAAGCCAATATACGCTATCACAGCTGATGGGAAAAACGCTGTCACAGTTATAATTACACTTCGAAATTGACGCGAAAAAAACAGCACTCATACTGAACGGGTCATAAAGGAACACATGTACTGGGGAAAATCGTCGTCCTAAAAGATTGTAGTTGAACATGCGTTTTCCTCCTTGTACAATCACGAACTACAGGATGGAGCTACTCCACAAACAACCTCGCAGCTCATGCAGGCTGCCGCCTGCCTTGATATGACCACACTTCGCCAACACAAAAAGCACGTATGGTTTGAGATGACAGAAGGGCAGTTTTCCCCAAACGCATCTTGGTCGTCTAAAGTATACTGGCGCAGCCGTCCCTAATGGCTAGGAGGCACCGCTGTACAATCTAGACAGGTCCCCAACGTCTCTTGTTCTGGAGTGGAAAACACTTGTTTAACGCTCCAGCAGGGACTGGACGAGAGCCACAGTATTACAGAGAACTCACTTGCCGTTCCATGAGGGATTATTAACATCAACTTGACTCATAGAATAAAGAAACTAATAAAAAACATCCGCGACCATAATAAATGTCCTCTTTCCATGAAAATAGACAAAGTCCACTTCCATTTAGTTTTATGAGCAAAATCGGCATGGTTTTTATACGTTCGACTGAGAAACTTATCAAGTCTGCGAAGATATTTATGTGGAAACTCGAAAAAGAAAATAGAGCAAACATATCTCCACTCGCAATTACTGATGTCAGCGATGTAGCACATTCCAAACCACCCCTACAAAGTCAAATAAGGTATTTCTCATATCTAGAGAACCAGCAAACATGTTTTCCACCTGCTAGATGCACACACCACAATCGATCTTCTGTCGACTAAATAAAGATGTGAAATGTGAAGAAGCAGTCAATGGAACAATTTACGTGGGAGGGAATAGTGTCCCATTGTAAACATGTTCATATTTAATCTTCTCAAATTACCACTTGATCACAAAAGCTGTCCAACACATATTAAGTACTAGTTCGCTATTCAGTCGTCAAGAGGACTACACGGTTAAGTCAACTACATTCCTGCATTGGAACAGCCCTCTCCATTCAGACGGTCCCTGCCGTTTACAACTGTTGGAGAGAGGAAGGGTTGGCGGGGAAAGGGTTTACCAGAGGGGGAGAGGTTAATTAATTGATCAATTTAATTAAGTAGTCAGTCAAACTGATAAGAGTGAGAAGGGCTTTTCCAATAACTCAGCCTGAAAGTGTACTTGTAGTAGCAAGGGGGGAGGTTTCCTGATGGGTGGAAGGATGGGTTGGGGGAGGGGGTGGGGGGACAATAGGTTAAGTATCTGACAATCAAAAGGAAGGATCCTTTTAGCAGATCAATAGGTTAAGTACCTGTCAATCAAAGGAGAACAATAGGTTAATGACCAGTCAATCAAAGCAGAGCAATAGGTTTGCCCCTGAGGGCTTAGGCAACCCAGTAATAACAAAAAACACTGATGCCGCCCTTGTTCCACTACTATTGCTCTCTAGCCTTTATTACATATCCAGATGGATAGGTGGTGGACAGAAATACAGAAATACCAGAATACCTGGCATTACCATGCCTAACACGGCATAGGAAAACCATTGGCATTCAGAACAGCTTCCAGTCGTCTCGGAATGGATAAATACAGGTCCTGTGTGCCTTTCAAGGGAATTATATAGCATTGTTCTTGCAGAATAGTGGCCGATGATGCAAGTGGATAGCGATCATACACCCTTCTCTCCAAAGTAGACCACAAAGGCTCAATAACACTGGCATCTGGTGACGTGTCCAGGGGAACACAACAATTCGTCCTTGTGCTCACGAAACATGTTTTGGATGACGCGAGCTATGTGAATAGTGGCTTTGTCATCTCGAAACACAGTATCACCATTGGGTAAAAACTTTCAACCATGAGAAGGACCTGATCAGCCAAACTGATCACACAATCCTTGGCAGTAACGCGACCTTGCAGAGTAACCATGGGACCCGTGGAATACCATGATATGGCTGCCAAAATCATCACATAGCCCTTGCCATGTTTCACGCCTGCCACGTACTAGGCCAGATCTTGGAAATAGTATTTGGATAAATGACATTCTTCTATTGCTCCATGGCCCTGGGTTTATGGCTTCAGTATCACGTTGTCCTGTTACGGGCGTCTACATCACTTTTAAGTGGTTTTGGGATTCCAGCTTGCCCTGCAGTTCACTGTTGATGGAGTTCGCTTCATGTTGTTTTGGTGCTGACTGGGTTCGCGAGTGCTACATTCAGTTCCGCAATGAGGTTTGCAGCTGTCAACCTCTGTTTCATATTCAGTGACCGTCTGTCGCGATCATTCACCATACACTTTCGTCCGCGTTTGTCTTGGCGGATGGTGTTTTTCTGCTTTCCCTGTATACGGTATAAATCTTCGATTTGGTGCCTCTTGAAAAACCAAACATTTCGTCTCCCTTCATTAGGGAAGAATAACGCAGGTATATATGTCGACGTCGCAAGCAGGAGATGAAGAGACAGAGAAAGTATCTGAGGATATTTAACGGGTAATTTAGTATGTAAAGGGAGATAAATTCAGTAGCCATGGGGAACTGAAACGCGGTTGAAATTGAAGGAGTAGAAGGAAGAGTTATGGGAGAATATAGACTTGGGACAAGGAATGAGAGAGGAGAAACACTAATAGAGTTCTACAATAAATTTCAGCTAGTAACAGCTAATACTTCGTTCAAGTATCGCAAGAGGAGGTGGAACACTTTTAAAAGAGCGGGAGATACGAAGATTTTCAGTTAGATAACACCACGGTCAGCAGAGATTAAGTCACATACTGGATTGTACGGCATACCCAGGAGTTCATACAGACTGAGATAACAATTTAGTAGTGATGAAGAGTAGGCTGAAGTTTAAGAGATAAGTCAGGAAAGATCAATGCGCAAAGAAATGGGATTCGGAAGTAGTAAGGAATGGATAGAGATGCTTGAAGTTCTCTGAGGCCACAGGTACTGCGATAAGGAATTGCTCGATGGGCCATTCAGTTGAAGACGAATGGACATCTCTAAAAGGAGCAATCACAGAAGCTGAGAGAAAAACCTAGGAACAAAGAAGGTAACTGCAAAGAAACGGTGCGTAACACAAGAAATATTTCAGTTGATCGATGAAAGAATGAAGTACAAAAATATTCAGGTACATTCAGCAATACAGAAATACAAGTCACTTAGAAATGAAATAAACAGGAAGTGCAGGGAAGCTAAGGCGAAATGGCTACAGGAAAAATGTGAAGATATCGAAAATGAAATTTCTAACATAACTGGGATAGGAGGCAACAAAACGACTGTTCACGTTGGTGTATAGCATGTATGAGTCCGGCGATATACCATCTGACTTTCGTAAAAACATCGCCCACACAATTCCGAAGCTGCAAGACCCAACAAAAATGCGAGAATTATCGTACAATCAGCTTGACAGCGCTTGCATCCAAGTTACTGACCAGAATAATATGCAAAAGATTGAAAAAGAAAATTGATGGTGCGCTAGATGGCGATCAGTTTGGATTTAGGAAAGGTAAAGACACCAGAGAGGTAATCTTGAAGTTGTGGTTGACAATGGAAGCAAGACTGAAGAAAATAAGACACGTTCATAGGATTCCATGGCTTGGATAAAACGTTCGACAACGGAAAGGGGTGCAAAATGTTCGAAATTCTGAGAAACATAGGAATAAGCTGTAGAGGAAGATGGTTAATACACAATGGATATGTACAAGAATCAACAGGCAATAATAAGGGTGGGAGACGTGAATCACGTGGTCGGATTAAAAAAGGGTTCAAGACAGGAATATGGTGTTTCGTTCTCACAGTTAACACTGTATATTGAAGGAGCAATGGCGGAAGTAAAAGAAAGGTTGAAGAATGGGATGAAAATTCCAGGATAAAGGATTCTCTGATGACATTGCTATCCTCAGTGAGAATGAAGAAGTACATGATCTGTTTAATGGAATGAACAGTCTGATGGGCACAGAAAATAGACTGATAGTAAATCTAAAAAGACGAAAGTAATGAGAAATCGCATAAATAAGAAGACCGATAAACTTATCAGAATTGGGAATCACGAAGTAGATGAAGTTAAGCAATTCTGCTACCTGGGTAGCAAAATAACCCATAACGGACTGGGCAAGGACGACATCAAAAGCAGAGTATCTCTTGCATTAAGAGCACTCTGAGCAAGAAAAGTCCACTGGTATCGAACATTGGCCTTAAGTTGAGGAAGAAATTTCTTAGAATGTACGTTTGGAGCACAGAGTTGTATCGTAATGAAACATGGACCCTTGGAAAACTGGAACAGAAGAGAATCGAAGTGTTGAGACGTGGTGCTACAGAAGAAAGTCGACTGATACGGTAAGGAATGAGGAGGTTCTCTGCAGAATCAGCAAGGAAACATTGGAAAACACTGACAATAAGAAGAGGCAGGATGATACGACATCTGTTAAGACATCACGAAATAACCTCCATCGTACTGGAGGGAGCTATAGTGGGTAAAAACTGTAGAGGAAGACACAGATCGAAATATATCTAGCAAGTGAGAGGAACACGTTGACAACGAGAGGAATTCGTAGCGGGTCGCATCAAACCAGGAAGCACCAACCTTACGTGCACCAACCACTGTTCTAATTCATTTATCTCCGACGTAATGCATTCACATCTACATAGAATACTGTTCTGTCCAGGAATGACACTTGGAACATATTGAAGACATTGCACGGGTGCCGTTCGTGGCCGAATACAACAGCACAGCCTGCAGGCTTGGCTAGGATAATTTGGCTCGATGTTTGTCGTAGCTCTGTAGATGAGTATTGTTTTCGCCTGGAGCAGTCTGTGCCTCAGAATCGAAACTGCGGTGCCATCTGTCAGGGATCCTCTCTCGGCGACTGCATAGTAGTACCCAAATGAAGCGGGATGCAAAGCAGTATGCTGTAAATCGGGGATTCGCGGCCCATTCCACGAAGCGGAATCACAAGTGTTTTCTACTGGTACGCCAAAAACAATACAAAGTATACAGTATTTACCGAGCGAGATGGTGCAGTGGTTAGCACACAGAACTCGCATTCGGAAGGACGACGGTTTAATCCCGCGTCCGACCATCCTGATTTAGGTTTTCCGTGATTTCTCTAAATCGCTCCAAGCAAATGCCGGGATGATTCCTTTGAAAGGGCACGGCCGACTCCCTTCTCCATCCTTCCCTAATCCGATGAGACCGATGACCTCGCTGTTTGGTCTCTTCCCCCAAAACAATCAACCAAAGTATACATTATTCGGCAGAGGAAAAGTCCGGTATAATTTCAGTGTGATACGCGAATGAATGAATTGGTAAATAAATGCTTATTTCATCACGATTCCGTGTTAGACCTCTATTATACCTCGTCACAAATCCACCACTATGATTATCATTATCATTATTATTTTTATTATTGTTCCTTTCCGAAGAGGTATGATATGTTGTAGTGATACAAGTGCAAAGTGGAAGATTTTTTTTTTAAATTAACTATTTTCTGCAACCTTGGAAAAGTTCTCTGAGTCAATGGATTAAGGTCAAGACAGAGAATCCAACAATGTTCCAAACTGAATCAAGTATCGTATTAGTTTGACGAGCATACTAGGCGTGCTACGAACACCGCGCTAAAAATACAATGATACTCCCGCTTGTTGAACAGGGAATGAGAAAAATAAATACTGGTTGATGTGCCCTCCATCTCAGCCCGTACCGTGGGTCGAGCAGTGCTGATCTGAACCACTGTCGATTTCTTCATGACATCGTTTTATTACTTCCACAACAGAAATACTTCAACAAGAAACGGATGAACTTTCCGGAACCTGTACAAGAGTATGCATAAATTTAATTACAGTTAACATTGAAAATCAGGTCATCACCGCGCCACTAGGACGAAGTTTCGAAGCAAATTAATTTATGTATCGTGGGCTTCAGGGAAGCTGCAAATGATAAAGTCTGCGGTCAGAAGTCAAGCGGGGATAAGTTCTGTTCTATATCTATGCCAACAAATATTGCCTGTAAAAAAAAGGTGAAGCACTCCGAAGATTATGGTCGGATGTCAACATAACTGCGGTGGTTTGTTTTTAATAAAAAAAAAGTCACTGCTAGCAGTCAGTGTCTTAATTTATTTTGTGATAAGCTAACAAAAACACTTTAGAAATCAGGAATTGTTTCCAGAGAAGAGACGAGTGATAAATACGTAAGTGTTGTGTCTACCAACCATTTTCTAATTTTTTGTAGAACGAAAATATTGCTTTTATGCCTTCGACAGCATTTACAACATGATTAGCCATTTGACATACCTTCTTAGGAAAATTTAACTATGTTGATCATTGATTCAATCTAAGCTTCGTCATTCAACCAACCATCCGTCTTCATTAGATCGTTGCCTCGGCCTTTTCGTTCATCTTAAAATCCAGCATTTACTATCCATTTCGCTGCCTAGATGTCCTGCCCAACTACGTTTCATTCTCATTACAGAAAAGAACTTCTTACACTCCAGTCTGTTGCCTGAGCAAATTGTCAGTTTCGTTGTTTCCCAGATAATTTCCAACATCCATCTTTGTTTCGTCCACTAAGAAACACTAAGTTTTTTTTCGCGCTAGGAGTGTATGTCCAACAGTCATTGGGATGTTCGTTTTATAAATTCCACTAAGTTGACCAAAAACACTTCAGGCCATTTTGGCTCCTCCGTCTGCGTCTCCTGCTGTCCGTCCGTTAGTTCTCCCAACTGCTGCACATACTCAGACTCGTCAAATAGTTCAGAGACTTCAGTTTTAATTGGCACTGTTTTCTTTGCACCACACTGATTAGAAATTAAGTGTTCTAGTAATTAATGTCGGGGACTACTTTTCAATTACGCTACTTTAATTTCTCCGTTTCAATTCGATCCATTAACGAACAATTACTCCTCAGTTCAGTTCTAGAATCTGAAAAGTTTCACTATAGCTGTTGAAAATAATTCGTTAATCAAGGTCTATGTATTCAGTTTCATGAGACACACTTTGGACACCCGTGCCTCTACCTATCATTAGACTTGTAACCACCCATTTACGTGGTGGCGCCCAATCAGGGTTAGTCTGTTAAAATACTGGCCCTGAGGGAAAATTTCTCCGTTAGTATCTGGCCGCCAACAGGACGAGAGACTTTCCGCCATTGTCCCGGATTAAATCCAAACCTGTTCGCAGCGTCTCACGAGTCAGGGCAAGTGACACTGATAATGATAATCCGTCTGTCGGATTTGGTGATTTTCGGGACGGGCAGACTAGGACCCCACACAGCGTTAATCAAAACAAAACAGCCAAAATAACTGCAACAACAAAAACAGCATATATCCATAAAAATAATCACTGATTCAACGTCAGAGAGTTTCCTAGGATTATGGCTTTCTAGTCTTACCAACAGTCTATACACGAATAGTGGGGTATTTGGAACTGTTTGTAGAGTAGCGTGTACTCTTCTCGGAAAGAGATTAAGCAAGGACTATAAAAGGTTACAGCTCACGTTCCGGCGTTCAGTGGCTCAAGAGGGCCGAGTATTCCCTGATCTCCTTTTCCATCGTCCACACGCTGCTTCCGATGCACGCATTGGCCCCCAATACGCTAGAAAGTAGAATCCCCATCGATTTCAGATTTACGCCTTTGTCATCATCCATTTAGGCATACTACAGGTATGCAGCGTTCTGACAGATAAATACTGTTTGCCGAACGAGAACTCCATCACGGAACCTAGCCCTCTGTACTGCCCGTGAAAGGCAAGTTTCCGGGTCTTTGTTTCCTTGCGGCGCACAGGTTTAATCTGTCCCGACACTTCGGCAGCTATAACGTTATGTCGTGTGACTAGGGCCTCCCGTCGGGTAGACCGTTCGCCGGGTGCAACTCTTCCGATGTGACGCCACTTCGGCGACTTGCACGTCGATGGGGATGAAATGATGATGATTAGGAAAACAACACCCAGTCCCTGAACGGAGAAAATCTCCGACCCAGCCGGGAATCGAACCCGGGCCTTTAAGATGGACATTCTGTCGTGCTGTCCACTCAGCTACCGGGGAGCGGACACTTCGCCAGCTAAAACAGCGCTCTGTCTCCTGTGACCTAAATGACAGCTGTAGCCTTCGCTTCGTTTTGTGATCTCCACTGTGCATGCGCTCAGCGACTGCTGCCGGAATCTATTTTTGGCGCTGCTTTAGTTAGACCGGTACGCGCCGGTACCGCGTACCGGTATGGGTATGGTATTCCTCCTCTTGTACCGGAAAAAATATGAGCTCCGGTACATCGTGCTAGTAGTATGGGAAACTGTATTACTATAAAATATTAAATTTTCGATCCCAGATGAGAATACATTTGTTAATAACGAAAAAATTATCAAACTGGCCATAGAAACGCGTCCTAATCTCAAAGTGATTTTCTTGGACTACATCTTGGCTAGCATGACCGGGTCGCCGGTTTCTGTTTTTGTTTTTCCGCAAGCTTCGGGTTCATTCAGAGACAAGTATTACCCCCCGCCAGTGGCTGCTATTCTCTTCTGTTCGTACTTTAAGGTACTGTGAATGTGTTAGCAGCTCTCTAGCTGGCAGTTCGAAACCGTGTATAATATTGGCAGAACATCGCCAATATTGAAACCCACGTGGCCCATGTGGCCGCATTACCGCCACGCTGGACTTCTAAAGAGAACAAATAATTTACAGAAGAAAGTGCTTGGCTGGAGGTGAAAAATAATAAGCTCGGTTGTTCAATATGTACAGCAGTATATAAACTCGAAATGGGGTCGCAACCTGGAATCGGAGTAAAGCCAGAAAAAGAGTAGGTACGATGTTAGGTTAATTCTTTGGTGGCACTAAGAAGATAACTGCGGGATATAACAGAACTGTACCACATTTGAAATATCAGGCAATATTAGCGTGTTCAAAGAAAAGGCAAATGGAAGTAGGTGTTGAAGAAATGAACACACAGACTGCAAGCGACTAGAGTTTTTAGAACTGCCTATAAATAGGCCGGGTTGAATGGACCTTCTACAGACTTTCTTGTGGAGATTCAGCTTCAACGAATCAATGGGTTGCATGTGGGGGAAGATCTGCATTCTAATTTTAGATGCGCCAACATTATTAAGCAACGTATCAGAAGAAATGGTTAAGAAAATAGCTGAACTTCTTGTGGATTGTAATAACTAATGAGTCTGTCACTATAAGTAATAAACACGTCCTTGTAATTCCTCTGTGATATGCCATGAACATTAATGATGCTGTGCAAACATTTTTTAAATTTTTGTAAAGTTGACGTATACCACAGCATTTTCAATAACCGAAGTTCTGCTACAGAATTTGGATTCACACAATTCTAAAGGCAACTTGCCTCACAGCACACCTTGCGACGGAAATGGTAAAACTGTTTCCTTATACACTCCTGGAAATGGAAAAAAGAACACATTGACACCGGTGTGTCAGACCCACCATACTTGCTCCGGACACTGCGAGAAGGCTGTACAAGCAATGATCACACGCACGGCACAGCGGACACACCAGGAACCGCGGTGTTGGCCGTCGAATGGCGCTAGCTGCGCAGCATTTGTGCACCGCCGCCGTCAGTGTCAGCCACTTTGCCGTGGCATACGGAGCTCCATCGCAGTCTTTAACACTGGTAGCATGCCGCGACAGCGTGGACGTGAACCGTATGTGCAGTTGACGGACTTTGAGCGAGGGCGTATAGTGGGCATGCGGGAGGCCGGGTGGACGTACCGCCGAATTGCTCAACACGTGGGTCGTGAGGTCTCCACAGTACATCGATGTTGTTGCCAGTGGTCGGCGGAAGGTGTACGTGACCGCCGACCTGCGACCGGAGCGCAGCGACGCACGGATGCACGCCAAGACCGTAGGATCCTACGCAGTGCTGTAGGGGACCGCACCGCCACTTCCCAGCAAATTAGGGACACTGTTGCTCCTGGGGTATCGGCGAGGACCATTCGCAACCGTCTCCATGAAGCTGGGCTACGGTCCCGCACACCGTTAGGCCGTCTTCCGCTCACGCCCCAACATCGTGCAGCCCGCCTCCAGTGGTGTCGCGACAGGCGTGAATGGAGGGACGAATGGAGACGTGTCGTCTTCAGCGATGAGAGTCGCTTCTGCCTTGGTGCCAATGATGGTCGTATGCGTGTTTGGCGCCGCTCAGGTGAGCGCCACATACAGGACTGCATACGACCGAGGCACAGAGGGCCAACACCCGGCATCATTGTGTGGGGAGCGATCTCCTACACTGGCCGTACACCTCTGGTGATCGTCGAGGGGACACTGAATAGTGTACGGTACATCCAAACCGTCATCGAACCCATCGTTCTACCATTCCTAGACCGGCAAGAGAACTTGCTGTTCCAACAGGACAATGCACGTCCGCATGTATCCCGTGCCACCCAACGTGCTCTAGAAGGTGTAAGTCAACTACCCTGGCCAGCAAGATCTCCGGATCTGTCCCCCATTGAGCATGTTTGGGACTGGATGAGGCGTCGTCTCACGCGGTCTGCACGTTCAGCACGAACGCTGGTCCAAATGAGGCGCCAGGTGGAAATGGCATGGCAAGCCGTTCCACAGGACTACATCCAGCATCTCTACGATCGTCTCCATCGGAGAAGAGCAGCCTGCATTGCTGCGAAGGGTGGATATACACTGTACTAGTGCCGACATTGTGCATGCTCTGTTGCCTGTGTCTATGTGCCTGTGGTTCTGTCAGTGTGATTATCTGATGTATCTGACCCCAGGAATGTGTCAAAGTTTCCCCTTCCTGGGACAATGAATTCACGGTGTTCTTATTTAAATTTCCAGGAGTGCATATTAACATAGCATTCTGCCTATTGGCTCGGGTTCTTCGCCCGACTTTCGTCTGATGATTTTACCGACGTTTCGCCAGCACGAGTGGCTGGCATTGTCAAAGCTTCACCCTCCATTGCTGGTGGCGAACTGGAGCCGAGCTCGCGGCCGCAGACTACATGTACCTAGCGCGCCAACGTCAGAGGGCTTCTCCGCGGTCATTTCCCGTACGTTTCTTCTCTTGCTACCTGCGGCGGTACCTGCACGGGAAGCCAGGATCCGTTTACCTTAAGCCCTTGTTGAAGATGTTCCCGTGTTTTCGTATTTCAATAGCTTGTCTGAACAGGCGGGTGTGATCGTTATTATCTACAGCCAGAACTTACGTGTTGACCAATTTTACAGCTCGGTGACTTCCTAAGACATATGAACAGCCTCCATGCCAACATAGAATTTACCAAGGAAGTAGTGAAGGACAAAAAAACTACCATTTCTAGATAAGCTGGTCACAAGGGATGGCGAAAACCTAGGCACAGCGTGTATCGAAAGCAGACACACATGGACCTTCACAAAGTATCAAATCACCACCTGAGCCAAAAAAGAGGCATGATTAATGCGCTCGCAACGCGATCAAGATGAATAAGTGAGCCGCAGCACCTCAGGCGCGAAAAGAAGCACCTGGAAAGCTTTCTGAGGTACCCCGCAAGTTATATTAGAAGAGTAACAGCCGAACACTGGCCGGAGTGATAAATCAGAAAAAGAAATGTCAGGTATGGTCATTCTGCAATACATTACCAGAGCGACGGACAGAATCGGCCGTATATTGCCGAAACACGACATAAAGACGATCTTCAAACCGACTAAGAAGATCAAAGAGTGTCTTAGATTGGCAAAGGAGGAAAGGGACCCACTTGCAATGTCCGAAATAAAGCACATACCATACACACGCGGAAAAGCTTATGTCGGACTGACTGGGCGATCAATCAACACCAGGATCAAGCGACATTGCAGGTTGGGGCAGGTGGAGAAATTGGCCGTGGCAGAGCCCGCGCTGTGTTGAGACCGACCACGTAGTAAACTTCGGCGACACGAAAGTTCTGGCTGTAGAGAACTATCACACCCGCTTGTTGAAAGAAGCTAAACACGAGAATAGCTTCAACAAGAGAGAGGAAAGCCTTAAGGTAAACGGCTCCTGGCTTCCCGAGCTGCAACGAATGACCGTCGCAGGTAGCAAGAGAACCGCACCGAAAATGACCGCGGAGAAAGCCTTGGATGTTGGCGCGCCAGGTACATATAGTCTGCGGCCGCGAGCTCGTCTCCAGTTCACCACCGGCGATGGAGGGTGAAGCTTTGACAACGCCAGCCACTCGTGCTAGCGGAACGTCAGTAAAATCATCAGACGAACATCGGCCGAATAACTCGAGACAGAAGCCAATAGCCAGTTTGTCAGCAAGTGGCCACGAAAGCCTTAACCATTTTGTAAGATGGCATTGCTCAAAGCGTAGTTTGGAATTAGCTGTTCATGACGCACTAAATCAAGTGGAGTGTGTTGCTAACTTTCATTGACTTTTTTAAAAAAATTGTATACTACATACACAAACAGCATGTCTCCTAAAAATAAGATACAACTTAATGAATGTGCAGCTGCTTTAGGACAGACGATATCCAAGATAGGAAAGATATTTAGCATAATATGTGCAGCTTGGTGCTGAATATGTTCAAAGTAGTGTGGCAGAGTTATAGGCCCTTATTAAAGCACTTTACACAACCTGCACATGATCCTAAAAAGGAGATGGCAAGGAAAGAAGCAAGTGCAACGGTCTATGCCAAATTCCGACTATTTACTAAAAATTTACGTCAACTTTATGTCGTCTTATCAGAGCTTTGCGGCGTATCCTCGGGCCTACAGGAAACAGAGATTACAGTCTCACATGCAAACAGGGCAATTAAAGGTACAATCCGTGTTGTAGAATACATGATAAATTGTCCATATTTAAAATAAGCCAAGGCGCAGTGAAATCTCACTTAGTCAAAGACACAACTCTACAATGTAACAGTAAAGTAAAAGAAATTCACAGTGTCCAATTTTTGAGGGGTCGCCCAGAAAATTTCAAACAACCGGTAGCGCAAAATGTAAGCCGAGCTTCACATCTTACTTCATCAGAAGCCAAACCCGACGAGCAATAGGAAGCAATATTAAGACTTGAGAACTGCGACCATAGCTGAATGGCTTGAAGAAACAAACATCACTAATAGTGACAAATAATAAGCAATCTGTGTGGTATTTTCACTTAACAGGCAAGAGCATAAATGGTTTCGGAGAATATATAGACAAGTATGATGCTCCTTGATTTATAAAAATTAAAGCAAATTGTGCGTACAGTTCCAGTTTCCACTTCTGAGTGTCAACAAAGAAAAGAAACAGTCTTCATGTGCAACGAGCGAGTCAGGTCGCGGCCACAAGAAGCCAAGAGGACGGGAGAAGCCAACGAAACGATGCTGTTCGGTATGAGGCGATAAGGAAAATTCTGAAGTAATGTTGATAGCCCACAAAAAACATAATCCAACAAAGGCAGTGCTTTTTGGTGAGAACACAGTGACGCTCCGTCGCCTCACGTCAGTGGTCCATTGTCTCGCACGCGCTGTTCAGCACGACGTCAGCAAGCACTGGCGGGATTTGCTGACAGCTGCTGTCTGCCGCATACGGAGCACACCGGCGTTGAATGGGGCACGCGACGTAATTTTCATAACTCCACCGCTCTCACTCAAAGATAGACAGCTAAGGACCGCAAATAAATTTCTCCTTGAAAAGTAATGGCGAACATCGTGAAAAATGTGCCTTACCAGTAGCACTCCCTGAAACTAGTTCCAAGAACGGAAGTTTCAATAAAAAGTGTAGCTGCGGAACGTCTATCTAAGAAACTGGTATGTTATGGACTGCTTACGACTTGTGGCTGATTTAGATATATTGGTTTAGTTTTCAACCAGTAAATCCTCGATTCTTTACAGACTCGAACTAGCGCGTATAAAACAGCTTCAGACTTGTGATTATTTTACAAATGAGTTCGTGTGTTAAATACTTGACGTTATTAAGCATGTAAGTGAGAAGAAGTTCAGAAAAGATACGAAATTTGTTTATAAAGTTTTTAGATAGTCGCTAAGTGCTCATTATCGAACACAGGATGACTATATTCTGTGTAATTTATTTTAAGTGAAAATTAATATTCGCGCATTACAATGTTTATGACGTCATCTCTCCTGAGGCATCTGTCACACAGTGATATTATTTTGCAGGAACATTCAGTTGTATATGCAGACACTGTTTGCAAAATGTGTTGCGTATACAGTTAGTGGTAAAGAAGAAATAAATTAAAAGGTCATGCTAGATGCGCCCGTTGCACTGCACGAACAGCGAAAACGTAATAAGCGATAAGCTTTTTTCTACGATTTTCTGGGTAGTTTGAACGGGAAAAAGTTCCACAAAAGTTTTAAATTATGTATAATGTTCGTTGTAAGTCAGTAAGTGCTCTTACTGTCAGCTGCTGAATGAAAATAATCTGAGTACTAGCGAGCATTGAGTTACGCTCCTCAAGACGCACACAGTTGATAATCGTAATACTTGTCCTGGTCTGTTCAAACTTTCATTATACCACTTAATGTGTAGGTTATTTCGGCCACCATTTATAAGAAATATTGAAAATAAAATTTTTTGCAATATAGATATCCTCGTCTCTCGTATGACGCTAGTATAGGCACAAGAAAAACGTAAGATTGAAACCTCCCACTTCTCTAAAACAAAGCTCGGAAGTCCTCTCTCTCTCTCTCTCTCTCTCTCTCTCTCTCTCTCTCTCTCTCTCTCTCTCGAAAGTCCTTAAACAGGGTGTTCAAAAAAGGTGTCGAATAGTTTGACAGGAGGTAGTGCTTATCGAGACAAAAACAGTAAATCCAATACACGTGGTCCTGAAAAGCATACTTTCAGAGATAAAAGCGTTTTATATAGGACGGGCTGGGCGACGCTTGGTTGAATTGGCGCTCCGTCAAATTTGTCGGCAGGATATTGCCTTACTCACAGTACTCTGATGATGATGATTGGTCTGTAGGGCGCTCAACTGCGCGGTTATCAGCACCCGTACAAATTCCCAACCTTTACTCAGTCCAATCTCGCCATTATGAATGATAATGGAATTTTGAGGACGACACAAACACCCAGTCATCTCGAAGCAGGTGAAAATCCCTGACCCCGCCGGGAATGGAACCCGGCACCCCGTGCTCGGAAAGCGAGAACACGACCGCGAGATCACGAGCTGCGGACCACAGCACTCTGCCTACCATTACGTGGTCTGCAGTCTGTTGTGTGTTTCGAGTCGTGTTGTAGGCTCCGTTATCTTTCGGCGTGTTTGTGTGCCTTATTGTACAGTACTGTCAACGTATCATGGTGTTTTACCTTCTTCCAAACGCGGATTCAATTATGGGTTAACTGTTATTGCACTGCTTGTTCGTACAAATGGTGTAGTACATTTACATTTTCTCTCTTTCACCACTTGTTAGCAATGGAAACCTATTGCTCCACAAGTGAAATGATGGACATGATATTCTGCTATTTAGCAAATGGACGTAGCCTGTGAGCCCGTCCACTCTACGCTGAAAAGTAACGACAGCGCAGAGTTACCCTTGATAAACTGTTCGGCAGACTTTTCCAGTATCTGAGGGACACGCAAGTACCCCTGCACCTCGGACGACCGAGAGTGGAAGGTTCCGCCGCAGACCGCACGCCTGACGTGGTGGAGCTTGTGCTACGTTCGGTGGAAGAAGCATCTGGGACCATTGTGCGACGATTAGCAGCAGCATAAGCCGTGTCTCACTCCATTGTCTGGGAGGTACTTCATGATCAATTGCTGTACCCTAACGCCAGAGGCTCGTCAAGGCAGACGGCGGTTCTGTCAATGGCTGTTGCAGAAGTGTGCCGCAGAACCACTTTTCAGATCCAAGATTTTATTATTCCCATAACCAGCTTGTATGTGCAGATGTAAATCCCCAAGCAACTCAAGACAGAGGACATCAAAACCGATTCTCAATCAACTCATGGGCAAACGTACTTGGCAATAGATTAATACGGTCATACGTGATACCACGAAGGTGAACTGGCGCATATTATCTGGACTTTCTCATTAATATATTTCCCTCCTTGCTCGAAACCGTGCCACTGCAGCAACGAATACAACTGTGGTTCATGCATGATGGCGCACCAACACACTTCCGTCACAATGTGCGCGACCATCTGACACGGATATTTCAGGACCATTACATGCTGGAGGGGGTGGACACACACACACACACACACACACACACACACACTTTGGTCTGCTCGTTCCCCAGACCTCAGTCCCCTAGACATTTGGTTATGGGGACACTTGAAGGACTTTGTCTACGCCACGCCAATCAACGATGTGCGGACACTACAGGTTCGCGTCATCAATGCGTGGCAGCAGGTACAACAACCGGATATACTTTATAGGGTGCGTCTTTCCTTATGCCGGACGGCAGAGGGGTGCATTCTCATGAATGGACGCCACGTTGAACACCACCTGTAACCACGTGTTTATCGCAGGAAGTATGCATTTCCGGACCCATGTTTATTGGACTTACATATCTTGTTTCGGTGAGTACTAACATCTCACAGAGTATTCGACACTTTTGTTGAACATCCTATATGTACAACTTGTGGTTCCTGAAGGCGGGCATCAGACTTTTCAGAACTTGCAGGGGCGACAGATTGGCTGATAGACTGATCTGACCTTGTAGCGTTAGCCTAACATGGCCTTGCTATGCCGTTACTGCCAACGTCTGAACACAAGGTGGAACTACAGCCGATATTTTCCCGAGGGCATGCAGCTCTGCTGTGTGGGTAAACGATGGCGACCTCTTGGGTAAAATATGCCGGAGGTAAAATAGTCACCCAATTGGATATCCAGGTGGGAAGTGCTCAGGAGGATGCCATCATCAGGAAGAATAAAACTTGCATTCTATGGGTCAGGGTGTGGATTGGTAGGTCCATTCAACGGTAGACAGGTTGTTGTTGTTGTTGTGGTCTTCAGTCCTGAGACTGGTTTGATGCAGCTCTCCATGCTACTCTATCCTGTGCAAGCTTCTTCGTCTCCCAGTACTTACTGCAACCTACGTCCTTCTGAATCTGCTTAGTGTATTCATCTTTTGGTCTCCCTCTATGATTTTTGCCCTCCACACTGCCCTCCAATGCTAAATTTGTGATCCCTTGATGTCTCAGAACATGTCCTACCAACCGGTTAGAGAATTTAAACCCGGAAAACATAAGTTGAAGTTAGATATGGTGGGGATTAGTGAAGTGCAGTGCCAGGAAGAATAGGCTATCAACACAAAGCCAAATAGGGGTAAAGTAGAAGTAGGCTTAATTATTAATTTTTTTTAAAAAATGATGGTAAGCTGCTATGACCAGCATAGCGAACGCATCATCGTAGCTACGAAGTCAACAACCACCACAGTGGTACAACTTTATACGCCAACTAGCGCCGCAGATGAAGAGAATGAAAGAATGTTTGACGAGGTAAAGGAAATTATTCAGATACTTAAGGGCGACTGGAATTCAAGAGTAGGAAAAGGAATAGAAAGAAAAATTGCGCTTTGTAGAACTCTGCACACAGCATAATTTGAATCTTCGCTAACACTTTGTTTAAGTATCATGAAAAATGTTTGAGTACATGAAAGAGACCTGGGGCTACTGGAATGTTTCAAATTTGTTATTAAATAGTAAGGCAGATATTTCGAAACCAGATATTAAACTGTAAGACATTTCCAGGAGCAAATGTGGACTTTTACCATAATTTACTAATTATGATTTGCAGATTACAACTGAGGTAATTGGGATACGACAGGAATTTAAAGAGATGGGACTTGAATAAACTGAAAGAACCACAGGTTGTCGACAGTTTCAAAGGAACTATTAAGTAAGGTTAACTGAACAGAGAAAAGGAAAACAGTAGGAAGCGAATGGGTATCTTTCAGAGACGAAATGGTGAGGTCAGCAGAGGATCATATAGTTACAAGACACGGCCAATTACAAATCCTTGGATAATACTGAGATACTGAATTCAATTTATGGAAAGACAGCGCATAAGAAAGAAACAAACCAAGACTTCTAAAAATAATACTGGCAAAGTGCAAAACGGCTGAGCAGGAACTGTTTGGAGGCAAATGCAAGGTATTGTAACCGTGCATAACTCTGAGAATGGTAGGTGCTGCCTGTAGGAAAATTATATAACTTAGGATGATATACAACAAGCTGTCTGAACATCAAGAGCTCCGACGGCAAGCAAGTACTAAGCACCAATCTGAGTTTGACTGAGGGCAGCATGTGGTATCCCAGTGGCTCAGCACACGAGCATTTCGGAAAGTGCAAGACTTGTCGGGTGTTCAAGAATTGTTCCAGACGTACATTCTGAGAAATTTATTCTCAAATTGAGGCCTATGTTTGATATTAGTAGACTTCTCTTGGGCAAAAATGCCTTTTATGCCAGTGTTTGTCTGCTTTTTATGTCCTCCTCGCTCCGTCCGTCATGAGTCATTTTGCTGCCTAAGAAGCAAAATTCCTTAACTTCATCTATTTCGTGATCCACAATTCTGACCTTAAGTTTCTCGGTTTTCTCATTTTTTCTACTTCTCATTATTTTCACGTTTACTCTCAATCCATTACTCATTAGACTATTCATTCCATTCAACATGTCCTGTAATAATTCTCTACTTCCACTGAAAATAGGAATGCCATCAGCGAATCTTATCATTGATATCCTTTCTACTTGAATTTTAATCACACAGCTTTCTTTTATTCCCGTCATTACTTCTTTGATGTACAGATTGAACAGAACCCCTGTCTTACACCCTTCTTAATCCTTTGTTCTTGCTTTTCCAGTCTTAGTGTTCTCTCTTATTTCTCGTACATTCGCATATTTCACAGCTTCCCTATAGTATAACACTATTTTTCTCGGAATGTCAAACATCTTGCACCATTTGACATTGTCCACAGCCTTTTCCAGGTCGAGAAACCTATGAACGTGTCTTTTTTTTAGTCTTGCTGCCATTATAAACCGCAACGTCAAAACTGCATTTTAGCGCCTTTACCTTTCCTAAAGCCAAACTAACAGTCCTCTAATACATTCTCAGTTTTCTTTTCCATTCTTCTATATTATTCTGATCAGCAACTTGGATGCATGAACTGTTAATCTGATAACTCTCGCACTTGTCAGTTCTTGTAGCCTTCGGAACAGTGTGGATGATATTTTTCCAATAGTCAGTCTCAGACATTCTACACATCAACGTGAGTAGCCGTTTTGTTGCCACTTTCCCCTAATGAGTTTATAAATTCTAATACAGCGCTATGTATTCCTTCTGCCTTACGCGATCTTACTTCTTCAGAAGCTCCTTTAAATTCTGATTTTAATACTGGATCCCTTATCTTTTGTATATCGACTGATGTTTCTCCTCCTGTCACGTTATCGGACAAGCTTAACCTCTCACATACGCCTTCAGTGTACTCTTTCCACCACTCTGTTCTTTCCTCTGCATTTAACAGTGGAATTCAGATTGCATTCTTAATTTCGCCATCCTCGATTTTAAATTCACTGACGGTTCTTTTCACTTCACTACATGCTGAGTCAGTCCTTCCGACAATAACTTCTTTTTCGATTTCTTCACATTTTTCATGCAGCTATTTCGCCTTTCAATGCACATCGTATTTGTTTGATTCCTAAGTGACTTATTCCTGAATATCGGTGAAAATCTTTGTACGTCCTTATTTCATTGATGAACAGAAGCATTCTTCTGTTACCCATGGTTTCTTCGCAGTTTCCTTTTTTATAGCTGTGTTTCTCTTTCCAACTTCTGTGATTGCCCTTTTTATAGATGTCCATTACTCTTCCACTCTACTAACTACAGAGCTACCTATTAACCTTTGAGGACTTCATGCACATCTCTTCATTGGTTGGTACTTCCGTATGCCAATTCTTTGCGCATTGATTCTTAATGACTACTATCTCTAAACTTCAGCACACTCTTTATCATTACTAAGTTGTAACCTGAGTTTTTATGCGCCCCTAGGTACGCTTTGCAATCCAATATCTGATTTAGGAATCTCTGCCCGACCATGAGGTAATCTAAATGAAATCTTCCCGTGTCTCCCGGTCTTTTTTAAGTATACTTCCTCTTATTGCGATTCTTGACCAGAGTATTCGCTATTACTAGCTGAAATTTATTGAAGAACTCTATTACGCTTTCTCCTCTCTCGCTCCTAGCGCCAGTCCCACATTCTTCTCTCACCGTCTCTTCTACTCTTTCTCCTACAGCAGCATTCCAGTCCACCACGACTATTAGAATTTCATCTCCCTTTACGTATTGAACTATCCGTTCAGTATCCTCATGTTGTTACAGTATCTCTTCATCTTCAGCTTTCGACATCGGCACGTATACCTGAACTATCGTTGTAGATTTTGGTTTGGTGTCGATTCTGAACAACACTATCACTTATCTGTTCACAGTAGCACACTCTCTGCCCTACCTTCCTATTCACAAAGAATCCTACTCCTGTTATACCATTTTCAGCTGCTGTTAATACCGTAAACTCATGTGATCAGAAATACTTGTCTTTTCATTTCGCTTCAGTGGCCCCCATTATATCCCCCTTTTCAGATTGTCTAACTTCCCGACTACGTTCCCGCTTCTGGCATTCCGCGTCCCGACTCTTCCTCCCTAGGGTATGGATGTGTGTGATGTCCTTAGTTAGGTTTAAGTAGTTCTAAGTTCTAGGGGACTGATGACCTCAGATGTTAAGTCCCATAGTGCTCAGAGCCATTTGAACTGTTTCAAGTAAGACACTATTAATGCTATGTCCGAACATTAGAGGGTCTACAGTTTTTTCTTCCTATTCACCCGCACTCACTAATATTTTTCTACACTTAGAGCTAGCTGTCATTTATCACACCAGCTACAAACTTTTTGTAAGTCATCTTCTATCCTCCTCCAGTCACTCAGCTTCGACACCTTCCTGTACACCACAGCATCATCAGTGAACTACCGCTGACTGCTGCCCACCGTATCCGCCAGATCATTTATGTATCTAGAAACTAAAAGCGCTATCACGCTTTCCTAGGGCACTCCTCACGTTACGTCTGTGTCTAATGTTTGCAAACTTTAGAGACGATTCATTTGCAGAAGAATGAATCTTACGGTTTTCATTAGAAAAAGACTGAAGAAAGGCAAACCTACGTTTATGGCATTTGTGAAGTTAGAGAAACCTTTTGACAACGAGAAATAGATTAAACTGTTTACAATTTTGAAGGTAGCAAGGATAAAATACACTGAGCAAAAGTTTATTTACAACTTGTGCAGGAACCAGACTGCTGCTGTAAGAGTCGAAGGATATAAAAGGGAAGCAGTAGTTAAAAGAGGAGTATGACGAGGGTGTAACATGTACGAAGGAAATCACAGAGAAACATGGAAAGAGAATTCAAGTTCTGAGAAAAGATATGAAGACTTTGGGGTTGTTGATGACACTGTAATTCTGACAGACACTGCAATGGACTTGGAAGATTAGTTGAACGGAGTAGAGAGTGATTTGAAAAGTTAAAAGATCATCAACAAAAGGGAAACAAGAGTATTTAAGCAGTGTCAAATTAAGTCCTGAGGTACGATAGCACGTAAGTACCGTACCATGTAACTCATATGTTCCTCTATATGATTAGCACCTTTGAGTTGACACTGGCGATGACTAACTCGGTGTCGCACACCAATCCGAGGACGTCAATACGTCTTTCAATCGATAGAAGTGGCGGGCACTGTGTAGGAAGGGATGGGATGCAATCAACTCGAGCTTATTACGCGCGCGTGCTGGGAATTCCTCGTTCGTGGGGAACATCTGCAAGCTCAGCACGAAGGAGATTCAGCGGGGTATTCCGACCTTTGCGGCCACGAAGACACTGATTCATTCAGTGTAGCGTGCGTGCCGCCCAGAATATCTGAGGCCATCACAAACCTGTTATTGCCCAATGCCGTGTGACTCAGAAGCCGCCTGTCCAGAGAAGAAAAGTAATCGCCAACAGTACGAAGGATGTCACGCGATTACTTACTTGGCTGCATCGGTATTTTATCCTTGGTTTTATCTATTCCGCTGTGTTTGGACCGACTTTTATTGATTGTCTTTTATGGCTCACATAATTTAATTTTTAGTAGCTTTTCATCACCCTCCTCTGTTTATTTCATGCATGGGCGCTGATGAACTTGCCGGTTAGAGTCCTCAACCACTAATCATTATCATCGTCATCGCTCTTTATCAGAGTTATCCAGAAAAATCGTTCCATCTACTAAGAACGCCCGTCCAACACTAGCTACCGATTCAATAAATGACCTGCCAAACTGTTAAAGTAGCTATATGTACACGAAGAGAACCACTAATTTGAATTCGCAAGGTGACTACGGAGTATTTTGCCCGAACAAGTGCGAGAAGGCCATTCTTGTAGATTTCTGTAATTAATAGGCTGCTCATCCTACTCTTTTCAATTGCAGCGGAATGGCCTGAGCTGTTATGTCGAATTACCATCATTGGTCAGTCAGCTATTGTGCCGAATTCTTCAGTGGTCACTGGTCAGTCAGCAGTCTATGTAATCCCATGGAAAACTTTAGCTGCCGATGTGAAGTGGAATTTATTAAAAGGTATTATTTTTCGTACGCTTTCTAGTTTGCCTAAATTCTCGCGCTACACTTCACCGCAGTCTCTTTCCACTAGTTCCATTCGCTTTCAAATATAAACACACAATCCAACGATTTAAAACAGTCTAAAGTGTACTAATTTTGAGTAGACAAATGAGTTTTACATTTTATTTATGACTCTCTTTCCAAAATTGTTGAATTCTCCACGCAATAAACACAAGTTCTCCAATACCTCAGCATTTCTTAATTGTATCTCCTGGAAAAGTAGTAGTAATGATGCAATGTTCCACTCATACATTTCTGACAGACGACGCGGACACGATTACGAACAACTTCTGACTGGGCCGGAGATGGGAATGAGCCCGTCCCAGTATGCTTTGTTTAAGATTGTCTCGCATATTTGATCCATACGGAGTACACAAAACTGATAAACATTAATTCTCCGTAGAATGTGAACTGCCATTGACAGAAAAACCTTTTAGGAACTATATTCGTCGTTCCAGATGGAATCTGATCAGGTGGAATCTGAAGGCCTTTTTTCTTTTCTCTAAGATTAATTTCGTTACGCAGCTGACGTATTCAGAATTCTCATCGAAGAAGAACACGACGGATGAAAAAATAATTTTCGTTTTCCATTTTTTAAGAATTCGATAAATCTGCCGTAATATTTTCTATAGGGAACACTGTCTAACACGTGATCATAAGTTTCCGGGCGCTAACTGATCAAATAATATTAGGCAGCCTAAAAACAATTTATTTTGATAAATGAAATTAGTGTTGAAGTGAAGAAATAGATTGGATTTTCTCTCTTTTGATGGCAGGGTTCTCTTAGCAATATTTTTGTTTCAATAATTTGAACTATTTGTATTACCTACTTACAACGTACTTCCTAGATTTTTCTCTAAATCCATTTTCTTGCCTTTCTACATCTTGCGACACCATAAAACGATACTCCTAACTGGAAAATTTGCCACATCCTCAGTACTTTTATTGTTAACATATTCCGAAGTCCAAACATGACAATTCCATATTTTTTCGACTTTAGAGAAAAGTTCAAAAATTCTTATCGCCCCTCAAATCTTTCCGCAGCTTAGTTTTAAGGCAACGCGATTCTAACATCAGAACGATCATAATGTAATTCGATTAGAGCTGTTTTCACTTTTGTTAATAACTTTCTACAATTGATACCTTTCCGAGAATTAATTTTTATTATTTTTCCGTTGATACGTTTCAGCTAGATCTCAATAACAAGCACAAAAATATTGAGACGGTTGCTGATCATCTTACCTGTGAGTTTAAATAGTACGCTACATGATCCGAACATCTGCTAGTGGACATTAATATGTGGTGTGCCCATCCGTCGCCCTTATGAAGGCTCGAATTCTGCTGAGGACACTGTCAATGTCTGTTGAGGAATGGCTTCTCATGAGCCGAAACCAGGAAGGCACTGCTGGTGGCTATCGGGGCCTGCATCGAAGCCTATGTTCTAACTCATCATTAGTCGCTGAATGCTAATCAGAAGGGATTGAAGACTGAGTCCGTATTTCTGGATTTCCAGAAGGCTTTTGACAATGTACCACACAAGCGGCTTGTAGTGAAATTGCGTGCTTATGGAAGACCGTCTGTTATGTGACTTTATTCGTGATTTCCTGTCAGAGGGATCACAGTTCGTAGTAATTGACGAAATGTCATAGAGTAAAACAGAAGTGATTTCTGGCGTTCTACAAGGTAGTGTTAGAGGCCCTGCTGTTCCTTATCTATATAAACGATTTGGGAGACAATCAGAGCAGCCCTGTTACGCTGTTTGCCGATGAAGCTGTCGTTTATCGACTAGTAAAGTCATTCGAAGATGAAAACAAATTGCAAAACGATTTAGAAAAGATATCTGTATGGTACGAAAATTGGCAATTGCCCCTAATTACCGAAAAGTGTGAGGTCATTCACATGAGTGCTAAAAGGAATCCATTAAACTTCGGTTACACGATAAATCAGTCAAATCTAAAGGCCGAAAATTCAACTAAATACCTAGGAATTACAATTACGAACAACTTAAATTGGAAGGAACACAGAAAATGTTGAGGGGAAGGCTAACCAAACACTGCATTTTATTGGTAGGACACTTTACCAAATAGGATTGACGGAGTACGTCGAAAAAGTTCAAAGAAGGGGAGCACGTTTTGTATTATCGCGGAATAGGGGAGGGAGTGTCACTGAAATAATACAGGATTTGGGCTGGACATCGTTAAAAGACTTTTTCGTTGCGACGGAATCTTCTCACGAAATTCCAAACACCAGCTTTCTCCTCCAAATGCGAAAATATTTTGCTGACACGGACCTACATAGGGCGAAATGATCACCACGATTAAATAAGGGAAATCAGAGCTCGTACGGAAAGATATAGGTGTTCGAGATTGGAGCAAGAGAGAATTGTGGAGATGGTTCGATGAACCCTCTGCCAGGCACTTAATTGTGATCTTCATAGTATTCATGTAGATATATATGTAGATGTAGAGCACATTGTCAACCTGATACAACCATCGTCTTCTAACTGTTCCCCTCCTATATGCAGTACACAATGCTTTAAAATTGTGTTCATATCCGTCCACATGTAGTGTTTCCTTTTGCGCAATAAGGGAACCACGTGATAACCACAAGGAACACCCCTATACCGTAACACCACCTCCCACTTACTTTACTGTCGGCACATACCGTTCTCCATTCGTCAAGCCTAAGCCCTTCCGCAGCGCTGCCATGATTCGTCACTCCAAACCACTCGGCTGCAACGACTCTCTCTCCAGTGGCGCCGTCCACTACACCACCTCCAGCGTCGCTTAGCAGTTACTGCAGAAACGTGTGGCTTGTGAGGAACTGCTCGGCCACTGTACTCCGTGCGTACGGACACTGTTAGCTGGACTGCCACCGGCACTTTGGAACTCACACGAGTGATCCCGTCCACAGAGTTTATGTAATTTTTTACAACCACCCTCTGTAATGCTCGACAGTCCCCATCCATCATTACGCGAGGTGTACCTGGTGGTGTTTAGCTGTGGCTGTCCCTTCGCGTTTCTACTTCATATTCACATCACTAACAATTGACTTGGGCAGCCCTAGAAGGGTTGAAATATTCCTCAACTGGTCCACTGGTCCACTTCCAAAGTTACTGAGCTCTCCTGACCGACCAATGCTTCTGTACTGGCAACACGACTCCCGTCCCACCCATTACATTATGTGGTCCACGTCTGGTGACATCTAGTAGTCAATTTTGCATTACGCACAACTTTTTGATCACACAGTGTGTCAGGAGTTCAGGACTGTACATAAGTGAAAAGAGGACGGCATGTCGTTTAGCTAAGAAGAGAACGTACTTTGACGTTTAGTGGTACAGAAGAATGGATAAGATTAGAGGGGTAGATATATTACCTAATGAAGAGGTACTGAACCGAATAAGGGCAAGAGAAATTCATGGCTCAACTTAACTAAATAAAGGGCTCGGTAGATACGATCCAGTCGCCAGTTGCGTTATGGAGGGAAGCTTGAGGGGTGAAAATTGTACGAGACCTAGGCGTGAATAGAGTAAGCAGCTTCATATGGGTCTGGAACGCAGATGTTATTCAGTCATGATCAGGCTTGCTCCGGACAGACTACCGCGGTCTTTGGAATGAACACCATAACAACAACTTCATCACACATCACACTCATGATCGAGTGGTATTCCAATGAAGACGGTACACGTGTTTAGTAAACTGCCTTTGGTAGACTAACGACAGTATCTGACCAGACAACAACAGCCTGTTATGTACAATTTAACAGTCCTCACATTTCTCTCCATCGTGCGTTATTTCTGTCAGGCATTTATATGTAATTATAGACGCCGCGAGTGTCCCATAACACTGATCAAGGGCTACTACAATATTACATTTACCGTCATGCACGAAGTTACCTCTATGTACATTAGGAGTTAAGTTCCCGATCTTTGCGCCAAACTGCTATCTATTTTCACTTCGCTTCCTAAAAGCGTTCCTGATTATCCACGCAAATTTCTTGTTGCTCATATGTGTAAGAGACAAAGCAAAACCAAACCGAAAAACTGCATGTTTATTGGCCTCCTATACAAACACACACTAAACTTATCGTCAACCAGACAGAAGAAAACATCAGGCTAAAGAACCAGGTAATCTTAGAAGTGAATATAGAACAACAGGCCATTTGCATCTAGTGAACTAACTCAGCAGGGCTAGAAGACATTTTCAAATCACAGAACTGTGGAAATAGAAGAGGAATACAAGTTAACAAATGTACAGCTGCGCGGAGTGGCCGCCTGGCCGCCAGGATAGAAGCGCCATGTCACGGATTGCGCCGGAGGTTCGAGTCCTCCCTCAGGTATGGGTGTGTGTGTGTGTGTGTGTGTGTGTGTGTGTGTGTGTGTGTGTGTGTGTGTGTGTGTTCTTAACACAAGTAGTGTTTAAGTCTAGGGACCGATGACCTCAGCAGTTTCGTCCCTTAGGAATTCACACACATTTGAACGTTTTTAAAAAGGTAGATATCTGAATCACATTCGTTTTCCTGAGGAGGTTGTACTGAGTAGATTAACGGTGGACCCAAGAACGAATCGAGCAGTTTTGAAGAAGTACTCAACATAAATTGCAGTAAGACAAAATAAATGTGTAAACATTGTATCGATAAAGTAAAACAAGGAACAATGAAGTTGTACAAGCAGCTGTAGTGCATTGAGCAGGGCGAAAATAATTATTGGATGTACGACGGCTGTTCAATAAAGAATGATCACAATTTTTTTAGGGTCATAATTTCTTGCGCTAAATTTTAATCTTACGACATTCTGTTAGCTTAATGTGCAACAAATACACCGTAGTAGTTTCATTGTTGGGACTCCTGGTTCCCGCCTGTGAGAAGCAGGCAAGGTCAGGCATGTTCAGTGTCGCCTACCGCTGCAATCCGGAGGTAGCACGCGAGGAACAATAAGCGGCCTTTAAATTCTGCTTTCGTCTCAACAAATCTTCAGCTGAGGCCTATACAACGTTACATGAGGCCTATGGAGAGAATGTTATTCCCTATAGCACAGCTCGAAGTTGGGAGACAATTTCAGAGGACGGTGGACCCGGTGCTGTCATTGTGAGAGGGGATCGGCGAATTACGTTAAGGTCACTTTCTGAAGTACTGAACATTTATTTCACTGGGTACCACTCACACGCTGGTGACAGAAAAATTACACATGGCACGTGTCTGTGCGCGATGGGTTCAAAGACTGTTGGTTTCCGAAGGCATTCGGGTGCAGGTCAGCATGTAGTTAAAGTTGATGTTAGATGAAGACCCGGAATTTCTTTCAAATGTAATCAATGCTGATGAAACTTGGCTACATCATTTTGATTACTTTTGAACACGTTATGGGAGTGGCAGTGATCAATGAGTTACAAATATTTACTATTAAAAACAGTCTTCATCACGATTTATTTATTACGGTGACCGGTTTCGACCACTACTGTGGTCATCTTCAGGCCACTGAGTAGGAACCTCTTTCTGCTGGAGAATCGCCCACAATTCTCCAGCAGAAAGAGGTTCCTACTCGATGGTCTGAAGATGACCACAGTTGTGGTCGAAACCGGTCACCGTAATAAATAAATCGTGATCAAGACTGTTTTTAATAGTAAATACATCATTTTGATCCTCAGTGCAAACAGCAAAGCTCAGTGTGGAAATCTCCTTCATTACCAAGCTCCAAAAAAGTAAAACTGGTTGCTTCTGCTGAGAAAGTTATGGTCATCTCATTCTTTCAAATTCATGGAACTGTTTATCAGCATGTTGTACCAGCACACACATAAGTAGCTGGACAATGCTACAGGCATGTCCTGAAAACATTGCAAATCCATATCAGGCGCAAAAGACGACATTTCCGTGAAGCAGGCTGCATGCTGCACCACGATGATGTGCGGCCGCCTATTGCCAATGTTGTTGCTGACTGTCTTGCAAACATCAGCGTGAAGTGCATCCCTCACCGTCCCTATAGTCCGGATTTAGCAGCGTGTGACTTTTTCTATTCCCTAACATGAAGAAACGCCTTCGTGGGCATCATCAGAAGCACTGGTGAAGGCTGCGGAGGCGATTTTGAAGGACCTCTCAAAAAATGGTCTCCAGCATGTATCTGAAGACTGACAGAAACGCTGGGACAAGTGTATCGTATTCATGGGAGACTACTTTCAGTAAGACCATCAAAATTATGAGGATGAGTAAAGGTACGTTGACAAAAAAAAATTGTGATCATTCTTTATTGAACAGCCCTCGTACAATAAAAGAAATGTACGAAAGAGATAGCATTCGATAAAGTAAATATGCTTTTGATAACAAAGATTCCGTTGTTTCTAAAAAGGAACGTTTAGAATCGGTATTACTGTGTATAACTATTACTGACGAACAGCAATGACACTTAACTGCTAATGCGAAAATAATTTAACAGTTGCTAACTGAACAACGGAGAGCCGCATGTTGGGAATTAGTAGGAAAGGCGAGAATACAAATAGATTGGAGTGGAATTCGTAATTATGACCGTGATAAAGTGAACAGATTGAACGGGGCGAAAAGACAGCGGCCTAAAGCATGCTATTACAAATAATGCAGTATCAACATGAATGTAAACAGATGAACACCTTCACGCATAGAAAAGTCCACTCAAAACTTTCGTCGAACAGTGTATATTAAATTCCCGACGACAACTTTGGCTGACGGTGTATGCCAAAAATTTGCGGCTCCATTAGCCGATTCATGTCGGCAGGCAGTTGCTTTAGGCGAAAATTGCTGCGCGAGTCTCGGAAACAAACCGACGGATGGCGCTGAAGGCGGCGGTTTATGTGCCTTCTTTGGAATAAGAAGAGTCTCGGGGAACTCAGTTTGACGCTCTGTTTCTCCCCCCACCCCCACCGAGTGAAAGAGAGAAAAATAAGTTTGCTTGGCGCGCAGATAATTCGATCCAGCCCTTCCCGTCGCACGCCCTAGGGAGTGAAGCGGAGAGGAAACGAGAACCTTCTGGCAAAGCAGTCTGGCAACAGTGTTAGCATCGCTTTCTCCCACCGGCTATCCCCGAGGAGACATTAGTTCTAGCCGATCAGAATGATGCCTGACAAAAGTTGACAACAACAATACTGCGGAGACAACGTCAAACATGAACCGTTTTCCGGCGTAGTTCGTTTTTAAGCAAACGTTTTAGCCCAGTTGCTCGTGAGACTGTAGCAAATGCTGAACAAGTTATCGACATAACACTTACACACAAGCACATACACATACTACATCCAGAATGAGATTTTCACTCTGCAGCAGAGTGTGCGCTGATATGAAACTTCCTCACAGATTAAACTGATGCCGGACCGAGACTCGAACTCGGGACCTTTGCCTTTCGCGGGCAACTGCTACCCAAGGACGACTCACGCTCCGTCCCCGCAGCTTCTATTCTGCCAGTAACTCGTCTCCTACCTTCCAAACTTCACAGAAGCTGTGGCTTTGCCGTGTCTCCGCAATGCCCTTTCTTCCAGGAGTGCTAGTTATGCAAGGTTAGCAGGAGAGCTTCTCTGAAGTTTGGAAGGTAGGAGACGAGGTACTGGCAGAACTGAAGCTGTGGGGACGGGGCGTGAGTCGTGCTTGAGTAGTTCAGTTGGTGGAACACTTGCCCGCGAAAGGCAAAGGTCCCGAGTTCGAGCCTCGGTCCGGCACACCGTTTTAATCTGCTAGGAAGTTTCACACATACTTCCTATTCAAATGTTTGTAACACAGTGCAGAATCAAAAATCGTTACGCTACACAAGGTTCTTTTCACTATTTCCTTACTCGTTTCCCTTGCTTGTACCATAAACCTCCTTCCAAATGTTCCGAAATCGGTAATCCACAGCCCCACTACCAGCTAGCCCAGTATTTAATTTAAAAGAACTAAATCTCTACAATGAGCCAGATTTCAAACGGCCAAATAAAAATTTTTAAAAGAAAATCACGTTTTCCAGTGAAAGATGATTTTATCTCTGAAGTGTAAACTGTGCTTGTGAAGGATTGCAAAATAATACATCTATGGCTGCCACATCCTCTTTACTCCGCTCAATGTTTTTTTGCCACAATATTGGTTCAAATGGCTCTAAGCACTATGGGACTTAACATCTGAGGTCATCAGTCCCCTAGACTTAGAACTACTTAAACCTAACTATCCTGAAGACATCACACACATCCATGCCCGAGGCAGGAATCGAACCTGCGACCGTAGCAGCAGCGCGGTTCCGGACTGAAGCGCCTAGAACCGCTAGGCCACAGCGGCCGGCCAGCCACAATATTCTCTCAGTATTCCAACATGTGAAATATAAAATTACGAATCTGGCGAAGGTGTGTGTTCAACATTTTCTACATCATATCCTTCATGCTGTCCTTTACCGAAGCACCTTTGTGAATAGGTGCATTGTCCTGAAGAAACATTTTCTCTTTTCCAATCTTCGCACTTTTTTTTCACTAAATATTTTAGAATGCACGTGCCTCATCCCTTCTATGATTACTGCATCGTTTGGAAACAAGTGTGACTCAGCAAGAATCAGTGCACAAAATGATTTTGAATCTCTTTAAAACTGATGGTTTATGAAATTTTTTTCAATTTACGTTCTAAGGCCGCTATTTCTTCATCAGTAGGTTTTTTTTAAATAATTATCTGCTGACAACGCTGGCCGCTACTATTTCCTCTGCTATGTTCTATTGTCGGAGACTACGTGTACAAATGTGAGGTGAAGTCGTGTTAACTCGCACAGAAACTCCATTTTCGACCTGGCACTAAACCAAGGTACTTTCCAGCTCAGGCAACAAGCCGTTATTTAAAATATATTAGCAATTTGATCGCCCTTGAATGAAGTAGTTGAAGCTGCTTCTGTAGGAGGATCGGAGTTTGGATGTATGAAAGCACAGTTAATAAAATGGTGGTTGTGGTAATGTGAGAACGTTATGCCAGTCAAAATTTCACATTATTTGTCTGTACACATTTGCAGATATTTGAAAACTACAGTCCTATTAATTCTCGGTTGGTACTTATTTTCTAATTTCGCATCTGTCGTAACAGTTTGTTGGATCGTTGGTAGGGAATGAAGAATACAAACACTGGCGTATCGGAACCCTGGAGGGAGAGCGGGGAGGGGGCGTGGGTGGGGTGGGGGGGGGAAGGGGGAACACGACGGGCAACTTAAAGTGGAAACTTCGTGTTGAGACTTCATATCTTTTTACTGACGCCTATTGTACACAGCAAGCAACCAGCGCCTCGTTTCAGGGTGGTGTAACTGATGATTGAACAAATTGGTTCAATCACATATAAAACCAATATTCTACTGTATTACAGTCAATAGAGAACGGCACATGTTTAAGATACTGAATGATAGCCATTTTTGGAACGCCAGTAAAGTTGCCTCGCGAGTGCACTGTTTTTTTTTATGAAGAGTTTTGTTGTGTTCGATCTGAATATAATTTTACTAAAAAATATAAGGATAATTTGCTACCGTTGTAGGTGTGTCAGGCCAGATATAAGATGTAACGTTTAGGTATTATTATACTTATAAGTTGATATAAATAACTTAAGAATATTATCATGACCGAATGTGTCGTTCATGAATATCGCATTTGTAAAGCAGTGTCTTGGTGTTCAGTCAGTCAGTTCCTTCGTGTAATGTTTCGTTTAGTTTGTGCGAAGTTAAACTGCAACGGCAGTTGACGGAAACAAACTTTTTTTCTGGTGTTCATCAGCTCAGATAAATCTGAAGAATCTATTCGTGATTCAGCAGCTGACAAAAGATTCACTAAAGGTTATTTATACAAAAATACGCCAAACCAGATGGTCATCTTCAGCTACAAACAGAAACATTTCGAAACCTTTATTATATATACCATGAGCGTGGTCTGGATTAAATAGTCATTCCAAAAACTAGACTATGTAGCGCTCTGCACAAGCTGTAAAATGTAAAAGGTTTCTGACACTACTGTTCATTGCTGAGGATGGCAAACTGGTCCAACATTGCAAAGCGCCCCTTGGAGTTGTTAGATGTCACACGGCGATGGGGAAAGCACGCAGACGGAATTCATGCCTTCTTAGTGGTATGTGTCATGCGAGAGAAATTGTGCAACTTATTGCATCACTGATCAGCAAAGGAGCAGTTATAGGCTTCTCCACGCTACCATACGTTACAAACCAGTCTCCCTACAGCCTGCCAGACAACCTGTCAAGAAGTTCCAAAACAGCGCACTGTCCGCTGCAGAGTGGAACATTCATTCAGGAAACAATCCGCTAGGGTGTGCCTAAGCCATTATTCCACAGTATCCTTCCTTCCTGGGTATTAGCCCCGCAAGCTGTGCACGTGAACTTCATGCACTCTGGAAGGTATGCTAGAAGTACTGGCGGAAATAAAGCCGTGAGGGTAGGTCGTCAGTCACGCCTTATTAGCTCAGTTATAGCAGGAGATATTAAATGTGTTTTGCCGAATCTAGACACGAGGATAGCTGCCAGGTACGTCACTACGGCACCCCCAGCTATTCATTCGTAACAGAAAGGTCAGCCAGTGGGGTTAGACAGCAGTAAAATGACTGGAACAGATGTTTTTCAGATCGCAACCCTTACCATCGTAAAAAAAATTCTAAAATTTTACAACGCCAGAATATCAATAGGGGTGGAAAAATGTCTTAAAAAGGAAGCACGTAAACGGTGGCGCACGTCTTAACAGGGAAGAATGAGGAACGCAGATGTAACACAGTGGTTGATAAAATGCACGAAGCCACAAATCAGAAGAACGTTAATGCATCGGCTTTATAACTATATTCGAATGGGAAAACAGTACAAAGAAATTTGTTCCACGCCTTGCGAGACTTACACAAGAAAAATAATATAGCTAAATACTCGAAAGATATTAAGAGGATGAAGGCGAAAATAGCTAAACTTACACGGAAGTTCAAATGGCTATGGGACTTAACGTCTGAGGTCATCAGTACCCTGGACTTGAAATTACTTAAATCTAGCTAACCTAAGGAGATGACACACATCCATGCCCGAGGCAGGATTCGAACCTGCGACTGTAGCAGCAGCACGGTTCCAGACTGAAGCGCCTAGAACCGCTCGGCCACAACGACCGGCTTACACGGAAGCAAATATCTGGACACCAGGTGAGTCAGAACATTGCATAATACAAGCCGAAAATTCAGCTACTTAGCACCTCGTCCAAGGAGGCATAACGCGAAGAGAAAATTATATCCAAAATAAAAGCATCTGATGGAAGAATTACGAAGACCGAGCGAGAAATACTGGAGACTGTGGCCGAATCTCTCCCCAAATTATAAGCAGAAGAATCGACAGACGCAAATGAAGCCGAAAAATTTATAAACTTCCTTCACGAAGATGTCAACGAAGAGGAACGTGCATTGTTGATGGAGCATATCACAGAGCAGGAGGTGTCTACGTAATAAAAAAAACTAAGAACAAGGCACCATGCCCTCCCTAGAGAAATTTACAATATGGAATATTGGGAACTGCCAAAAAATCCACTTACGGAAATGTGTAATAAGATGCTACAAACAAGTTATGTTACCGATGAAATTTGAGAAGGTTTTAGTCATGATTCCCAAACACGTTGCAACGCAAAACGTTGAAATATATAGACAATTAACTCTGGTTAGTTGTGATTTTAAGGTATTGACGCGAATAACTGCGGCAAGAAAGAAACTGTCAGCATAGAAACTTGTCACCAAACATGAAATATGTGCTGGGAACAGACATTCTATCGTTCACACGCCAACTAACGCCACAATACGGTACTTTTTTTGCATGTTGCAATTCTGTCGCTTGCTTTTCACAAAGCATTTGATCGTATGAACCATCAGTAACTAAATAAGCCTCTTAAAAATACGGGATTGTGTGAAGAATTTTGCAACGTATCCACGCAGTAATGCATGACGCCTCGTGTAGAGTGCAGATAAACGAAATCATAAGCAAACCGATCAAGATCAACGGTTCTATCAGAGAGGGATATCCTTTGTCCGTGTTATCGTTCGCTTGTGCAGTAGAACTATTACTTGCAACTAACCACCGAGAAACTAATAGGTTGCCAAATCAAGGAGAAAAATTATTAATGTGTGTGTAGGCTGATGATGTCAGCCGATAAGTAGCACAGAACAAACAGGCAGCAAAGATCCTGGATCTAACTGCCAGTTACTGCAAACCATATAATGCAACATTAAATACACGAAAATGTAGAACTATGAACATAGGGCCTGACTGGACAGAAGCCTCTGAAACTAGGACAATACTAGGTCTGCATTTCACAAAAACACCTACGGAGGCCCAGCGCAGTCAACTACAGAACACGGCTTGAGCCTTCAGGTGGGTGACTGCAAATATACTTTCACAGAGAGCGTAATACCATGCAAGAAATACAGTGAAATAATCTCGTGCGGCCCTCATTTTTGTATCTAGTACGTATATTTACAATTTCAAAGGGAACAGTACGTAGAATGGAAAATCTATTAGGTTGCTTGTACAGAACGGCACTTTAAATTCCGCACAATATAACGCAGATGTCCTACGAAAGAGGACAACAACTTGGAAATATCAGAGCAAAATGTACTGCCATCTCTTCCGCGTAACATGCTTCATCACTCTCAAAACCTTCCAAGAAGCCTTACAAGCTATATCATCAACGAGATAGAGCCAACATGTAGAGAACAGCAAACTGCTGTGAGCCGCATCCTTCCCCCGTGCTAGGCACCCACGTACATTCTTCGTTAAGTGCAGGAAATCCAGTAGCTAGGAAGATATACAGAGCGCTAAGCCAACAAAATACGAGCAAGGCTGAAACTGTAAATAACTTTAGGTACTGGAAAACGATATGGGCATATATCCACAACCCCCTGACCAATGCAAATGGACGTTCTCTGTGGCGCAGGGCTGTCCACCAAGAGATTCCCACAAACAGCAAACTATTTGAAATACGACAGCCCGTCGCCAGTGTGTACTCCCTATAACGTCGAGGATACGATTCGTCAGCGCCTAATATGTTGCACGAAGTCTGTAATTTGACAGTGGACGAGGCAACAACTCACAATTGTAGCGCGTACTTCGCCATCTACGTACGTTCAGAAGGTATTCAATTGCCGGACAAGTCCTTTTCCCGAGAACGAAAAACAACGTATTTATCTGACTCCTACCACTCAACTAGCAAGAAAACCGACATCAGTTTTGAAGATTAATGGTGTCTACAAATGCTAGAAACGTAGGTTTGCCTTTCCTTAATCTAGCTTCTAAGATAAGTCGTAGGGTCAGCATTGCCTCACGTGTTCCAGTATTTCTACGGAATCCAAACTGATCTTCGCCGAGGTCGGCTTCTACCAGTTTTTCCTTTCGTCTGTAAAGAACTCGCGTTAGTATTTTGCAGCTATGGCTTATTAAACTGATAGTTCGGTAATTTTCACATCTGTCAACACCTGCTTTCTTTGGGATTGGAATTATTATATTCTTCTTGAAGTCTGAGGGTATTTCACCTGTCTCATACATCTTGCTCACCAGATGGTAGAGTTTAGTCAGGACCGGCTCTCCCAACGCTGTCAGTAGTTCTAATGGCACGTTGTCTACTCCCTGGGCCTTGTTTCGACTCAAGTCTTTCAGTGCTCTGTCAAACTCTTCACGCAGTATCATATGTCCCATTTCATCTTCATCTACATCCTCTCATCATGTCTGAACTCTGAGAACGATCTTTCCCTTCTGGTTCGACGAGGGACTGTGCATTTGTTTCGTCGGAATACTGTATATACGTTATGCCATAACGAAACGTAGTATACAGCATACGAAGCTAGCCATAGAAGGCATTTTGGAGAGAGAAAGGTTGAGCGTGAATAGGATATAGGAGGGAAAAATTATAAAATAAAATGAAGTCGGTAAGAGTATTGCTCATCAAAGCCAAGGTTTCGAGTTCGAGTGCTCGTTTTTTCTGGCAGGTGCTTTGGAGGTTAAAACAGCCACTATTCGCATAACAATAATAACTGTCCAATAGGAAACGAGCTGCTCTTAGGAAGATGTTGAGACGTTACGACTGAAATGGACACTGTAAACCGCTAAGAGTGAATGTACCGACTGCAAAATTGCTTTTGTAACTTCTGCAGAGATCTAAAGAAATACTAAGGTTCCATGGGCCAAAGGTCACAAAACCACAACACTTGGTGTTTTGACGCAAATAATTGGAACGGATTAGCCATAATTAACATTTGTCAAGTCTGACCCTCCCACCAAACAGTACCTCCAGTTAGCTGATAGCTGCATAGGTTACTCATGTATGCACGGAGGAGCAACACTTTGAATTAAATCGAAAATGAATAATTAGGACTTCATACTTACGCCCTTGCGAAGTCGTTTAAGCTATGCGAACTGGTAACATAATTTTATCAATCACGTTATCATCAGCAATCCCTTTTTTTTCCTTTCCCTGAAAAGTGCTGCCTCCTCGTTGCAAGTTTATTCCAAATTAAATGGTGCTAGAAAAGTACCCACCGTCAAGATAACACTCTCTAACTGTCAAGCAACTCTAGCAGATTGTGCCATAACCTTCAATATCTGCTGTGATTCCTGCCGCCCCCCTCCCCCCCAATGCCACTTACGTACATTAAAGAAAAGCAACCTATCATCTACAAGCGAAACCATTATCAGCAAAACCTGAATCTGATCCGTCGTCTGCACGGGCTCGGAAACAACACGTTCCAACTGGTTCGAATTATTTGCGAACAAATGACCTGTGTAGGTTTGTCAGCTCCTGAATCACATCAAAACAAACACTTATTTTAAAAAGATTTGCCTATTTCGACTATCGGAGACGGAACGGAGCTCATTATAAGGGACACGAAGGCAGTCGTTTTTATCTCGCTGTTTCTACTTATTTTAGATAATACGTTCCCCGAATGGCCCTCTTTTACGACGGGTAGCTCGTAAACCAAACTAGAGGGCCTTCACAGTAGAACGCAAACGGAGGTCTGGCAGGAAACATTGCTGGAACACGTCACTGGCTATTGATAAAAAAAACGGCGTCTCTTTGTTCCAGCTAACGAATCACGCACCTCATTGACAACGGGAGGAAGGCGGTGTCAAAAAATGTGCAGCACAGGTATAGGGCCGGCAATGGGAACTTTAATACCAACGCCAACGTCGAAATGGACGCCGAGGCGACACGGTTGGTAGGCCGCGACAATCGAATAACGCATAGCTGGGGCTGCCAGCGGCGGGTCGCCAGATCAGACCCTTTTATCTGGTGGGCGACGCTGAAATACGGTCACTGCCTTCTGTACAACTTACTGATATACCCGGAACTAATTTGCGACCACAAATTAAACTGCAAACCCCATTGTACTTCACACCAACATAAACCGCATCCGAACCACCCTTGCTTTTATCAACGATGTGTGAATTTCCGCTCGTCTCTGCTCTTCAGCTTCATTCCCAATCTGCTTACTCTCCTCTACGCGCATCGCTTAATACCTAACTAAATTCCGTACCCTCCTCAAATATTTAAAACTACTCCTGAAATCCTATACATCCCTTAACCCCTTCGTGAGCCCAGGGAAACATGCTTCCCACTACAATGAACTCGCTCCTAGTCCCGTGGGATTCACAGTTCCCACCTCTGTACGGTGCTACCACCTAGTGAACAGTATAGGGTACTACTTACAATAGGAAGTTCCCGCCGTTTTTGCTGTACCTTCGCGCAGAGGCATTGTATAGCTGAGTGTTGCTTTGCAGAGGAGCCTTTCAGTGCTGTTTGCGTGACATATTTGATTTTTTTCAAAGATATAGTATAAGGTAAATACTTTTGATTTACACAACTTTATGAAGGAAAACCTAAAATTGGAATGAGGAGAATTCCAGTTTGAAACAAAAGGAGCCATTTCTGCAGTAAAATGGATAGATAACCGTCCAGTCACTTTCCTGTCCTCAATTCATGACCTATGAGAAACAGCCACAGTGAAAAGGAAAACCAAGGATGGTACTAGTACAGAGATGTCTTGTCCTGAAGTTGTGGCAGAATACAACAAAATAATGGGTGGTGTCGATAAGTTTGATCAATTACGAGAAAGGTATGCTATTGGCGGACGTTCTGTAAAATGGTGGCACAGAATATTTTATTTCTTGGTAGACGTTGGTGCAGTGAACAGTTTTATCCTGTGGAAAATAAGTAAAAGAGAAAGTGGACAGCATGATCAGCTCACATACAGGATCCATCTAGCCAGACAATTGATCGCTGGTTTCTCATCCCAAAGAAGGCGTGGACAAAAACCTGTCTTTCTGGCAAAAAGGGATAAAGTACCTGAAGACATTCGTCATGGGGCTGTAGGGGAACATCAACCCATTTTAGGAGAAACCTACTGGACGTGCCGTCATTGTAGTACCAAAGCTGCGGAAAAGATCACTCTCTGGGTTTGTACAAGTTGTCAAATACCACTTTGCATAGACCCATGTTTCAGAAAATTTCATGGCAAGTAATTGTGAACAATCATTGTAACAAGAGAAGTAAATTTATCAAACAAATATGATATATATTGAAAAAGTTGTTTTTGTCATTTAACTCCAAGAAAGGGCAGGGGGAAGAATACTTCCAACCTTGTTGTGTGACCACACTTTCACAGTTGGAGCAAATTTGATAGTGTATGATAAATATACCAATCTGTTAACTACTATCTGTTCTCCATTCATTAAAAAAAGCTGCTCAATAATTTTGCCCACGAAAGGGTTAATCTCCATCAGTAAAATCCCATCGCATCTCCATTCATCACCATAAGTGGGCCTCAGCCGCTCCACCAACACACACTCCCTTCTTCATTTCCTCACACGCACCTTCCTATCCCACAGTAACTTCAACCAATTCCCGCTTCCCGACGCTGAAATTCCTACAGAAACCAATCCTTCTTAACTGCTACCGACTCCTCTTCTGCCCCCTCCCCAACACCCCAGCATATCAATCATACGGTTTGAAATGGGAGGAGTGGGTAACAGGTTCTTATTTCCCATTCCACATCAAATATCAATAACACCTACACAGAACTCCCTTTCGCACAAAACCACATTAAGCTTCTGCCACTACTTTACACTTACCCATTAATCCACCCAACTGCCTATTACTAAGGTCAGCTGCTCTTTCATCAAATCTTGGACTACTCCATATTTACCAACATACAGTCTATTAAGAAAGATCGTGGTGGGTTTAACCGTAGAAAAATGTATCTGACAACAAACTAAAACATATACATACATCATATACGAACAAAAGAAAAATGCACTTACAGTTAATACTACGTCCAGTCACCCGCTGCGTGATAATTGCTTGGCATCTGCGAGGTATGCTTGAAACCAGGTTATCCGTGTATTCACGTGGAAGAGCTCCAAATGCGTAGAATCTGCGTTGACAGGTGTTACAAATTGATCTTTTTTCCTTGTTACTTCTTTCTGATGTAAGACGATACAGTTTGAATGCGATTAGTGCCAGGAGATTGCGAGGGCCAATCCAGTGCCTTTACACCTTTCTCTTCCTTCCAGTGGCCTCAAAGGCTGCTGCAGCGCTTCGGATCATTGTCTTCCTGCAGTATCCAATCTTCATTTTTGTCTATGAACCAACATTTAGCAGTGGGCATCAATCATCTTCGACCAATGCGACGCGTAATTTGCACTCATTTCTCCATCCGTAGCCAAAGCAAATCGCCTTATTTCCGAGAACACCTCCAGTTTCACTCTGTGTTGATGCAGCTAAACATCGCAGTATGGCGCCAGATTTCGTTTTGGTACAGCCATATTTCTTTGATATTTTTGGATCTCTAAACTTTTTACAAAATAGAGGGGCTGCGCAATCAGAACACGCTAGTAGTAGTTTATGTTCTATTAGAAATGCGGCTGGTTCAAATGGCTCTGAGCACTGGAACTACTTAAACCTAACTAACCTAAGGACATCATACACATCCATGGCCGAGGCAGGATTCGAACCTGCGACAGTAGCGGTCGCGCGGCTCCAGACTGAAGCGCCTAGAACTGCTCCGTCACAACGGCCAGAAATGCGGTAAAGAGCAACTCAGCATTAATTACACAGCTTTCATCGTTTGCAGAGGTTATAGAGGTTTTATGTAATATTTAGTTTGGCGAAATTTTTGTTATTTATATTATGCTGGTTATTTATATGACGCCGACAGTCATCTCGACTACCGTGTGAAGCCAGAACATCGCGTGAACAAATACTGCAGAACACATGATTAATACAGTTTTGTGATTGAGGCACGGGAATTCCTTCGTATAGTCCGGTCTGTATTTCTGAATCACACAACTTTTTTTCTGGGTATTTTCACCACTACATGTTTCTGGATTACTGCAATCAGTTACCGAAGTTGAATTAATTAAAAATCTCTTCCTTTTAATTACTGAACGCAAAGAACTTTGTATAATAAATACATATCGAATGTTTCACCTCTATTTCAGTAGAACAAAACCTTCTTTTAAAGCAGCAGGACTAACCACATGACGCAATCAAACGAACAACACAACACAATCGAAAATGTTATTAAAGAAAATATAATAACTTCAAACTGTCGTTATTTACACATAAACAACTCAATGTACTTTACGAAGGACAAAAAAACGTTGTGAACATCAGTAGTACAAGTTTACGTGTCCGTAAGGCACCACATATTTTGCTTTTGTAGGAAAGCCTTTGTGTATAAGTATACAGGGTGAATCACCTAAAACTTGCGCCGCAAATATTGCGGAAATTGAAAGTGCTGTTTATGTGAAGTTTCCACCGAATGGATTGGTAGTCAGGCGCTAGTACTGTTGGCCATTAAACAGATTGTAATAATACTTATAAAGTGTACTTTTTGTACAAACACACACTTTTTAAATGGAACAACGCCGATAGAAATTTACAGGCTAAAAGAAGGGAAATACTGCCTCACACGTGCTAGCATTTCAGCGGAGCTGTCCGAGCAGGCTGCATAATACGTCATTGCGTAACATCGAGTGTAGCTGGTATGTCCTTGTAGACTACGTCTTTCAGTTCCCCCCCCCCCCCCCCCCCCCCCCCCCCCCACACACACACACACAAAAATTCTACTGGCGTCATATCTGGTGAACGGACTGGCCGAGGTAGAGGTCTTCTGCGTCCAATCCAACGATTTGGAAAGTGTCGGTGAAGAGATGCTGCACTATGGGCTAGGCAACCAATATGTTGGTACCACACGTTCTTCCTGGACTGCAGAGGAACGTCTTCTAGCATCAGTCGGTCAGTAAGGAGGCTGAGATACTTGGGCGCGTTCAGTGACCCCCTCTGAAAAACGCACCTCTGAGCTGACAGTTCACTATCCCACACCACACGTTTACACTCTATGGACACTGACGTTACACCTGACTAAGCCAATGGAGATTGTCAGCAGACTTGGATCGACGGTTTATTTGCCCATGACTGGTAAATGTGGTTAGTAAGCGAGATAAATGATTCATCTGGAGTTATCCTGTCTTAATTTCCATATACTGATGTTAACACGATTCCTATAATCGTTTCCACGGATCTCTTGATCGACAAAGTGTAACAGGGATGGAACCTATGCCGACGGAGAATGCGTATAACACTTGCCTGACTCGTGCCACTTTCTCGTGCGATTCCGCGTGAGACGTGCGGTGCGGATCAACTTGCAGCAGCAACAAGAACATTAATTTCCCCCTCGTCTGTCGTCACTTGTTTCCTTTCGTTACGCTGTCTGGGTGTTACACTACCACTTTCAGCTAACTCGTTGAAGAAATTGACAAATAACTGCCGAGATGATTGACGTCTACTGGGGTATCTTGCCGCATACACCGTACAAGAATTAACTGCATTCTTCCTGCACTCTCCGTACACCATGAGCACGTCGGCTTTTTCTGCATTGGTAAATCCCATCGTCCACTCACCACCTACTGCTTGGCCTGTCACACACTGACTGGCCTAGTCGCAGTCCACTCAAGGAACACACTCGTACACTGTAAACAAAGATATCATATCTAGCAACTAAGCAGGTTGAACGGCACAAGTAAGTGTCAGTGTAAAAGCTTTGCACACTACGATGTCTCGTAAAGGACTCGCACTACAATCCTGCATCAAATACCACTGTCATTCTAATTTACCTTGCTTTTTTAGTTCCGGGTTCGGTTCCCGACGGGGTCAGGGATTTTCTCTGCCTCGTGATGACTGGGTGTTGTGTGATGTCCTTAGGTTAGTTAGGTTTAAGTAGTTCTAAGTTCTAGGGGACTGATGACCATATCTGGTAAATCCCATAGTGCTCAGAGCCATTTTTTTTTTTTAGTTTTTAATGTCAACAGGCACTGTTCTATTTTTAAAAAAAGTATGTTTGATAAAAAATACACTCTCTATTGCAATTTGTTTATTGGGTAAGAATACGAGCCCCTGACTACCAGTTCATTCTATGAAAACAGCACATCAATAGCACTTTCCATTTCCGCAATATTTGCGATGCAAGTTTTAGGTGATTCACCCTGCAGAATCTAAAATGTACTTAGAGGGCTGAATGTGATCCCCCGAAAACAATATTAAATAAAACTGTAATTTACGCCAAGTCGGCAGTACGTTAACAGCCGCTGTGGCCAGCTTGTGTGGTTGGAAAGTAGTCCAGGCGTCAGTGGACGGGAGGGGAGATTACGGAACAGTTACGGCGCAATTCCGCCCAGGAAATGCGTTTGGTAGCGGCAGGACAGTCTGCTTTGCGCTGCGCGGACGTAATCCTTCGCCGGAAATATGTCCAAGACAGCGAATGATGTGTGAAGCTCTCGGAAACCGCACAGGCGGAAGAGACGCATTCAGCCAGGTATTAAGCAACTTACATACCGGCAAGCCTAGCGCACCAACTTCCTGCCTGTGAGTGGCAGCGAAGGGAAGGCGCGTTTACACGAGTTTACGTGTCAGGTCAACCTCATGCCTACCGTGGAAACTCGCGCTTCAGCTAATTGTTCATTGTGGCCTGAACAGACGACAGCTAGAAACATTCCGGTCAGTGCAATACACGCAGAAGAGAACGTGTTACGAGGTACGACGAATGATTCAAAGCACAGCAATCGTATTAACGTGTCCTTTTCTCCCTCAGCTCTTAGTACGGTATCTTCGACATCACTTTAGACATCTGAACACTATCTTCAAGGAACTTCTTGAGTATTTAAGATATTCAGCTGTTCCAAGATTTGCTTTATAACCGAGCGAGGTGCCGTAGTGGTAAATAAAGTGCACTCGCATTCACGAGGAAGACGGTTGAATGCCACATCCGACGATCCAGATTTAGGTTTTACGCGATTTCCTGAAAGCGCTCCAGGCAAATGCTGGGATGTATCCCTTGAAAGGTCTCTGTCGGTTTCCTTCCCCTTCCTTGAAACAATCTGAACTTTTCCTCTTCCTTACTTGAAACAATCTGAATTTGTGCTGCGTTTCTTATACACTTAGACTTGCACCTCGTGTACCTTTTCTCCTGACTCAGCCTGTATGCGGATAAAGTATACAAACTGTATTGCGAATACTGTCGCTTTTTGTAGGGAGTGCCAATGAGAATAAGCTTCGCAAAGATTTAGAATTATGTGTACAGTTAGTAGGAAATCGCTTAGTGCTCTCATCCTGAAACAGTGGATCAATAAAGTTCAGTTATCTGAGCGTAGTCAGTCACGTTGCCTCACCACAAACAGATAATATCTAACTGTAATGCTTGACTTTTGGTGTTAAGCTTTCAACATAAGAGTATACGTCTTAATGAGTGGATAATGACAGCATTTATTAAATGCGTCAATAACAAAGTGAAATAATGAAAACCAAATGTTTGTTGCCCTTGGATACTGTTAGATACGCAACCCGCGATTGGTACCGAGTTGCAGGATAGTTCGGTTAATGAGACAGATCTCACATTATTCAGTGTTGGGTCCTCTACGTTCCTTATTTTTTTGGTTCTTCACGTTCTGACAGTTCCGGACATCTACATCTGCATTCCAATTCCACGTAATGGTGTGTGGCAGAAGGTAGTTATCACTGTCATTTGCCACCTCCCCTGTTACATTCCCGAATGATACCTGTAATGAACGACTGGCGATACAGTTCCGTACGAGCTCTAATTTCCCTGATTTTCTGGACTTGTTCATTTCGCGGGGCTCGTGTAAGAAGAAGAATATGTTTTATGACTTTTCTTCGAACTTACGTTCTCGGACTTTATAACATCCCAGCTCCTCCACCAAATTATAACATTTCAGCTCCTCAACACCAAATTGAAACGTTCCACTTCAATTTGTTTGCACTTATAGCTATCCCAGCTTCCTCAACCAAATTAAAACGTTGCATTAGGAGGTGTCTGCTTCGTGCAAAAGGTCTTGAGTTCATATTGACGACAACAGGTAATTCTTGATTACAGACGTTTATTTACAAACAGAACTGACAGACTTCACAGACTCAACTACTGACTCTCAGAGCTAACCGCACTGCATATCCGAACTGGCAACTGACAACTCCTAGGTGAATTAATATCTTTCCAAACAATGAGAGTCTTTGACAATGTTTTGTTTACAATACGATAGCAATTCACGACTTAAAACTAAATTAGACATTACAGAATTTTAGTACAGATTAAAGTAAGTAAAAGGATCAGTACATGTAAATTCTTACAAGCATAATTTCCAAATAGATTTTATAACATTTTTCTACCAGCTTCTGGATAACCTTCACCAGATTTGTACCGATGTTTCCAGAAATATCTTGACATTTGATTCTGGATATTTCTTGAGTGATTTAGAACAACTATTTATATGTAAAATGATTTAAATCGTGTTTCAAAACGTAAATAAATCTTTTTAGCAATATTTCTTGATACAAATCGTCTTTCGAAATTAGGTTATGAAACAGTTTTCACAAGTTTTCGTATTTTTGCGATCATAATATAGAATTTCTCCATAGAAAGTTCCAGAAGTGTGCATTAAACGTTCATTTACAGACTTTCTCTTTAGCTGGTGAGTTTTTAAAAGTATCTTGTCCATATTATACGAAATAATTTAGCTCAAAACTGATAATTTATACAATTAATCAGAGCTACAGCAAACAGTGAGTCTTTCTTTTACAAAATGAAATATAATTACAAAATTGAATGAAAATAGGTTACTAACACTAATATATATTTACATTAATTCTATTTTTGTTCTTTCTGTGCAAAATGTCCTAATATTGACACAGTACAATATTTAAACATCACCAAAGTTTCCCTTTACATTTTGCCTATCTGTATCGACATCCCCTAAAAGTCTACAGTATCGAATACTTCAATATGTTCCAATATGTCCTGTAATGTTACAACTTTTCTGTGGCTCACAACGCGTAACCTCGCCCTGGCACACAAAGCCTCTCCCGCTGTGTGTGCAGCCTGACGGTTGTCGAGCGTCTTCCTAACTCCCAAGCCGACTAATGGCCCGTTACGAAACGCGCCATTCTTCGTTGGATCTTCCTTTCCTTCTTTCTCGCCCCCTCCCCCCCCCCCCTCTCTCTCTCTATAATCCAGCCTGGTATGGATAGCAGACCGATAAGCTATACTGAAGATCCGTAAAGTGTTTAGTAAGCCACTTCTTTTGTGGGTAAATTTCATTTTCTTAATTTTCTTCAATAACTCTCAACCTGGCACGTGCTTTTCCTACGGTAATTAAAAAAAAAATGGTTCAAATGGCTCTTAGCACTATGGGACTTAACATCTGTGGTCATCAGTCCCCTAGAACTTAGAACTACTTAAACCTAACTAACCTAAGGACATCTCACACATCCATGCCCGAGGCAGGATTCGAAACTGCGTCCGTAGCGGTCGCGCGGTTCCAGACTGTAGCGCCTAGAACCGTTCAGCCACACCGGCCGGCTAATTTTTCCACTTCAGGTCGCCCTGGATGTCTACTCGTATGTATTTTACAGTTTCCAGTGGTTTGTCGCCAATATCGTAATTTAAAGTAATGAGTCCTTTCGCCTGCTTATGCGCATCGCGTTTCCATTATTCTAAATGAGAGGTGACATGGCCACCTTGAAGACAATAGCGATCCAAAATCTGACAATATATGAAAACCGAACCCAGTGTGTCACCGCAAATATCTGCTTAATTCATGACCAGTTTCGATCATGATGCTCATCATCAAATTGATCTAAAAAAGAATGTGCATATTTACAAGTTAACAACATTATAAGTACTAGCGTTGATATACATTATTTGAGACTCAAGTAATCACAGATTTTCGTGTGTTACTAAATACACGATGCATCACGCACCCTGCGGGTTGACCATCAGGTGTAACTTGTCTTAATACAAGATTTATTTTTGCTTTAATGATGTGAAACATATATTCCACATAATCCAAGGAGAGCGTTTTTAACTTTTTAACACTATCAAACATTCTTTACTCTATCTTGCTCACGCATATCACTTTACTCAAGAGGCACATTTACATATACTTGTTTGTAAACACTTCACTGATTTTGTGTTCCACTGAAGTGTTTACGAACGTGTGCAAATGTGCCTCTTAAGTGAAGTGATATGCACTAGCATGATGGAGTAAAGAGTGTTTGATGGTGTCAAGTTAAAAACGCCCTTCTTGGATTATGTGCAATGCGCATTTCACCTCATTAATGCGCAAAAATAAATCACGTATAAAGATAAGTTACGCTAGATGATGGACACACAGAGACCGAAATGCATCGTGTATTTCATGAAACACAAAAATTTGTGACTGTAGCCGATTTTTAATTCATACTTCCAGTGTATTGAGTACAGTCACGTTTGAAGCTCCAATATTAGAATAATTAAAAAAAGCATACCTGCCTCCCTGGAGTTAGTAAAGGTTGCAAATAAAACTTCCGCCCATGATTGGCATCATCGCATTGTATAAAAACATAAAATTGTTGTAAAAACTCGTGTACTATGATGTAATGCCGCCGTTAGCACACTGTGTCTGCAGCTGCAGTACAAACAGCTGAGTAGTCTTGGCCGATAGGTATCACTTACCATAACCACTCTTTACAGTGGCGTATTATATACCTTACGGTCAACAACACCTAGTGGACCAGTCCACTCAACTGTTTGTACTGTAGCTGCAGACACAGTGGGCTAACGACGGCTGTACATCATAGGCCATTTATTTTACTACGTTTTTATGCGACAAGACGATGCTAATTATGGCTGAACGTTTTATTTGCCTCCTCTACTAATTCCAGGGACACAAGTATGTTGTGCTCTGCTTGCACCACTTCATCACTATCAGATTGAAGTCCTGGATGTTCTTTAAGCATTGGAAAGAGATGTAAATCGGATGGGCCAAGTTGAGGCTGTATAAGAATGATCGATGACAGTGAACTCAAGGCGTCGGACTGTTGCAAATGTCGCACCGCTCGTGTGTCGTCTGGCGTTGTCATGCTGAAGAAGAGAGTGCTCCATGTGAGGACTGTTAGAAACTCTATTGCAGTACGCTGTTTCTCACCCGCCAAAATTATTTTGCTACACGGAACGATTCGGAGCCCTCTAGCGGCAGATAGTTACAACTTGCGTCAGCGAAGCGGGAAAGTCTACCTGAGTAATATGTATGACACGTTAACACCTCATCCGATACTACTCGAAAGAGAATAAAAAATTCGGTGGCATTACGTTTCAGCAAGCTCTCATATTTGCGATCATAGACTGTATGGGTTTTTAGATAACGTTTGCATTCACTTACATTCAAGATCCAACTACCAGTCCCTCCACAAATCACTGATCTTCCCCAGGTCTACCTGCATTTCGCAATAGCCTTCTGGAATCATCTGCAAACACCCCCACGGAAATTCCGAAGTTGTTGTTGTGGTTGTGGTTGGTTGTCTTCAGTCCTGAGACTCGTTGGATACAGGTCTCCATGCTACTCTATCCTGTGCAAGCTTCTTCAGCTCCCAGTACCTACTGCAACCTACATCCTTCTGAATCTGCTTAGTGTATTCATCTCTTTGTCTCCCTCTACGATTTTTACCCTCCACGCTGCCCTCCAGTACTAAATTGGTGATCCCTTCATGCCACAGAACATGTCCTACCAACCGGTCCCTTCTTCTTCTCAATGTGTGCCACATACTCCTCTTCTCCCCAATTCTATTCAATCCCTCCTCATTAGTTTTGTGATCTACCCATCTAATCTTCAGCATTCTTCTGTAGCACCACATTTCGAAAGCTTCTATTCTCTTCTTTTCCAAACTATTTATCGTCCACAGTTTCACTTCTATACATGGCTACACTCCATACAAATACTTTCAGAAACGACATCCTGACACTTAAATCTATACTCTATGTTAACAAATTTCTCTTCTTCAGAAACGCTTTCCTTGCCATTGCCAGTCTACATTTTATATCCTCTCTACTTCGACCATCATAGGTTATTTTGCTCCCCAAATAGCAAAACTCCTTTATTACTTTAAGTGTCTCATTTACTAATCTAATTCCCTCAGCATCGCCCGACTTAATTCGACTACATTCCATGATCCTCGTTTTGCTTTTGTTGATGTTCATCTTATATCCTCCTTTCAAGACACTGTCCATTCCATTCAACTGCTCTTCCAAGTCCTTTGCTGTCTCTGACAGAATTACAATGTCATCGGCGAACCTCAAAGTTTTTATTTCTTCTCCATGGATTTTAATACCTACTCCAATTTTTTCTTTTGTTTCCTTTACTGCGTGCTCAAAATACAGAATGAATAACATCGGGGATAAGCTACAACCCTATCTCACTCCCTTCTCGACCACTGCTTCCCTTTCATGTCCCTCGACTCTTATAACTGCCTTCTGGTTTCTGTAAAAATTCTAAATAGCCCTTCACTCCCTGTACTTTACCCCTTCCGCCTTTGGAATTTGAAAGAGTATTCCAGTCAACATTCTCAAAAGCTTTCTCTAAGTCTACAAACGCTAGAAAAGTAGGTTTGCCCTTCCTTAATCTATCTTCTAAGATAAATCGTGAGGTCAGAATTGCCTCACGTGTTCTAATATTTCTACGGAATCCAAACTGATCTTCCCCGAGGTCGGCTTCTACCAGTTTTTCCATTCGTCTGTAAAGAATTCGCGTCAGTATTTTGCAGCCATGGCTTACTAAACTGGTAGTTCGGCAATTTTCACATCTGTCAACACTTGCTTTCTTTGGGATTGAGATTATTATATTCTTCTTTAAGTCTGAGGGTATTTCGCCTGTCTCATACATCATGCTCACCAGATGGTAGAGTTTTGTCAGGGTTGGCTCTCCCAAGGCCGTCAGTAGTTCTAATGGAATGTTGTTTACTCCCGGGGCCTTGTTTCGATTTAGGTCTTTCAGTGCTCTGTCAAGTCCTTCACGCAGTATCATATCTCCCACCGCATCTTCATCTACGTCCCCTTCCATTTCCATAATATTGTCCTTGTATAGACCCTCTATATTCCGACGTTATCCACTATATTTTGTACAAACTGTAAACAATAACGGCCTTATAACATAGTAGTTACATAATTTCCTCCAACGTTGTCACTTTTTAGAAAGTAAATTCGACAGTCACACGTCTTTGCGTCAGGAGACAAAAAAATCCACCCGCTGTGCGGCTCCACCCTCGCCGGTTTTACGGCGCCACAAGTTCGACCGCTGCGTAGCAGGTAGTGGAATGGAGGGCGGCGCGTCGTCTGGTGGAACTAATGCTCTGCGGCAGTAAAGCTGTCCTCGTCTCAGCCATCCCCGGAGACTCGTGTGCGGAATGGGCTCCGTCTATTGTCCCAGAAGGTCAGCCCCCAGATTGCCTGCAGAGCCTGTCCTTCGCTGGAGACGGCATCCACTCAGACAAGCTACGCTTTCAACGCTCTCCAATGTTCGAAATCTTTGAGCCAGAGTCTGGACGAATTGAAACACAGAAATCAAGTAAATAATTGTTTGAAGCTGATTTATAGCCCCATCGTGGCGCAGATGGATTCTAAAGGCGAGACAGAACAATGGTGGTTACCGTTCTAAATTCACTCACTGGAAATTATTTACGCGTGCGTGAATCCGTCAGCATTCTGATGGGGATGAACTCGCAAATAATTTCGTCGTTAGGGCGTACTGCAAGAGAATAGTACATAAACGCAAATTCTAAAAATGGAGTACCACTGAGCCGGTTCATGCTAGCTTTCGCTGGTACGAATGATGGAAAGACAAATAATGGAACAGAAGGTTTACAACATCGTAGAAGTGCAAAATTTGAACTATACCACATGATTATTATTCTTTTGTGATGTCTGCGTCGCCTAATTAATGGTCAGACAGTCTAACCAACGAGCAATGGAACTATTACCCGTATACGACATTCGCTAATATAGTCGTGGCCGTTAATTCGATGGCCGATAGCGACAAATTATCCTGTACGTAAAAAGAAATGTATCTACTGATGACTGCGACTAATGAAATATTTCTTTAAATTCTTGAACTAGTTTCCAGGGCTTCTTAAGAACAGACATTCGGAAGAAAAGGCAAGATAACAAGTTCATCAAAATAAATATTTTCTAAGTGACTCAAGACAGCTGTTTGTAGCTGTAATTTGTTTAGCGCACATTCACGACATTCGTTAACGAGTCAGTTTTACTGATTTTTTCCCGCTACAACATGTTCGGTGGATTACACTCTCATCGTTTAGGGGTAAACGTTTTAAATTAACAAAAGATAGGCGGTTTGTATACCTAAATTTCTGTAGGCAGCCTGTGATGCTGCCTGCTAGTCATCGCAGGATACTTCTCGAAATCATACTTAAAAAGAAAAGTTGTATGTGCAAATTATTTATGTTTGAAAAATACATGACTACCGCCTTAAGCTGGGAAAACTATTTTGAAGTCAACGATTGCAATTTCTAGTGGAACGCCGCGAAAATATCGTGCTTGGAACATGTCTAAATTTTAAAAAATTAAATGCAACGCTAAATGGGGTCAAAAGATACAATATGGTGAGTAGAAACGTAATTTCCAAAAAAAATATAGAAATAAACTTCCAAAAAAGTTCTACGTTATCGTGTCGGGAAACAAATGGGAATATTCAAACATTTGTTTGTCTATGCTGGTAGTGAACTGATGTAAGACGGAAATTATGAGATTCAAAGTTGACGACAGTGTTTGCTTGTGTTTTGTCAACTCTACGACAAACTTCGAACTTTTATTTGTAAGTACCAATCTACATTGTGTTGTTTTAATTTAAGTAAATGGTAAGCAAATATGTAATCCCGTTTCATTAAACAAACGCTAATCTGACTTGTGTTTTGGCTAAATGAAAATCAACGGTTGTGTTTATGAAAATGTTGGGATCTGTTTTCGGAATTTTTGGGCTGAACAGAAACAGATATCGTAGGTGTCTCTTCACAAGAATACAAAGAATTAGTTGGAAATAAAGAACAACCTGGCACGCTTCTCAGCCTAGGACATTATGCTGTGATTAAAGTACATCGAAACGTGTCATTTAGGTTGCATGTATGTCAAATTTGTTATTTGGAAGGCAAAGCTTATTTTGACGTACTTTTCTTTTTTAAGAGACGAGGAATCATTTTTTAACCAAGGAGATGTTGTTCGAAAGCTCTCTGTTACTTCTTGGGTTATGATTTATGGAAATAAAACATCATTTACAAACACGATGTCAGTGACTTGTGTGTTAACAAAGAAGTCAAGTTCGTGAGTTTAATGTTACTATGAAATAAACAGATATAAAAAAAATTATTTGGCAAGCAGAAAAAAACCATTGCGTCTCACTTTTTTTTGTATTGAATGAAACATTTTTGTACCAGATAAATTTTGTTTCTTAACTTGTAGATCCAAAACGGACCTGACCTGTCTCTGCTCATCATAAACACCAATAAATAGAAAAAAGTGTGACATTAACATTGCTGTTTCTACTTACCCCTCACTGCAGGGCGAACAGAAACACCCAAGTTTTTTTTATGTTATAAAAGCTTTATCTAGGTCTCAAATCTAACTATAAACTTATGGTTAGGCACAAGACCTATAACCCCATAGGATTTTAATTTTTTCTTTGGTGGTAGACAACTGTGTGTTCACCCCATTTAACGATATGTATGTCAATGTCAAACTCGAAAATGGTCTGAGGCCGAAATTGCACTCGTAGAATTTATAAATAAATAATTTTGATAACCGAAGGTGACAATACTGTATTTAAAGTTTTATATGATAGTGAATCTCACCAAAGAAAAGATGATGAAACATGTTTTGTTGCTTTGAATCTAGGCCATCTGATGGCAGAAGTACATTGTCCTCCCAAGTCTGCAATGGGGACATCAGTAAATCTTTTATTTCAGTTGATACTAGTCATACCCTCTGCCAGGCACCTAAATGTGATCTGCAGAGTATCCGTATAGATTTATATGTTCTTACGATTGCGCATACCCTATAATGTTTTCATTCAAAGAATACGAACTAAACTTAACTGAACAGATTATTTGCTAAAAAGGTGATCTTCAGTTTGATTTTTTCGAAATTATGTTTCACAGGAAGTTGCCTCCTGGCTACCAAGATCACGATATTCTTCGTTATTTTCGAAGGAGAATTGTGTCCCACTGTTATTTATTTATACTTCATTCTTCACCATTAGTTTCGGAACCACAGCAGCATAATTAAGAGCTCATTCATGGAATCAGTCAAGCTGGAACCATCTCATCATTAATCAGTGATGATGCCAGGTTCCAATTTCACAGCTTGGCTGATTACAAGAATGAGAATTCGAGAAATGCGCTGCGACCCCAAAACTTGTGTCCCGGAAGTAGTCGCGGACTCCAAAGATTAATCCCCCAGCAAAACAACCAGCTGTAAACAGGCAGCGAGGGCTATCCTTCATATCTCCTTTGAGAATACGCATTTTCTGACAAACATAAAATTAGCGTCAAAAGAACTGGAGGTTTGACAAAGAAAAATTAAGCAGATAAAAAACTTTTGTAAGTACATAGGTGAATAGGAGAGAGTCTAACCTATCAGAGAAAGAAGCCTTGGTGTCTCACGTTAGCAAACTGGAAATGGCCTGTCAGGTAACTAAAGACATCTATAACATAACATCGATATCCTTACACGCCGCACTGCTGCACTGACCCCTACAACGAACGAGAATGGTCTAACTGAGAAACCTGAGGCCCAAGAAAGCAAGATTTTGAGAAACATCTTGTGTCCCATCAAAGAACACATAGTACCGAAGCTGCCGCAAGCATGATCTATACCGGGTGTCACAAGATAATGAATGGTCAACATAAAGGAATATGACAGGCACCATCATTCGAAGCAGAAAAATCTAGTAAACAAGGGCTCTAAAATGCGAGCTATGACCACTTCTCTACCTTCGATACTGTGAAAAAAGAATCTCTTTCTAGTGCACACTCATTGCTTTTCATATTTTGAGAGGTGGTAATGTGGACCAAAACAAGGAAAATTTGTACAGTAAACATTAGCTCTAAAATGCACACTTTAAGAGGTGGAAGCAATTGTTCAGTAGAAGAGATGTGTTGCACAATGTCGAAGATAATCAGTGCTCCATAGCTTTTTAAAGATGAATTTTAGAGCCCATGTTTGCTATACAGTTTTTTCTTGTTTTGTTAGATACTACCTCCTCTCTAGATATGGAAAGCAAAGTGCTTGCAGTAGAAGAGATTTTTTTTTTTTGCACAATCGGAGATGAAGTGCTTAGAATTCTTGAGGTATGTACTTTATAGAGACCATGTTTACTACACTTCCGTGCTTCGAATGATCGTTCCTGAACACTGACCATTCCCCCTGGAACACCATGTATAAACACGGGGGGAACGTAAGTGACACGATTCGGTTAAGAAGCAATGCCTTTTTATGGCCACTGTACAAGAATGAGCCCAAGATGAGTATCTAAAAGGATATTAACCGATCTTTGTGACAAGAAAACCACCATAGTTGTCGTATTCTAAATTCCTCCCTAAACGAATGCAGGAGCATGTGACGGTAGTTAAAGCTCGGAAAAAGAAAAACAAATAAAAAACAACTACCAAGATACTCGAAGGCATTCGTGCACTGAAAGAGTGAGGGCGAAAGAGGCTTTCAGACTGGAAACAATGTTGATTTAACAATTCTATGTATGTTGTAGATAAACTCATTTGCGAAAGATAACTAACAGATGTTCTTATTAGAAGATAAACAGCACTAAATCAGGAACTGAGGGAGAATGTCTACAAATATCAGTAAGACGTAAGAATTATTAATTAACCATGTCATCAGTCACTGGTGGTTTCAACAAATTTAAAGTATCACATACTATTTTCTATTCTGGGCAATCGCAGCTCTTGACAGGCACGATCTTAAGAAGAACTCCACTCCAGCTAGTAAAATTGTTGTTTACTAAAACACGACCGTCAGGTGAACAATGTTAAAAGATCAGAGGCATTCCCATGGGTGTGTCACCTATAATCTTTTAAAATTGTTCACCTGATTCGGCGGCTGATCGGTAAGTAAAATCGTGCACAATTAGATTTCCATTTTTTTTTTCTTCTGAGAGGAAAAGAGATTTTCCAACAATGAAGACGATCACATAGAGATTCTCGAATGGCTCCATGGCTAACGACCACATTTCTATCATAGACGAACTACATGATTTATATAACGTTCAGGCCATTGTTTTCAGGGATCTGGTGGCTGTCTTGAAAAATAGCATCATCTGTCTGTCATTTTGAAGAGTACTGCAGCATTCAGTAAGGTTACTTGGCATCGAGGGGTTTCCTTTATTCTGCCATAACAATGAGCAGCTTACTTTCTGAAGTCCCATTTTATACTTCCCATACTTAGCGACCTTGTGGAATGAGGTTATAAAATGAACAACAACAAAAGTAAAACAAGGGTAATGGAATAAAGACGAATAAAATTGGTAATGCTGAGGGAATCATATTTGGAAATGAGACACAAAAACTAGTCAATGAGGTTTGCACATTGGGCATCAAAATATCTGATGATGGGCAATGTGGCGAATTTATAAACCGCAAATAAAAGGGAAAAAGTTTCTCGAAAAAAAAAATTGTTAAAGACACATAAATTTAAGTATTACGACGACTTCCTCAGGTTATTTGCCTGTAGCCTAGGCTTGTAGTCAGTGAAATGAGGAAGAATGTTTCAAATGGCTCTGAGCACTATGGCACTTAACTACTGAGGTCATCAGTCCCCTAGAGCTTAGAACTACTTAAACCTAACCAACCTAAGGACATCACACACATCCATGCCCGGGGCAGGTTTCGAACCTGCGTCCGTAGCGGTCGCGCGCTTCCAGACTGTAGCGCCTAGAACCACTCGGCCTCCCCGGCGGGCAAATGTGGAAGACATACAGCACAGACAGGAAGAGAACTGAAGCTTCTGCAATGTGGATTGGGCAGGTATATCGAACAACTGATGAGGTACTGAACTTGTAAGGTGGCAGATAAAATGAAGGTCAATTTCTCACCTTACATGAAAGTTTTTGTACATCGTAACGGGAAGGCGAATATGTCACCTGACATACTTCAGCAAAAATGAGCAGATTTGCCTATAAAAATGTATAGTATGCAATGCAAAGGGATGACACTCAATCGACGGTATTAACACGCCGAACTTATATCCTGCACGTCATTGAGCAAGAGGTGAAACAAGCTGCTACAGGAAACGCCGTTTCAAAAGTGGCATCCTTGTACTTGCCGTAAGTGAATGGTAGGTGTTGGGAGTACCACGCTTTTCAGTTTGATCAAAATGCACGTTGTTTTTCTCCATTTGATCAAAACGCCCATTGTTTGAAAAACTTTAGATTCACTATTTTATAAGGAAATACATATAATACGTCAAAAGCTTTGGATTATCTATATACACCGACGGAAAAAATTAACACCAAAAATAATTAATGAAGGTTCTGAAATTTCGGGATCACATTTATCTAGGTAACATTGCAAATGTGAAATGCTAGTACTTTAAACGTAATGGTCAGAATGTTGAATGCAAACATGCAGACGTCCTTGCATTGTGTTGTTCAGGTGCCGGATGCCAGTTTGTGTGACGGAGTTCCACGCCTGTTGCACTTGGTCGGTCAGTACTGGGATGGTTAACGCTATTTGTGGATGACGCTGGAGTTGTCCCATGATGTCCCATATATGCCCGAATGGAGACAGATCTTGTATCGAGCAGGCTAAGGCAGCATGTCGCGCACTGAAGAGCAAGTTGGGTTACAACAGCGGTGTGTCGGCGAGCGTTATCCTGCTGGAAACACCCCTTGAAATGCTGTTCATGAATCGACAGTTCGAATCACAAGACTGATGTACAAATTTACAGTTACATTGCATGGGATAACCACGAGAATGCTACTGCTATCATACGTAACCGCACCCCAGACCATAACTCCAGGTGTACATCCAGTGTCTAGCATGCAGACAGGTTCGTTGCAGGCCCTCAGCTGAGCTGCTTCTAACCAACACTTTGCCATCGTTGACATGGAGGCGAAACCAGTTTCCATTAGAAAACACAACAGCATCCATCCTGCCCTCTCATGAGCTCTCGTTCGACAACACTGAAATCTCAAGTGGTTTGAAATCATTGGAATGCACGCTACAGGGCGTCTGGCTCGAATCCGACCTTGCAGTAACCGATTTTTAACAATTCATTGTGTCACTGCGGTGTCAACTACTGCTGAAATTGCTGCTGCAGATGCAGTACGATGCGCCATTGCCACACGCCGAACACGATGGTCTTCCCTCTCAGTAGTGCAACATGGTTGTCCAGAACCTGGTCTTCTTGCGACTGTACAATCTCGTGACCACCGCTGCCAGTAATCGTGTACAGTGGCTGCATTCCTACTAAGTCTTTCTGCAATACCGCAGACGGAACATGCAGCGTCTCCTAGCCCTGTTGAACGACCTCCTAACACTCTGAGATGTTGATAATCGATTCTTTGTCGCCTTAGAGGCATTGTTGACTAATAACTCACCACGTCCAATTTCAAAGGTAACTAACGCTCACGATCATTAAGTTGTTTATTTAAAGCAAACCTGACCTGCATCCTCTGTGGCGCTACAAGCGCCACTCTTATGCGACTGGCGCGAAATTTGAATAGACAATGTTTCAGATGTAGAAACACGCCTACCAACTTTCATTAATGTCGCGTAACTCCGCGGTTTTGCAATTTTTATTTCTGTCAGTGTAGTTCATATAAGAACGTGGTGACGATTCCCCACTCAACTGCTTAGTCAAAATTGTGTTGTAATAGTTCATCCAAGGGCTGTAGATTAAATGGAACCTCATCAGCCTTTCCGAGTGGCAATTTTTTTTTGGTCTCTATATGCTTCAAAGCAGTATCCTATAAGTCAGGAAGGCGACACCATGAACCAATGAAGAGAAATAGCCGGCCGCGGTGGTCTCGCGGTTCTAGGCGCGCAGTCCGGAACCGTGCGACTACTAAGGTCGCAGGTTCGAGTTCTGCCTCGGGCATGGATGTGTGTGATGTCCTTAGGTTAGTTAGGTTTAAGTAGTTCTAAGTTCTAGGGGACTGGTGACCACAGCAGTTGAGTCCCATGGTGCCCAGAGCCATTTGAACCATTTTTGAAGAGAAATAAGACGACAACAATGTACGGTCGATGTTTTTTCCTGTTGCGAAGAAAATTTGGACGAAATTCTTCTCTCTGCATGGTGGTAAAGAAAACTTACCACCTGAAATAACCCAAGGCACAAAGCTGTATACATATTGTTGTTGTCTTCAGTGTGAAGACTGGTTTGCTGTAGGTTTGCACGCTAAACTGCACTGTACACGCCTCTTTAGCTTGCATAACTACTGCAACCTACAGTTATTTGAACCTGGTAACTCGTCCAGCCTTACTTGTTAGTCTTCCCCTACACCTTTTACCCATCACTCTTCCCTGCGTTACTTTGGAATTCCTTGACGCCTCAGAATGTATCATATCGAACGACCCTCACTGTTTGTAATGTGGTGCCAGAATTTCTTTCCTCCCCAATTCGATTCGGTACCTTTCCATCAGTTAACTGATCTTCCCGTCTTCAGCATACTTCTGTAGTACAACGATCCCAAAGTTTATATTCTCTTCTTATCTTCCAGGTTTCACTTTCGCAAAAGGACACAATCCAGACAAATAATTTTAGAAAAAATCGCGACTCTTCGGAGGTTTTTCCTCCGCCTCCTGTGGTACCTCAACATAACGTGCCATTACGCCACTTTCAAGAACAGCAAAATTGTGTTACTGAATGGTAATAATTAAGCTAAAGCCTCTACTGCTTGCCGAGAAAAAACTGAAAAGCTTTCATACCACCACGTTTCAAAGAGTTGATGTGGACTCGGAAGCACAGTCTAAATTAGCGCTCGTCATTACACTGAATCATGAAGCGACAGAGAAACAGACGTAGGACAGACGTTGAATCCTGAGCATTTATGATTACTGGTCTGGTATCTACACTGTCGTAACGACGTTAAAGAGCACAACTGACTTCGAATAACAGAAATAGTAAGCACTACAGGGCCTGTATGTTTTCACGTGTGTTTCGCGCGGAGCATGTTTGCAACTATTTTATACGTTGGCTATATAAGTAATCCGAGAATTTTAATGTGTGTGTATGAGAGCGATAGAGATAGATAGATAGATAGAGAGAGAGAGAGAGAGAGAGAGAGAGAGAGAGTAATCATTCATAGGCAGACGTTCTAACAAATCGTAAAATGAACCAAACTATGATCCAATGTTACGAACCATTAGAATTTGGTTGAACACGTGATGTGCGATATGCAGAAGTTATTCTTGACTGAACAGAATGTTACCTCAGTAAATTAGCGCTCGGCTGTCGTTAGATTTATCCCGCACTGAAGGTAGCTCTTATTTGCGTCACAGTACTTCTCAGTTCCCGTATTGTACACCATTACCGTTTGGCATTAGGCTGTGTCACGAGATGTCTAAGTGGGTAATTGAATGACTGAAATGTTAAAAGATTGAGTTAAATCTACGCTCAGTTCCAATTACGATGTTTTCTGCCAATCGCAGTTACTCTGCAGGTCCTCCGCTAACTGGCTGGGCAAACCATTACAAGGGTAGGAGGAAGTTAACAGGACTATGTTTTCTGCGTACGGTTCAAACCAACCTTTGGGTTCAACATAGCTTTCATTACAATAAAAAATTGACAAAGAGGAAGTGCTGTTTTGCAGCTTAAAATGAAGACTTCAAAGTGACGTCAATAGCTTGTGTTTCGATACTCGATACGACACTGTCACTACCTTCTGCGCCCTTGTTGAGGGCGGAATAGGCCAATCAAGTTGGTCGCACTCGGCATTCTACTTCTCAGCGCGCAACGTTGCCAGAGCTCCAGAAAAACTGCGCGTCAGCTTAGCATTTACCTGCCGTCACATTAGCACGACTGATAAGCGAGTTGCACAAAACACTCACGGATGCAGCGTGGGGCGTTACAGAATATAACAACAAAATTTAATTTAGATTACTGATTTCATCGTCTTGTTGGGGTTGGAACTTGTTTACGTTTTTTCCATGTGTGCGTAGTATATTTGAGTTTTAAAAATTCGCCCAGTGCAAAAAAATGGTTCAAATGACTGAGTACTATGGGACTTAACATCTGTGGCCATCAGTCCCCTAGAACTTAGAACTACTTAAACCTAACTAACCTAAGGACATCACACACATCCATGCCCGAGGCAGGATTCGAACCTGCGACCGTAGCGGTCGCGCGGTTCCAGACTGAAGCGCCAGAACCGCTCAGCCACCACGGCCGGCATTCCCTTCTCATTCAAAACTATCTTGAGATACGCGTTATTTCGTTTCATTTCGAAGAATGCGTAAGTCGTAATTAACGGTTACTCCCTAACAAAGCGCAAGTTGCCATCTACATATCATCCACTGATTAAGTATAAAATGCGGTTCTAAAAATAACAGGGGCAGATTGAGGGGAGGTAGTTACCGAGAATGTGATAGTCGTAGTTAACGAGGCTCGCGAGGGAGTGTGAGGGCACAAGGAGCTTGGTGGCTGTTGTTACAGAAGGAACATAATGGATTAATATGCGTTCGAAGACGTAATCGTTAAAGGCTGAACAGTTTTTGACATGGGGTGTAAATTGTCCGCTTCCTTTTCAAAGGAAGCCTTTGCCTAAAGTAATTTAGGGCACTAAGGAAAACCTAAACATGCATGGCGTGTCGAGGAGTTTATACATCGTCCTCCACAACGAAAGCCCAATGTTTTAAACATACCAGTAATTGCTAATACAACGAACAGACTTCTGTCAAATCTATGGATGTATGTAGCGACTTGCTTTGTATCAGGAAGGCGGGTTCTACGGAATACAGCGAATAAAGGAACAAATCATACCATAGGCGTCGGCATGACACGATAATCTAAGTGATCGAGGAACAGAAAGACAACTAAAATCGCCCAACACCGGATACGCTACTGGATTTAACATAATGCCAACAGGATTCCAGCGCCATTATCCTAAATAAGTTTCTACTCTTCTAGTAACAGTTTATTGCAATTCGTTGCAGTAATGAAGCGCACCCAGCGATTCCAAAAAGCTGCACGTCATTCAGGTCTGGAACAAGGGTCGGAGAAAATGTGGATGCTGTTCTGCAAGGCATCTTTTAGTGGTATCTGCAGGAAATTCTGCTGATACATGCTGCTCTCTATCATGATCGAACGCAGAAATTTATTAAAGAGGCGGTAGGGGGGGGGGGGGGGGAGCTGCGTAACATAAATGCCGTTGTTTTATGTAAATGAGATGGTAAGCTTCGAAGCGTATTATGCTACTGGAACTAAATTTTATAGGTGCCACAAAAAAAATATTATACCACACAAACTTGCTGGTTATCTGAAGTTTGAGGACTTTCTAATGACTAAAAACTTTCTACTACAAATTCCAGGAGCGATGGTACTCCATGGGGGAGGGAGGGGGGCAGCTTTACTTCCGTCCTTAGCCACATCCAAGAGGACTGTTTCCTGAATCGATCTCGCACTACAGCACTATGTGCGCGACGTCTTCCGTGGAGTTTCTTCAACTCAGAGCAGCAGAAAAAACGCGGATGTGGGCGATCTGAAGAATCGTGACTGGAGACCTAGTTCGGTAAGAGCATTGGCCGTGAAAGGTTCAGAGTTCGAATCCTGGTCCAGCCCACAGTTTCACTCTGTCCGGAAGTTTCAAAAAGGGCGCAATGCGCTTCGAAGTGAAACATTTTATTCTGAAAGCCAAGCTAAGACCAGTCTTTTCACGTCCGGGAAGAGTTTAAATTCAGGTACGGCGAATACAGCGAGAGTGAAGTCTCTGCGGTCGATCCTACATGCGTCAGCTGCCCACCGTCCTTAAAAATTGATGTTATGTCATGTCTGTCAGGTTACAATGTTAACAGTTGACAGGCTTCTTCAAAAGTAGCTTCTAAGCACATTGTGTGCCTATGGAGTATCGTCTCAGTTCGGAGACTGCGCTCGAGATTTCCTGTCAGAAAGATCACAGTTTATAGTAACAAACTGGAACTTGTCTAGTGAAACCAAAGTGATATCTGAGATTCCCACGAAGCGTTAAAGGCCCTCTCCTGTTCTCACTCTATGTAAATTATTTAGGACAAAATCTCAGCAGCCCTCCTTGATTGCAGATGATGCTGCACATGATTTAAAAAGATATCATCATTGAGCGAAGAGTGTTAACTGGCCCTAAACAAAAGTGTGAGGCCTGCCAATTAAGAAGGGAAGAGTAAAGTATTTCGAAATGTGATAAATACCGCTCCATGCTACAACATGGACTCTACTTAGGAACAAATATTTTGTCCAATTTTCGAAGTGTTGCATTTGGGAGGAACTTGCCAATGCTCTATGTAACAGTCTGTTATATTTTCATCTAGAAGCTATTGACAAGTAAAAAATTAACTTTTCCACGTGTGCCTTGCTAGGAACAGTCTGATGATGTTCCAAGGAAGGAACACGTGGCAAAGGCTGCAACGTTTTCTTTTATTTTTGACTTCAGCATAGCTGCTCAAAATTCTGACCATAGCTTGTTGGCAATATAATTTTTGGGTTTATATAAATTTCTTTCTGATGACACCCTTAGTAGGTGTCTAAACATACGTCGTTCAGTGTGCCAAACAGTTATTTGCAAAAGATTAGCTGTATAATCAAAAAAATGGCTTTGAGTATTATGGGACTTAACATCTGAGGTCATCAGTCCCCTAGAACTTAGAACTACTTAAACGTAACTAACCTAAGGACATCACACACATCCATGCCCAAGGCAGGATTCGAACCTGCGGTCGTGCGGTTCCAGTCTGTAGCGCCTAGAACCGCTCGGCCACCCAAGCCGGTACTGTATAGTCCTATGTTGAAACTAGAATACGGTTGCTGAGTAAGAGCTATGAAAAAAAAAAAATTCGGTAGATAGATCAACAAATTTAATGGTTGTCGATGCAGCTCTTTCTTACGGATTATAGTTGCGCGAGCAACTTAAATTGCAACCATCTGAAAGAAAATTTTGTGGATTAGGTGAACCAAAGACTGCATTTAATTGGCACAACACTTAGAAGGAGCAATAAATCCATCACAGGAACTGTCTACATTATGCTTGTCTGTCCTCTTCTTAAGTACTGCTGTGCGTTGTGTAATACACACTAGACAGGATTGACGAAGGACAACGATAACGTTGAAAGAAGGCTAGCTCGTTTAGTATTATCGCGAAACTGGGGCGAGACTGTTATGGATACGTTAAGTGAGATTGGATGAACTCACGCAAATGCGATTTGCGCTGTGACTACAATCTGGTCAAGAAATTTCAAACAACTTCTCCCTCAGAATGTGAAAACATTCTTTCGACTTCCACATACGTAGTGTGAAATTATCATCGTAATAAAATAAATCAGAGGGCGCACGGAAATATTCATACGAGCTCTTTCCTGACGTGCTATAGACGGCGAAAGTTGAGAAAGAGTCTTAAGTGGTCCTATGAACTCTAAGCCAAACATTTAAATGAGAAATACAGAGTTGTCACATAGGCGTATATGTTGTATCTGCGCGAGGGTTTCGGTGGCGGGGTGCTTGTGGCTATGAAGTGACGTAGCGCCTTCCACAGGTGCAAGGCGCAAGGAGAGGGCGAGTGAGCAGTGGGAGCCCGCAGCCAGCTGCGGCGCCAGCTGCCACCTGCAGCTACCGCTGGGGAGGACGTCGAGCCGACGCCGCCGACCCCGCCGTCGCCGTCGCCGTCGCCAGGCGTCCCGACGCCCCGCGAGGAGACAGCAGCCGCCCGCCGCCCAAGGTAAGAGCTGACCTCCCACCAGCCGCGCCGGGAGGCACTTCTCAACCAGGAGGTTGCTTCTCCTATCCTGGCAGCGACTGTACTGCTTTTGTAGTATCATTACGAACTTTAAAAGAAAAAGCAGTCCTCACACGCTCTGCATTAATTGCCCAATACTGTGGATTGCACCGTAATCTTGACCGTGTCAGATAGGTATTGACGGTTTGCGCGGTATATTGAAGGGGACTGCACAGCTTTAAAAATATTGGCGTTGCCTCAATATATCGTACCGAGTAAGGCTGATATTGTGCAAAATACGGCAGTTCCTGCCGAGATCGAGGGATGGTCAATTCGCTCTGAACAAAGTTCCACAAGGAACCGAAGAAACTACACGACAAAGGTCAGGAAGTGGGTTGGAACATTTACACTGAAGAGCCAAAGAAACTGGTATAGGCATGGGTTGGAACATTTACACTGAAGAGCCAAAGAAACTGGTATAAGCATGGGTATTCACATACAGATATATGTAAACGGGCAGAATACGGCGCTGCGGCCGGAAACGCCAATATAAGACAAGTGTCTGGAACAGTTTTTAGACCGGTTAATGTTGCTACAATGGCAGGTTATCAAGAAATTAGTGAGTCTAAACGTTGCGTTATATTCGGCGCACTAGCGATGGGACACAGCATCTCCGAAGTAGCGACGAAATGGGGATTTTCCCGTACGAGCATTTCACGAGTGTACCGTGAATATCAGGAATCCGGTAAAACATCAAATCTCCGACATCGCTGCGGCCGGAAAAAGATATATCTTCAACAGGACCAACGACTACTGAAAAGAATCGGTCAACGTGACAGAAATGCAAACCTTCCGCACACTGCTGCAGGTTTCAGTGCTCGGCCATCAGTGTCAACATGTGAACCATTCAGTGAAATAGCATCGATATGGGATTTCAGAGCCGAAGGCCCTCTCGTGCACCCTTGATGACTGCACGACACAAAGCTTTACACGTCGCCTGGGCTGTTGACAGCTGGAAACCAGTTTCCTGGTCGGATGACTCTAGTTTCAAATTGTATCGAGCAAATGGACGTGTACAGGTATGGAGACAACCTCATGAAACCATGGACCCTGCTTATCAGCAGGGGACTGTTCATGCAGGTGGAGGCTCTGTAATGGTGTGGGGTGTGTGCAGTTGGAATGGTATGGGACCCCTGATACGTCTAGATAGATCACCTGTATCCATTCGTGTCCATTGTGCATTCCGACGGCTTTGGGCAATTCCAGCAAGACAATGCGACATCCCACACGTCCAGTATTGCTACAGAGTGGCTCCAGAAACACTTTTCTGTGTTTAAACATTTCCGCTGGCCACCACACTCCCCAGAAACGAACATTATTGAGCAAATCTGGGATGCCTTGCACAGTGATGATCAGAAGAGATCTCCACCCTCGTACTCCTACAGATTTATGGACAGCCCTGCGGGATTCATGGTGTCAATTCCTTGCAGCCCTACTTCAGACGTTAGTAGAGTCCATACCATTCCGTGTTGACGCACTTCTGCGTGGTCGCGGGGGCCCTACACGATATTAGGCAGGAGTACCAGGTTCTTTGGTTTCTTTGGCTCCTCAGTGTAGGTTTACCCTGCAGCATTTTGGGAATCGAACTGCTGATTGATCAGAAAACGCAAGATACATCGCTGTCCAGATCAGCAAAATAAAGTAAAGATCATGTTGCAATGACAATAAGCAGAAATCCTTTACTTGCAGCAGCTCTCAGAAGTGACGAATAAAATCAGTTCAGCAGTTCAGTGAACAAACAAGCTCATTTTTCTTGATGCAATTGTCACAGCACAGACGTACGACAGTCGTGTGATAAGTCCGGTAAATTTCTATAAAAGAATGGACCATTTTTGTTGCGCATTCATGGTTCGTAAGCTTGATTATACCAATGATCGTATAAAGAATTTCAGCAATATAAAAAGTTCATCATTGACAGCCGTCTGAATTGCACGGTGTCTCGACTGCGATTGAAAATCGAGAGAACGGATTTTCGTGCTGTTATTAAACATCTTCATTTGAATGTTTGAACAGTTGCTTTAGTCAAAAGACATATGGATAAATTTCACGCAGACTCCGCACCATCACAGAGGACCATTTATTTTTCGATTCATCACTGAAGACCATTTACTTTTGGATTCATAAATTTAAATATGGTCGAATAAGTACTGAAAACTAAGCACGGTCTGGACGTCCATTTCTCAGATCAGCACAAAGGGAACCACTGATGAAACCCATTACATTGCCGAGTATGTAGGCAGCTCAACTGAGTGAGTGCATAAATCCAGCACGGAGTACTGAGTATGAAGAGGCCATCTGCAAGGTGGCTGCTGCGAGTGCTTACAGTCGGCCACAAGTGCAACTAACAAAACACTACCCACAGTAGACCAAAAGCGCGCCCAGCAGAACATTCAGCACAATGTCCAGAGATCAATAAAATCGCGGTTTACAAGCCACGTCATTTCGAATAAAACATTCAAGCTTTCGATAAGTGTCTCCATGAATTTACCTATGTTATCTTTAAGAGGGCATAACATATCTCATATCTTGGAGGCAGACCAGAACACTGACCCCAGTCCACGTCTCTTCAGCACCCGCCAGATCTTGCTAGTGGTTGCTCCACAGTATGGAAGGAATGCAGCTGGTTTGGTCTCTTCCGCCGATTCATGAGGCGTCTTTAGCTGGGGGCACTTGAAAGCTTTAGCAGTTTCTCACTTGCTGGAACGATTTTCTCTGAACACGAGCTTCAAATGCTAAAATTCAGACTCTAGATGGTGGTAATCAGAAATAACTTTTTGTCCTGTGTACTAAAGTGGTCAGTACCGCTTTCTTGTGTACAGAATGACGAAAGCTGTTGGCGTCTAAGTACCTCTCAGTGCGTGAAGATTTCCTGTAAACTGAATGACCAAGCTGGCCTCCTGCCTTCCGCTCAACTAAAATATCCAAGAACGGAAGCTGGCCATCCCTCTCCAACTCGACAGTAAATTTAATATTGGAACAGAGACCGTTCATGTGGTCGACGAACTGCTGCGGTGCATTTTCACCAGGCGGCCTCATCGAGAAGGTGTCGTCAACGCATCATAGGAATCGAGATGGACAGAACCTCAAAGAGACCGGAGCTTGCTCCTCAAAGTGCTTGATGAAGTTCGCGATGCTGGAGACAGTGGGGATCCCATGACTGTCCCAACTGTCATCTCATGAAGGCGTGGCAGTCCAGCTTGACGATCTCCGGTGGAAACTGTTGGGCCAAAAGATCCAGTGTGTCCCATACTGCCACTCTTGCATGAAGTGAGACAGCGTCCTGACTAACCATTAGGTCACTTCGTCATACATTTATTTTCTTGAGGGGTCTAAACAAATGACTGGGTCGACAACAGGATGTTGACATCGTCCCAGTTTGGGTGCTAATAACCCTGTCATATCTTTGTCCCATGTGTAGGTGGGTAAACTGACTGCGCTAACTACACTGAAGCGCCTAAGAAAATGGTATAGGTATGCATATTCAAATATAGAGCTTGGCAAAATACGGCGCTGTGGTCGCCAACGCCTTTGTAAGACAACAGATGTCTGACGCAGTTAGATCGGTTACTGCTGGAACAATGGCAGGTTATCAAGATATACGTGAGTTTGGCCGGAAAAAGATCCTGCCAGAGCGGGACCAACAATGACTGAAGAGAATCGTTCAATGTGACAGAAATGCAACCCTTCCGCAAATTACTGCAGATTTCAATGCTGGGCCAGCAACAAGTGGCAGCACGCGAACCATTTAACGAAACATCATTGATATGGTCTTTCGGAACCGAAGGCCCACTCGTGTACCCTTGCTGACTGCACGACACAAAGCTTTATGGCTCCCCTGGGCCAGTCAACAATGACATTGGACTGTTGATGAGTGGGAACTTGTTGCCTGATCGAGAGAGTGTCGTTTCAAAGTGTATCGAGTGGACGAATGTGTACGGGTATGGAGACAACCTCATGAATCCATTGATCCTTCATGTCAGCAGGGGACTGTTAAAGCTGGTGGAGGCTCTGCAATGCTGTGGGACGTGTGCAGTTGGAGTGATATGGGTCCCATGACACGTCTAGATACGACTGTGACAGGTATGTAAGCATTCTGTCTTATGTCCACTGTGCATTGCAACGGATTTAGGCAATTCCAGCAGGACAGTGCAATTCCCCACAGGTCCAGAATTGCTAGAGAGTGGGGTTCCAGGAACGCTCTTCTGAGTTTAAACACTTCCGCTGGTCATCAAACTCATTACTGAGCATATCTGCGAAGCCATGCAACGTGTTGTTCAGAAAAGTTCTCCACTCCCTCGTACTCTTACGGATTTATGGACAGCCCTGCGGGATCATTGTGTCAGTTCCCTCCAACACTACTTCAGACATTAGTCGAGTCCCGGTCACATCGTGTTGCAGCACTTCTGCGTGCTCGTGTGGTCCTTACACGATATTAGGCAGGTGTACCAGTTTCTTTGGCTTATCAGTGTATAGGACTCAGAGGAACATTTCCTTGTGTATCTTCGGCAAAGCCTGGAGGTCGGGCGACATGTGGCGTTAATTTATTTGTCACATCTTATGGCCTACTGGACTTCTTTATTAACATTCTTATATTTCTCCGATGGTATGTTTCCGAAAAGTATCATTTCTAATATGCATAACTACAGGTGACAGTCTTCGGTGTTCAGCAACGCAGTGGCATTTCATTTATGTGCTGGCTAGAACACGAAGTCGTCAGTCTCACGTAAGAAGCGAGAGCCACGTCGTTCCTCCCGGCTAATACTGGATTTCAGTGGCTTACTTTCCCTAGGATACAGCTAGTAGTTAGTCTGACGTCCTCACCGGTGTCTAACGCTCTGCATATTCTGCCAGCAGTATCCATTATTGGCTGACGTCGCCGATACAAACCCGATGCCAAACACTTAAGTGCAATTAGTCATATAGATGTATATGTTTTATCTCTGCTACGGTGCTTACGGCTGTGAAGTGACGTAACAGGGGTCCGCAGGTGCGAGGGGAAGGCAGAAGGCGAGTGAGTAGCGGGAACGCGCTGCCAACGGCCAAAGCCAACTGCACCCGCAGCTACCGTTGAGGAGGACGCCTAGCCGACGCCGCCGACCCCGCCGTCGCCGTCGCCAGGCGTCCCGACACCCCGCCCCCTGCGGCGAGGAGGCAGCAGCACACCCGCCGCTAGGTAAGAACAGTCCAGGCGACGCACCTGCCTCCCTGCCTATACACTCAGCAGCCGGTCCGGAAGGCACTTATCAGCGAGAAGCTTGCTTCTCACAGCCTGGCAGTAACTGTCCTGCTTCTGCAGCATCACTACGATATTTGGACATAAAGCGCTCCCCACACGCTCAATACATACTGTGAGATACTGAGGACTGCGCAATAATATTGTTGTCTGACATTCGTATTGACAGTCTGCGCAATATCCTGATGCAGACTGCAGAGATTTAAAATTACTGGTGCTAACGTCAGGACACTGTGCTATATATTGCACTACGTAAAGGTGATACCGCGCAAAACACGGCAAATCCTACGGAGATCGAGAGAAATTCAATTCGCTTCGAACAAATTACCACGAAGAACTTCGAACAAATTACCACGAAGAGCTGGAAAAGTTAACGACAAAGATAAGGAATTCGACGGAAAGATGTATGACCACAGTGCGAAATTTGAGAAATGAAATTCCTGATCAGGAAACGCCAGATATCTCATTGTCCACATTAGGAAAGGAATCTGAAGATCATGTTGCCATGACACTAAGCACATATGTTTTACTTGGAGCAGTTCTCAGAAGCGAAAAATAATATCAGGTCTGCTCTCCAGTGGGCAGTACATTTCTCTTGTATGAGCTGTCACATCATGGCCATAAGATCACGACAGATTCCAATCAGTAATCACTAAATAATTGTGTTTCATTTGCAGCAGTCTTAACAGTACGAAAACACACATAAACCGCACATGTACATGATAAATCATACAGTTCAGTTGTTTAAATTGCAATTAGTTGTTGTAGTTTACGAATTTATACTGTCGTCAATGCGCCCCCGATCGACTGAAATGTTCAGAGAAAGATTTTCAAACTTGTTTGTCTGCATTATATCTGTATATGTGTGTGTGTGTGTGTGTGTGTGTGTGTGTGTGTGTGTGTGTGTGTGTGTGTGTGTGTGTGTGTATTTTTAGCAAGGCACAGCAACTCTTATCACAACATATGTGAGTTCTACATTGACGACCAACGACAAGTTCTCTGTGAAGGCAGAATCCTATCTCACCCCCTCTGGACATATATACTGTGTAATATCATTCTACCATTAATGGCTTCGCACACCCCACGCAGTATATTGGCACAATATTATTACGTCAGTTGAGTGTATGAGACCTATTGAACATTCCCAGCACGTTTCATCGGCAAGGATTGCGTATGAGGCCTGCTTAAGATTCCCAGCACGTTTTGATCTGCAGGGATCTCCAGTGATAAGATAAGTGTAATATCGAACAATGTGTCATGGCTGCATTAACTAAGACACATGTAATGTGGGAAGTCGACGCAAAAATGGTCATCAGCTAGGCAAAAAACAGCCATCGGTTGAGGTGCCGCCAGCTGCTCAAGTGAAGCAAAGCTATCAGGGGCCTGTTGACCAACATAAGTATGCACGTCACAGTCGTCATGGGGCCCGAACTGACAAGAGATGCCTCTTTTGAAAAAGCAATACACACACAGGACTATAAAAAAAACCAAAAGTCGTGTGTTATCTCAGGGATTGTATAAAAACCAGAAATATCAAAGAGAAGTGAGTCTATAGTGCAGAGTTCATCTACATGGCTACTCTGCAATTCACTCTTAGTGCCTGACAGAGTATACAGTGAATAGTCAGTATGGAAGTGGCAATCTCAGATAATGATAGAGAGTGATGAAGTAACTTATCGTCAAGGGGCATGCGGTCTGAATGGAGAACTATTTCACACAGCAGTGCTGGGTCTCGATTTGTACGTAGAACAAGGGACAAATGGTCCGACAAGTAGCAGAGATTTGGTAGAAGTAGAACAAAGATGAGCTGCCTTTTCTTTCTACCGTACAATTAATTAACAAGCAACCAAACTTTAAGAACCCTCTTTGTTTAAGGAAACACGTTTCAAGGACTAAATCTCAATCAGACTATTAGTCACTACACATGAGAAACTTCCTAATATTCTAAAAGGTCTGTACTGCCTATCTACTCTGCTCCATTAACCTGACCTTCAGCCACTGAAGAGTTCTCTCTCAATCCGTTGACATTGCATTAAGTCTTTAAGTTTGACTTATATCATCCATTGTTATATACCATTACTGCTCGGCTGGCCACATGCTGAGCAATATGCGGAAGTTATTCCTAATGGAACAAAATCTTTCTTCACTAAATTCATGCCCAGCTTTCATTAGACAGACATGTGCTGTACTAAAGGTAGCTGTTTTATTTTCATCACAGTATCGTTCCGTTTCCATATGGTATAACTGTCTGGCATTAAGATGTGCCGCGAAATGTCTAGGTGGGTAACAGAATGACTAAAATGTTGAAGGTTGGGACTTAAAACCTCGCTCAGTTCCAATGTAAGATGTTTTGTGCCACTCTTTCTGATTTGTATACGTGAAAGACGCTATGTTGCACTGTGGTTCGCAATTAATCTGCGTTGACAATTACATTCTTAAGTCCCACTCCGGCTTGGCATGTTCCTAGTGTCCTTGCCGGACCTTTGAAATGATTTACCAAGTACAGCACTATAGCGTTCAAATCAACCCCGCGTTCAAGAAAGCCTGATCTTATAATGAAACAAGAGGACAACTAGGTATTACTATTTTATAGTTTAAAAGACTTCAAGTGGAAATAATACTTCGTTCTTTGATGATCACTGCTACATGGTCACTTCTTTCTGTCCCTTTGTTGACGAAAGAACGTCAAGTTGGTCGCACCCTGCTTATTGTTTCTCAACACGCAACACTGCCGTACTTCCAGACAGACCGCACGTCAGATTCGCACACAGCTGCCGCCACACTAGCAAGATGATGCAACATCGTTTTCACGTGCATAAAAACGTCTGACAAGTGAGTTACACAACACACTCAAAGATGCAGCGCGGGGTTCTGCGGAATATGACAACTTTCTCCTCTTCTAGTAACTGTTTATTTAAACTCGTTGGAGTAACGAAATATTCCGAGCTACTGGAAAACGATGGAGGTCATTTAGGTTTGCATGAAGCCTTAGAGAACAGGTGGACACTGATGTTTTGATGAGTGTTCTATAAGGCTGCTCCATAGTATCTGCAGGAAATTCTGCCAGTACTTGCTCCTCTCTTTAGCATGTGTCTGCATGAATTTATTCAATGGGCAGGGGAGGGGGGGGGGGGGGTTAAACCTTAAATGAGATGGTTAACTTCGAAGCGTGTTTGACAAAAAGTTTGTACTACAGATTCTAGGAGGGGTGGCAGAGTGGCATTCCAGGGGAGGGGGGTGGGGAGAGGGGGCGGGGGGAGCAGGAGGCAAGTGTCCCCATTTATGCCACCCCACGCGCTCTGCAACGCACATTCCTATCCTCCTCGGCCCTTTTATGCTTCTCAGGCAGATACGTAAGGTGTTCCAGTTTGTCAGTTCGCTACAATTTGTAGAAAAAGTCTTGACTGCAGAGTCAGTTATTAAAAATATGACCGGTTTTGGCCTTTACCAGTGGGCCGTGTTCAGACAATGCACCTTCTTGCTGACAATGACGCCGCTTGGAGCAGCTGTGCTGACCCCATTCGCAAAACTATGGCAAGGGCCAGCGCAGTTGTTCCAAGCGGCGTCATTGTCAGCAAGATGGTGCGTTAACTGATGATAACCTGTGTGGTTAACACTGTTGTTTACCAATTTTACTTTACCGACAGATCGCTGTTCCCAATAATGTTATCTTAAATTATGAATGCTTTACTGTGTCAGTCTGCTGTTTGTACATGCCAGTGCGTAGCATATGGTGAGTAGGTTACTGCTTTGAAACTTCCTGGCATATTAAAATTGTGTCAGACTGTGAGCCGAACTTTGACTTTTCTGGGAAATTCTTTTACTGACTGAGCCACTCAGATACGACTCATGATCTGCTCTCATAGCTTTACTTCTGTCCTTAGCAGCAGCCAAGAGGATTGTTTCCTAGGTGAATCTTTCACTCCAAGCAGATATGTGAGAGGTCTTCTCAGGAGGTTGCTCTATTTACATGACAGGTCTTAGCGGTAAAAAAGCAGCTAATGGCGAATTGAAGACTAATGCTTGGAAAACTCAGTAAGAGCACTTGCCATCGAAGGTTCCAAGTTAGTCATGGCCAGGCACACAGTTTCAATCTGTCAAGAAGTTTCAAAACAAGGCACACTGCACTGCCAAGTGAAAGATTCGTTCTGGTACCCTCACTGATGCTGTTTACGATATTGCTACTTGGCAGCAAAATAACAGAATGACAGACGGACCAAGGACATCAAGAGCAGACTAGCGCAGGCAAAAGGGGCATCCCTGGCCGAGAGAAGTGTACTAGTATCAAACAAAGGTCTTAATTTGAGGAAGAAATTTCTAAGAATGTACGTCTGGAGTACAGCACTGTATGGTAGTATCACATGGACTGTGGGAAAACCGGAACAGAAGAGAATCGAAGCATTTAAGATGTGGTGCTATAGACGAATGTTGAGAAACAGGTGGACTGATAAGGAATGAGAAGATTCTGTCCAGAATCGGAGACCAAAGGGATATATGGAAAACATTGTAAGGAGATGGAACAGAAAGACAGGACATCAGCTGAGACATCAGTGAATTGCTTCCATGGAGCTAGAGGGAGCCGTAGAGGTCAAAAACTGTAGAGGAAGACTCCTGTCTCCTTGGAATACATACAGCAAATACGTAAGTGAGGACTTAGGATGCAAGTTTTGAGATGAAGAGGTTGGCACAGGAGAGGAATTGTTGATGGGTCGCATCATATTTATCAGAAGAATCACGATTCAACAAAAAAAAAGTCTCTTTGAACAGAATGATATTTTCACTCTGCAGCGGAGTGTGCGCTGATATGAAACTTCCTGGCAGATTAAAACTGTGTGCCCGACCGAGACTCGAACTCGGCACCTTTGCCTTTCGCGGGCAAGTGCTCTACCAACTGAGCTACCGAAGCACGACTCACGTCCGGTACTCACAGCTTTACTTCTGCCAGTATCCGTCTCCTACCTTCCAAACTTTACAGAAGCTCTTCTGCGAAACTTGCAGAACTAGCACTCCTGAAAGAAAGGATATTGCGGAGACATGGCTTAGCCACAGCCTGGGGGATGTTTCCAGAATGATATTTTCACTCTGCAGCGGAGTGTTCGCTGATATAAAACTTCTTGGCAGATTAAAACTGTGTGCCCGACCGAGACTCGAACTCGGCACCTTTGCCTTTCGCGGGCAAGTGCTCTACCAACTGAGCTACCGAAGCACGACTCACGTCCGGTACTTCGCAGAAGAGCTTCTGTAAAGTTTGGAAGGTAGGAGACGGATACTGGCAGAAGTAAAGCTGTGAGTACCGGACGTGAGTCGTGCTTCGGTAGCTCAGTTGGTAGAGCACTTGCCCGCGAAAGGCAAAGGTGCCGAGTACGAGTCTCGGTCGGGCACACAATTTTAATCTGCCAGGAAGTTTCTCTTTGAACAGTCTGTCCATGTGCAGTAACAAGCAACGGGCCTCTGTCCATAATAATCAGTTTTCTGTCATGTCCGTCTGATTACAATGTTCATAGTTAGCAGAGAAGTAGCTTCTAATCAAATTGCATGCCTATGGAGCATCGTCTCAGATGGGCAACTGGAATTCCGATTTCCTGCCAGAAAGATCGCAGTTCATACTAACTGACAGGAAGTCATCAACTGAAACAAAACTGATATCTGGCGTTATATGCCGTCTCCTGCTCTTAGTCTACGTAAACTGTTTAGGAGACAAACTAAGCAGTCCTCTTTGTTTGCAGTTTACACTTTCGTTTACCGTCTAGCAAAGTCTTCACAACTTGAAAACCAACTAATTAAGAATTAAAAAAGATATATTAATAAAACAAAAAGTGTTATTTGAACCTAAGCAATAAAAAGTGTTACGCTTTCCAGCTGAACAGAGGACAGTAAAGTTTTCCTACAGATAACAAAAAAAGCTGTTCCATGATACAACATGAACAGCTACTTCAGAAAAAATATTCTGTTCATTTCCAAATATGAAGTGTTAGATGGCAGAAGACATCCGTTTAATAACCGTTTGGGCATAGCGAAATTCGTTTTAAAAATATACATAATTTTACGCATCATAAAACTCTCTAACTGAAGAATTAACAATATACTCGAAATAGCCTTAATATGCCATACAGCTCTTAAGTATGTACAGAACTCGCAACACACAAAACCTTAAAATTCGGTTACACGATATGTCACACAAATTTAAAGGTTGTCGACTCAGCTCCCACTTATAGATTACAATTACGAACAACTTAAAAGTCGAACTATCAGGTAGCAATTTTTGTGGATTAGGCATTTCACTGGCAGAATGCTTAGAAGCTGCAATAAATTAATCACAGGAACTGTTTACAGTATGCTTGCCCGTCCACTTCTGCGAACTGTGGAATCCATACTACATAAGACTGACGAAGAACGACGAAAATGTTCAAACAAGGGAAGCTCGTTTTGTCTTATCTCGTAATAGGGGCCACGCGGTGTGGCCGTGCAGTTTAAGGCGCTATGTCACGGATTGCGGACCCTCCCCCCCTCCACCCCCCCGGAGGTTCGAGTCCTCCCTCGGGCATAGATGTGTGTATGTTGTTCTTAGAATAAGTTAGTTTAAGTAGTGTGTAAGTCTAGGGACCGATGACCTTAGCAGTTTGGTTCCTTGGGAACACACATTCGAACATTTTTTGAGCAAAATAGGGAAAAAGAGTTTCACAGATATTACGCGTTAGAGTAGCTACCACTGAAATATAGGCATTTTTCGTTGAATGAGATCTTTTCCGGCAATTTCAAGCAACACAGATTGTGAAAACATTTGGCTCCAACTTACGTGGGGAGAAATTACCGTCGTAATAAAATAAGAGAATCACAATGGTCATGTAGGTGTTAATGTTTTATCACTGCCACGGGGCGCTTGTCGCTATGAAGTGACGCAATGCTATCCGCAGGTGCGAGGCTGAGGAGGAGCGCGAGTGAGCAGTGGGAGCGCGCGGCCAGCTGCCGGCGCCAGCTGCCACCTGCAGCTACCGCTAGGGTGAGCGCCTAGCCGGCGCCCCCGACCCCGCCGTCGCCGGGCGTCCCGACGCCCCGCCCCTGAGGGGAGGAGACAGCAGCACACCCGGGCCCGTGCTCTGCCCCTAGGTAAGGACACTTCGTGCGACGCGTCTATCTAGCTGCCTGGCCAGCCAGCCAGCCAGCCAGCCAGCGAGATACTAATCAGCCGGGAGGTTCCTTGTTTTATCCTGCCGGCGACTGTACTGCTTCTGTACACTACGATCTTTGAAAGAAAAGGGGGCCCTCACATGGACAATATTCATCCTGCAATATTGAGGATAGCGCATTTATATTGCCATTCGTGTTGACAGTTTGGCACGAAACAGTGATGAAGACTGCAGAGCTTTCAAAATAGTCGTGCTCGCACATATGCACCGGGCTGATGTCGCGAAAAACACGGCAGTTCTTGCCGCGATCGCCAGAAGTTCGTTCTGAACAAATTTTCGCACAGAATTGAAAAAAGTAAATGACAAATCAAGAATTGGGCTGGAAGATGCACGTTCACCGCACGGTACACCGAGAAATTAACTTCCTGATTGACCAGTAAACGCCAGATACCTCGTTGGCCACAACAGCAGAGGAAACTGGAAATTGTGGCACCATGATAGTAAGCAGAAATGTTTTACTTGCAGCAATGCTCAGTAGTAACAACTAAGATCATTCTTCTTGCTATAGTTGTCAGAGTGCGTTAGATCTTGTTAGATCTTGTAAGATTTCTTATTTGGAACAGTTGTTATTTTACAGATGTATATAGAAAACAGCACTTGTACACCATAAATTATTCAGTTCAGTTGTTTAAACTGTAATTAGTTGTTGTAGTTTATGAACTTATGCTGCCATGAATGTGCCCAGATTGAAATGTTCACTGAAAGATTTTCACATTTGTTTATCTGCATTATTTTTGCTTCTGTTCAGCAAAGCAAAGCAACTCAATTACAGCCCATATGAGTTGATGAGCACCGAGAAGTTTTCTATGAAGGCGGAGTTCTAGCTGACGCTTTCCATGTCCCATGGCTACGTAAACTAAGGCAGGTGTATTGTGGGCAGTTGATGCATAAAATTTTATTCAGGTGGGCAAAAAATGGTCATCGGCTGACAAGAAGCAATCTGCTCAGGCAAATAAAATCATCAAGGGACTGTTTATCACCATAAATATCCATGTGACGTCATTATGAGGCTGGAACTGAAAAGAGATGTCCTTGTTTTGAAACAGAAATCACGAGGAATTATGAAAAAAAAAACCGAAGCTTTGTGTTAGCTCAGGGTTAACATAAAAGACATATGAGAGAGAAGTGGATCTGCAATCTTGAGTTCATCTACAACTGCATGACTATTCTGCAGTTCACACTTAAGTGCCTGGCAGAGGGTCATGAGTCAATAGTAAGTAGTCCTTCTGGAGGCTACCATTGGGGAAAATGACGAAGGACAATAAAGTGATAGTCCTTCGGTCACAACTGTCAAGTCACAGAAAAGTGACTTTGTAGAGAAGCAGCCTACGAGAAACTTGCAACATGTTGTCAAGGGGCATCGGTCTGAACAGATAAGTAATTCACAATGTAATAATGGGTGATCTTACGCACGTCGCAATGTTTACACAGAATGAGTGATGTCAGTGGGTTTCGGCTCTCGCAACTGCAATCCAATGTCATAAATCATTACAGTTTGGTTACCTACGTGCTGTGCAATATCTGGAATTAGTCCTGATTGAACATAATCTTACTACAGTAAATTCTCGCTCTGCTTTCGTTTGAAAGACATATGTGATACTGGAGGTAGGTTTTTTGTTTCCATCACACTATCATACAGTTGCCACTTGGTGTGCCAATACTTCCTAACATTAGGGTTTGTTGCGAGGTGATTAAGTGGATAGGTGAAAGACTAAAATGTTAAAAACTGGGAATTCAATACCCGCTCGTTTCCAATGGGAGATGTATGGTGACACTTTTTCCGAGTTATATATGTGAAGAACACGAAGTTGCACTGTAGTTCACAATTAATCTGTAGATCCCTCTGTACCCCGCTGGGTAAACCATTTCAGAGGTCAAGTGGAGGCAATAGAATTATGTCTAGTATAGTTGCCCTCCATCCATAAAAATCGCAGTCCTGTCGTGCCTGTCTGGTTACAATGTTCACAGTTACAAGACTTCCTCAGATGTAGCTTCTAATCGGATTGCATGCCTTTGGTGTATCGTCTCAGATGCGAGACTGGATTTGAGATTTTCTGTCGGAAAGATCACAGTTCATATTAATTGACAGGAAGTCGTCTACTGAACAAAAAGTGATACATGGCGCTCCCAAAGGAGGTGTTATATGTGCTTGCCTGATCTCAGTATACGTGAACTTTATAGGAGATAGCCTCAGCCGTCCTCTTCGACAGTGGGAATTTTTACACATCATAAAAGTTTCTTACTGAAGAGTTAACAATATACTCGAAATATTTTTAATATGTTACACAGGACCCAAAACTTCATGTGTCACAACAACAAAAACAGTAGAGAATCGATTACAGTGCTTATGGTGCTTGCTAGTGCACATTCCTTCACGATTCTAAGATCAGTCACTAGCCTGAAACTATGTCCTAGGAACATCCTCCATGTATGACTAGCTCCTCTACTAAAAATATTTGTACAAACTTGGTTACACGAGAGATCACACGAATTTAAAAGTTGTCGAGTCAGCTCTAAACAGACAACGTAAGTTGGAACCACCAGATCGCAAATTTTGTGGATTAGGCATTTCACTGGAAGAAAAATTAGGAAGTGCAATAAATTCGTCACAGAAATTGTCTACAGTAGCTTGTTAGCCCTCTACTCGAGTACAGCTGCGTGTTGTGGTATCAATAAATAAAGCATTGACAAAGTGTAAAAAAGGTAGCTCGTTATGCGTTATCACGGATATGATATGTAAGCTAGGGTGCCTATCATTGAAACGTAGGCATTTTTCGCTGTGTAATATCTTTTCAAGACATTTCAGACCACAAATTTTTTCTCAGAATTCGAAAACTTTTCTTTACTCCCACTAACGTTGAGATAAATCACCTACATAGTAAAATAAGAGATCCTAGAGCTCACACGTTAAGAGTCATGTCTTCATTTTTCCCACATGTTATTCGAGGGTGAAAGTCGAGAAGCAGCCAAAAGTGGTTCTACAAACCCTCTGCCACACACTTACGCACGATTAGTCATACAGACGTATACGTTTTATCTCTGCTACGTTTTCGGAGGCGGGGTGCTTGTCGCTACCAAGTGACGCAACACTGTTCACAGGTGCGAGGAGGAGGCAGAGGTAGAGATAGAGATAGAGGTAGGAGTAGAGGCCAAGTGAGCAGTGGGAGCACGCGGCCAGCTGCCGGCGCCAGCTGCCTCTGGGGAGGACGCCAAGCCGACGCCGCCGATCCCGCCGTCGCCGTCGTCAGGCGTCCCGACGCCCAGCCCCTGCGGTGGGGAGACAGCACACACCCCCCGCTAGGTAAGGACGCTTCCTGAGGCGCGCCTGCCTGCCTGTCCACCCACCCACCAGCTGGGCCGGAAGGCATTTATCAGCACTCCAATGCCTTTGTAGCATGACTACGATCTTTGAACCTAAAGCGGCCTTCACACGCTAAATATTTATTGTGCGATACTGTGTATTGCGGAATAATATTGACCGTATGAGATCAATGTTCACCGTTGGCGCAATATGCTGAACAAGCCTGCACAGTTTTAAGGGTATTGGCTCTCCCTCGGTGACGGTGCAATATTAGTACCGTGTGTACCGTGTAAGGGTGATACTGAGTAAAACACAGCAATTCCTGCAGAGATCAAGATAAATTTCAATTCGCTTAGAGCAAATTACCTCAAAGAACTGAAAAAAGTACACGATAAAGTTCTCGAATTGGGCGGGAAGATGTATACCCTCAGCGCGAAATTTGAGAAATGAAATTCCTGATTAGGAAACGTCACATATCTCATGGTCCACAATAGGAACGGAATCTGAAGATCACGAGTTCAGAAATACATAGGAACCGCACATGTACACGACAAATCATCCAGTTCACTTGTTTAAATTCTAATTAGCAGTTGTAGTTTACGAATTTATGCTGTTGGTTGACTGAAATGTTCACTGGAAGATTTTCAGACTTGTTTGTCTGCGTTATTTCTGCGCGTGTTTAGCAAGGCAAAGCAACTATCACAACACATGTGAATTCCACATCGCCGAGCTTTGACAACTTTTCTTTGAAGGCGGAGTTGCATCTAATGTCTTCCGGACATAAATTCTGAGCAATATTACTCTACCGTTCGTGGTCTCGCACACGCTCACAATATATTGATATAATATTATTGTGTCACAGGGTACTTTCGAACATCGTGTCATGGCTGCATAAACGACGACAGATCTAATGTGGAAGTCGATACAAAAATTGTTGTGGTTGGCAGAAGAGCCAACACAGTGTTACTAGAGGAGGCCGAAACGCACGCGTTTTAGCTCACGCAGTCTGGCGTTAGGAGAGAAGAACAATACTGACGTCAGGTCTGGAACATGACAAGGAATTAGAATACAGAAAGCGGACGTAATTAGTTTGATATTTAACTTTAATCCATTAATGATGAACGTCGCTCTTGACGGTAGATGGTTCACAATATTATCTGTTCAGAAGACATAGTAACTGAATATGGCGCCTTGCTAGGTCGTAGCAAATGACGTAGCTGAAGGCTATACTAAACTGTCGTATCTGCAAATGAGAGCGTGTGTAGGCTGTGAACCATCGCTAGCAAAGTCGGCTGTACAAATGGGGCGAGTGCTAGGGAGTCTCTCTAGACTACACCTGCCGTGTGGCGGGGTTCAGCCTGCAATCACTGATAGTGGCGTCACGCGGATCCGACGTATACTAACGGACCGCGGCCGACGTAAAGGCTACCGCATAGCAAGTGTGGTGTCTGGCGGTGACACCACAAAAATGGTCATCCGCTGGGCAGAAAAAGATTATTAGCTGAGTAGGAGATATGAGGTCAAGCAAAGTCACAGCTGTTATGAAGGCAGAATTAAGAAAAGATATCTTTGATTTGAAAAAGCGATCACGTGAAATTATGAAAAAGTCCAGTTCTTATGTTAGGTCAGGAATTATATTAAAGTCAGACATTTCCGAGAGGTGTAAGTGAACAGTCTAGAATTAATTTATATCTAAAAGGCTACTCTACAGTTCACACTGAGGTGCCTGATAGAGTGTCAAGAGTCTCTACTCTGAATGAATCTCTCGTTCCAGCAAGGTATGAGTGAGGTCTTTTCTGGGGTTTCTTCTGCTTAGACGAGAGGTATCAGAGGAAAAGAGCAGCAGAGGCCAGCTTGAAAAGTCGTGCCTCGAGAGCTCATTTGGTACTGCATTGCCTGCACGAGATTTCAAGATCGATTCCGGACCCGAAACATTGGTTGTAACCTATCAGGAAGTTTTAAAACAAGGCACACTCCGCTGCCGAGTGAAACATTCAGTCTTGTAGCCGCGCTGATGCCAATCTATTAGCGTCTGGGAAGAGTTTTAAATTCAGGACGGTGAATGTAGTCAATGTGAAATTGATGTGGTCAGTCCTGTCTGTGTGTGTCGTCTGGTTACAATGTTGACAACTGGAAGAGTTCCTCGGAAGTAGCTATGGAGTATAGTCTCAGATGGAGTGGAGTATAGTCTCAGATGGAGTGCCTGGATTCGAGATTTCCTGTCCGAAAGATCACAGTTCATATTAACTGACAGGAAGTCATGTACTGAAACAAGTGATATCTGGCGCTCCCAACAGAAGCATTGTAGGCCCTCTCCTGTTCTTAGCCTATGTAAACTATTTAAAGACGACCTGAGCAGCCCCTTTTGATTGTTTCCAGATGATGCTGTCGTTTACCACCTCCTAAAATTTTCAGAAAATGAAGATCAACAGCAAATGATTTCGAAAAGATATCTTCATGGTGTGAGAAGTGTTTATTGACCCGAAAGAGTAAAAAGTGTGAGGTCCTCCACAAGAGTAAGGGAGAGTGAGGTTTCTCGAAATGTAAACCACTGTTTTGAGATGCAACATGGACATCTACTGAAGAACAAATATTCCATTAAAATTTAACACTGTTTCAATCGAGACGATATGGCACAGTGTCTGTTAATTAGTACACTACCCCACATCAATAATCAGTAAGTGAAAAAGCAGTTAAAACATTTTGAACTAGATGCTAATTTACTTTTACAAAGCCGAGAACATTGATTAGACATTAAATAAACTCTGTTCTTTTCACATATCGAGTGTTCCATGGTACATAACCCCCATGTGTTTCAAGGTACAAGATGGTGCATAACTAACGAAGTATGGCTTAAACAGTCCACACGTACTGTAAATAGCTTTAAAAAAATAGCCTACATAGTTCTACTCACCATAAAACTCTAGCTGATGAATTAACAAATACTCGAAAGAGCTTTACTATGTTATACACCGCACTTAATTATGTACAGAACTCGTAATATTTACAACTGCATCGAACAACACAACCTCATGTCTCAGAACAAGAAAAATGTTAGGAAATGGCTGAAACTGGTTTGCACTTTAATCAACGGTTTCTCAAATCAGTCACAAGACCGAAACACCTACCAAGTGTTCCTAGGTACACTATCCTCCACGTACAGCTCTCCCCCCTACTAAAAAGGAAATTGTTAAAATTCGACGACAGATCAAACAAATTTAAAGGTTGTTGATTCAGCTCTCACTTATGGATTACAATTACGAATAACAAACTGCAACCATCAGATGGAAGATTTTGTGTGTTAGGCAAACCAAAGACTGCATTTAACTGGTAAAACGCTTTGAAGGTGGTATAAAAGCATTGCAGGAATTGTCTATATGCTAACATTGCCCGTCCTATACACGCTATGGAATCCATAACAGATAGAATTTAGGGAGGACAACAAAAAAGTTCGAAGACGGCTAGCTCGTTTTGTGTTATCGCGAAACAGGAGAGAGGGCTGTCACAAATGCGATAAGGGAATTGGGAAAGACTTAGGTATTCATTTTTCCCTTGTGCTGCTCGAGAGTGGATAGGAGAGTATGAAGTGGGTTTCCTGAACCTATGCCAAGCGATTACGGGGACTGGTCCGTAAATACCAGGGGAAACCTTGAAAAAATTGTCAGTTCTCTAAGTAGTGTAACTCAAAGAATAAGATTTGTAAGCCCATATAATGCTTACCATCTTTTGAGACATATTTTGAGAAAATTTTTATGCATGAACCACAGCTCGAGCTCTCACACATTTTCTTAATTGTATTTCTGTGTTGCAAGTGAAATAAACCATGCTAATTATTTAGTACATCATAAGTACACATCACTCAAAACACAAAGCAGAAGGTTCATTTTTTCCCTGTAAGTTCTTTACACTATTATCTTTAAAGCAGGCTATTGAAAAGATGATGCTCTCATCAATTGTGGTACAAAACATTTAAGTATGATTATCAAAAATTTTGGAAATTTATTCAGGATTTTTCTTCAAAAAAGCATTTTATTTTCAAAGTTAAGTCACAAGAATAGTCTACTTTTGAGTTAAGCATGTTTTAAGACAGTATACAAAATTTCAACTCTATATCTTTAATAGATTTTAGCCAAAGTGTACCAGAACATGAAATAATTTAACTTTTGGGAAATACAAGTTAAAATTTGCTTTTTCTATTAAACGTGCACGCCGCTAATGCATCCCAGGTCCATATTCATCTTATTTCTTTTGTTGTTCTTCCTCCCTTCTGTTTTCTACAGTTCTTATTCTTGCTTCTTTGGTGGCTTCCAACTATGATTTTTAAGCTTTGAGGGGTCGCTTTGGACAAATGGCTCTTATAGCTCTGTGCATATTTAGTCCTCCAGGCACTCCCATCAGTTCCATAACATTAAGGTTCGACACTGCACCGTCATTGAAACATAGAACAGCATCTAGCACACTTATTATTTTTTAGTCATACTAGAACAGTTTTTGGCATCCATCTCATACACAATTGTTGAAACTGTCATTTGAATTTTGAATCCTGCCATGTAAACATTTCCCTAATAATTTTGTGTCACTAAGATCCCTGTATAATAGGTTTTACAACTTCCATTATAGCAAATGGCAAAGAATGTTTACGGGTGTAGGTCTCACCCTGAGAGCTCCCTGGTAGCCACACCTTGATCACTGCTAGGTGGGTAGAGTGCATGACATGGGTTTGTGAAAGAAGGTAACCCATACTGCCCTTTTCATTACCCCAAGGTGATTTTTCTTTTGTCTTACGGCCTTGTCCACAGTAATACAATAAGAAACTCACGCACACAATTACTTCGCTATAAACAAACAATGATTAAACTATGTATAAACAAAAGATAAACAACCGTAAAGCTTTCGCAGGTTCGCCAACTTACGGGACTGAAACTCATAAAAACGAAATAAATGAGAGCAAAACTTTATTTTTAACAAAACTGACTGTGTGCCATGAGGACGTCGTGGTGCGTGCAGCGACTTTTAAATTCCTCTAATTTTGGTACTTTCTGTGGTCAACGTTTCTGGAAGTAAATTTTTTCTCGTTCAGAAAACTACAGAGAATTTTTCAAGACAAAAATTAAAAATCGATTTTTTCAGTTATTCACTTACAAGACCCCTTAAGTGTGCAATGTATAGTAGTCCTATGGACGTATATGTTTTATCTCCTACAGGGTTACGAAGGCAGTGTGCCGTGGCTACGAAGTGAAGTGACGTTGTCCTCAGGTGCGAGGCGAAGACAGAGGCAGAGGGCGAGTATCAGTGGGAGCGCGTGGCCAGCTGCCAGCTGCCACCTGCAGCTACCGCTGCTGAGGACGCCTAGCCGACGCCCCCGACCCCGCCGTCGCCAGGCGTCCGACGCCCCGCCCCTGACGGGAGGAGACAGCAGCACACCCGGGCCCGTGCTCTGCCCCTAGGTAAGTACACTTCATGCGACGCGTCTATCTAGCTGCGTGCCCACTCACCAGCTGTGAGCCGCTTTATCAGCTAGCTCGTTTGCTGTAGTATCCTGGTACGGCTTTACTAGCTACAGTATTATATTTAAGGGGCACTCACACACAATTTTTATTTTGCAACAATTCTCACCGCACGATTTACGCAATACACTGAGGTGGCAAAACCATGTGATTGCGATATGCACACGTACAGGTGGCGGCAGTGTCGCGCTCAAAAGGTATATAGGGCATTGAACATTGGTGGAGCTATCATTTGTACTCGGGTGATTCATGTGAAAATATTTTCAAAGCGATTATGGCCACACGACGAGAATTGACAGACTTTGAATATTGAATGGTTGTTGAAGTTAGACGCATGGCACTTTCCATTTCTGAAATCGTTTGGGAATTCAATACTCCGAGATCCACAGTGACAAGAGTGCCGAGAACACCAAATTAAATTACGATTGGTCAGGAAGTAGACTGGAAAATGAATGTCAAACCACCATGCAGTACTTTGAAAAATGAATTTCGTGATTGATCAGGAAATGCCAGGTACCAGTTCTTAGACGTGACAAATATCACGTCAGCAAGTTCATTTTTCTTGCTACAGTAGTCACGGCATAGACGTAAGATCATGTAAGCTTTAAATCAGTAATCACTCAACAATTGTGTTATTTCATTTGCAATAGTTGTTAGAGGACAGTACAGATGTAGACAATAAATTACGCAGTTCACTTGTTTAATTTGTAATTAGCTGTTGTGGCGTATGAATTTATACTGGTGTACTGAAATGTTCAGTGGAAGCTTTTCAGGCATATTCCGCCCGTTGAACATTATTTCTGGTTGTATTTAGCAAGGCGAAGGAACACAATCAGAATACATGCAAAAGCCACATCATCAGGCACTTACGTGTTCATTACGAAGGCAGATTTCTAATTAACCCTTTCCGAATAAAAATATTTTGCAATATTGAGTGTGTGAGGGCTGTTTCAGATTTCCATGACTCTTCAAAATGGGTTCAAATGGCTCTAAGCACTGTGGGACTTAACATCTGAGGTCATCAGTCCCCTACACTTAGAACTACTTAAACCCAACTAACCTAAGGACATCATCACACATCCATGCCCGAAGCAGAATTCGAACCTGCGACCGTACCGATCGCACGGTTCCAGACTGAAGTGCCTAGAACTGCTTGACCACATGACTCTTCAAGTGCACGGATCTACAATCAAAAGAGAAGTGTAATTTGGACTAATGTGTCATAGCTGCACAAACTAAGGTAAGTGTAATGCTGGATGTCGACGCAAAAAAGGGGTATCAGTGGGCCAAAAAGTGGGCCAAAAAGGGGTATCAGTGGGCAAAAAAGGGGTATCAGTGGGCAAAAAAGGGGCAAAAAGGGGTATCAGTGGGCCAAAAAGGGGTATCAGTGGGCCAAAAAGGGGTATCAGTGGGCCAAAAAGGGGTATCAGTGGGCCAAAAAGGGGTATCAGTGGGCCAAAAAGGGGTATCAGTGGGCAAAAAAGGGGCAAAAAGGGGTATCAGTGGGCCAAAAAGGGGTATCAGTGGGCCAAAAAGGGGTATCAGTGGGCCAAAAAGGGGTATCAGTGGGCCAAAAAGGGGTATCAGTGGGCCAAAAAGGGGTATCAGTGGGCAAAAAAGGGGTATCAGTGGGCAAAAAGGGGTATCAGTGGGCAAAAAAGGGGTATCAGTGGGCAAAAAAGGGGTATCAGTGGGCAAAAAAGGGGTATCAGTGGGCAAAAAAGGGGTATCAGTTCAGCAGACACTATCTACTCGAGCAAACTAAAGCTATCAGATGACTATCAACGACCAATACGTACGCATTTCTCAGTCGTCATTAGGCTGGAACTGAAGAGAGATACCTTGGTCTTGAAAAAGCAATCACACGGAATTATTAGAAAATCCGGAAGCCTTGTCTTGGCTCAGAGATTACATAAAAGATTTACGTATCTGTGAGAAGTGAGTCTAGTGTGCGAAGTAAATCTACACCTACATGACTACTCAGCAATTCACAATTAAGAGGGTCAGGGAGTCTTCAGTGAGTAGTCATCCTGGAGGCCACCATCGAGGAGAAGGACGCAGAGCGATTAAGTGACAGTTATTTAGTTATGGCATCACGGAAAAGTGTCTTTATGGAGAAGCTGTCTACGACGAACTAGTAACATAGTCAAGAGGCCTGCGATCTGAAGAGGTATTTCACAGAGTAATACTGCGTGATCTAACAGAAGCTCAGTAATGTGTACGTAGAACGAGGGACATCACTTGTTGTCTCTTAGACAAGTAGCAGAGACTTGACAGAAGTGGGACAAAGGTGAACTGCCTTTCGTCTCTACGTTATAATTAGGTAAGGAGCTTGCTAACTATAAGAAACCTCTTCTGATAACGAACAATGTTAAAGAGGTTGTCTATGCTGCTGCCGCTCTGCTGGTAACTATATGCTCGCTACTGGCATATCGCACTTCACTGCTCGGAGCCTGGAGTCATTGCATTTACGTTGCAACCTAGCTGCTGGCCGGTACTAGGCAGTCTGCTCAGTTACACACAGCGAACTCAAACAAGGCATTGCTGGAGCAGCCAATCACGGCCAAAAGACATCCGGCGAGGATCGGGATGAGTAGCGATGGTGCTGGTGAAGCGGGTCGGTAAGGGTGTTCCATCTGGCGTTGCAAACCAGATGTGTGCCTCGTGCACGGAGTGCGCCAAGGCACTTGCTGCGTTGCTCCTGTGTGCGCCCTGGTTGAGTCTTCTCCCTCTCACGCAGCCGACATAGCAAAAAGAAGCTCTCGCAACCCTTTCACTGTCGCTCTAGTTCTGTCCTCAACTAACGGGGACGCGAGTAGTGCGGCTGAGTTAGTGGGGAAGATAAAAGATGAGAAAGAAAGATGTCTACAGCTCTTATGGGGAAGCGTATTTTCTACGCCACAGAACATTTTATCCCTTCCGTACACATGTGCAGAGCATTTCGTCGTATGATACTCTGTCAAGCCAAGCCAGAAGCTCCAATGTATCTACTGCTCTATGTTCCTGTCAGGTTCACCAGAAACAACTATCGAGGAATCTCTCTTTCAAAGCCCTGTAAAATTTTCTCAGTCTGTCTCCTCCAAAGCACATTGGAACAACTTGAGCACAAAACATAAATACCAAACCACCTTTTTCCTTGATCGATCACGATCAGAACAAATTTTCAACCTAAAATCACAGTAAAATATAAAGGAGTCAGATATAGCCCGATAATTTTCTCATGCGATGATTTCAAAAATTCGGTAGTCAATCTCTCTTCTACCACCTCGAAGAACATGGACTTGTTATGAAAATTCTGAACATAATTAAACATACACGTGTCAACACAAGTTCTAAAGTGGAATTCACTGGCGAAATATCTCACCCCTTCCTGATCAAGACTGGTAACTGACGTTAGGATAGCCTGTCTGCAATCAAAGACATCGGGGAATGAAGAAAGGAATTAAAAATTCAGAACTACTGGAAGCCTATGCACCTAGTATATAGACAAATGATATCAAAATCGTATGCCCAGCCTTTGTAGGAGTATTGGCCGTATTAGTAAATGATGAGATTACTGTAGTCAAACAAAAAGAAACCCTGGAAGGACAGTCTGACAGAGCTGGCTTGTAAATTTCCTTCCCAGAAACTAAACTCATGTGATCACAAGTCACCATTTAAAAATTTTGCACAATGTATGATCAAACCGATAGAGTCTTGTATTCCTCAAATACCTAGACGAAATTCTCCTTCTTAAGGAGATATGTCAGACACTGATGTGTGAAAAACTGGCTTTTCCTTGAAATGCGGTGGAAAGTACCAAGTCTTTAATCTACTGTTTAATAACGAAAGCACTTAGCGACTTTCAACATATTTTATGCGTAACTTCAGACCTTTCTGAACTTTCTCATTTAAATGCTTTTAAGTCAAATATTTAACATATTTACTCATTTACATAGTAATCGGACGAATGAAGCTGTTCTATACATGGCAGTTCGATTCTTTAAAGAATCGTGGGTCTACTGGATATTTTGAAGTATTTGTGATAACGTTGTGTTCAGTCAATAGCCTACAATGGTAGCTATGACGTTCCTAAACATTTATGGACTGTGGAACTCAATCTACATGACGACAAATTCAATATTTCCTTTTTTCCCATTGGTATGACGTTCGAATATGAAGATGGCGCAGAAGTGAGTAATAGTTTGATCTCGTATTGAAAAGAACAGGACCTACACAAGGAAATGTTGGAGTGAGGATAAGGGAGGTAGGACGTTCTGTAGCATCTTAGGATGTCGTTATTAACAAAGTAGGTTGTAATACAGAGATGATTGTAGGTAAGTAGGTTGGTGGCAGGAAACAGAAACGAAGAAACTTTACTCTGTCAGGCAATGGTGCAAAGAGGAAAGGAATGGAAATAATCAGCACTAATGCGAAGGATTTCGTTGATTGAGAGAAGACGTCGCCTGAAGTTGCGTACGAGGGCATGGACTGTGTGGAGAGGTAGCGTTGGCGGTGTGCGCAAGTAGAGACGCAGAAGTATTTCAGATTTGTACATCAGACGGGGAACAAAGGGGTTGTTGGAGCCGGGTTTGCAGATATTGGAGAATGTTCGCCGTGGTGAGGAAGGGTAGGAAATTATTGAAATGGTAAAGGATTTACGTGAGGATACAAGGACGCAGAATGCAAGGAGGAGTGCGTGATGGCGCTCAAGGATTTGAGTGGTATCTTGCCTTTATAAAAGACAGCAAAAATATTACTTATTTACTGTCACTGGGTTTGTAACACGATAATTGTATCTGGCTTACCGTGGATCGCCTTTGTTCGTACTTACGGCAAAGTATCGATGTACGAAGAGGTAAGACGACTCATTTATTATATTCTAAGAGGCATTAACAAGTCTCCCCAATCGACAACGATAAAAATAAAGTACGCTACGTTAGAATGCAGAAATATGTTCTGCGTATACAACTCTTATAACTCTGAAGACGTTGACAGAACTGCGTATCCATATATTTGACCTTGAAGAGCGGTTGCTGCGGCTGGCGGCTGTAAATAACTCGGCTCTTGTGCAGAGCAGTAAGGCGCCGTTTTCCCGTTAAGGAATCAAAGAACCTTTGTGAATCACAGGACGCGGACGGCAGCATATGAGCGTAAAAACGCCGCTAACGCCTCTTGCCGTTTCTCATTAACTGTGGAAGCACGGCTTCCCCGCTAATGAGCACTGGACAGCAGACAAACACAATAAATATACAGTAATATAAAAAGGAAGCGTTTGACATTTCTTGTGGGCCGGGTAAAATTCGGCACAGAAACTTACGTACAGACCGTGGTAACGGTCTGCGTACATAACAAAAACACTGTGCCCTGAGTTCAGTGAGGACGTTGCTCGGAATTTTCAGCACGTTTGATGTCTTCCGATTATATCTGTAGGAGAGCTGTGGCAGGGCTGATGGGAAAAGTTAATGTGGTATTTGATGTAGGATGGTTTTAAAAATAAAAAAGGGTCAGTGTTCTAGTGAATTGACGAACTGCCCGACATCCATTGATCCTTCAAAGATTTGTGACGCTTGAAAATGCATTTTATCCATCTACAAATAAGTCAGCAAGACCCACGTGCGGAGCTATCGCCCTATTAAAACGAAATTATGTGATATTAAAATCTTAATATACAAGCGGTAGTCAAATGAAAACTTGACAGATGGAAAAAAATAAGCGAACTATTTATTAATCCAAAAGTAATCGCCATAACTACTAATGCATTTATCGCTTCATGAGACAAGAAAGTCAGTGTCTTCATGGAAGAATGTTTGCGGTTCCCTACAGAATCATGATAATATCCAGGCATGCACGGCTACTTCCAAAGCGAATCGACAGGCACGAAGGTTTTTCTTCGACGCACAAAAAATATAGAAACCGCTTGAGGACAGATCTGGACTGTGTGAAGGACGTGTAAGGGCTTCCCTGCGAAACTTCCGCGGCATTGTTGAAACAAACTTGGCAACATGTGGGCCCGTCGTCATGATTCTTTTATAACGGACAAGGCCGTGAAGTACGGCCAGGATCTACCCCCGAGGATATAACGCAGAAAATCTACATCGTTCGTAGAAATGAAAATATTTCTTCATGGTTATAGTATGTATTCAACAGTTACTTGCCTTCTGATATTCCACCATCAGCGCTCCATAAATAGTTTCCCACATTTCTGGCATTATTTTCATCAATGTGGTTGATTGGTTGGTTTAAAAATGGGGGGGGGGGGGGGGGGAGGGGGAAGGGACCAAACTGCTAGGTCATCAGTCCCTTGTTCCCAGTAGAACAACTGCCCAAGGAAAAGAAGAAAACAAAGAAGACGTACGGCACAACAGGAGGAAGGAAGAACCAGAAGAACGACAGGAGGACAACAAACACTACAATGGACAAAATTGGACAATAAAAGCACAGAGAGACGCAAGAGACAGGGAGAAGGTTTTCAAAGCAAGAAAGCACATTACCATGGCTGGCAGACCATGATAATAAAAAAGGAGAAGCCAGCCACTCTGCAACACATTAAAACCTCCACCCAAAAAGCCCTAGGGTGGAGGACAAAGAGGGACAAAGGACATGCGCTAAAACTCAGATCAAACGATGATAATCCACCCTCACGAATAAAACGTAAAACTAAAGCTGCTGTTGAGGCACTGTCGCCCAGCACCAAAGGTAGGGTGCTGCCGCCGCAGAGCGGCTAAAAGTGGACAGTCCAGCAAGAGGCGGACGACTGTCATTTGGGAGCCAGAGCGACACTCAGCTGGGTCCTCGCGACGGAGGAGGTAACCATGTGTGAGCCACGTATAGCCAATGAAGAGCCGACAAAGGACAACTGATTCCCTGCGAGAAGCCCGCAGGGACGACTTTCACATATTCGTAGTCTCCTTAATGACACGCAGTTTGTTGTGCATACTGATATGCCACTTCATCGGCCAAAGCCGAAAAACTTTGCGCCGTAAGACAGAGCGCAGGTCAGTACCTCCAGGAGCGGTTTCCGCATAGCCTGTTTGGCCAGCCTGTCAGCAAGATCGTTGCCCGGGATTCCGACGTGTCTTGGGATCCACACAAAAACACCACTGAACGACTGCACTGTTTCAGGGCAGAGATGGACTCCTGGATGATCGCTACCAAACAAAGGCGAGGGTAGCGCTGGTCGATAGCCGGTATGCTGCTCAGCGAGTCAGAACAGACAAGAGACGACTCACAAGAACAGGAATGAATGTACTGAAGTGCACGAGATATGGCCACAAGCTCTGCAGTGAATTCACTGCACCCATTGGGCAAGAAATGCAGTTCAATATGGCCTTGGTGGACATGGGCGACATTACCATCAGCCATCGAGCCGTCGGTGTAAAATACTTCAGAGCCACAGAATCGAGAAGAAGTGACAGCGGAGAGCGGCAGGGTTAACGGAGACCTTAGGGCCATGCGAAAGGTCCAGACGAAGCTTCAGCTGAGGTGTACACTATGGAGGCGTACTTGAATGGACCTTGAGGAGAGGTGTTAAAAGGAAGGAGTCAAGTTCTGAGAGAAGGGATCGCACGTGAACCGCAATCGTGAGACCTAACCTGGGCCGCTGATGTGGGAGATGAGCTGCCACGGGTGGGGAAAAGGAGACGGTAATTCGGGTGCTCAGGAGAACTACGAATGTGTGCAACATAACTGGAGAGCAGCTGTGCACGTCGGATCCGCAATCGAGGGACTGTTTTCCACCACGACACTGGTCACCCGACTGGTTCCAAACGCTCCCGTTGCTAGGCGAACGCCACAGTGGTACACTGCGTCGCGTGAACACAATACCGAGGGCGCTGCCGAACCGTAAACAAGACTCCCATAGTCAAGGCGGGATTAAACAAGGGCTCTGTAGAGCTACAGCAGCGTAGAGCGATCTGCACCCCCACTTGTGTTGCTCAGGCAGTGGAGAGCATTGAGGTAGTGCCAGCACTCCCACTTATGCTGTTGAAGGTGAGGTAGCCAAGTCAATTGGGCGTCGAAAACCAGTCCTAAGAATCGATACGTCTCCACTACCATGAGGGGATTGTCATTAAGGGAAAGTTCAGGTTCCGGTTGAACAGTACGACGCCAACAGAAGTGCATGACACACGACTTCACTTCTGAAGGAAGACATGGGCTAGAGCCCATGATCGTGCCTTGTGAATGGCTCCCTGTAAGCGCCGCTCAGCAACACCAGTACTGGAGGAGCAATACGAAATGCAGAAGTCATCCGCACACAGAGAAGGGGAGACCGATGGCCCCACAGCTGCTACTAGGCCGTTAATGGCCACTAAAAATAGAGATACACTCAATACGGAGCCCTGCGGAACGCCATTCCCCTGAATACGGGGGAAGTATGGGAGGCACCAACTTGGACATGGAAAGTACGGAGCAACAGGCAGTTTTGGATAAAAATCGGGAGCGGGCCCTGGGGACCCCACTCATACAATGTGGCAAATATATGATGTCGCCAGTCGTGTCATATGCTTTATGTAAGTAAAAAAAGACGCCAACCAGGTGTTGGCGTCTAGAAAAGGCTCTTCTGATGGCAGGCTCGAGGGACACAAGATTATCAGTGGTATAGCGCCTGGCGGAAGCCGCCCTGAAATGGAGCCAGTAGGCCACGTCACTCCAGGACCCAACACAATCGCCGACACACCAGCAGCTTACAGAGAACGTTGGTGAGGCTGATGGGCCGATAGGTATCCACATAAAGCGGATTTTTACCGGGTTTTAGCATCGGAATGATGGTACTCTCCCAACATTACGATGGAAAGACGCCATCGCACAAGATCCGGTTGAAAATTACGAGGAGATATCGCTTGTAGTCAGACGAGAGATGTTTACTCATAAGTGTGTGGATCCGATCCGACCCAGAAGCTCTGTCAGGGTAATATGCAAGGGCGCTGAGGAGCTCCCGCTCTGTAAATGGGACGTTATAGGGTTGACTGTGGCGTGTAATGAACGAGAGAACTTTCCTTTCCATCCGTCGTTTGAGAGTGCGAAAGGCTGGGGGTAGTTCTCCAACGCAAAGGCTCGAGCATAGTTCTCAGCAATCGCGTTTGCGTTGGTAGAAAGCACGCCATTGATGTTAACGCCAGGAACACCTGTTGGGGTCTGGTATCCAAAAAGACGTCTGATCTTCGTCCAGAGTTGGGAAGGTGACATATGGCACCCAATGATCGACATGCACCTCCCAACACTCCTATTTCCGTCGTTTTATAATCAGGCGAACGCGGGCACGGAGCCGCTTAAAGGCTATTAGGTGCTCTAGGAAAGAGTGCCGCTTACGTCGCTGTAGAGCTCGCCGAAACTCTTTAATTGCCTCAGAGACTTCCGGCAATCACCAAGGGACTGTCTTTCGCCGGGGCCACCTTAGAGAATGAGGGATCGCGTTTTCCGCCGCAAAAGTGATCGTTGTAATGACCTGCTAAGTCACAACATCGACGGCACCATGTGGGGGAGATTCAACGGTGACAGCAGAGGTGAAGGCTACCCACTCTGTTTAAAGCCCATAAAGCCCAAATGGATAGGCGACCATGGGCATGATGACGGGAAAGTGACAGTAAGATGGGGAAGTGGTCACTACCACACAGGTCGTTATGCGCTCTCCAGTAGATATATGGGAGAAGTCCTGAGTTGCAAATTGATAAATCAATGGCCGAGTAACTGCCATGAGCCACACTGAATCGACATCTCTGCCACGGCCAGTAAGCATGGTGCTACCACACAAGGAGTTATGGGTATTAAAATCTCCCAAAAGTAGAAAAGGTTTAGGGAGTCGTCAATCAGTTCAGTCAATACGTTCAGGGGTACAGCACCATCTGGAGGGAGATATACATTGCAGACAGTTACTTCCTGCATCGTCCGTATCCTGGTAGCCACAGCTTCACGACGAGTCTGAAGAGACACAGGTTCACTACATACCGAGCTCAGATATAAAAGCAAACTCCAGCTGACAATCTATTATATCCGCTACAGTTCTTGTAATATCCCCTGTAGCCGTGAAGGGCAGGGGTCTGTATTGTCGGGAACCAGGTATCCTGGAGGGCAATGCAGAAAACAGATGTAAAGCTTAACAGTTGCCGTAGCTTAGCCAGGTGGTGGAAAAAAACCATCGCAATTCCACTGGAGGATGACGTGATCGTGAGACTGGGAAGGCATGAAACAATGAGGCAGTGTACGCCTCACAGTCACCTGCTACCACTGACTTATTTCCTGAACAGGCTATATCCACTGTGTGAGGGTCTGGCGAGATCTAGGTCCTCAGCAGACGCCAGAATCTCCAGCTCATCCTCAGACGCAGAGCTTTTAGTCAGCGGTGGTGTGGGTGCCACCACAATTCCCTAGGTCTTGGGGGTCTTCTTTCTGGATTTTGCTCACTGATCCTTGGGTTTCTCTGGCTGGGAGGGCTTCACTGATGCAGTCTCCGGGACTGAGGATGACCGTGAAGTCCTACGACCAGCTGCTTTTGAGCTCTTCAGCCACTGATGGATGTCTGTCACTAGCAAAAACCTGAGAATGGAGTGACCTAAGGGACCCCCTTCCTAGCAAGAGGAGCCGAAAAAGACTTACGCTTCTTTGGCTGTCTTGTATTTTCCTTTCTTGCTGTAAAATCGTGCTGTCTGTTAAGCAAGGGAAATGATGCTCTCTGCAGCTGACACAGATGGGAGGCGGAACACATGGAGTATTGGTACAGGATGGACATCCACAATCTCGACTGGTGATGCTGGAAGTACAGCGGGGAGACATATGGCCAAACTTCCAGCACTTAAAGCATCGCATTGGGGGAAGGCTATATGGCTTGACATCACACCAGTAGACCATCACCTTGACCTCAGGTAATGTCACCCTCGAAGGCCAAGATGAAGGCACCAGTGGCAACCTGATTATCCTCAGACCCCGACGGACATGCTGGAAAATGAACTCCTTGTTGCTCTAAGTTGGCGCGCAGCTCGCCGTCAGACTGCAAGAGAAGGTCCCTGTGGAAAATAGTACCCTGGACCATATTTAAGCCCTTATGAGGCGTGATGGAAACAGGAACATCCCCCAACTTGTCAAAAGCGAGTAATGCCCGTGACTGGGCAGAGGATGTCGTTTTTTATCAAGACTGACCCTGACCGCATTTTGCACAAGCCCTCCACCTCCCCAAACGTGTCCTCTAAATGCTCCACAAAGAACTCTTCATCGAAACAAAGGAGTCCCCATCAGCTCTCGTACATGCAAGGTACCGGAGCGAATAAGATTCACTGCCATTCTTAGTCTGGCATTCCTCCCATGGTGGGGCCAGGGAGGGGAACGATTTAGGATCATACTTCCTTGCATTGTACTGAGACTTGGAAAGCTTAGAGACTGCTGGCATTTGATCACCAGCAAGTGATTATGTGGTACGCTTCATTGCGCATCATCCACCCTGATGCCACCCACTCTGACCAGGGGTCCTCCCCACGGGCGCTACCCAGCCACAGCAAAGGCCAACTGGCAGAATGGCGGAGGCATCAGCAGAGTGATCCCTGTGTTGTCAGGGGGGCTACAACTAAAAGGGTACATGACGGCCACACTGCAACGGTCTGGTTACCATGCTGGATATGAGATGCAAAGAAGTCCATGGTCACTGTCGGCGCAGAAAATAACACTGCATAGTGGGTGGAGGAAGACGCACCCAGGAAGGTGTCCTCGCTGAAGAGATGGAGGATTAGCAGGACTGCAATGCCACGACGAGCAAGTGAGCTGAAGATCTCAATGCACAATGGACAGTACGCACCATGTAAGGCGTCCTTCGCCAATTGGCTAGCTCTTCGGGGAATCTTTGAAAAATGGAGGTCAAACCCTACAGGGGACCATCACAAAGGCAGAAAGGTGTAAGACTCCTTCCAGCCGCCTAGGCAGGAATAGCTCGGCCCTATTCTACCCCAGGCGGGTTTCATCAATGTGCACTATGGTATTCGAATATTATACTGTGAACGAGAGCATCTTTCACCTGTTGCAAGAAATCGTAGTGTTATGGCAAGTCTGTCTTTTGCGGATACAGAATTTCTGAGGTGAGTGTTCTACTTCATAATAGGAGGAGCCACTTCTCTGAGCACATATTGAAATATGCTCTCGTCCAATGGCGAGTAATTTTCATACGAATTTACGTCCTCGACTTGAAACTCTCGCTACAAATTTTGTTATATGACTTACTCAACTCGCCGTGAAATCCACGCCTTCACCCTAGTACGTTTCCTCTTCCTTTTCTCCTGTTGCTCTTCAAATACAATGACAATGCAACTGCAGTACACGAAACTGCAGATCATAATAAGTCTTCGTCAGCCATTCTGCAGGAACTTAGACGAAAAATCTTATGACAGTGTAATATCTGTTTTTGTGCCACGTCAAAGATCTTGGTGTAACTAAATCTGATAGTGTATACGGGCCTCAGGATTGCAGGTCAAGAAAATTGTTTCCTCGTTTTATAGGGGAGCTTTTGAATTAGTGACTCACCAGGTTCAGGAAGACTTTTAGGGTCTGACGAAGAACGTTTAAACGAATTAATCCGCAATGAGTCAGGTCAGTGTGCTCGAAAACTGGCAAATGTGATTAAGTGTAGTCATTCCACCATCTTGAGGCTTTTGCATGCAAGGGGGTAGATTCAAAATTTGGGTGTACAAGTATCGCATGCTCCAAGTCAAAATCACAAAATATCTGTGAGTGACCACTAGTGTATTACTACTTGCTCGTCATCAACCGGCTCGTGGAATAACGCTGGCCATTCTCATCTTGTATCGTTACTGGTGACTAGAAATGGTGTCTTTATGCTAACATAAGGAAAAGAAAGTAGCAACTCCCGTACGAAGACTGCGCGCATCCACAGAAGATTATGTTGTGCAGCGACGGTGTGATGTACACACATAAAAAAAAGTTTTGCATCACCCCGGTTCCCAAAACTCCTGAAGACAGACGTTGACTGTGGATATTGTATCACAGACGCAGTCCCTTTGACTGTTCAGAGATGTCACTAAACCCGCCCAAAGATTTAACCAAACTTGAATGCCCCTATTAGACGGAGGGGGTCCAACAGCCGATCAGTTCCAGTCATTCCACCAGGAAGAATGTACACGGCTCGTGTTGTCTGTAGTTCAACCACGCTTAGACGGTCAGTACCGCGGTTCGATCGCGTCCGCAATGTTACTTTGTGCCAGGAAGGGCTCTCAACAAGGGGAGTGTCCAGGCGTCTCGGAGTAAAGCAAAGGGATGTTGTTCGGACTTGCAAGAGATACAGAGAGACAGGAACTGTCGATGTCATGCCTCGCCCAGACCGCACAAGGGCAGCTGCTACCACTACAGTGGAAGACCTACGGATTATGGCTCGCAGGAACCACGGCAGCAACGACTCCGTGTTGAATAATGCTTTTCGTGCAGCCACAGGACGTCGTGTTACGACTCAAACTGTGCGTAGTAGGTTGCATGATGCGCAGCTTCCATCCCGACGTCCATGGAGAGGTCCATCTTTGCAATCACGAGATCATGCAGCGAGGTACAGATGGGCCCAACAACATGCCGAATGGACCACTCAGGATTGGCATCACGTTCTCTTCACCGATGAGTGTCGTATATGCCTTCAACCAGACAATTGTCGGAGACGTGTTCGGAGGCAACCCGCTCAGGCTGAACGCCTTAGACACACTGTCCAGCGAGTGCAGCAAGATGGAGGTTCCCTGCTGTTTTGGGGTGGCATTATGTGGGGCCGATGTACGCCGCTGATGGTTACGGAAGGCACCGAAACGGCTTTAAGATACGTGAATGCCTCTGACAGATAGTACAACCATCACGGGTGCTTAATGGCGAGGCAATAGTCTTCATGGACGACAATTCGCGCCCCATTGTGCACATTTTGTGATTGACTTCCTTCAGGAAAACGACATCGCTCGTCTAGAGTGGCCAGCTTGTTCTCCTCAGACATGAACCCTATTGAACATGCCTGGGATAGAGTGAAAAGGGCTGTTTATGGACTACGTGACCCATCAGCCACTTTGAGGGATCTACGCCGAATCTTCGTTGAGTGGGACAATCTGGACCAACAGTGCCTTGATGAACTTGTGGATAGTATGTAACGACGAATAGAGGCATGCATCAATGCAAGAGTACGTGCTACTGGGTATTAGAGGTACCGGTGTGTATAGCAATGTGGACCACCATCTCTGAACGTCTCGCTGTATGGTGGTACAGCATGAAATGTTGTTGTTTTCATGAGCAATAAAAAGAGCAGAAATGTTTATGTTGACCTCCATTCTAATTTTCTGTAGAGGTTCAGGAACTCTCGGAACTGGGGTGATGCAAAACACTCTTTGATGTGTGTACTATGAACTGCTTCCCCATAGTATAACCATCCCTGCAGGCACTTTTTCTTAACTGAGACGTACTGCAGAAGCAATCCACGAACAACGACAGGAAGACTGCGTGAAGTGATGCTACTCCACGACAAGGCTCGACCACATTTTGCTGGACTGACAAGAAGCACTACACAGGAGTTGTGCTGGGAAATCATTCCGTACCCACATTATTCATCTGATCTTGCGCCCTCAGATTTTTTTAATTTTCCGCTTTCTATCGAATAACCTTCCAAGAACCTCTTTTCCGGCTGAAAATGCGCTCCAAACACGGTTCAAGGAGTTCTTCACCTAAAAACCACATATCGCGGAATTGAAAAGTTGCCCCAGCGTTGGCAGACTGTTGTAAATAGTGCGGGAGAAGAGGCAACCAAAGAAAACCAATCAACAATGGATAGCACCTTGTAAGAGATTTTATCCCAGGGAGTAACCAATCTCCAATTTCTAAGGAAATTAAAAGTAGGCATTCGTATCCTGGGGGCCTACAGCAATGTGCGAAGGATGAGTCAGAGCATCCTGAAACCTGCCTAAAGCAAGCAACAAATAAAATTAAACACAAAGCTATAAACTATTTAACAACTTTCAACGTAAACTCATTTCTAAAAACAGGAAAACTTAAAACGTTAATAAATTTTATAAAACAGAAAAATATAATAACAGAACTCCAAGAAACAAGGTATACTGATGAACATTCATTTGATTCAGAATCTTCAAAGGGAAGCTGGAAAAAGAGTTATGAAGAATGTAGCCCAATTTGGAACAGGATTCATTGTAAACCAAAATATATTAAACTCGATAGTACAATTTAAATCTATCAACGAAAGACTTTCAACATTAATGTTCAAAACGGTAAACAAACTGTATACCATTGTAAACACACATGCACCAACAAATGAGAAAAACAGAACACAAAAAAGAACAATTTTTTGGCGGGAACTGTCAAACACCTTAGACTAGATTTTGTCGAAAAACACAGTAATATTGCTGGGAGACTTTAATGCTCAAATCGGCATCCATAGTAGGCAAAAGCCTTCCCCTTAAAGGAACCAATGCAAATGGAGAAAGATGTATTAGTTTATGCAGAGAACACGACAGTTCTAAAGTCTACATTTTTCAAAAAACTCCCTAGGAAACAAACTACATTGGTATCCACGAATCCAGTCTATGGGGAGAAACAACTTGACCACGTTGCTATAAGCAGACAGTCTACATCAGAGATACTCAATGTAAAAGTTGTTAAGAGTACAGGTTTAGATTCAGATCACTATCGTTAAATTCAAAATTAGACCAAAAAAAATAAATTAGACCACTAAATAAAAGAAAGAGCCAATATCAACCTAAAAAGGTTGACACTCAGAAATTAACTGAGGAAGATAATTTCAGGACAGTTTTGGAAAACAGAACACCTAAAACATGGGAACAACTTCAAAAAGATGTAGTACAGACAGCAGAAGAAACCATTCTCCTGACCAAAAAATGGAAACATGCCTGGTGGAATGATGAGTGTGACGAACTAATCCTAACAAGACAACGAGCTTGTAACATGAGGAATGCAAATAAAAATGATAAAAATAGGAACTCCCTAAAAAAGTCAGAAAGCAAGCATCAAAAGGCCTTGAAAATATCGAAGTACAATACTTGAAAGACCAACTAGCATCAATAGACTCCAATTTCAAACTGAACAATGCTAGGGACTTTTATAAAAACTTTCAAAAATAACTTAAAGAAGTACACTCTACCTAGTCTATTTTTCACGCACCCAAAAACGCAGGAAACTGTATACAATAGCATACAAACTGTAGAATACTCGCCAAATACTCCGAAGAAATACATAACTGTGATCCACCGAAATAAAAATTTAATTTCGATATTGTAAACTCAACACCACCGGACTCAAAGCCGCCAACCACAGAATAAAAGAAATCATAAAAGACCTTAAAAATATTAAAGCACCTGGAAAAAATAATACAGTTGCTGAACTATGGAAGTACTCTAGTGACAGCATGACACAATGTCTATCAGAAATACTCAAAGAAATCTGGACAACACACAGCTTACCACCAGAATGGGCATTTGCACTAATAGAGGCACTACATAAAAAAGGGAAGAAAACAGACCCTAACAATTTATAGTGGAATCTCCCTCTTACCAGTGACCTATAAGATCTTGTCTAAGGCGCTTTTAAAAAGAGCAGAAGAAATACTTGACAAACAGCTAGGAGAGTATCAGGCTGGATTTAGGAAGGGAAGGTCATGTGCAGAACAAATATTAAACTTAAAGAACATAATAGAAATGAGGAAAATCAGGAACTTAAAATATGTAACTACTTTTGTGGATTTTAAAAAGCCTATGATTCAATTGACAGAAATACATGTTTGACATCTTAAAAGAATTGGGACTCGATATTAAAACAACGGGAATAATTAAAGCAACTCTGACAAATACAAAAACGAAAGTAAAATTTAGGGGAGAGCTCTCAAAATCGTTTGAAACAAACTCAGCTGTTAGACAGGGAGATGGTTTGTCACCTCTGCTTTTCGATTGTTTGTTAGCGAAGGTAGTTAGAAAATGGTGGAAGGTCATCGATACTAAAGGGATTCAAGTATGAAGAAATCCACACAAGATCACTGTCGACTGTTTAGCCTACGCAGATGACATGGCACTGATAACCGATTCGCTAGATAATGCCCAGGAACAAATAAGAGAACTGCAAAAACAAGCAGCCGAAGTAGAACCACAAATATCCTTTGAAAAGACAAAGTTCATAACAAACATCTGTGATGCTCCTCAAAATATTGCAGTTGACGACAATACAATATACAAAACAGATTCCTTTAAATACCTAGGAGAGTGGATTACATACATTGCAAAAGAAAAGACAGCTACAGAAACTAGAGTGCACAAAATGGAAAGAGTGTTTCATATGACCAAAAACGTTTATAACAAAATATCCTTGTTCTGGAACACGAAATTAAGACACTACCAAACAGTGGTCAGACCTGAAGTTCTGTATGCAGCAGAAACACTTAAACCAACAAGAAATGGAGATCTTGAGAAACTAGAGAAGATCGATAGAAGAATTTTAAAAAAATGGTTCAGATGGCTCTGAGCACTATGGGACTTAACTGCTGTGGTCATCAGTCCCCTAGAATTTAGAACTACTTAAACCTAACTAACCTAAGGACACCACACACATCCATGCCCGAGGCAGGATTCAAACCTGCGACGGTAGCGGTCACGCGGTTCCAGACTGTAGCGCCTAGAAGCGCACGGCCACACCGTCCGGCAGAATTTTAAAGAGGTTGAAAAGGACATGGAAAACGCTGTAACTGCAGCACACACAATAGAAAACAGAACACATTTCTGAAAGGCAGTTCAAAAGTCAGAATCAGGTGAGAAAGAAAACTAGGCGAAAGTGGACTCAAGAAGAAAGGGAACAACGCTATACAAAGATGAAGGAAATTTGGAAACTACGGAAATACTATCCAATGAAGAGTACCCAAATCTGATTCATCATTATTCGAAAGAAGAAGAACAACAACAACAACAAAATACCACCTAACATAATTTACTAAACACAGAACTTTACCAAAGAGAATCTCATTGGCTCTCTACGTCCAACTCACCATTCTTCGCGATGACTACGCATGTTTCATCCCATAAACCGTTAGCAACAGTAACACACGGTGAGCAAGGCACCGACACCGTTAAGTGCACTTTTACCTGGTTCAACAGTTTTCGTGTTAACAGTGATGTAACAAATGACCCGAAAAGCATACGTTCAAATTTTCTCGATCCGAAAAAGAACAAGAAGTTGGTTAGGCGTACTACTGAACTAAGTTGCACTTAGCGAAAAGATCTTCCTTACCACAATTAAATAGTGCTTATTTATAGACAATTACAGTTAAAGAAGCAATAAAGTTTGGAACAAAAAAGAGAACGAAACATTAATTCTAACCGATCAATTAGAGCATGAAATGATAACAGCTGTATTTATGACAGTGTCATTAACAATGTAATGGTACTACTAATGAAAGCGAACAAAAAAACAAAAAACAAAAAAAACAGCATCACAAAAGCGGATCTTAAACACACAATTTTGGAATATTCTAAATATCCTCCACAGCAAAATGAAATGTGGGAAAATCTCGCAAAAATGAAGTTTCCCTTGCCAACAAGTTTTAAAACACGAAATCAACTTTTTAATAACACGTTACCAAAAGAAGAGGGTACGAATCTCTGAAGTGTCTAATACTGCTATTTAATTATATTTACGTGAAAATAGATACACACTTAAAATTTGACTGTCGCCATTAACCTTAATGTGCACCTGTCAGAGCTATACTGCTTTCAGCAAAAATCCAACAAAATTAAATTAAAAGAGTACCAGTTAAACAGTTCCACAAACGATGTTGTTATTTCAGTTACTATTTTCTACACCACCCAAGGAGTAAGTGCGCTGTTTTCTGGTAACAGCTATCTTGAGGCATGTCCGAAAATGAGATCTTGCCGTTACCCGGAAATGATGACAAAGACCGATTCACAACATTCCGTAACGAATGTCATGTGCCAGCGTCAACGAAACTAAACAGAACGTTACTTCAAAGATTCTCAGCAAGAAAGATTTGACTGTGGCGTCATCTCCAAGCAACGGATGTTAACCAACTCACAATGCGCATGCATGCGTTAGACGGAATGGAACCTACTATATTCTCGCCGCGCACGCTCGCGATAAAGGTAGTGGGTTTTGGATCTTTTTATCTGTATTTTTATTACCTGATTTACTTTCGCAGGATATTGCTCACTGCTTTGGGTGCTTTATGTGTTGTTGTTGTTGTCTTCAGTCCTGAGACTGGTTTGATGCAGCTCTCCATGCTACTCTATCCTGTGCAAGCTGCTTCATCTCCCAGTACCTACTGCAACCTACATCCTTCTGAATCTGCTTAGTGTACTCATCTCTCGGTCTCCCTCTACGATTTTTACCCTCCACGCTGCCCTCCAATGCTAAATTGGTGCTTTATGAAAGACACAAATTACACTATGTCATCAAAAGTACCCGGACACCTGGCCGGAAATGACAAGTTCGTGTTGCCCTCCATCGGTAATGCTGAAATTCAATATGGTGTTGGCCCATCCTTAGCCTTGATGACAGGTTCCGCAATCGCATACATACGTTCAATCAGGTTCTGGAAGGATTCTTGGGGGAATAGCAGCCCGTTCTTCACGGAGTACTGCACTGAGGAGAGGTATCGATGTCGGTCGGTGAAGCCTGGCACGAAGTGGACGTTCCAATATATATATATATATATATATATATATATATATATATATATATATATATATATATATATATATATAAACACAAAGGTGTTCTATAGAATATAGGATTCAGGTCAGGATCCTGTGCAGGCCACTCCATTACAGGGATGCTCGATAGTGTTGAAATATGCAGTCGCCATCCCCGAATTGCCCTTAAATAACGGGAAGCAAGACGGTGCTCCAAACGTCAGTGTAAGCCTGTGCTGTGACAGCGCCACGCAAAACAAGGGTTGCAAGCCCCATCCATGAAAAACACTACCGCCTTAGAAATTTACTGTTGGCAGTACATACGCTGGAAGATGACGTTCACCGGGCATTCGTCGTACTCACACCCTGGTATCGTCGCCACATCGTGTACCTTGATTCGGCACTCCACCCAACGTTTTTCCACTGTTCATTCGATGAATGTTTACGCTCGTGCGAAGCGTCGTTTGGTATTTACCGGCGTGATGTGTGGTTCGACCATGACATCAAAGTTTTCTCACCTCCTGCCTAACTGTCTTAGTACTTGCAGTGGATCCTGATCCAGTTTGGAATTCCTGTGTGATGGTCTGGATAAACGTCTGCCTATTACACATTACGATCCTCTTCAACTGTCAGCGGTCTCTGTCAGTCAACAGACGAGATCGGCCTGTGCGTTTTTGTGCTGTAAGTGTCCTTTCACGTTTTCACTTCACTATAACATCGGGAACAGTGGACCTAAGGATGTTTAAGAATGTGGAAATCCTGCTTACAGACGTATGACAAGTGACATCCAATCACCTGATAACGTTCAAAATCTGTGATTTCCGCGGAGGGCCCCATTCTGCTCTCAAAATGTCTAATGACTACTGAGGTCGCTGATAGGGAGTACCTGGCAGTAGGTGGCAGCACACTGCATCTAATAAGAAGAAAGTATGTTTTTGGGGGTGTCCAGATACTTTTGATCACACAGTGTATCTGACAGCAATAATTTAATTAGTTCTCACAATACCCAGACAAAGGCTAAACCTGCATTGTACATGAATAAGAGCTTCAATAAAGATGTTTCAAAATGTAAATAGTTTCGACATTGAAACGTTCAGTTCCATTGTGGGAGGGAGAGAGAGAGAGAGAGAGAGAGAGAGAGAGAGAGAGTCAGTATTCGTCGCCATTTGGCAATATGGAAGAAAAAACGTCGCTATGGCTGAAGCAAAAGGCGACATACACTGCCTTCTAAATCCTGTTCATTGCTTTTTTTAAATACAGTTAATAAAAGCACAGTTTTTAAAAAGTTTGTACAATATTTTTCCTATTCTTGCACTGATGGAATTATCATTCAGCCCATGTCAAGTAAATCCATCAATGGAATTAAAACACCGTTTTATTGTAACTAGTCACAAGTTTTTCATTATTTCTGCTACGTATTTCGAAGGGCTATACCTCCACCATCGCGTGGATTTATGTCAATATAGTATGTAATCATCACTATGTATGTACGACTGTTCGGTATCCTGTGACACGATCTTGCAGTGGCCATATGCTCCTTTTCTGGTCTTATTTACTACACATACTGTCCATTGAACAGTATGTGATGTGATGACTGGGTGTTATGTGATGTCCTTAGGTTAGTTAGTTTTAAATAGTTCTAAGTTCTAGGGGACTGATGACCATAGATGTTAGTCCCATAGTGCTCAGAGCCATCTGAACCATTTGAACCAGTATGTGGTGTAAATACGACCGCTGATGAAACTTATGACCGCTGAAAAACAGAGCCACACGTTTTCCCAAAAGTCGTACATGCTATTTACACAAGGTGTTTAAGTATAAACTTTCGCTGCTTTAGCGGGCCCCGATGACAAACTGGTGACCGTGGGATAGTGAAACTTCGTAACATTTCTAAGGGGATGCGGAAGGGAAGTAACTAATGAAGCATGGAAAGAAAAACATTTTAATGCCCACATAAGAGTGGATGGGTTGTTTGGGTGAAAGGAGACCAGACAGCGAGGTCATCGGTGTCATTGGATTAAGGAAAGACGGGGAAGGATGTCGGCCGTGCCTTTCAAAGGAACCATCCCGGCATTTGCCTGGAGCTATTTAGGTAAATCACGGAAAATCTAAATCAGGATGGCCGGACGCGGGTTTGAACCGTCGTCCTCCCGAATGCGAGTCCAGTGTCTAACCACTGCATCACCTCGCTCGGTCCACATAAGAGGGTAATATTTGTTAACAGCGTACTATGTTTATATTCCAGGTTACACACGTTACTCAGTGTGAATAAAATCTCCATTCCCGGCAGCCTGGAATCGCACTAGAGATTGCTTTATTGCTACGCAAAACAACAGTGGTTCATGGAATGCTGTCGTGACAACTCGTGCAGTGCTTGAAGGTCGCACACTGCCTCCAGCATTTTCAACCTGGCAACAGTTAATGTCAACAATTTGTGGCACAATTGCTATCCCAGGACCGAATTCCCAAATCGCCTGTTAATTCGAACTTCCGAGTCATCGTCTTCAACCCCGGTGCGGAAAGGGGGCCTCTCTGTAATCCTTGAAAGCGTCATTACTCGCCACGAGCAGCAGCACTGTTGCCGTTTTTATGATAAAACAGGTTTACGAGCAGAGCCCTGCTCACCTTGTCCAGACCCATGTCGGCTGTATGCCAATGTGCTGCACGATGACGCTCGTGTTTCAACCCTGAGTCCGCCATAACCGTACCGGCGCCTAACGGCAAGTCGTGGCACGAACACTACGAACTACGCAAATCCTGTACTGCACAGTCCGAACATCACGCCTCTAAAGTTGGGAACCCTTCCGGTAAATAGATTTCCTTCTACACTGGCCTAAGTACGGAATTTTAATTGCATCCTCCCTGTCCATGTCATGATGACCGACAATGTGCCTGATGACGGGGGTCTAGCCCTCCGGAACGCGTAGTGGAAATAACAATAATAATTTGTGACTTGTGTTTCAATCGATATTCATAACGATAACGATCAAGCACTTAAACATCCATAATAGATCCTGTCATGTATGACAGGCATTCTCATCAGAGTAAGACCTGCAGATTGTTATACTCTAAGAACTACTTCACAGCCAAGATCGGATGTAAATATTTATTTTGAAATGCTGATTGGTTTCGACAGGAGTTCAGGAGTTTGCTGCCTTCTTCGGATCTTTGAAAAAGATGAGATCCGAAGATGATATAAAAGTGCTACTGAAACCGGTCATCAATTCAAAATAAACATTTACATGCGGCATTGGTTCTGAAGTATATTTCTTCAAATATAATAAAGTTTGTTTCTGATGTTAATAAATTCTGCTACCGTTGCTGGTCTTTATATTGATATTAGATGCTCAATTTCTGCCAGACGGAAGGTTTCACAACTCCCCCTTCATACTCCAGCACTTGGCGGGTCTACATAAGGTTTCCTTTGACGTCCAGCGTGAGTGGACCATAAAGCAGCTCCGCGGGCCAGTTTCCACAACCTAGGCTAGCGTTGCCACGGGTGTGCTTGCTTACCTCTGCCTGAGCGAGCCCCGGCTCGACTTTGATGACAGGAAACGTCTCGAACCGCGTCGCACCCCTCATGGCCGGCGGTGTGCAACTGTCGACGCAGGACGGGCTGCCGCGTACCCTGGACGGACACAAACAGCCACCCGCTGTGGACAGTGGCGCGCTGGGGCCAGCCAGCACGAACTGGGAGCGGGGCGGCCCCAGCCGCGCATAACACCCCGAACTGCGAGGTCAGCAGGCGCTCAGATGTCGCGAGCCGAGCTACCGAGCCGACGCCAGCGCTGCTCAACAATCCACACACACCGAGCCTGCTGCTGACTGCCCTCTGAAATCGCGGCTGTATCACAATGGTCTGAACTCACGTGGCTGTCCTCAGCTGCCTTTTCCGCGGTAATGGCGATCTTCGCAAGATGATTTTCAACTGTTTTTTGCTCGTGAAGTGCACATACACAACGCGTTGGCCTATATAAACGTGGACGCTGGAGTCCACATTTGTACGTAAAGGGCCTTTTTTTTTTTTACTCACACGGTTTGCAGCTTGCAAGGATGGCTCGCATATTGGAAAAGGAAGATACAAGTGTAAAACAACGCAAAAAAGAATGTGGGTCTGAAAAACGTCGTTATGTGGTACAGAAGAGGAATTTCTCATACTATACAAAGAGCTGGAGGAAGAGGAACTGCATTTTATACGTATTTTAGAAAGTCAAAGCAAGAGCTGTATTGCATCTTCAACTTTTGTAGTCCTGTCTTCCTCAGTTGCGTGTAATATTACGGTATATTGATAATTTTTACTTATGAACCGTCTGACAGCAACTGAATAAAACACCATTTTAGTGCCATACGCGTTTCGCCTTTATTTTCTGCAAGGCATCACACCAAAATACACACACACACACACACACACAGTTATATCACACCAAAAAAACACACACATTCACACACAAATGCGTACACGAACAGATCACAGATACTTCACTAATTACACTCGAAAGTTTGGGAATAACATTCGATCTTTGCAAAAACATTTGACAGTCGGCAACAGAAACCAAAACATTGCATTGAAACAAGCGTTCAGTTCATAGTGCTGTGGAATGCGAAAAAAACCGCAAATTGGCATTCATAAGAAGAAGAACAACACCAAAAATGCAACAGGAGCGTAAAATGTAATAAATTGTCCACGCAACTTGTTAAGTACAGTTCAAAACATTACTACTTAATAGGAAATACCAACCACCAGAACTGTTTATAACCTACAGGTACAGTGACAAAAATGTAAATTAAATACGAAAAATATGTACATATTCCAGGCCACTGATGATGCCTTGCAGAAAATAAAGGCGAAATGCGTATGGCATTAAAATTGTTTTTTACTCAGTTGCGGTCAGACGGTCCATAAGTACAATTATCAATATACCGTAATCAAAGCAAGAGTTTTTCTTCATTTGTTGTGGCAAACTGCACACAGAATTGCTAAAAGGAATACATTGTTACGGGATATTATCACAGCCTGTGAAAAATTAATTTGTTTATGATTAAGCTGTCAGTCCATTGCAAATTTTTACGCAGTACAAAATTGTTAAGGCTTTCGTGGTCACTTGTTGACAAACTGCTTGTTGGCTCCCCTCTGGTACTTCGGCCGACCTTTGTATGACGATTTTTCTGGCGTTTCGCCAACACGAGTGGCTGGCATTCTCAAATGTTCACCCTGCATTGCTAGTGGTGCACTAGATGTGCAAGAGGAGAAGCGCACGGAAAAGCTGTTGGATGTTGGCACACCAGGCACATGCAATCTACATCCGCGAGCTCGATTCCAGTCCACCAGCACCACCAACAATGGAGCGTGAAGCTTTGACAATGCCAGCCACTCGAATTGGCGAAACGTCAGGAAAAGCATCAAAAAAACGTTAGAAAGAACCCGAACAGAAGCGAGCAGGCAGTTTTATACAATAGTCATATCTCCCTCTATACCAGGGGTGTCGCCGAGTTTTGGCCCGAGGAGCTGTTTCATATGAAATAAAAATTTAACACTTATTTCACCTAAAACCCCAAAAAGAGCATTCCATCAAGCGTCTTTCGTATCATATCCAATTACAATAAGAATATCTCAGTTCACTGATTCAACTACCTTTAGATTTTCAGTTACATTCCTGTTTGGAAAAAAAGCCACTATGTTGGTTTTATTTTGAAAGGCCCGCGCGACATATAGTTCGCCTTGGAGATACGCAACCAACAACCAGAAGTAATGTGGACGGCGCAACCGGATACCTCTGTTGCGCCGCGCAGGTGAGACGAGTACCAGAGTCAACCAATACATTCCACGTTTCATTTTACTGCAAACTCACAACACAATCGGCCATAAAGTTACGGACCCTAGTGGTGCACATTGGTTCACCACAGACCTGTCGTAACCACAAGTAATCAAAGCAGCTTTAATCTTCTTACAAATAATCTGTGAGAATTCTCTTTAATTTTCGTAGGCTTGCATTTATTTTATGTATTCAGTTACGGTGAGCAGGTACACCAGTCAACATTAGCAATGGTTTCTGCATCAGTACTTTCTTTTAATTTTGGTAGTACAAAATAAATAAATATTTAATTACAATAATATGTTTTTACTGACGACGCTTAAGGATTCCGTATTACAAAGGCAGAAAAGGGACCCAACTAGTGCAACTTCAAAAAATTCAAATAGCTCTGAGCACTATGGGACTTGAAATCGGAGGTCATCAGTCCCCTAGAACTTAGAACTACTTAACCCTAACTAACCTAAGGACATCACACACATCCATGCCCGAGGCAGGAATCGGAAATGCGACCGTAGCGGTCGCACGGTTCCAGACTTAAGCACCTAGAGCCGCTCGGCCACATCGGCCGGCAGTGCAACTTCATCAACTTGTCATTCTCTCTTATTTACAACAACTAATAATGTTATACACTTGAAAAGTAGAGTAGTTTTAAGAAGCAATCATAACAAAAGAAGTAAAAATCGGGATCGAAATTTTAAAGTAAAGCTGCTAGGTTAGGTAAAGCTTAAGTAATTTTTTATATTTATGGTACATATCAGTTCCACAAAGCAGTTGAATGCTACTCTCAAAAATCCTCGAGAGAACAGACTACGAAGTTTTCCAAGTACGCATAATAGTCAAATGATAACAGGTAACTCGACGATGTTACTAGCCTTCCGTGTGAAGGGCCAGGGCTCGATTCCCAGGTGGGTTGTATTTTTAAACACAGGTGCATAGATGGTATACATTTCTAAACACAGTTGCATGTTCTAAAGGCATTTCCATGAATCATGAAAACCATAAAGATTGGAAAAAAAAATCTGCGCTCGCGACTGGTAACTGTTGGATTGCTGGTTCGAGTCTGGTTTCGGTCATAACTTTTTTAGTTTTTTTCCGTTCAGTCCGAATACCAGCGTCATGTAAATTATGCTAATTAGCACATATTTAATTGTTATTTTTACGATAAATGCGCGTCTTCTTATTTCTAATTAAATAGCACACAAAAAAATCCAGTTGTCACTGCTGATATATATCCCTAATCACCGATCCTGTATATGCATATAAGTTTGTTTTAAAAAAGAAAAACATTTCAAATTAATTTTTTTCCGTCTTCATGAACCCTACACTTCACGGATTGCCTGTGGAACATGAACCTTTGTTTAAAAATTTACCACAACTGGAAATCGAAGGCCACCTACGGTGCAGTTGGGTGTCCTACCACAGAGCCACATAGCCCATCAAAGTTGTCAATTTGATTTATGGCGTTAAACAACTTCGGGAACTTTAACATCGATTTTGTGCATCGAACTACTTAACGTAACTGATATATGATTCTAACTTCATACACCATATACATAAAAAATTACAAAACTCCGATTGCCATGTGGCCTGTTTGTCAGTTTCCCACTTATGGTAAAAAAATGTCTGTTTCAGTTCAATACTAAACTTGGTCTGGCGTCAACTAGTAAACAAATAAGACCTAAGAAGAGGAAAGCTATAGAGGAGTTGACAACTTTTCAAGACAACTATGTTTTTGTGGGCTGTAAAACAAAAACCATATGTCTGATATGCAATGAATCTGACTCGGTTCCAAAACAATAAACAAGGAAGTGCATTACGAGACTAAACAAGCAGTTATGTTTAACAAGTACAAAGGACAATTTCGACAAGATCGGGTAAACTACTTAAAAAGAAAACTTGAAAACAAAACATTTGGACAAGATGAAATATTCAGCGTTTTGCAAACATGCTTTAAAAATGACTTCATTGTTTGGAAATACATATTTGAACAGCTTTTTACTCGGATGACTTACATCAAATCACAAATGAGAACACGAATTACTGATGTTCATCTGGTAAACTCTTTGCATGTAGCAATAACTTCAGTTGACATCAACAATGAATCACTTAGTTATGTCAAACAAAGCTATACATGCCACTAATATTGTATTTCATTCAATAGTAGAATAAATGTTCTTTCCTCAAATTTGTTTTATTTTTAAAAAATAAATTAATATTTCTTGCTTGTTTTGGTCCATGAAACAAAAATTGGTAATGCGGCCTGCTCGCTTCTGTTCGGGTTCTTTCTAACGTTTTTTTTTTATGCTTTTCCTGACGTTTCGCCAATTTGAGTGGCTGGCATTGTCAAAGCTTCACGCTCCATTGTTGGTGGTGCTGGTGGACTGGAGTCAAGCTCGTGGATGTAGATTGCATGTGCCTGGTGTGCCAACATCCAACAGCTTTTCCGTGCACTTCTCCTCTTGCACATCTCGTGCACCACTAGCAATGAAGGGTGAACATTTGAGAATGCCAGCCACTCGTGTTGGCGAAACGCCAGAAAAATCGTCATACAAACGTCGGCCGAAGTACCAGAGACAGAAGCCAACAAGCTGTTTGTCAACAAGTGACCACGAAAGCCTTAACAATTTTGTACTGCGTAAAAATTTGCAATGGACTGACAGCTTAATCATAAACAAATTAATTTTTCACAGGCTGTGATAATATCCAGTAACAATGTATCCCTTTTAGCAATTCTGTGTGCAGTTTGCCACAACAAATGAAGAAGAACTCTTGCTTTGACTTTCTAAAATACATACAAAATGCAATTCCTTTCCTCGAGCTCTTTGTATAGTATGTGAAATTTCTCTTCTGTAGCTGGCCGATGTGGCCGCGGTGTTCTAGGCCCTAAAATCTGGAGCCGCGCGACCGCTACGGTCGCAGGTTCGAATCCTGTGCTCAAAAATTTGGTTCGACTGCCTAAAGGGGGTGGCCACCCCTGCGTATACCTTTCCCTTGAAGATCAATAGGTTTTCTTCACGTCTTGAATTTGGCTTTTAATAGTTCAAAGGTCTTATACGTACTGAGGTTGGCTAATGAAATCACATGGGCCTTAATATTGACCACTGATTCTTCAATAACTGTTTCACATTCAGTCCAGAGAGCTACTTAAGAGTATGTAAGCCTGATACAAAAACATATTTAAACAAAAAGCTTTAATACATTACTTGACGTATCATGCTGAAAGATGGAATCGCAATCCCCGAATTTCTCTTCAACAGTGGGAAGCAAGAAGGTGCTTAAAACATCAGTGTACGCCTGTGCTGTGTTAGTGCCACGCAAAACAACAAGGAGTGCAGTGAAAGACCCTCCATGAAAAACACGACCACACCATAATACTACCGCCTCCGATTTTACTGTTGGCACTACACACGCTGCTAGATGACATTTACCGGGCATTCGCCATACCCACACCCTGCCATCGGATCACCAAATTGTGTACCGTAAATCGTTACTCCACACGTTTTTCCACTATTCAATCGTCCAGTGTTTACGCTCCTTACACCAAGCCGCGCGTGATGTGTGGCTTATTAGCAGCTGCTCGACCGTAAAATCAAAATTTTGTCACCTCCTGCCTAACTGTCACAGTACTTGCAGTGGATCCTGATGCAGTTTGGAATTCCTGTGTGACGGTCTGGATAGGTGTCTGTCTATTACACATCCCAATCACCTGACTACGTTCGAAGTCCGTGAGTGCCGCAGAGCACTCCATTCTGCTCTCTCACGATGTCTAATGACTGTTGAAGTCGCTGATATGAAAGTACCTGTCGGTAGGTGGCAGCACAATGCACCTAATATGAAAAACGTATGTTTTTGGGGGTGTCCGGATACTTTTGATCACATAGTGTAACAGTTGGAGTACCCATTGCTCCTCAGACCGCTTTCCAAGTGCTTCATATCTTATCTGAGGTGGTGTGGTTCCCATATCCGCCTTGCTCGCGTTACAAACGTATTAATCACGCCTCTTTCCTGGCTCGGGTGGTGATTTGACAGTTTGTGCAAATATCGGTCTGTATGTTTCGGTTTTCGGTACATGCTGTGTCCCAACGTTTTCAACACCCGTCGTGACCAGCACATCTAGAAAGCGTAGCTGTTGGCATGAAGGTCGTTCAAGTGTCTTAGGAAATCACCGAGCTGTTCCTCACCATGCCTCCATACAACAAAGTATCGTCGATGTATCTGTACCACACCTTAGGTTTACAAGGTGTCGAGTCCACTGTCTGTGCTCGAAATGTTCCATGAAGAAGCTGGCCGCCACTGGATTAAGTGGACTATTCATGGCGACGCCTTCCAGCTGTTCACAGAAGCAGCCATTCCACACGAAACAGCTCGTGGTGAGACATGCACGAAAGATCTTGGTGATATCTTACGAGAAAATGGAACATATGTACTCCAGAGAGCCACTGAGGGCATTTCGGGAAACAAGAAAACAACACAAAAGCTGAGAAGGATGTCGTTTGGCCCGAATTTTAGTTACTTCTGGTTCTCACTGAAATGTCCGCAGTCCTTTATGTGGGTGTCATTGCTTCCTAAGTGCGGCTGCAGCGGAGAGGCCACGTCTTTCGCCAGTTTATACCTCAGTGAACCAGGAGCGCTAAAAATCGGTATTAATGGAACATTATTCTTATGGATCTTTGGTAACCCATACACATAGATAGTAGTGCTTCTAAGTTGTACAGGTTTCTCTGTATGAGAAAGATCCGCTGCGTCGAATATGCGCTTAGTTTTCGGTAAGCCTTCGGCTCTAATAGGTCCCGGATCTTCTGCTCATGATCTTCGCCGTTAATTACGGCAGTCACATATCCCTTATCGGCAGACGGTATCAATATGCTCTTGTCGGCGTCAAAACTCTTGATAGCTCATAACTCTTCTTTCTTCCTGTTGCGATCTGGTGGTTTTGCTCGACGCAGTATTCAGGCGGTTTCATGCGTTTTTCCTCAGCTCTTTCTCAAGGGAGAATCCGAATGATCATTAGCAATGATGTCCTCCATTAGTATAGTTCTCGGGATGACAGCGAAATTGCCTCCTTTGCTCCCTTTTGGTCAATTGTCATTCATTGAGGTTGACCACTGGGGGTGACCTGTCGAGAAACGGTCAGTCATTCTGCTCCGCACATCTTGCTCTTTTTCTTCCGTCACTTAGTGCAGAGGTCGAGTTCGTTCTGCATGCTCCTGTGAGTAATGCTGTCGATCTTGTCCCAGTCGTCTCGATGCATGCTGTTACTTAGTTGATACAAAATGTCCAGCAGTTCCTCAACCCTTCTTGCCAAGCACCTCTGTGATGCTTGAATTCGCTCCCGAAGAAAAGCTTGTGCCATTCATTCTTCAAAGGAATGGCTGCCTGTACCACCTACAATTAATCCATAGACATTCTCGATAGGTTACAGTCGCATCCAACTAGTATTGCATTATCAGTCTACTAGAAGTAGATTTTCCTCGAATAGTTCTAAAACTGTCACGGCAGACTTGTGTGACAGGTAAAAATGTATTATAATAACACATGAGTTCACCTAGAACTCTTATACGCATCCAGATAACTTCACAGTCAGCCTCAATTACAGCCTCGATAGACAGAATACTTTTGTCGACTGCAATTAATACTCCACCCTCCTATCGCGTCTAATACGTCTATCCACTATATATCCCATGCCTCACCGAATATTTCAGTGATACTGGGGCAGAGAGAAAGCAAATTTATCTAATTTTGCTTCTTACTACTTCAATCGTATTTTATACATTTTAACCACGTTCGTGTCTACGAACTTTCATAATGGCGCTGATAACCTCGTCCTTCAGCGACCCCTTCACCCCCCCCCCCCCCCCCCCCACACACACACACATGTCCATTTAACTAACTAAATTAGCTGTGCTGTTTCCTGTTCAGAATCGCATACTGTTTGTGTGTGTGTGTGTGTGTGTGTGTGTGTGTGTGTGTGGTACACTGATTCTGTGAGATGAGTGTAGCCGTCAAAGGGAGCTTGATGCTCTTGACCTGGAACGCAGTTACTCTGAGAGCAATCAGTAGCGGCAAGTGGCGCGAGTGCGCGCCCTCGACAGGAGTGAAAACTGTGGTAATTGGCGATATCGAACGGGCGCGGTCCGCGCGCGCCGCGTCGGCTGAAGGTGACCCCGCGCGACCTGACCCGAAACCCCGGTTGCCGGGGTACCACACATCTGCGCATGCGCCGAGGTGCCCGAGGCTAGGTGGGCGGGGCCCGCAGCCTCCGCTGATAGGATTCTGCTGTGCCACTATCGATCCTCTATGTTGTGCTACAGTTCTGACGTCACTGTCGTTCCTGGAATTCTTCATATGTGGCCATTTTGGGAAACTACTGCTTATTTATATTGGCAGCAATGTACACGTCGGCTACACTGCGGCTTTTGATAACGTAAAGCAACAAGTCCCTCTTTTGCCCAGATATTGCCACTTCATTTGTCTCCCTTCGTATGCTGGGGAGGGTGGAAGACAGACGAAGCAATAAATGTCTATACGTACATGCCGCAACCCACTGAAGAGTTGGATGTCGAGGGTACTTCTTACCAACTTAACCATATCTGTTCCAGGCAAAAAATGACGTCCTGTAAGTACGCGTACATGTCTTATCTCCCTTGTTCCAATTCCAGTGGGAGATAACGATGGAATCACAGAACTGTCGCACTGTCCTCGTCCAGTGCCTGTTAATTAAGTTTACCCAACAAAGTTTATCGAGAACAACGTCGCCTTTCTTCCAACGATTCCAGTTTCAGCTCTCTGAACATCACTGCTACACTTTCATATGGACCGTACTAACCCATTACGATCCTAGCAGTTGTTCCTGAACCATACAATGGTTTGATAATAATACTCACGTAATTTACTTTCAAATTTCTTTCAGGTGATGCGGCCGAAACAAAGTGGAAAATTTACGGGGCGGTTACTGGAGGAACAAGAAAAGCTTAAAAGGGTTAATCGGACAAGCCAAAATGTACCGCAAGTGGCCATAAGTGACGCACGCTAATTTTGGATAACACGCTTTGGCCGCGTTTCCCAGTCATCAATATATCGAATGTCGAAACAGAAGATTCCATGTCACTTGATAATGGAACTCCTGAACCTCACAACTCCGCAGATGAAAAGTCCTTGACTCTTGAAAATTTCTCGTGTATTCAGCCAGGTAGCGTCGTCCAAAAGGCGTGATATTTCGGCAAGCCGACTTCTTGCCATCTTCAGGCGTTCTTGTTGTCAGACACCTAAATTCACAGGCCTGTTTACATGTCTACTTTGGCTGTCAGAAACCAAGAGCGCCTGAACATGGCAAGAAGTCGGCCTGCCGAAATATCACTCCTTTTGGACTAAGCTACCTGGCTGAATACCAGAGAAATTTTCAAGATTTCTGCACGCCGGGAAAATCTCAGATCACACAAAGTTATAGACTATTTGGAAATGGAAATTTGTGGTAAGTTCCTATGCGACCAAATTGCTGGGGTGGTCGATTCCTAGGCTTACACACTACTTAATTTAACTTAAATTAACTTACGCTAAGGACAAGACGAACACCGATGCCCGAGGGAAGACTCGAACCATCACAAGGTGCCTAAGACCGCGCGGCTACCCCGTAAGGCATTGACTATTTGCAGAGCAGCTGTAAGTGTAGTATTCTCGTCGCAACTGTTGTGTTTCGTGATCGGCAATCCTGTCTTTTGCCGGCCGCGGTGTTCTCGCGGTTCTAGGCGCTCAGTCCGGAACCGCGCGACTGCTATGGTCGCAGGTTCGAATCCTGCTTCGGGCATCAATGTGTGTGATGTCCTTAGGTTAGTTAGGTTTAAGTAGTTCTAAGTTCTAGGGGACTGATGACCACAGATGTTAAGTCCCATAGTGCTCAGAGCCATTTGAACCAATCCTGTCTTTTACGGTGAGCAAAACGTACAGGGCAAGACTTCACTAAATTCACAGGCCTGTTTACATGTCTACCTTGTCCACTCGGCTGTGTAGGCGCTCGTTGTGGCTGCTTTGGGCGGTCCCGAGCAATGGGCCACTCGACCCGACAAATCGAGGCCTGCTGAAACTTATCGGCCGCTATGGCACCTGAATTATATTGCTCTAAGATTTGCAATACTTGGGGAACTGATGGATCTGAGTACCTTACGATCTGTTCCTGTATTCCTTTACCTGGGATAGGTAAAGATTCCTCGATTTCACAAGACTGTATCTAAATCAATGAAGGTAAAAAACGCGAGGTAAATTTTAACTTACACCTAGGGCATCTGTGTCTTTATTTTTAAAAGAACCTTGCTACTTTACAGAGTTATATCTTTTACATTCATCCATATAAAAGCTTGGGGCAATTCACATTACGGTAGTGATTATCCATATAAAAGCTTGGGGAACTTTTGACATTACGGTAGTGATTAAATTTTTCATTTTCTTGTAAAAGTTACAACAACTACAATTAAATTTACACTTCCTAGTCATGCCCTTTAGTTCTGTGTACCATTGGCAGTACGTCTGTCCCGGATTTTTCTGCAAGCGAAAAAACTGATATCTAGCTGCAGCTACTTGGATCTGCTGGTCACTTGGTTGTGCGGCCGACGCAGTTTGTGCAGCCAGTAGTTAGTTGTACCGTCGCCAGCAAAGCAGCAATCTGTTGGTTCTGAAACCAGGAAGTTTGAAACAGCAGCAAACTTTCAGAGTTGTGACCCCGGGTTCACGCCTCAGTCAGTCGTAGGATCACTTTTTTTGGCGCCGCTTGCCGCTCTTTCACCCCTATCAATGATTTAGATAGGATGAATCACACCTCCACCGCAAAAATTTCAGAGGTTGTTCACGGATTCCTGAGCATTTTTTTTTTTAAATCAGGGGTCCACAGTCACTCGTGGCGCGTTACAGGGTTATTGCATCTCATCTGGTTTTCTGCTCCAGTTAATTTTGTATATGTATTGTGTTACATTACTGTTTTTCCAAAAGAAGTGACATAACATAAGCAAATCCATAATGAAAGATCAGTTTGAAAGGAATATTTTATTGACACATAGGAGTATGATAAACAACAATCTTACTCTTCTTTTAATGTTGATTTGAATTTGCGTGTCTTGTAGAAGTGAGAGAACACTGAAAGCATTCCGAGAGGTGGAAGAAGCACGCTGTTCGCCAGGGACAAAAGGGTCACCTGCCACCCTTACAGCCAATGCACAGAAGGCCTGCTGACGGAGAGTCGGAGGTCCACAGCCCACCGGCCACTGCCCGTTCCTTTGTAGTGCCGCACCGTGACGTCCTGCTTTGTTCTGAACAAATACGGTTAGGATCTCCAATGGCGCAGCCTTCTGCGAAAACATTGTACAACCCGGGAGAAAAGTGAGATGGTTCGCTTAAGCTTGACGGTTTCTCCAGAAAGTATTGGACGCCAGCGATAAACATTTCGAAGACGGAGTGGGGTGCCACAGCTTAGGACCTCTGAGTACGTGAGACACCACTTAAACGTACTGATTCTGCAAAATAATAATGAGCGTATGGTTTTTTTGGTAACCATATATATTTATTTAAATACATTAACAACGATAAATTTTAAAAAAAGGACATTTTATTCTACTAACCTATTATATTCCTAGTGTTGGTTAATATTACTGTCATTTTATAGGTTTTCTTGTTTATATTTTTCCTTCTTCGTTTTTCTCTTATTGTCGTTCCTTAAACCCTTTTATATAGCCATTTGTCATCTTTTTTTGGGGTAGACATTGCAGGACAGGCATAACAATTTACATTTAGCATCGATGCATTGATTTTGAATTCATGTTTCTGTATATGATGCACTTGTGATGCCACAGGCACATTGTGTATTCTGGTTTGATCTCTTCCTCTAGTTTACAGTGTTACGCGGGACAGTATGAGGGACACATCACCATGATAGATGGAGCAGAAGTGGAAGAAACTTTATTACATATACTACAGATTTAAGAAAATTTTGTCATATTATATAAGAGAAGCAGGAAGGAGAGCGTGAGTAAACAATAGAATTTTAGAGGTACAAAGTAAAGGAAATCATTAAAAAAATTATAAATATTATTGTGAGTAGTTGGCACTTTCCACTAAGTAATGCTCGTCTCCTAAGACAATATAGTACAAATAATGAAAAAAATTAATTAAGAAAGACTGGTGGTACTACTGGGCATACTTTTGACACTGTTTTGGCTGCGAACATGACAGCTGTTTGGTGAGAAGCACTTTGTATCACTGATTTCACTAAGAAGAAACACTTTATACTACATTGGTGGCCGGGAGAACCCTCGCGGGGCGGTTCGGCCGCCACTCCACAAGTTGTTTAACGCCACGACGGTGACTTCCGAGTGAATGAGGATGAAAGGATGATGAAAGACAAACAACACCCAGTCATCTCTACGCAGGGAAAATCACTGACCCCGCCGGGAATCGAACCCAGGACCACGTGCGCGGGAAGCGAGAACGCTACCGTAACACCACGAGCCGCGGACACTCTGCAAAATAACAAATGTGATGGCCGTGAAAGCCTTGCCAATTTTCAAATCCATCATCTTCAGAAGTGACCAAGCGTAGTGATGTCACATGTCTTTCTACAGAGTGTAAACGATAACTGTTTACAACTTAGCACAGTGGAGCAGATAAAGTCAAGATGTACAAAATGATTTAGAATACAGGGCAACTGTGGTATATCAAGCCGGGAAACAAACTCAAATTGGTCTACTTAAGCCAAAGCCCATGCGCGCTGCGCGAGAATTTGGCTAAAATCGTACTTGAAAAATGAAAACTCCTCATTCTTCCAGCAGTGGCTAACCTAAATGAAGTACAAGTAAATTGACATTGGAGGATAGCTTCAAATGAAACAGTATACAAGAAAATAGAATCAGTAATGAGGAAGATCAGGAAGAAATGTAGCCGGCCGCTGGTGGGCGAGCGGTCCTAGGCGCTTCAGTCTGGAACCGCACGACCGCTACGGTCGCAGGTTCGAATCCTGCCTCAGGCATGGATGTGTGTGATGTCCTTAGGTTAGTTAGGTTTAAGTAGTTCTAAGTTGTAGGGGAATGATGACCTGCGATGTTAAGTCCCATAGTGCTCAGAGCCATTTTTTTTTTTTTTTTTTTTTTTTTTTTGAAGAAATGTATCTCTGATGAGACCACCAGAAAACAGAATTAGTAAGGGTAAAACAGAAAAATTTGGGAATAGTAAGAGCAATATTCAATAGCTCACAGAAATTGTGAAAGATATAAGAGAACTTCAAATTACAGCAGTTCACGTAAAAACCAAAATAAACACAAACTAGGCTACAAACGAAGATCAATAAAAGGGCTACAGGGAGAGTGATCTCAGACGAAGAAAGAGTGAAAAATATCGAAATGGCTCTAAGCACTACAGGACTTAACATCTGAGGTCATCAGTCCCCTAGACTTAGAACTACTTAAACCTAACTAACCTAAGGACATCACACACATGCATGCCCGAGGCAGGATTCGAAACTGCGGCCGCAGCAGCAGCGCGGTTCCGGACTGAAGCACCTAGAACCGCTCGGCCATATGGGCAGGAAAGAAAAATATTGGAAAGAATGAAAAAAACATTGGGCAGACAGAAGAGCAAAAAATTCTTCATTTGATAATACATTACGATAGCTACTGTACTATTTAATTGTCTTACTGAATTATTACTGAAGTGTATTGTACTGTGTGTGTGTGTGTGTGTGTGTGTGTGTGAGAGAGAGAGAGAGAGAGAGAGAGAGAGAGAGAGAGAGAGAGAGAGAGAAAGATAGTGTGAAGCGACTTTTTTTCTGTGGTTCTGTGGACTACCTACAGGAAGGGGACTAGTGTTTCCTAAGGAGTGTTTTTATCAGTCGTTGTCAGTCTGAATTTGATAAGAGACCCAAAACGCGCCAATGTGAAGTTTCCTTTTAATGAACATTCGATCAGAAATCACTCGATCTTCGGCAGTCTCCGCCGGCAGACTTCCACGCTGAGAGGCGACACCACCTGAGCCGATGTATTGAGGCCTTAGGAAAATTGCGAGCCGATCAGCACTTGGCCTATGGCGCGGGACATCAGTTCTGCCAATGACTGATTCGGCAGCCACTTCAGCCTCCACCTGCAGTGCTGTCGTGTGACCGAGCCGATGTGCGGGGACATGAAAGCCGTGTTACAGTAATTTGGCTACTTGAGGCTTCACTCTGAACACTTGTATTCTAACGCCAGTGAACAGCCTGGTTTCAACTCCGAACACACATGTGACGTGTTTTCAGTTAACACGACGACAGTCTCTGTGTATTTGCCTTACACGAATATTAGCATCCCCCCCCCCCCCCCCCCCGGCCCCTATGCCAGATATGCCAAGGCCTTATTACATGAATGCTGCCAGGGTTTGTCATCGGAAAAATCAAAGGAATTGTGATTCTCGTGTCTCATTTACTAGTCATAAGTTTCCCCAGTCATTACTTCGGAGGGCACCCTGACATTGCAACACCCACTAAGCTTACCTTGCAGTTTTAAAACCAAGCCACCTTGCAACTGCATTGAAAATAGTGCACAACAGTGCAAATGTCGTCGGCTTGTTTCTTGTTTGCGTGAGAACAGCCTGGCTTAATTAACTCCAGTCATACGCGCACTGGTCTGGTTGCCAGGATTATCGCAGTCGCGGAAGTGAGACGCCCAAACTCAAGTAATTTTTTAGCGTGTAAGACAGTCGATGGTACGTTTCTGTACACTCTCCCGTGCTCGCAGTGGACGAAATTTTGAACACCATATGTTCCGCAATTGTTGCATGCTGTGCTGTGCACTGACAGAACAGGCTGAACGCACTCTGAGAAAAGTGAACCTGTTCTGTCTGAGGCTGTTTGCTTCACTCTGTGCTGTGTGTTGTACATTTTGCTTATTGCACATTACAGGATTTTTCACTGCTGTGAAGATATTTTCACAGAAACAAGGACGATTGCGGTAACAAACCGCGATGGCATTCTACGACCTGTTTTGTGGCCCTGCATGGCAAGCCATCCTAGGTTCAGCAAGATATGCCCGCCCGCGCATGACAAGAGTTCCTGTTCTTTTGTCTTCGTGTTTGCCAAACTCTACATTGGCGGGAAAATTCGCCGGCTCTCTCCCCAATTGGGAACGTTTGCGGCATTAAGGACAGGGCCCTCCAATCATCTCGGGATTTTGAAGATCTGATGTGTCAGCTGGACAGACTTTGGTACGATATCCCTCAGGAGGACATCCAAGAACTCTGTCGGTCAAAGCCAAACCCAATAGCTGCTTGCGTAAGGGCCAAAGCTGGACCAACACATTACCGACTTGGTCATTCTGTGAAGTTCTTTCTCTTGAGTAAATCATCCAACTTTCCTGAAAGTGAAATCAGTGTCTGCCTGTACATGTACATCACACCCATCACTTTCCCTCTCATTCGGATAATTTATTCTTGTTTCCGTTCTTTTTTGTCTCAGAGTGTATTTCATTAGAGTAAAAAGTAGTTGGGGGTTGGAGCCTATCGAGATGTGATCGCTCCTGGATCAGCCTGTCGGTTGGATGGTACTCTGGTCTCGTTGACTTTGAACGTGCATTTGCTAAAGTGAGTCATTCCTTCTTGGCCGCCGTGCTCGATCGTATGGCCTTACCTATCTCCTTTAACCGCGTACTCATGCTCGTTCTCCATGGTGTCTTGTCTACTATTGTGATTAATGGCCAGGTGGAAGTACACGTCCCAATCTTACATTCGGTCTAACAAGGCTGTCTCCTCTCAATGATATTCTGTGTAATTACGTTACTACCCTGCAATGAGCCGTCAGAAACCGTGGGTCCCTTGTACCAAAATACTCAGAATCCCTGAAAGTTTGTTGGTGGAGTTCTGCTTCATCTTACATGGGTGCAAACTACAAAGTTAGATGCGGTCCAGGGTCTTCATATGCCAGTGCATCAACTGACTTGGTAAGTCAGTCCAGAGGTTAGAGGAAGGCTAGGGTATAGTAATTCCAATATGACCATACCTAGTGAAGCGCTGAAATGTTCAAACTACCTTTCCAATTGAGGACACCTATTTTAGATTCAATTATAGAAGCTGGACTCTGGAATACCAGCAAAATACACACCGGAAAGTGCCAGAAAACCTGTCTTTCGTATTCATTTCTTTCGCAGCACATCAACACAAAGCTTTTTCTTCTTTTTATGTATGACAGTGAATCTGCTGAATACAACACATTTTTGTACTGTTCGTACTTCAAACGGTTGAGTCTATGGTGACAGAGACCTTGGCCGAAATTTTGATGAAATCCGAATCTTTCGAATACCTCTAACATCGTTGTCAGTGGTGAAGGCTAATTGCTCTCTTCCTTGCTTTCCCTATGGCAGATGAGGACAGTCTCGATGATGATGCAGAATGTCATTGGCTATTTCTTTTTTCAATTACTGATGAAGGTCATTGGAAACTCTAACATTATGATACGTTCTTCACTACACCATCTCAACGTGGATCAGACCTTACTTCTCTCGTTTGGTCGATACGGAATGAAAGTTTTCTCGGAATTTATAAACACCAAACGAATTAGTAATTTATGCTTCTTGCTCTGTTCTATAATTCCACTCACGCCTTACAAGAGCTCAGCTGTGCTGTATTCTGTTTTCAAGCCACTTTGTTCGTTTGGCTGATTATAATCCAACGTTTTTTCATAGTAGTCATTGGTCCCGCAAACTACGGATTTCTAGTATGATAGAGACCAGATAAGTCACGATATGTTATGCTTGCTACTAATACAAACACTGTTTGCGGTTGCAATATCGCACATTCGTCTTGTACTACTTCACTGCATCGCGGTGTTTTTCGTCGTTCAAGGCTCTTAGATAAGAAACTATGTTATTATATTTTTCCTTTTATTTAAGCAACGCCTCGGATTCCATAACAAGCAAATCTAAGTGTAAGCAGGTAATGATCTCTTTCTCCATTCACTGCATTAACACAAATGTGGAGCAGAGTTTTCAGTCCGTTTTCGCGCAGTCTGTTCATCTACATCTACATGATTACTCTACAATTCGAAATTACGAGCCTGACAGAGGGTTCGTCGAACCACCTTCTCAAGCTATTTCTCTACTGTTCCACTCTCGAACGGCGCGCGGGAAAAACGAGCTCATAAATCTTTCTGTGCTAGCTCCGAGTTCTCTTATTTTATCATGATCATTTCCAACTATGTAGGAGGGCGACAAAAGAATATTTTCACAGCCGGAAGAGGACGTTGGTGATTGAAATTTCACGAGAAGACCCTGCCACAACGAAAGCCGCATTGGTTCTAATGACTGCCATCCCACTTCACATACCACGTCCGTGGCACTCTGTCCCCTATTTCACGACGTTGTGGAGGATTAGACAATGATTATTATCTCGATTCGAAAACAAGACTTCCGATTCCAGCGCCTGGCTCAGGGACAGCCCGTGCCTGTTGTGACTGCACGGTGCTGCATGTGGCAGCGGGACAGATGCTTATTCTAGACAAAACACAAGCAAACGCGTTTGGTATCCCGCCGCGCAGACAGAAAAAAAAGAAAAAGAAATAGAATGGGAGAGCTAATAAAACATCTTCAAATCTCGTTTTCATCTGTGAGAAGCGTGTGGCAAACACTAACGTTGAGATTACGACAGATCTTCACACTGCAGGTGCCACACAGGTTCTCTCCTCTTCGTTTCCTTCCACAGCAGTAGTCGAGAAGAGGTCAGATTCCATTTAATGCGTTTGAGCTCCTACTCTGATACAGAATCTGTCTTCATATTAACTGATACTGCTAACAGTGTTAATGTTACCAGGCCATCATAGATGTGCCATAATAATTCAGTGTTAATGTTACCAGGCCATCATAGATGTGCCATAATAATTTTATTTTTTACATCCTTACAGCGGTACATATAAGGGCCCGTCACATGAAAACGAACCAGATGGAATACAGTAAGTGAACTATTTATTATTTCAAGGGTAGCCGCCACAACTGTGAGACAATACCAACATGGCCAATGCCTTCATGGGAAAATGTGGTTGTAAGAGAAATACAGGATAAAATTCAAAAGAAAAGCGTGTGTCCACCCGTGGCTACGATGAACTTTTGATATCACTATAAACGCGATGAATGCCCCCGGAGTAGATTGTCCTCAAAAGTTGCTCGTAGCCTAGTGGTACCGGCACGGTAGCTCAGCGTGTTCGGTCAGAGGATTACGTGCCCTCTGTAATAAAAAAAACTGAGCTCATCGATCAACAACGAACTTCAATGGATGTCTTACGACGTCCGCCCCGAGCAGATGCAACGAACAAAAGCGAACAAAACGAGATAAAAAAAAAGTGGTTAGCGTTGCTGCCTCTGAATCGTGGGACCCTGGGTTCGATTCCCGGCGGGTTGGGGATTTTTTTCCCCCTGCCCCCGGGGACAGGGTGTTTGTGTTTCATTGTCGTTCATTGAAGTGGTGAGGCTGGACAGTGAAAAGATTGGGAATCTGTACGGGCGCTGATAACCACGCAGTTGAGCGCCCCACAAACAACATACATCATGACAACCATGTGTTGGTTTCAGTCTCGAGTTCGTTGGCCACCATTTGTCTCATGATTTTTCTTTCGCACGCGTCGCTGGCACTGTCGAAGCTTCACCCTCCATTGCTGATGGTGGACTGAAGCCAACAGGCAATTTGTCAACAAGTGGCCGTGAAAGCCTTACCAATTTTCAAATCTATCATCTTGAGAAGTGATCAAACGTAGTGATGTCACATGTTTTTCTACAGAGTGTAAACGATAACTGTTTACAACTTAGCACAGTGGCGCAGATAAAGTCAAGATGTACAAAATGATTTAGAATACACGGCAACTGTGGTATATCAAGCCGGGAAACAAACTCAAACTGATCTACTTAAGCCACAGCGCATGCGCGCTGCGCGAGAATTTGGCTAAAATTGTACTTGAAAAATGAAGACCCCTCATTATTCCAATGTGAAATTGACGTTTGTGAATTTTAACAGCATAAAATTAAGCATTAAATCATTGTGTTTGCCCGGCCGTCTTACACGAAACTACTGTGTACGGGGTAAGCTTAGAGCGAATTGCAAACGTGATTACACTTTGCGTAACATTTACAACAGTGATCTGTATAGGCAGACTGAAGCAACGAATGAAAATTTGTACCGAGGCTGTGATACAAACCTGGATCCAAGAGGGAGGTGTGCGAGGCTAGTCTGCGCCATTCTGCACAATTGCTGTGCCAGCGTCGCGTTCTGCTGAGCAGGAGACGTGAGTTGGTATCCCAGCCTTGGTACAAATTTTCATCGTAGCTTCAGTTTGCATAGATACATACATATGTTCGAGACATGAAAAGACTTCTGGAACCATACAGTTTCATTAGTTTACAAGTCTTTTTTTTCTTTCGTTAACTTCACAGCAAAGATTGAATTAATAATGTTAGCGAAATGAACGACAAAGTCGGTGGTGTAAGACAGCGAAAGGATGTTTACAATCTCACGCGGTGCGCATGCGTTGAGGCTTAGGCGTCTTTTGTAGGCCAATTTGAGGCTGTTTCAAGCCTTGATAGACCGCAATTGTCCAGTAGCAAATTATTCGTCTCTACTTGACCCATGTCACCATGATACGTGGTGAACAGTTATAGTTTACATTCTCTATAACGACATATGACTTCACTGCTATCATCACTTCCGAAAAGAGTCTACAAGCTCGTAGCCAGGGGTGGATAGAAGCTTTTCGTTTGAATTCTATGCTTATTTCCTTTACATCATTCATCGAGCGTTTAGACGCACAACTATCGTTACGAATGACTGCTCAGTGTCAAAAAGTTACTGAACTGTAAGAAAAATCCATCAACCAGTTACTGGTCGGATTATGTAAGACAGCCGCGAGAAATGAAAACCAAAGAGGGTTCATTCAAAGAAAATTTGAATGCTACAACTTAAAACACTCATGGGGGTCTGTCACTTTCATTTTCTTGCATGATGCGTTTCGACGTTTACACTCTCATCGTCATGTTCAGATGAATCCGTGGGTTAGATTAGTATTTCTTTTTTTGAATGTTGCCACTTCTCTCTCTTAACCTTCATTTCGGAGATGTTGCAGCAAAAAGAAATGAATATGCATTTGTTTCACTGAATACCACGCAAATAGGAAACAAAAACAGATTTAGTTTTTGTTTCATATTTGTATGTTATTCTGTCATACAAATAGACAGATAAAGCATGACATGAGTAAATACTTAAGGGGGGCAGGACGTCAAACGGGCCGACTTGGAGCAGGAGAGGCACCACAGGACATTTTAATTTACTCTGTCTATACTTTTACAAGTAAATTCATAAAATTTTGTCAGCATGACGAGGAAGGATTCAGGATTCACACTAGTAGCAGCGGAAGTTCAAAAACATAACAAAATAATTATTTTTACACGTGAAATTTCATCATTTTTTCATTTACTATTGGCTGCATTTGTTGCTATAGGTACACTTTTCTTCATAAGTAAGAAAGACTGTTCGAAGAATTTTGCACAGCATACAAACCATACTTACAGGTGTCTGAAACTCTAGAATCTGTTTAATTTATGAAAAAATGAATGAGCTGTTACGTTTTAAACTTTGTGTTTAAAAAAAATCAAATTTTGTAGTTAATTATCTCAATTTTTACCACAGTTTTTAATATATTTGGAAAATTCTAGAGTTTCATACACCTGTAAGTATGGTTTGTATGCTGTGCAAAATTCATCAAAGAATATCTCTTACTTGTAAAGAAAAATGTGCCTATAGCAACAAATCCAGCCAACAGTAAGTGAAAAAATGATGAAATTTCATGGTTGAAGGCGCAGGCGGCCGAATTTTACGACGAAGGAATTTCCAAGCTTGTCCATCGCTACGATAAGTGCCTAAATTTAAATGGCAACTATGTAGAAAAGTAGTATTTAAGTGTGGCTTTCATCTATATATAATAAAAAAATTACAATACTTTATTTATTTTTAATTCCAAAATGTAATGCACTTTGTGGATAGCCCTCGTATAAAAAAAAATATTTTGTTATGTTTTTGCACTTCCACTGCTATGAGTGTGGATCCTGAATCCTTCCTAGTCATGCTGACAAAGTTTTATGAATTTATTTGTAAAAGTATACCCAGTAGAAAATAAAATGTCCTGTGGTGCCTCTCCTGCTCCAAGTCGGCCCGTTTGACGTTCTACCCCCCTTAAAAGAACTGCTGGCGAGGACAGAAATCGGTGGAAAATCCTCACTAGAGGTAGGGAGAGGCCAGTGGGGAAATTGTTGCTGTATGCAGGAATAGTCAGTCTGATGTTGGAAGCAACTATGTATGGAAAAAACCGGACGAGTGCGAACAGAACTCGCGGTCTTCGGGTTCCGTAAGAACTTAACTATGTATGTAGACAGTTCATCTACAGGTTTTGATGAGTGAGTTTCCGTGTAACGTATGTGACATAAAGGGCTGTATCTTTTGACTGTGTTGACTTAGAAGCTTAAATTTTTTTACACCAATAAGGGACCGTATACCTTTGACATTCACTTCAGCTCGATACCTCTACCGTACTTGAGAAAGGGGTCTTATAAGACGGCCACATTCTTTGAATGCACTAACTTCGACGATTAAACTGTTTACGCCACCAAGGAACCGCAGACCTCAGAATTTGACATAAATTTCAACTTGATACCTCTCCCCGTTCCTGGTAGAAAGGATTATTTACAGTCGCACAGACAGACAGACGGACGGACAACAAAGAGATGCTGTAAAGGTTCCGTGTTTACTGACTGAGGTACTGAACCCTAAAAAATAGTGGAGGGACACCCAGGGTAGAAAAATTATAACAAATTACAGAAACAGAGAATGTTAGGTCTAATAACTAGAGATGAAAACACTTGCACAAACTAGCAACAGTTACAGACGAACAAAACCACAACAGGCATGTCCCAAATACTGCAGAAACCACAATACGTTGCAAAAACAACCTATGGAAAGAGGAATCTATTCGGGGAACGCCAAATCATGACGTTATATTTCGTCAATAAGAAATAGTTCGTTGTAGTGCACGGAGTCAACCGTCTTGGGCAAGAGAGCTGGTATCCGGGTGGAGGATGAGAAAGGAAAGATTTTGAGAGGCATTTAGGCCACGAAAAGAAAGTATGAATACCCAGATCGAGACAGGAAATGTATGTACATCTACATTCATACCCTGCAAACCACAGTGAAGTGGTGGCAGAGGGTACGTTCCATTCATATATGGAGTGCGGGAAGAATGACTGAATAATGCCTCTGTGCACGCCTTAATTAATCTAATCTTACCCTCACGATCCCTACGGCACTGGTATGTACGGAACTGTAACATATTTCTGGAGTCATCATTTAACGTTGATTTCTAAAACTTTGTAAGAAGGCTTTCTATCTTCAAGAATATGGCAGTTCTTTCAGCATCTCTGTGACGCACTCTCCCTAGTCAGGCAAACCTCTGACCATTCGTGCTGCCTTTCTCTGTATACGTTCAGCATCCTATTTGGTACAGACCAACACACTTGAGCAACGCTTTGGGATAAGTCGTACGAGTTATTTGTAACCAATCTCTTTTGTACGCTGACCGGATGTCCCAAGTACGAGGGTGGTCTGAAAAGTTCTCGGAATCACCACGAGAGATGAACGCTAGCGCAACGAGTTGTTCAAGTGATATTCATAGGAATGTTGTCTGTAAACAAGTTCCACGTCAGTGTTCTCGGAAGAGAGCTGTGGCGGTGACGTGGCTCTGTTGTTGTTCACGCGTACTGATTCGCGAAGATGGAAAAAATCGAGATTCGAGCAGTGATTAAGTGCTTGGTCAAAAAAGGTATGGATGCCAATGTCCAGAATACACTGGGGGACTCTGCTCCTTCATATTCAACTGTTGCTAAGTGGACAAATGAATTTAAATTTGGTTGGGAGAGTTTGGATGACAATACTCGCAGTGGTCGGCCAAGATGTTGTCACTACTCCAGGAACGATTGCAAAAGTGCACAAAATGGTCATGGACGATCGCCGATTGAATGTCTCCACTCACTCTCTGGGTTTGAGCGTTTTCATTTAATGTGAGACAACCGACTAATACCAGTCTCTATCAGTAATGGCAATTTAATGAATAACATTGTGCTTCGGCGTGTTCTGCCGAATTGTTATTTCCATTTTATGCACGATATTTCGACGATCTACCCAGTCGCCTTCTTCAGGTGATGTGAGTTTGGATGTAATGTGTACTCGCTAGTTGGACCCCAACCAGGCAGTGAACTATTGTTTTTCTCACGCCACTATTTATACCCGAGTTCGATTCCCAACGCCCAGTAGGCCCTTTGATGTGGTAAGAGATCTGAAAAACCAAAGAGGATCAAAGGGCACAGGTAGGCGCCAGGAACCGAACTCGACTATAAGTAGCAGCGTGAGACCGAGAACTATTCTGCTTGGAGTTCGGGCAGCGAGGTAATAGCAAAGCCGAAGCACCTGAAGACGACGGCTGCTATGGTTGTCGAAATATCGTGCATAAAATGGGATTCACGGGTATATAAATGTTTTCGCTCATTCTCCGCGAGTGAGTGATTTCACTTACATACTTTTCCAACATTTTCGGATATAGATGACACATGATTAGGTTTGCAAACTTCTTTAGAGACAAATAACGTATCTTATTTCAAGTGGAGGTACATAAGATGTATAGCTTATTTCTAAAAAATGAAGTACTTACAAAATTCACGTGGCTGTTTACTTAAATACAAATTTTTCGTATTACCGGCGTTAAATGCGGGTTTTTGGTTGATTTTATAACGTTGTAGCTTGTGCTGCATTACAAATTTATGTTTAAATAAATGAACAACACGTTTTTTATTCAGATTCATATATATCCCTCTTGCCCCGGGTTTGCACCTGTTACCGGTAATTCTATTTCGGTAAATGTTGAGGCGTAGTGAATAGAATGTGTACATAATACAGCTTCTTAAATTGTTTGGTGACTTAATCATTTGCTTTTTAAGCATATACCGTAACTTGTCGCAATTGTTTTTCGTGAGAAATACTTGTCATGATTAGTCAATTTTCTTTAATTAAGATAGAGCGTGCTTATAATTAAACTTCCACTACATGAGAGGGCACCCGTACAAACGAGCGATCATTGGACAATGGAACTTTGTGGAAACATCTGTAAGGACACACGGAAGAGAAATAAGAAATAAACTACTGAAAGAAACACATTTTAATTTTCACATGACAACATCAGAGAGTAATATTTGTTAGTTGCATACAATGCTTACGTTCCAGGTCATTGTCATCTCAACAGCCTGGAACCGCACTAGACGTTGGTCTACTGCTGTCTGAAACAACAGTGGACCTTGGCACACAGCAAGTGCACTGCTTGAAGACCGCACATTCTCAGCGATGGCAACAGTAACTTCTCCAACAATTTGTGGCGAAACTGGCCGTCGGACACTCCCGAGAGCAATTCCGAAATCGCCAGATAATTGGAAGTTTCTAACTATGTTCATCAATGCCGGTGCGGAAAGAAAACCTCTCCGTATTCCTTTAATGCGTCGATACTCTCGAAGAGCAACACCACAATCGTTGTTGTTTTTATAAACCAGCCTCACGAGTAAAGCTTGTCCAGACCAATGTTGGCTGTGTGCAACTGTAATGTACACTGATACTCGTGTTCCACCTCTACGTCGCCTTACCACTACCGGCAAGTCATGGCACTAACGTTACTATAATCCGATCCACGAACGATGGCGGTTCGCGCAGGTCAATTACATTGTTGCCGGTTCAAAACGACAACTGAGGTACGTGCATGCACGTGCTTCGAACTTCATGAAAGCGTGTATCCTCATAATTATATCTCTCACTTACTTGTCTAGACTTTATCGCTTACCACCACCAAAAGCCATGACAACTGGCAACATATAGCATCACAAGTCACTCACTAATTCGCTACAATCATGTTTAATGTTCACACTGGCTACGACATTCACGTGGCGGAGCGGCTCTAGGCTCTTCAGTCTCGAACCGCACGACCGCTACGGTCGCAGGTTCGAATCCTGCCTCGGGCATGGATGTGTGTGATGTACTTAGGTTAGTTAGCTTTAAGTAGTTCTAAGTTCTAGGGGACTAATGACCTCAGATGTTAAGTCCCATAGTGCTCAGAACCATTTGAACGACATTCACAACAGGTTGCTCCTTGACTGTCGGAGAATCCGTGACGTACATAAGTGCGCAGAACAATTCTAAATTCCGACCGCCATCGTTCGTCATTGTAATTATAGCAACGCAAATCCTGCAGCGCACTATCCTATATTGATGGGCATCAGTAAGGTAAATAGTTTTTCGTCTACACTGGCTAAAGTAGAGAACGTTTGATTATAATCACCCTCTAGTTTCATAACATGAGTCATCTTTGCGGATACCGTATAAGGCGTCCAATTTACACTTCTTATGCGGTCATACGATTTCTTCCGTTCTCATACGACTGACCGTTTCTACATTCCGACCTAGACACGGAGGTCACTATTAACCGCCGGCCGAAGTGGCCGAGCGGTTCTACGCGCTTCAGTCTGGAACCGCGCGCCGCTACGTCGCAGGTTCGAATCCTGCCTCGGGCATGGATGTGTGTGATGTCCTTAGGTTAGTTACGTTTAAGTAGTTCTAAGTTCTAGGGGACTGATGAGACCTCAGATGTTTAGTCCCATAGAGCTCAGAGCCATTTGAACCATCACTATTAACCTTCGGTCAACAACGTGAAAGGCCAGGACATGTTCTTCAACGTCAGTTCTTTTTGACCCAACTCATTTTTTTAGGCACCATGTGTCATTTTCCACCATTTTTAGGATACAGTGAAGTATAATTTTGTTAAATATACACTTCTCCCCCACTACCGACGCAAGCATTGTTGAGGGAAGGTTAAGAAAACGCCTATTCATAAACATGGACGAAAAACTGAAGTGACACCTACTTACTGGCACTCGGTCAAACGCAAATATCGTAATGGCAATAACAGTGACGACAGGGGATAACAGAGTGTAGTTAACAATAACGTAGTTACAATGACAGAGCTAACGAACGTTTCCGCTCAGAGCTGAATGCGCCCGAGGCTGAGCTGTATAGGTTGCAGTTGCTCCCGCAGACCGGTTTCCCTCAAAAGAATCGATGAATAATTGAACCGATACGCAAAACTGCAACCGAATGTGCCGATTGTTTTCCATCACCCGACTGTGTCTGTTGTTTTCATTCGGCTGCTGTCGCCACCGCACGGCTGGCAAGGAACGCCGCGGCGGCGCGGCGCGCGCTTATCTGCGCCTCACACGGCCAGTCAGCGCCTGCCTGTGTGGTCCGTCAGCTGCCGGAAAGGGTCGCGCCCATAAAACATATCGCATTACTACCGGCGGAGGCACCGCTTTTATGGCTGCAGCCAGATATCACGAGAATGAGAGAAAAGAAATTGCTGACCGTTTCCGATTATGGAAACACGGCTGGGCTGTAATAAGAAACTGCTTCAGTCGCAGTGCTGGGCCACAGTTCAGAGTTAGGAATTAATCGAATGAATTTCTCGACAGATAATTACTAGAATAAACAGGTCATTCAAACAGATTTATTCGCGGATAAAGGGATTATTCCTCTCTTTGAATGCAAATTATTGTTGTTATATATTATTCGTAATTTAAATAACAGTGAATAATAACATATTTTTTGCTTACTTCTTGTATAGACTTGTCTAACTAGTGTTCCCTTAGCTCAGTACAGTTTCTATTTGATAAATAAGTTATTAATGATTAATTGTTTGTGGCTCAGTTGGTAAATATTTCACATCAGGGTGAGTCAAATGCAAAGCTTAAATTTGTAATAACAAATCGAAATTTCGCGCTGTTATCCTGTAAGTTGGTAAGCGTGCTACAAACAGCGTGCAGAATGCCCTGTTGCTGACAGCATAGTGCAGATGCACTCACACCGTCGCAGTAGCATGAATTTCACTGCAGTGGACAGCTGTTAATGGTCAATTCTCTGGCGTTTTCAATCAGTCATGAGGCTGAAAATGCATGCTGGACACAACACCAGTAGGGAGTGCCCACTGCAGTGAACTGTGTGCATTTGCAGCCTTAGGACTGATTGAAAATGCCAAAGAAACGACCATTAACAGCTGTCCACTGTAGTGGACACTATGTGCCACACGGTTAACTTGGCTGATCTGACGGGAACCGGTGTTACATCTGCGGCAAGGCCGTTCGCCAAATTAAGGACCACTCATTACTTATCCAGCGATCACCGCCTCTGTAGAACATGTGCTGCGCCAACAATCAGTCTCCACAGCATGTTGTCTGTTGTTTCTTCCTCGCAGTTGACTATGTACAAGGGTTTCGCATCTTTAAGTCGTCTTCCCTCCTGTTTTCTGAGCTACCCAAGGGTCTTTTTGTTGTAATGAAGGCAATGAAAGCTTGTTCAGGAAGTCGGGTCAGTAGTATATGGATTACGTGACCTACCCACTGGAGTCACCTGATCTGCTAATACTGTAAAACGTATGGCTGGTTCTTGATCTCATAAATTTCGTTATTCTTTCTCGCTCTCCAAGTAGCTCCGTCTCTTATCAGACCCCAGGTTCTTCTCATCGCCTTTCATTCAATTGTTAGAAGCTTTTGCATCTCTGTCTGGTTATTTACTCTGACTGTCACTTGAATGTTTACTTCATCATTAACTTTACATTTCTTCGCCCAGAAAGGATATAAGGCTCTCCAAAAACAACTTTCGCTCAACAATCGTGGAATCTCAATAATCCAGAGATCTTATTATATAGTATCAGTCTTTGTGATAACGCTTTAAATTGATCTAGAAGAACTTTTTGTAGATCAACAATCCATAAAATTCTTCTTCCAATAGAATTACAAAATCTCTCAAAATTATACTTTCACGTGTCAAACCTTTATTCCAGAAATATAGGACTTACTGGTAATCAGAGCCATGTCGTAAACATTAACGACGTTTATTAACGTACCACAACTTAACGTGACCAAATCTCAACAGGAAATGGAAAAACATTTTAATCCATTGCAACTCAAGTCACAAATTACATGTTTCATCATTATTAATATAGGGCCCGACGAGTTGCTATGAGATGTCTTTTTAAGTAAATGGGTGTCGTTTCAGCGCAAAATGCCCAGCGATGATGGCTCCATCATGACAGGAAGGCTGCTCCTTCCGCTACTGCCACGACCCACTATCGTATCATCAAACACAAGAAAGAACATTCTCTTTTAAAGCGTCATAACACAATACAAAATATGAACAGTCTTTTCTTTTTTTTACTGTTATTAATGTTACACTCCACCCCCTCAACCTTCCCCCCCCCCCCCCCGTGAACCATGGACTTTGCCGTTGGTGGGGAGGTTTGCGTGCCTCAGTGATACAGATGGCCGTACCGTAGGTGCAACCACAACGGAGGGGTATCTGTTGTGAGGCCAGACAAACGTGTGGTTCCTGAAGAGGGGCAGCAGCCTTTTCAGTAGTTGCAGGGGCAACAGTTTGCTGTGCTGATACTGCGAACAGCTGAAAGCAAGGGGAAACTACAGCCGTAATTTTTCCCGAGGACATGCAGGTTTACTGCAAGGTTAAATGATGATGGTGTGTTCTTGGGTAAAATATTCCGGAGGTAAAATAGTCCCCCATTCAGATCTCCGGGCGGGGACTACTCACGAGGACGATGTTATCAGGAGAAAGAAAACTGGCGTTCTACGGATCGGACCGTGGAATGTCAGATCCCTTAATCGGGCAGATAGGTTAGAAAATTAAAAAGGGAAATGGATAGGTTAAAGTTAGATGTAGTGGGAATTAGTGAAGTTCGGTGGCAGGAGGAACAAGACTTTTGGCCAGGTGAATAGAGGGTTATAAATACAAAATCAAATAGGGGTCATGCAGGAGTAGGTTTAATAATGAATTAAAAATAGGAGTGCGGGTAAGCTACTACAAACAACATAGTGAACGTATTGTGGCCAAGATACACACGAAGCCCACGCCTACTACAGTAGTACAAGTTTATATGCCAACTAGTTCTGCAGGTGATGAAGAAATTGATGAAATGTATGATGTGATAAAAGAAATTATTCGGATAGTGAGGGGATACGAAAATTTAATAGTTATGGGTGACTGGAATTCGAGAGTAGGAAAAGGGAGAGAAGGAAACATAGTAGGTGAATATGGATGGGGGGTAAGAAATGAAAGAGGAAGCCGTCTGGTAGAATTCTGCACAGAGCACAACTTAATCATAACTAACACTTGGTTCAAGAACCATAAAAGAAGGTTGTATATATGGAAGAATCCTGGAGATACTGGACTGTATCAGATAGATTATATAATGGTAAGACAGAGATTTAGAAACCAGGTTTTAAATTGTAAGACATTTCCAGGGGCAGATGTGGACTCTGACCACAATCTATTGGTTATGAACTGTAGATTAAAACTGAAGAAACTGCAAAAAGATGGGGATTTGAGGAGATGGGACCTGGATAAACTGAAGGAACCAGAGGTTGTAGAGAGTTTCAGGCAGAGCATAAAGGAACAATTGACAAGAATGGGGGAAAGAAATACAGTAGAAGAAGAATGGCTAGCTTTGAGACTTGAAGTGGTGAAGGCAGCAGAGGATCAAGTAGGTAAAAAGATGAGGGCTAGTAGAAGTCCTTGGGTAACAGAAGAAATATTGAATTTAATTGATGAAAGGAGAAAATATAAAAATGCAGTAAATGAAGCAAGCAAAAAGGAATACAAACGTCTCAAAAATGAGATCGACAGGAAGTGCAAAATGGCTAAGCAGGGATGGCTAGAGGACAACTGTAAGGATGTAGAGGCTTACCTCACTAGGTGTATGATAGATACTGCCTACAGGAAAATTAGAGAGACCTTCGGAGAAAAGAGAACCACTTGTATGAATATCAAGAGCTCAGATGGAAACCCAGTTCTAAGCAAAGAAGGGAAAGCAGAGACGTGGAAGGAGTACATAGAGGGTCTATACAAGGGCTATGTACTTGAGGACAATATTATGGAAATTGAAGAGGATGTAGATGAAGATGAAATGGGAGACATGATACTGCGTGAAGAGTTTGACAGAGCACTGAAAGACCTGAGTCGAAACAAGGCCCTGGGAGTAGACAACATTCCATTAGAACTACTGACGACCTTGGGAGAGCCGGTCCTGACAAAACTCTACCATCTGGTCAGCAAGATGTATGAGACAGGCGAAATACCATCAGACTTCAAGAAGAATATAATAATTACAATCCCAGACAAAGTAGGTGTTGGCATATGTGAAAATTACGGAACAATCAGTTTAATACGTCAAGCTGCAAAATACTAACACAAATTCTTTACAGACGAATGGAAAAACTGGTAAAAGCCGACCTCGGGGAAGATCAGTTTGGATTCCGTAGAAATATTGGAACACGTGAGGCAGTACTGACCTTACGACTTATCTTCGAAGAAATGTTAAGGAAAGGCAAACCTTCGTTTCTAGCATTTGTAGACTTAGAGGAAGCTTTTGACGATGTTAACTGGAATGCTCTTTTAAAACATTCTGAAGGTGGCAGGGGTAAAACAGAGGGAGCGAAAGGCTATTTACAATTTGTACAGAAACCAGATGGCAGTCATAAGAGTCGAGGGGCATGAAAGGGAAGCAGTGGTTGGGAAGGGAGTGAGACAGGGTTGTAGCCTATCCCCAATGTTATTCAATCTGTATATTGAGCAAGTAGTAAAGGAAACAAAAGAAAATTTCGGAGTAGGTATAAAAATCCATGGAGAAGAATAAAAATATTGAGGTTCGCCGATGACATTGTAATTCTGTCAGAGACAGTAAAGGACGTGGAAGAGCAGTTTAATGGAATGGAGAGTGTCTCGAAAGGAGGATATAAGATGAACATCAACAAAAGCAAAACGAAGATAAAGGAATGTAGTCGCATTAAGTCGGGTGATGCAGAGGGAATTAGATTAGAAATTAGACAAAGTAGTAAAGGAGTTTTGCTATTTGGGGAGCAAAATAACTGATGATGGTCGAAGTAGAGAAGATATAAAATGCAGACTGGCAATGGCAAGGAATGCTTTTCTCAAGCATAGAAATTTGTTGACATCGAGTACTGCTTTAACTGTCAGGAAGTCGTTTCTGAAAGTATTTGTATGGAGTGTAGCCATGTATGGAAGTGAAACATGGACGATAAATAGTTTGGACAAGAAGAGAATATAAGCTTTCGAAATGTGGTGCTACAGAAGAATACCGAAGTTTAGATGAGTAGATCACATAACTAATGAGGAGGTATTGAATAGAATTGGGGAGAAGAGGAGTTTGTGGCACAACTTGGCAAAAAGAAGGGACCGGTTGGTAGGACATGTTCTGAGGCATCAAAGGATTACAAATTTAGAATTGGAGGGCAGCGTGGAGGGTAAAAATCGTTGAGGGAGACCAAGAGATGAATACACTAAGCAGATTCAGAAGGATGTAGGTTGACGTAAGTACTGGGAGATGAAGAAGCTTGCACATGATAGTCGCATGGAGAGCTGCATCAAACCAGTCTCAGGACTGAAGACCACAACAACAACAACAATGTTACACTATTTACTGTCGCAGGTTCGAATGCTGCCTCGGGTGTGGATGTGTGTGATGTCCTTAGGTTAGTTAGGTTTAAGTAGTTCTAAGTTCTAGGGGACTGATGACCTCAGAAGTTAAGTTCCATAGTGCTCAGAGCCATTTTTGAATAACTTCGGGGATAGGCTACAACCCTGTCTCACTCCTTTGCCAACCACTGCTTCCCTTTCATGTCCCTCGACTCTTGTAACTGCAATCAGGTTTCTGTACAAATAGTAAATAGCCTATCGTTGCCTGTGTTTTACCCCTGCCACCTTCAGAATTTGAGAGAGAGTATTCCAGTCAACATTTTCAAAAGCTTTCTCTAAGTCTACAAATGCTAGAAAAGTAGGTTTGCCTTTCCTGAATCTATTTTCTAAGATAAGTCGTAGGGTCAATTTTGCCTCACGTGTTCCAATATTTCTACGGAATCCAAACTGATCTTCCCCGAGGTCGGCTTCTACCAGTTTTTCTATTCGTCTGTAAAGAATTCGGGTTAGTATCTTGCAGCCGTGGCTTATTAAACTGATAATTGGCTAATTTTCACATCTGTCAACACCTGCTTTCTTTGGGATTGGAATTATTATATTCTTCTTGAAGTCTGAGGGTATTTCGCCTGTCTTTGTTAGGCCTGGTTTTCCCAAGGCCGTCAGTAGTTCTAATGGAATGTTGTCTACTCCCGGGGCCTTGCTTTGACTTAGGTCTTTCAGTGCTCCGTCAAACTCTTCACGCAGTATCATATCTCCTATTTCATTTTCATCTACATTCCCTTCCATTTCTATAATATTGTCCTCATGAACATCGCCCTTGTATAGACCCTGTATATACTTCTTCCACCTTTCTGTTTTCCCTTCTTTGCTTAGAACTGGGTTTCCATCTGAGCTCTTGATTTCCATGCAAGTGATTCTCTTTTCTCGAAAGGTCTCTTTGATTTTCCTGTAAGCAGTATCTATCTTACCCCTAGTGATATGAGCCTCTACATCCTTACATTTGTCCTCTAGCCATCGCTGCTTAGCCATTTTGAACTTCCTGTCGATCTCTTTTTTGAGACGTTTGTATTTCTTTTTGCATGCTTCATGTACATATGTAAGGAAGACGTAATGAAGGAAATGTACAGCATACTTAGCACCAAAATCTGGTTAAATAAAAAACAAAGTAGCAGAAATAAGAATAACGGCTCTGCCAGAGTGGTACACCGATTTTCGTCAGATCAGCGAAGTTAAGTCCACCAGGCTTGGCGAACACGGCCATATCCACCGATAGCTGTTAGCAAATGGTGTGCACTCAGCCCTTGTGAGGCTAACTGAGGTGTTACTTGATTGAGAAGTAGAGGTTCTGGTCACGATATAAAATGTAAACAGTTTACATAGCAGTGTTACTGTCTATTATTCATAATAAGATTTTGATTCGTTTCCCAGGTTGAAGGAACAGCTCCGTGGAAAACGTTTTGAAACAATTGACGAAGCTTCTCATCAGGTCACTCGAGTAATCAAACAGCTCTACAATGCAGGTGCGCTATCCGAAATTCAAAAGTTGCCAAAACGATCGGAAGCTGTCATAAGCTAGAATGGAGATTATATTGAAGACCTGTAAAGATATTTTGTAAAATAAATTAGTTTCTTCTGTTCTATCCTACAGTTTAAAGAGCGTTTCAAATTATCCTCGTAAATAGTATTTGGGACTTGCACGGAACCTAAATAAGCCTACATAAATGCATTAGAGAGATGGAAAATACAGTAGTCTGCATCGTTCCATTAATTTTGTTATGAGATAAGCATATCCTACCACTCAGTTTCCTCGCGGGTTGGGCTTAGAAGTGCACCGATAATTCGAGGTGCCAGTATTGATTGGAAACAACATGAAATCCAAGAAAGACTACATGAAACGTTCCCGACAGAGACGTTTCATAACCCCGATGGCCCACGAGAAAGACGATGGACGGAATGTTCTTGCAATGTTAGGGTAGGGGTGGAAAAAATCGATACCAGTATTTTAGTTCTGAATAACCTGTGTTTTTCGATATCTGTTTAGTCTTAGCTAAAACAGTTTAATTTTTTACTAATAACAAGGTAAAAAATCGTCATATCAATTTTGCCATAGAAGCAGTGCTAAAATTTTTGGTTCTTAAATAAAACTTTTTTAAAAACGAGTCATATTTATTCGTAAAATGGACGTTGTGGTCATCATGTTATGACATTTCGCTCTCGCTCTCGTCGCATCCGTTTCCTTCAGTTTCGCATATCTGCTGGAGAGAATGAGACCTACTTGTGCCGCAGCCCCAATCTCATATCGATTTTAATCTCCTACTCCTTCATCTTCATGGAAATTTTTAATCTTTGTTCGAGACCTACGTTTATTACTCGACTTTAGCCCAAGATACACCTAAAGCACTGAATAGTGGAAACACACAGGCCGTGATTTGCAAACTACCTCACATAACAGAAATACAACCTTGCTGGTATAAAAGCGCAAGTACGCAGCAACGGTAGCAGTAACCTAAAATCGGTTATATCTGAAACTTAAATATCTTCAACATTTCGCGGCCCTGTCAGCAACTGAATTAATATTAATTTTAATAATTAACAGCCTCAGTTGTATCGTTTACCTACAATTTACCTAGGTTTCAGTCGGGGTAACCCAACCTTCTTCAGAATAACAGTAATTACCGTTTGTCCTTAGTGGATATCGTCAAGCTAAATCTACAGATTCATAAATTATCGTCAAACTGTAAAAACGTATCTGAAACTGCCTCGCCCACACTTCGCGACCGCGATGCGGCAGCCACAAGTGCTGTACTGGAACTGGGTGGGAAGTGGGGCCGAGGCAGTTTCAGGTAAGTTTTTACAGTCTGACGAAAATTTATGAATCTGTAGATTTAGCTTGACGATGTCCACTATGGACAAACGGTAATTACTGTTATTCTGAAGAAGGTTGGGTTACCCCAACTGAAACCTAGGTAAATTGTAGGTAAACGATGCAACTGAGGTTGTTGGTTATTAACATTAAAATATCAGAAACTGGTTATTGTGAGCGGTTTAAACAGCTAGGTAACAATGGAGACGAAAAGAACCGGTGCATCCGAAAACAGGTTGTTTCAGCGATGACTGCCATTCCTGTGCTACTGCATTTCCCAGTAGTCTTCCAGAATAAAATATATTTTTATCCACGAAGTGGGGAATCTGAACAAAGTGCTAATTATCTTCATGGAGATTCTTTTAATACTAAAGCAGTCCCACGCTGACTGACAGTCCGTGCGAAAGTATTTTTTCCTTACCTTTTCATTTCTTCGGACCTAGGAATCACATGACCCGAGTGCCTTCCTTTTCTCAGCAGTACTTCGTTACTCCTTTGTTTCATTTTGACTGCGGCATTAGATATAATTTGCATAGTTGCCTTTAGGAGAAACCTTATAAGGGAAGCCATTATAGCCGTGTTATATTTTATCCTCAAGGGGTTTCATATTATTGCAGTGCTAATTTCTGCTAGCTACATTGTTTTGTTAGGCACAAGTCAGTTAATTGTCCTATTTATACTCGTATATTTTTGTTGACTGGAATTGCCCCTTGAATTCACGACGCCAAGTAAGCGTCCTGAGAGTACAAATTTGACTTCAGAAAATCTTGTACTCTCATACCATTTACTCTTAAGAGGAGCGTAAGTGTTGCATCCAATCTCCACTATGACGACAGCGTTGATGAAGCGGCGGACAAAGCAGAAATGAGAGAAAAGTACAAGACGAGGTTCAGTCTACGACTACGCTCATTATAGCTTATTTCAATACATAGCCGTAGTCGCATGTAAGTTGTTTACTTTTATTTTCACACGACTGGTTTCGATCTTCTAAAAGATCATCTTCAGAAGTCACATTTCTTGATGGCCGTTGGAACCGTTGGCGTGGAGCAGGTCTCTCTGTGCATATGTGGAGAACACGGCTCTACGGCCATCAGGGAATGTAACTCCTGACCAGGCAAGGGTCGATTACCTTAACCGTCCTTGACGTAGTCCGATCTTGTGTTCCGTCTCGGATGATCTCGATGTCGACGGGACGTTAAACCTAATCTTCCTTTCTTCTTCCAACAATGTTCAAAAAAAAAAAAAAATGAACATTCGCTGATTGCGTAGGGACATATTTTATTCCCTGCTGAATTTTGTAGGAATAAATTCTTTAGTGATTAATGCTGTCCGTTCGCGGTAACTGCGTGGTAGCCGGCACGGTAGCTCAGCGTGTTCGGTCAGAGGGTTAGCTGCCCTCTGTAATAAAAAAAACGGAGCTAATGGATCAAACAACGAACTGAAACGGGCGTCCTACGACGTCCGCCCCGAGCAGATACAACGAACGAAAGTGAAAAAAATGAGGTAAAAAAAAGTGGTCAGCGCGACAGAATGTCAATCTTAAGGGCCCGGGTTCGATTCCCGGCTGGGTCGGAGATTTTCTCCGCTCAGGGAATGGGTGTTGTGTTGTCCTAATCATCCCCATCGACGCGCAAGTCGCCGAAGTGGCGTCAAATCGAAAGACTTGCACCAGGCGAACGGTCTACCCGACGGGAGGCCATAGTCACACATTTATTACATTAGTGATTAATGCTGTTAACAACCCAGACAGCTGCACCACACGAAGAGATTTTCTACACCTGTTGTCTTATCAGCTTGTTTCAGAAATTATTTATTCACAATTACGGTGTTGATTTTTACTTATATGGTAGGAAACAGGCCTCAAATACTGGAGGGTTTTTCTAAAAATCAGTATGAAATGCGATCTCAAATGACTCTTTCGTGACGAAGCTGGACTTTCTAGCTACTGCGTCTCCCAGTTAAGTGAAAGCATTTTTATGGTAGCAGCTTGGGAAAAATGGGAGGCCGGTATATGGGTTAGGCAGAGAGGAAACACGAGACGGCACTTTGCGCCCGCGGCGTTTGACGCCCAGAAGGATATAAATCAGCGGTCGGACGGCCGTGCGCCGCTAGGTGCTGGCGGCGCTACCTCGTTTCTGGGAAAAGGGGCGCGCGGACGGAGAAGTGAAGTTACGGCCGCTGCCACCTCCCGCGCGGCGACGTCAGAGGCACGCTCTCGGAGGAGCGGCCGCGTCCCCCCAGGGTCACATCAATCGAGCCACGGCGGCCCGTCATGTGACGAACGCCTCGCGTGTCGCCGATCCGCTCCGCGCAACGCGACGCGTCTGCTGCCGCCGCCCCACGCGCCCACAGGTAAGGACGGCGCTCCCAGCACATCTCTCGCATGACGCTTCCGCTGCCTCTTCGTATCGCTACTCTCGGAGGGGAAAAGACAACGACGCTCGTTCCACTTGTGTTGTTGTAGTCTTCCTTCTCAGAAGCTCGTTCCACTTATGTTGTTGCAGTCTTTCGTTCTCAGAAGCGCGTTCCAGTTGGGTTGTTGTAGTCTTCAGTTCTACATCTACATTCATACTCCACAAGACACCCAACGGTGTGTGGCGGAGGGCCAGAGTGATTTGGTGCAGCTCTCCACGCTAATCGATCTCGTACAGGTCTCACCACCACTGCGTAACTGCTGCATTCTACACAATACGTGGGAAGACTTGCCAGAGTGAAAAGTAAAAATAGGCCTACATAACAGTCCATACAATCGTAACAGAAACATAGCGTTTTTCTTTTGCATTTTGGTATTTCGTTTGTTATGAGTTTATTTATCGATTGTCATTTTTTATTTATAAGCTACCTGTTAGTAGCCTTTGTTTCGTGATCTTTCTGACGTTTCGCCTCCAGGAATGGCCGGCATTGTCAAAGCATCACCCTCTTCATGGATACTCTGCAAATCACATTTAAGTGCCTGGAAGAGTGTTCATCGAACCACCTTCACAATTCTCTATTATTCCCATCTCGTACAGCGCGCAATTGCATTTTGGCATTTCAGTTGTTATGGGTTTATTTATTGATTTTCATTTTTTATTTATCAGCAACCTGTTGGTAGCCTTTGTTTCGTCATCTTTTTTGACGTTTCGCCAGCAGGAATGGCTGGCATTTACAAAGTTTCACCCTCTACATCTACATCTACATGGACACTCTGCAAATCACATTTAAGTGCCTGGCAGAGGGTCCATCGAACCACCTTCACAATTCTCTATTATTCCAATCTCATACAGCGCACAATTGCATTTTGGTATTTCGGTTTTATGGGTTTATTTATCGATTGTCATTTTTTATTTATAACCTTCCTGTTGGTAACCTTTGTTTCGTGATCTTTCTGACGTTTCGCCAGCAGGAATGGCTGGCATTGACAAAGCTTCACCCTCTACATCTACATCTACATCTACATCTACATGGATACTCTGCAAATCACATTTAAGTGCCTGGCAGAGGGTTCATCGAACCACCTTCACAATTCTCTATTATTCCAATCTTGTACAACGCGCGGAAGAATGAATACCTATATCTTTCCGTAAAAGCTCTGATTTCCCTTATTTTATCGTGGTGGTCTTTCCTCCCTATGTAGGCCGGTGTCAACAAAATATTTTCGCATTCGGAGGAGAAAATTGGTGAATGGAATTTCGTGAGAAGATTCTGTCGTAACGAAAAACGCATTTCTTTTAATGATGTCCATCCCAAATCCTGTATCATTTCTGTGACACTCTACCATATTTCGCGATAATATACAACGTGCTGCCTTTCTTAGAACTTTTTCGATGTACTCGGTCAGTCCTATCTAATAAGAATCCCACACCGCGCAGCACTATTCTAAAAGAGGACGGACAAGCGTAGTGCAGGCAGTCTCCTTAGTAGGTCTGTTACATTTTCTAAGTGTCCTGTCAATAAAACGCAGTCTTTGGTTAGCCTTCCCCACAACATTTTCTGTGTGTTCCTTCCAATTTAAGTTGTTCGTAATTGTAATACCTAGGTATTTAGTTGAATTTACGGCTTTTAGATTACGCTGATTTATCGTGTAACCGAAGTTTGAGTTCCTTTTAGCACTCATGTCGATGACCTCACACTTTTCGTTATTTAAGGTCAACTGCCACTTTTCGTACCATTCCGATATTTCTTCCAAATCGTTTTTCAGTTTGTTTTGAACTTCTGATGACTTGATTGGTCGATAAACGACAGCGTGGTCTGCAAACAACCGAAGACGGCTGCTCAGATTGTCTCACATATCGTTCATATTGGTAAGCAACAGCACAGAGCCTATAACACTACCTTGGGGAATGTCAGAAATCACTTCTGTTTTACTCGATGACTTTCCGTCAATTACTACGAACTGTCATCCCTCTGACAGGAAATCGCAAATCCAGTCACATAACTGAGACGATATTCCGTAAGCACGCAATTTCACTACCAGCCGCTTGTGTGGTACAGTGTCAAAAGCCTTCCGGAAATCCAGATATACGGCATAGATCTGAAATCCCTTGTCAGCAACTCTTCAGGTGAATAAAGAGCTAGTTGTCTTTCACAAGAACGATGTTTTCTAAACCCATGATGTCAATAGACCGTTTTCTTCGAGATAATTCATTATGTTCGAACACAATATATGTTCTAAAATCCTGCTGCATATCGACGTTAACTATATGGGGCTGTAATTTAATGGATTACTCCTACTACCTTTCTTGAATATTGGTGTGACCTGTGCAACTTCCCACTCTTTGGGTACGGATCTTTCGTCGAGCGAACGGTTGTATATGATTGTTAAGTATGGAGCTAATGCATCAGTATACTCAGAAAGGAATCTAACTGGCATACAGCCTGGACCAGACGACTTGCATTGCTCAAGTCGAACTCGCGGCCGCAGATTATATGTACCTACCGCACCAAACCCCCAGGGCTTTTTCATGGTCATTTCCGGTGCTGTTCTCCCCTTGCTAACTGCATTACTCGTTCACTGCAGCACGGGAATCCACGAGCAGTTCATCCTGAGGCTTTATCCTTTCTTGTTCAAGATACTGCCATGTTTGTGTATTTCTCCAGCTTCTCTGGAAAGCAGGTGTGATAACTCTTCTCTACGGCAAGAACTTCCGTGTCAGAGAACTGTACTATGCGATCGGTCTCAAACAGTGCATGCTCCGGCACGGCCGTTTTCTCCACCTGCGCAAACCTAGCAATGCCTCTTATGTTCGGTGATTCTGGTGTTAATTGACCATACGGACCAGTGGTCGGTCTCACAGGTAGGAAGGCAGGAACCGCATCGGAAATGCCCAGGGAAACGGCCTTGGACGTTGGCGCGCCAGGTACATATAATCTGCGGCCGCGAGCTCGATTCCAGTCCACCACCAGAAATTGAGGGTTGAAACATGTACGTTTGAAGTGACGTAACTAACAGTAGTCCGAAAGACGATTGTCAGTATGGGAATGGCATTTGAACGTGTATTTTAGAAATGTGAAAATGTACTTTATCTCATCGCTTATACGCTTTGCCCTGTACTGAACTTCTCTGACTGCGAGAATGTAAACAGCCAATAACTTTAAAGCAAACCCAAACTGCACCAATTTACGTAACACAAAAACTGAATCCGATGCAACACTATTGATTTGAAATTGGCCCTGGTAATAAAACAAAATATGCTCAATTTGAAAATAATGGCCCCTGTGTTTAATGAATGCTATCCCTGAAATAATAAAATTTCTTGCCTTTATCTGCGCAATGATAACGCTCTTCGCACTGCTCTCTCTTAGTACTTTAAATTGTGTAGTTAGCAGACAGCTGTAATGTACGGCTGTTGCTTAGAATACATACACTGCTGGCCATCAAAATTGCTACACTAATAAGAAATGCAGATGAGAAACGGGTATTCATTGGACAAATATATTATACTAGAACTGACATATGATTACATTTTCACGCAGTTTGGATGCATAGATCCTGAGAAATCAGTACCCAGAACAACCACCTCTAGCCGTAATAACGGCCTTGATAGGCCTGGACATTGAGTCAAACAGATCTTGGATGGCGTGTACAGGTACAGCTGCCCATGCCAACTTCAACACGTTACCACAGTTCATCAAGGGTAGTGACTGGCGTATTGTGACGAGCCAGTTGCTCGGCCACCATTGACCAGACGTTTTCAGTTTGTGAGAGATCTGGAGAATTTGCTGGCCAGGGCAGCAGTCGAACATTTTCTGCATCCAGAAAGGCCCGTATAGGACCTGTAATATGCGGACGTGCATTATCCTTCTGAAATGTAGGGTTTCGCAGGAATCGAATGAAGGGTAGAGCCACGCTACGTAACACCTGAAATGTAACGTCCACTGTTCAAAGTGCCGTCAATGCGAACAAGAAGTGAGCGAAACATGTAACCAATGGCACCCATACCTTTACGCCGGGTGATACGCCAGTATGGCAATGACGAATACACGCTTCCAATGTGCGTTCACCACGATGTCGCCAAACACGGATGTGACCATATGATCCTGTAAACAGAAACTGGATTCACCCGAAAAAAATGACGTTTTGCCATTCGTGCACCCAGGTGCGTCGTTGAGTACACCATCGCAGGCGCTCCTGTCTGTGATGCAGCGTCAAGGGTAACCGCAGCCATGGTCTCCGAGTTGATAGTCCGTGCTGCTGCAAACGTCGTCGAACTGTTCGTGCAGATGGTTGTTGTCTTGCAGACGTCCCCTCTGTTGACTCAGGGATCGAGACGTGGCTGCACGATCCGTTACATCCATGCGGATAAGATGCCTGTCATCTCGACTGCTAGTGATACGAGGCCGTTGGGACCCAGCACGGCGTTCCGTATTACCCTCCTGAGCCTACCGATTCCATATTCTGCTAACAGTCATTCGATCTCGACCAACGCGATCGCCAATGTCCTGATACGATAAACCGCAATAGCGATAGGCTACAATCCGAACTTTATCAAAGTCGGAAACGTGATGGTACGCATTTCTTCTCCTTACACGAGGCATCACAACAACGTTTCACCAGACACCGCCGGTAAACTGCTGTTTGTGTATGAAAAATCGGTTGGAAATTTTCCTCATGTCAGCACGCTGTAGACGTCGCCACCGGCGCCAACCGTGTGTGAATGCTCTGAAAAGCTAATCATTTGCACATCACAGCATCTTAATCCTGTCGGTTAAATTTCGCGTCTGTAGCACGTCATCTACGTGGTGTAGCAATTTTATTGGCCAGTAGTGTATTAACAAAATCGAATATGACTGAGACAATAACTTCTTGAGAAAAATAGTTAATCTGGAACGACATGGATCTGGGAACTGGTATTGACTTGTGGTAAGAAACAATATGGCAGTAGCGTTAAAACTTGTATTTTGGCTCTTTAAAATTAATATTGCTCACAATTAACACACAAAAAACTGATTATACATTGGACGCGATTGCAATACATTGTCTCAGTCATCACTTAAGAATAAGTGCATTGCATTAGTAACAAACTACTTCCTTTACATTGAAAATAAAAAATCACCACTGCCAGTAACGAGTAAGTATATGATAGCATACCTCAGATACAAGACGTCTTTACACTTGAGTGTCCTTCATACATCGCCCTATCTAAAGTTACTCTAACTAACACGTCTTTAAACTTGAGAATCCTCCATACTTTTCTCCAGCTAAAGTCACTCTTACTACTACGTCTTTACACTTGAGAGTCATTCATACTTCTCCCGATCTAAAGTTTCTCTAACATATTACCCATACCACCTTCAACCAACGATCGCTGTTGAGCAGCTACGCTACTACACAGTGGATACTATATTTGACCATCTCTGGTTTAATAGAAAATTTTCTTACAAAATTTTACCTTTCAGGGTGAAGCTTTGACATTGTCAGCCATTGGCGCACAACGTCAGAAAAATCACGAAACAAACGTCAACAAGTGGCCACGAAAGCCTTAACAATTTATTATTCATAGTTTACTGTCTCTATTTGCGTTTACATATTGTTATTTTGCCATTTCGAGATAGTGAGTCCAACTGTAGACGGTAGAAAATGGAGTGTGAAGAGGAGAAATCGGAATATATTCTTCTGTTTAAATTTAGTAAAGGGTTGACAGCAGTGAAGACAGCCAGAAACTTTTGCGCTTGTATGGGGATAATGGCACTCGGCAGAGTATGCCAAGAAAATAGTGTCCTCGTTTTAAGAAGAATTGTTTTGACGTTCGTGAATCTCATCGTTCAGGGAGACCTTCGGGATTTGATGAATATCGTTTAAACGCTTTAATCCACAATGAACCAAGTCAGTGTACTCGAGAAGTGGCAAATATTAAAAACTGTGATCATTCTACCACCGTGCCGATGTGGCCGAATGGTTCTAGGCTACAGTCTGGAACCGCACGACCGCTACGGTCGCAGATTCAATTCGTGGCTCGGGCATGGACGTGTGTGATGTCCTTAGGTTAGTTAGGTGTAAGTAGTTCTACGTTCTAGGGGACTGATGACCTCAGAAGTTAAGTCCCATAGCGCTCAGAGCCATTTGAACCATTTTTTGACATTTCCATTCAATCGGGAAGGTTAAAAATCGAGTGTTTGGATACCTCATGCTCTAGGCCAAAATCATAAAGATAGGCGGGAGCCTTATGTGCATCTTTGCTTGCTGGTCGTCAGTTGGCTCGTGAACAACACCGACCATTCCTATCCTTTATCGTTACCGATGACGAGAAATAGTGTCTTTATGCTAACATAAGGACAAGAATAGAATGGTTGAGTCCAAGCAAAGCAGCATCTCCCCGTACAAAGACCTGCGCGCATCCATAAGAGATAATGTTATTCTTCTGGTGCAACAGCGACGGTGTGGTTCACTACATATTCCTTCCTCGATGACTAACGATCGCTGCTGACATAGATTATCAACCACGGAGACGTCTTGCAGACGCAGTCCAAGAAGAACGACCAAAAAGATTGCGTGAAGTGATGTTATTCCACGATAACGGCCGCCCGCATTGTGCTAGACTGGCAAAAAACACTATACAGGAGTCGGGGTCGAGAAGTCATTCAGCGCCCAGCTTATTCACCTGATCTTGCGCCCTCAGATATTCACCTTTTCCGTTCTCTATCGAATAACCTTGTAGTACTTCCTTTTCAGATTAAAATGCACTCCGAACATGGCTCGACGAATTCCACGTGGTTTCTACAGTCGCGAAATCGAAAAATGACCCCAGCGTTGGCAGGCTATTGCAAACAGTCAAGGAGAATTATCATGGATGACTAAAGTTTCGGTTATGTGTATCTTCTGCGTTTATTCAACTTATGGAAAGATGCTACGAATCTTATGCACCAACCTAATAAAACTCACCACAGAAGCACGGCTGGGCGAAAAACCTAAGAACAGTGACGTACACAACCACTGCTCACGAAAACACATTTAAGAAGCTCCGTTCAACCCTTATTCATATACTGGATGCTCTGTGTCTTCAATACGATTCCCATTTCTTCTTCTATCACGTCATCAGATTAGTTCTGCCCCTCGCAGAGACCTCCAGTGTACTCTCTCCACCTATCTTCTCCCTTCTTTGCATCTAATAGCAGAACTGCCATTGCGTTATTAATGGTGCCGCCTTTGTTTTTAATTTCACGGAAGGTTGTAGTGGCTTTTCTATATGTTGCATCAGTCCTTTCTGAGACCATTTATGCGTCGATTTCTTCACCTTTTTCCTGGTTACCCACACCTCCTATTTATACTGCCTGACAAAAAACGTAAGCAACCGTTAGTGGAGGAGGAAATGCAATGGAACTTTAGGTGTTGAGACAATATGTGATATTGTTCCAGTGATTACGAAATTGAATCAGTTTTACAAAGAACTTGGCGATATGAACGCACTTATCTGTATGATGTGGCACCTCCTCTGGCACTGATTACGTGGGGAAGACTGTCATGAAGCTGTGTATCCTCTCCTAAGACAAGATGTCCCACTAGTGTTGTAACTGGTCTTTGATATGTTCGATACTGGCACTGGAACAGAGTTTACATCCGAGATGGTTCCACACTTGTTCTTTTGGGGACAGATCTGATGATCTTACTGGTCACGGAAGTGCCTCAAAATCATGTAGACTTCATGGAAAAATGTGCCATGTGGGACGAGAATTTGTCTTGCTGATAAATGGACCCACGATACTGTTGCGCGATAGTTAACATATGAGGATGTCCGTGACATACAGCTGTGTCGCCGTCTCAATCACTACCAGCTGTGACCTTAAGTCGTATCCGATGGCTACTCACACCATGACAGCAGGAGGAATACTGTTGTACCTCTCCAAAATATTGGAGTGGAACACCTGCCCAGGTCACCCCATACTCGCTGAGCGATCATACTCGCTGAGCGATGATCATCCACGTAGAGCGAAACTACGAGTCATTGTTGAACATTGTGTGATGCCATTCATCAGCAGTCCATGCTTCCTGATCATGGCACCATTCCAAACACAGCCGTTTGTACTGAAGTGTTAGCAATAGTCTACTATGGGACAGTAATTCCCCAGGCTGGCTGCTACTAATTTCCGACCAATGGCGTGGGATAACAGAATGTTGCAGGGAGTCCCGTATTTGTTCCCAGATGGTATGTGCAGATGTGAAGGGGTTACGATGTGCCAGTGCACAATATGATGATCATAATTTGTGGGCATTCATTTCAGTTCAGTGCCCAGTCAGCATTTCCAGAAAGTAGCAACTCTGATGGCCTTATTATTTGCTTCGATGGAGCTCTGTGTGGTGCAAAGTTAATCCAGTAGAGGGCATATGAGTAAGTGGTCCAGATCTTATGTTGTTCCACAGTTGCAGGCCACGTTTCCATTATCTGTAAGGATGCCACACTTTTGCATCCTGGTCTTACAATGTGGGATGTACAACCTAAAACGAGTGAGTGATTTCCAATCAGAGTATGGCAGATCATTTCATGGGCTAGTTCAGCAGCTCACACTTCCATCTGGTGACGTGTTTAGACTCTGGTGTTCGTACCATTGGTTCAGTCCTACTGATGAAGTTCTTTATAGATTTCAATCAACAGACTAAAATTTGAAGATCATGCAGTGGATGACGGAGATCATTGATCTGTTTTGCCCTCTCCACACCGGCAGGAAAAGCCCTTCTGACAGAGAGGCGACCTATTTCAACAATCGGGTGGACTGGGCCGACTGGAGCTGGCTTAATACGTCCCGACAGACTCTGGGCAGCCTCAAGTTCGAGCAGAAGCACTCCACGCACGTGAAGTGTACTCTGCAGCTGACACGCTTTGCAAGAGCAGAGGTTCTCAGTTCGTGAGAAATAGTTTCTCAGGTGGTGGCTGTGAACTTTCTCAAAACACTGTTCCTTGAACTGACCTTCAGCCTGGCGTTATGGCTATGTCTCCTGAAGGACAGTCTACAGTCAAGAGTGAAACTCTTTAATGGGCTGGCATTGGTACAAATATTAAAAGTATAGGACCGAACACATTGCCTTGAGGTAGGCCGTTCTTCTGTATGTGTCATCTGCCCTTCTTAACATAGAGAGAAACCTAGAATCTTCTACTCTGCAGGAGCGTGTATATGGGGGTGTTAGTTGGTAATCACTGGTGAGTTGGTAAACTTTCTGTGCCTGACAGTGTCGTAGGCGGCTGTTAAGTCGACAAAGGCAACTCCAGTTACCTAACTCTGTTCAAAAGCTCCCTTAATGTGCTGAGTGAGGCCCCATATCTGATTAGAGCATGATTTTCCATCTTATTGAGGAATGAACTTCCCTTGGAATATCCAGTTAATTGATTTACGAAAATACATTCGAATAGCTTGAGGTAGTGGCACAAAGATATTGAAGGAGAGCTGTTACGGTCGTTTGGCTCCTTACCGGATTTCAGCAGTGCAACCTCTCGAGCTCTCCTCCAGGACCTTAGCTATGTAGTCATTGATCAACTTAATTATCCAATGCAGTGTGGTCCACCCGAACGTCTTGATCTAGTCTATTCTGAGATCATCGATTCCAGGAGCTTCATCCAATTTCAATGTGGAAATATGGGATTCCAGTTCATTTATGGACAAAAGCTCTCGGAAGAGATGGTTCTCGCATCCTGGGACTCGTTCCAGCTGTTCCCGTGTACCCCGACTTTTAGTCTTGCCATTCATGTGTAACTGGGCTGCAACCAGATATGTTTTATTATTGGGGTAAAGTTTCTAGAATTCGTTGGTTAGTTAGTAAGTTTATTGGTTTAGCAAGTTAGTTGGTTAGTTACTAAGCTACATATTCCATAGGCGATTTGATCGATTTTTGGAACGTGTCAGTTTACTGGTAAGCACACATGGCTAGTGTCAATATTAATGAACATGTTACAATTAAATACTAGTTTTTTTAAATTTTGTTTCAGTTTTTAAATTGATATTCGTTCTTGGAAAAGAAGCAGTTGTCCAGGAGGAATAATTTAGTTTAGGCTGAGTCACCGTTGAGGAGACTGCACGCCTACCTGTTTACCTCCATTTCGAGGTTATCTTCCAGCGAGGTCCATTTAGATATACAGTTTGCTAAGATGGTTTGCAACAACTCCTCAGCAACCTAAATATTGTCCTCAGCAAATGGCCTGCATCAAAAATATCCCTATAGCGATGCATCAACTGTTAACTGGGCAGGACATTAATTTTTATCATCGTTGTGCGAAATGTGAATGCATTTTCCAGAGTAATAAGGAAATATTGTATGTCCAGCTCTACAGAGCAGAAAGAGTTGTATGGATTTGTACTGTCTGAATCTCGAGCATTTAATGGGAAACACGTTCTTCCAAGGCACACGTTGAGGTCTTTTCTGCATGAAATGTTTAAGTTGTGTCTTAACGCGTTTGTTGTGAAAGTAATTTTCATCAGTAAGTATCTAATGCAGTGCTGGACACAGTCACAACCGCTAAACATCTAGGAGTATGAGTCAGTAGCGAAATGAAAGTGGAACGACAGCGTAAAATGAGATTTACGCGAAGTATCCTGAGATAATGTAACCCAGCCACAAAGGAAGTAGTTCACAATACCATCGCACAAACGATTCTTGCCCATCATTCTATTATTGCTATCAGGCAGGATTATTGGACGCGACAGCGACGCGTTACGCCGTGGGTTTACGTAGCAGGCGATAGAGCGGCAGGGAGACGTAATCAAACCACAGTGTCTGACGCTACGACGTAGCAGTCAGCATCACGTAGTGTTCAACTGCTAAATATTCCGATAGAGTGCGTTTCAACAAGCGCCCAGTACCGTTTACTATCTCCCACTGACACCTTGTGAAACCATCCTGACGGGAAAACCAGTGAAAGTGATATTCAAGCTCGTACAGAGGCTTATTGCCACTTACACTAATACTCAAAGTACTCTGCCTTGCAGAGGAAGGTGACTTACGAGGCCCCTAACCGGTCAATATTATTGCACAACACTTCTGGATGCGCAATAATACTGAACGTGTAGATGTTAGACTTAAACTTGGCGCAGTAATATTGAGCAGATCACACACTTTCGAAATACACTGCGCTGCTTGGAAATATCGTGCGTCTGTGGAAAGTATTGACAATACCCTTACCCGTCTCTCACGCGGTACCGTCTTTGTGTTCGCTGTTCGCTCTTTTTGCGCTGAAACTGAGTTCAAAACAAGACGAGAGAGCGTTGTTATTAAACTGCATCGAACTTATAAATAAATGCAGACACTGGGGTGTTGCGGCAAACGAGCATAAAATAGCAATTTTACAAATGAATCGTACAATTTTTTGCTCGGAAAACAGAGGTAACGGTACCCTACAAACACGAATTTTTTTAAGAAAATTTAATTAATGCAAAGTCATGAATAACATTATACACTCCTGGAAATTGAAATAAGAACACCGTGAATTCATTGTCCCAGGAAGGGGAAACTTTATTGACACATTCCTGGGGTCAGATACATCACATGATCACACTGACAGAACCACAGGCACATAGTACAGGCAACAGAGCATGCACAATGTCGACACTAGTACAGTGTATATCCACCTTTCGCAGCAATGCAGGCTGCTATTCTCGCATGGAGACGATCGTAGAGATGCTGGATGTAGTCCTGTGGAACGGCTTGCCATGCCATTTCCACCTGGCGCCTCATTTGGACCAGCATTCGTGCTGGACGTGCAGACCGCGTGAGACGACGCTTCATCCAGTCCCAAACATGCTCAATGGGGGACAGATCCGGAGATCTTGCTGGCCAGGGTAGTTGACTTACACCTTCTAGAGCACGTTGGGTGGCGCGGGATACATGCGGACGTGCATTGTCCTGTTGGAACAGCAAGTTCCCTTGCCGGTCTAGGAATGGTAGAACGATGGGTTCGATGACGGTTTGGATGTACCATGCACTATTCAGTGTCCCCTCGACGATCACCAGAGGTGTACGGCCAGTGTAGGAGATCCCTCCCCACACCATGATGCCGGGTGTTGGCCCTGTGTGCCTTGGTCGTATGCAGTCCTGATTGTGGCACTCACCTGCACGGCGCCAAACACGCATACGACCATCATTGGCACCAAGGCAGAAGCGACTCTCATCGCTGAAGACGACACGTCTCCATTCGTCCCTCCATTCACGCCTGTCACGACACCACTGGAGGCGGGCTGCACGATGTTGGGGCGTGAGCGGAAGACGGCCTAACGGTGTGCGGGACCGTAGCCGAGCTTCATGGAGACGGTTGCGAATGGTCTTCGCCGATACCCCAGGAGCAACAGTGTCCCTAATTTGCTGGGAAATGGCGGTGCGGTCCCCTACGGCACTGCGTAGGATCCTACGGTCTTGGCGTGCATCCGTGCGTCGCTGCGGTCCGGTCCCAGGTCGACGGGCACATGCACCTCCCGCCGACCACTGGCGACAACATCTATGTACTGTAGAGACCTCACACCCCACGTGTTGAGCAATTCGGTGGTACCTCCACCCGGCCTCCCGCATGCCCACTATACGCCCTCGCTCAAAGTCCGTCAACTGCACATACGGTTCACGTCCACGCTGTCGCGGCATGCTACCAGTGTTAAAGACTGCGATGGAGCTCCGTATGCCACGGCAAACTGGCTGACAGTGACGGCGGCGGTGCACAAATGCTGCGCAGCTAGCGCCATTCAACGGCCAACACCGCAGTTCCTGGTGTGTCCGCTCTGCCGTGCGTGTGATCATTGCTTGTACCGCCCTCTCGCAGTGTCCGGAGCAAGTATGGTGGGTCTGACACACCGGTGTCAATGTGTTCTTTTTTCCATTTCCAGGAGTGTAGATATTTGTGTGTGTGTGTGTGTGTGTGTGTGTGTGTGTGTATCCATTATTGCCCGAATATAATTCTTTAGTGCACGTATAACTGCGTAACACTTTTCCATAACTGAGAGTTATCATACTAAAGGGCTAAGCGCATAAATTGTATTTAGGTGGTATGTGAACAGGGCTTTTACGTACTCCAAGGACTATCTCAATGGTGGCTGGTGTAAATGCCACAAAAGACAGTTAATGGCATGAGAGGTAACTCCTATGACTTGCTCACGCTAAATGGGGTAAGTGCAGAAAGTGTTACACGAATTGGCTATACTGGACACAGAGATTATACACTTCCGCTTGCTCCAACTGATTTGTAGCCTATCTCTTGCGTATCTTCATTGGCGTTGGTGCTTGCAAGTGAATGAACACAAATGTTTAGTTTCTGGCAACAGCTTTTCAGCTTATAACTGTGACTTTACAGTTATTGGGAAAAAAGAACAAACGTGAGGAAGCATTTTGTTCCTAATTATGTAACGAACACCGCAGCAACAGCTTGCAATAAGCAACCACTAAATTGTGCAAATGAAAGGTAATTATTTTATGGACTTTCAGCAAGAAGGTGAGATGATCATTAACACAACTACAGTTCTGCTTCATGGATTAAAATCACCACGTCTGGGGTACTTCAGAAAAAATGGCACTTGTCTTAAATAAAGGGGATGGGAAGTAGCTCTCAATACCGTCAAAACTACGGCAGTCTATTTCACGAAACGGCGCCCAGTCCTCCGCCGTAATATTTCGATTGCAGGCGAGTAGGTGCCCTGGTCCCCGATCACCACCTACCTCGGGGTCCGGATGGGTCACAAGTTGCTCTTCCTCTGTCATGCGGAGTAAGTGTTGAAGAAATGGTGGCGAAGTGAAGATTTCAAAACAATCGCATTCAGTAAGGCCCTGTCGCAGAAGGAATGTCTTCAGAGGAGAAAAGAGACCACAAAAGCACGACGGAATATCTACCTGAGCTGCGCAAATGGTTTTAGAGTGAACTGTGCCATGGGTGAACAGTAAAATGATTGCTAGAGATGGAAATATTTCAAAACTTCTTTCGTGGGCATAGCCCATTTAGTATTTGAATGGTATTATTTAGAAAAGTCAGTGTTTATTTGCTATTTTTGAATTATGCCAGGTGTTAACTAGCTTTCCTAAAGTCAGTGAGCAAGTGTTACTGTGTAGTTAGTGCATCCATACGTTCACATTATTTGCACTAAGTTTACTATCAATAACCTAGAAAGTACATTTTGTCACATAGCCCCTTTAGCATGATGACCCTACAGTTACATCTTAAATACATTGAAGTGAAACAGCACAAATTTCGAGTTTTCGATAGAAATGTCAGTAGTAAGGTATCGTTTTGTAATATAAAAGCACTACCTTGGTGAAATTGCGTTTCTCGTTGCAGCATTCTGTTTTTTGATCATGGGGAAAATGGGAATCCCCACAAATTTTTCCAGGGAGAAGGGGAGGGGAGCAAGACTCTAAAATTCCCAATTTTTATATAAATGAGTTGGTTAATTTCGATACGTGTCATACCATAATAACTAAATTCTACAAGTGACACCAAAAGCACAATATGTGTCCCAGAGAATTGATGGCTATCCACTCAATATTTGTTATGGGTGCATTACTTTGATACTTAAAACCAACAAACAAAGTTATACAGCGACTGATAAAATCGTAGTATTGTCTCTTTGTGGTCAGCCACGTAGTGTTGTATTTGGCTAAACGACAGGTTTAGTGGAATCACGGGAAATTTTGTGACGAATTAAAACTCTGTACCTCAGATACCAGGGGCGGAAGGAGAAGGGTGGGAGGCAAGTGCCTATGTATGGGCACGCCAAAGTGTGGGGACAACCATCTCCAGTAGTAAATGTCAGATCATCAACACGTGAAAAGTTATGATAATTTTTTTCCGTTCAAACTCAATTATTTCAGGAAGTTTTCGGGTATTGATCTTTGTCGCCCTTCGAACCAGTTTTCATGCACTTTTTTCTCTATTAGCTAGAAAGAATAGCAGAGAAGTGCAACATCATTGAGCGCCTAGGGGCAACACAGACTCAAAGGAAGGCCTCGGCTCTTGTTGGTGACGTCACGGCAGCTATGCAAGGCGAACGCCAGGTCTGTTGCAGGCAGAAACGCCTGGGCGTGCTTATCTCTATCAACCTCTTATGTTAGGACAAAATGTTTGGTATTGTTTTGGATTCTGCAGTTTCATTTAGATGAAAGATTTTCTTACTATCGTAAAGCTACAAATGAAGATCACAGTTCTGTATTACTGAATCCTGTGGAAACAAACTAGATCAATATGGGAAGATGCTTTGCCCCATTGCAAGCTTCGGAAATTTTACATTCAAGTAACTATACTTACTTGATCCATTTTGTTATCAAAACTTACCCCAACCCCCTTACAATTAACTCGATTCTTTAATTAATTTATTCATTTTCGTTTGACATCGTCACTGGAAATGTGAACTAATGTACATGTGTAAATGTCCAACTGTTGCCAGTCATTAGATTACAGTCGTTTTCAACGAAAGGAATTCTAAACAGTAAACAAAATAGCTTCATACATCGAAAATACTGCTGAGTTTAAACTTTTTTAAACAAAGATAAATATTCCCCTCTTGCAACTGAAAGGAGAAAGTTTATAAGATAAAAAAATTTATTTGATAAAACAAGTATCTCTCTTTTGCCTCTTCTTCTGTCCCCCACCCCCTCCTCCAATGTGTACAATCGCAAGATATTTCATTAACATTCAGTGCTCCTCAGCCCATAGTCAACCAAGATGCCTAAAGAAGACCACCAATATGTTCACAGTTTCTTGTAAAAGCAACCCAGTACAAACGTAACTTCCTCAGATTTACAAATGAGGTAAAGAAGCACGAATTCTGTTGCTGCTGGACCATTAAGTTGTTTTTGTATGTCAATCCTTAAAACAGGTGGAAATTTAAGTTTAGGAGTACACTATATGTTAAGAAGTGTAATGAACTGCACAATTAATTGATTGCAGAAATCTCTCAGAACAATGTGTGTTGGTCAACTACCGCCAATAGTTTCACATTTTCCTGTGTCAGACCTGGCGTTCGCCGTACGTAGCTGACTTGACGTCACGAACAAGCGCCGAGACCTTCCTTTGAGTCGGTGTTGCTAGGGGCCGCTGTAAAGGACGGATTCGAATATACATGGAGATCAGAGAAGAACGAGAGTGATACCCGTGCCAGCAAGACACTCACATCTGTACAGCAGGGCCTGCTCTCAGTTTAACGAGTAGGAAGGCTACAGCAGCCAAGCAGCTACTTGACGTGCGCTCCACTGCATCACGTACGCCACAGCGGCCAGCTGACTACAGCTGCGAGGAGTGAGTACACAAGTAAAGCGTCACTTTTGTGAAACGCCGTAATTGCCTCTCATTGCGACACAGAAGTTTAAAATTTGGCTCAAAGGTGTCTACAACCTTCCACTGTAATGGTGCAAAAGCGTGGTGCACATGTGGAAGAGAAGCGGGGGGGGGGGGGGGGGGGGGAGAGGAAGGTGGGTTTTATGGTTTTATGACGACACGATTAAAGCATTCAACAGAACTTGTTACATGAGCTTATAGTGGAGGACGTCACGTCGTACTTCAATTACTTAAGAATGGATGAGCATACATTTCTGTATGTGCTCAGTGAAGTGTATCCTCATAGCACAAAGCACAATATTCACTTAAGAACTGCTACATCTGCAGAAGACAGGCTCACAGTAACAGTCCGATTCCTTGCTACAGGATTGGGTTAGATTAGGTTAGGTCACGTCACGTCAGGCCTATTTTTGTATTCAGGGTGCCTCACGCTGTAAAGCGCCTTATGAGCTTCATACATCTCTATTAATTTTGCAGTTGTCGGCACACACCAATTGTATTTACCGGCAATGTTTACAAAAACACTACAGACGACAGAACGCTGCAGCGATGCTAGCGCTCAATGTGGTAACATGTCACATTGCAGTGAACAGCAGACAAGCGACTTCTTTGATCAAATCTACAGCGAGGCCCTAGATTTGATCAAATATTAGACGACATTTAACAAAGTTCCCTCTTACACCATCAAATATCTTTGACAAAGATATTTGACAAAGAAATTTGACAAGTGTAATACCGGCCTAAGCGACGCTACAAACTGCAAGGTGTCGCACCACGCAAAAAGCAGGCCAGGGCTCAGAGGTTCATTTGAGCTATAATGTGGGTTAATCCTGTCACATTGGCACCAAATTTCACTACAATTGTGCTCAACGGAACTGAGGACGTGACATATAATGGGAAGGGCGTGACACGTCTTTTTACCCATATTTGTACCCCTGCTTTTGACCCTTCTGAGATAGAGGTCAGAATGGCGACACCCAGTGTTGAAATCATTCGGGTTTCTTATGGGTGGCCTAAGAACACGTTTAAAGACACCGCCACTCAGAATCGAGTCGAAAAGGTCTCAGAAGGTAGCATAAAGGGCGTCAGTGAAACTACTCCTTCCTTAGGAGCGTTCATTTTCACTCATATCGCGGGCTAGAGACGACATTTTGCACTCCAGCCTACAACAGGATGACGTTCTTGACAAATTTTGCTGTTCGCCCCCCCCCCCCCCCCCCCCCCCCCCGCGGACAATTCAACCCTTTACTAAGGCCAACACGCGGCTGCACCCAGACTAAACGTGGTCTTACCACCAAGTTTTCTTTGTTATACGAGGGATCCGTCAAAACGATTCCACGGAATCTGAACCCGATCCGAAGAAGAAATATGTGCTTAAGCTTTATCAGAAATGGCTCTGAGCACTATGGGACTTAACATCTATGGTCCTCAGTCCCCTAGAACTTAGAAGTACTTAAACCTAACTAACCTAAGGATATCACACAACACCCAGTCATCACGAGGCAGAGAAAATGCCTGACCCCGTCGGGAATCGAACCCGGGAACGCTGGCGCGGGAAGCGAGAACGCTACCGCACGACCACGAGATGCGGACTAAGCTTTATCATCCCTCCGTTTTCGCCCCTTTCTGTGCTCGGAGAAATGTGACATTCACACACATGTGGGTGAAATAACAAATGGTCTCTCTTAAGACCCCTCAGTTCAGCAACACCCTTCGTGCCACTCAAGCACCTTTATTGGGCACTTCAAAAATGTCTTTGTACAGAGGTACTCATTCACCGGTGCCTACCAGCATGCATGACAGGCAACCACTCCACAGTAGCTGACTGCATGCAAAATCAGAGGGGTGTTGGGTAGGTTGTCTACCTGGCCGGCAGGTAGAGATCGGTAGACGATGCCTTTGCACAGAGACATTTTTATAGTGCTCAATAAAGGTCCACAGGTCCACCGATGGCGATACTGAACTGCGGGTACCCTTTGCCATTCTATTCACGTGCGTACACACGCCACAACTTTAAAACTATATGACACCTCACGAAAATATTTCGAAGTATTATGTAAGCTAATAAAAGGGATCAATGAGAGGTTAACTACGAAACAAAATAGGTGAAATAGGACAAGAGAAGAACTAGCCATTTCTTTCGTGTACGCTGCACCCTTTGTGGTTTCCTTCTTGTTAACATACTAATAAACAAAATTTTTCCATTTCAGTTTCGCTACATCGCCCAGCAGCTGTCCTTTCCGACTGATCAACACAGCATCGTCGGCACCTCACTAGAAATTGTACTTTCTCAACTTCTTGGTAAGTTTTTTGTTTGCATGTTTCCACTGCATGCATCGCTAATTCTCGATACAGCTGCAATGCACAAAAGAATTGAAGGGTAACTCATTCGAAGCCTCGTAATTATCTGCCATTGCGACACAGAAGTTTGAAATTTTGCTCAAAAGTGCATACAACCTTCCCCTGTGATGGTACAAAAGCAGTGGCGCCCTGCGATCTCAGCCTCGGCGACATTACAAGCAGCAAGGTGTCGAGGACTGTCGACACATGCGGAAGAAAGACCACAGCTCAGAATGTTACACTATGTGATCAAAAGTATTCGGACACCTCGCTGAAAATGACTTTCAAGTTCCTGGCGCCCTCCATCGGTAATGATGAAGTTCAATATGGTGTTAGAACACCGTTAGCATTGATAACAGGCATAAGTTCAATCAGGTGCTAGAAGGTTTGTTGGGGAATGGCAGCCAGTTCTTCACGGAGTGCTGCACTGAGGAGCAAAAGAACAAGGGTTGCAAACCTCCTCCATGGAAAACACGACCACACCGTACCTCCACCACCTCCGAATTTTAGTGCTGGCACTACACACGCTAGCAGATGACGTTCACCGGGCATTCGCCATACCCACACCATGCCATCGGATCGTCACATTGTGTACCGTGATTCGTCACTCCAGACAACGTTTTTCAACTGTTCAATCGTCCAATGTTTACGCTCCTTACACCAAGCAAGGCGTCGTTTAGAAATTAACGGCATGATGTGTGGCTTATGAGCAGAAGCTCGACCATGAAATCCAAGTTTTCTCACATCCCACCTAACTGTCATAGTAGTTGCAGTGGATCCTGATGCAGTTTGGAATTCTTGTGTGATAGTCTGGATTGATGCCTGCCTATTACACATTACGATCCTCTTCAACTGTCAGCAGTCTCTGTCAGTCAACAGAAGAGGTCGACCTGTACGCTTTTGTGCTGTACGTGTCCTTTCACGTTTCCACTTCACTATCACATCGGAAATAGTGGACCTCGGGATGTTTAGGAGTGTGTAAATTCTCGCCAACAGACGTATAACACAAGTGACACGCAATCACCTGACCACGTCCGAAGTCCGTGAGTTCCACGGAGCGCCCCATTCTGCTCTCTCACAATGTCTAATGACTACTGAGGTCGCTGATATGGGTTACCTGGCAGTAAGTGGGAGCACAATGCATCTCATATGAGAAACGTATGTTTTTTGGGGTGTCCGGATACTTTTGATCACATAGTGTATGTGAATAGTAAGGTTAGTTTATACTTTTTCACCTTCCGTTTCGCTCCCTCCTGTAGCGTGATTACATTGACATTTGCATGAATAAAACGGCAAAGGGTCCCTGTAATATCTCACACTGGCGCCAAATTTCATCACAACTCTGCCCAACGCCACCGTGGACGTGTCACATTATGGGAAGGTTGTCACTCCCCTTCTTACCCACGTTTCACTCCTTGTTTCGACGCGTCTGCAATAGAGGTCAGAACCGCGACTCCGAGCGTTGAAATTACGCGGGTGTCTTACGAGATGCCGAGGAAAAGATTGCAGACAAACAGCCACTCAGTATCGGCACGGAAAGGCCTCACGGGGTGGCATAGAGGGCATCAATCCAATCACTCCTACCCGTGTAACGTTGATTGCCACGAATTTCGCAGTCGAAAACGCCACTTCGCAGTATAATCAGCAACAGAACAAAATTATTGATAACTTTTGATGCTGCTGACAACCGTCTTTCGTTTTTTTCTTTAATCTCATTTTTATCGTCATTGGTCGTTGTATTTGTTCGAGGCGGATGTCCCGCGAAGCTTGTTGAAGGTCATGGGTGATGTATACAGTCAGTTTTTTTTTCCATTACAGAGGGTAGCTAAGCCTTTGACCGAACAGACTCAGTTTCCGTGCCGGCGTCCCCACTGAATGTGATTGGGAGTGCACCGCGACAGCGATATTTGATCTGGTATACAGTGTGGAACCAGTAGGAACTGTTCAAAACCATTTGACGAAATTTGAATGAGATCTGAAGAGCAAGGGATGTTCATGCTTTCTAGTCCCCACTGTTTCGCGCCCTGCTGCGGCGTGATTACGGGGGGATGCTACATTGGCATGGTTGTTGTTGTGGTCTTCAGTCCTCAGACTGGTTTGATGCAGCTCTCCATGCAACTCTATCCTGTGCAAGCTTCATCTCCCAGTACTTACTACAACCTACATCCTTCTGAATCTGCTTAGTGTAGTTATCTCTTGGTTTCCCTCTACGATTTTTGCCCTGCACATTGCCCTCCAATGCTAAATTTGTGATCCTTTGATGCCTCAAAACATGTCCTACCAACCGGTCCCTTCTTTTTGTCAAGTTGTGCCACAAACTCCTCTTCTCCCCAATTCTATTCAATTCCTCCTCATTAGTTATGTGATCTACCAATGTAATCTTCAGCATTCTTCTGTAGCACCACATTTCGAAAGCTTCTATTCTCTTCTTGTCCAAACTATTTATCATCCATGTTTCACTTCCATACATGGGTACACTCAATACAAATACTTTCAGAAACGACTTCCTGACACTTAATCTATACTCGATGTTAACAAATTTCTTTTCTTCAGAAACGCTTTCCTTGTCATCGCCAGTCTACATTTTATATCCTCTCTACTTCGACCATCATCAGTTATTTTGCTCCCCAAATAGCAAAACTCCTTTACTACTTTAAGTGTCTCATTTCCTAATCTAATTCCCTCAGCATCACCCGACTTAATTCGACTACATTCCATTATCCTCGTTTCGCTTTTGTTAAAGTTCATCTTATGTCCTCCTTTCAACACACTGTCCATTCCATTCAACTGCTCTTCCAAGTCCTTTACTGTCTCTGACAGAATTACAATGTCATCGGCGAACCTCAAAGTCTTTATTTCTTCTCCATGGATTTTAATACCTACTCCAAATTTTTCTTTTGTTTCCTTTACTGCTTGCTCAATATACTGATTGAACAACATCGGTGAGAGGCTACATCCCTGTCTCACTCCCTTCCCAACCACTGCTTCCCTTTCATGCCCCTTGACTCTTATAACTGCCATCTGGTTTCTGTACAAATTGTAAATAGCCTTACGTTCCCTGTATTTTACCCCTGCCACCTTTAGAATTTGAAAGAGAGTATTCCAGTCAACATTGTCAAAAGCTTTCTCTAAGCCTGCAAATGCTAGAAATGTAGGTTTGCCTTTTCTTAATCTTTCTTCTAAGATAAGTCGTAAGGTCAGTATTGCCTCACGTGTTCCAACATTTCTGCGGAATCCAAACTGATCTTCCCCAAAGTCCGCTTCTACCAGTTTTTCCATTCGTCTGTAAGGAATTCGCGTTAGTATTTTGCAGCTGTGACTTATTAAACTGATAGTTCGGTAATTTTCACATCTCTCAACACCTGCTTTCTTTGGGATTGGAATTATTATATTCTTCTTGAAGTCTGAGGGTATTTCGCCTGTCTCATGCATCTATGCATTAATAAACGGCAAAGGCCCCTCGAAGACCTCCCAGATCGGTAACACCCTCGGTGCCACCCGCACACCTTTGTTGATCGCTTTAAAAACGTACAGAGAAAGCCAGGCTCCGGCGTGGCCGGCATCCCAATCGACACCCCTCATATATCGCATGCGGCTAGCAGGCACTAGCTAGCGATGTAGTAACACTCAGCGCAAGGGGTGTCGGAACGATTGTCTGTCACACCGGCGCCTAGGCATAAATGCCTAGCTGCCTCTTCACTGGGAAACTTCTGAAGCGCTCAGCGAAGGTGAGCGGGTGGCAGCGAGGGTATTACCCAGCTAGAGGCCCCCTTTGCCGTTTTATTCACACATGTGCCAATGTTGCAACCCCCTCCCCTCTGCTCGCGCCACAGGAAGGCTGAAGAAGGCTAACCACCCTTTGCTGTTTCGGATCACATTCAGATTTCGTCAAATGGTTTTGAACAGTCCCTGGTGGTTCCACACTGTCACCAGATCAAACATCGCTGTCGCGGTGCATTCCAAATGGTTGCGGTCACATCCTGTAGGGTCGCAGCATCACGATGTCCTTAGAGAAGGATCAGCACCGTCAATGGTTGTCAAGAAGGTCGTCCTTATGTTCGAGTGCTCATCGCCCTGCGAACTGTTTTCAACTGCTAAATGTTTGCCAACGGAAACAGTGGTTTCACTGACCCTCTGAGACTTCTCCGTGTCGATACTGAGCGGTGAGTCTGGAATGCTTTACTCGGCCACCCATACGAAAAACCACGTGATTTCAAAGCTGGGCGTCGCGGTTCCACCTCCATCGCAGAGGCGTCGAAAGAAGGGGTGAAACGTGGGTAAAAAGGGATATGACGAGCCACCCGTTGTGTGACACGTCTACTGTAGCATTGAGCAGAATTGTGATGAAATTTGCTTCCAACGTGTCACCATCAACCCACCTTACAGCTCACATGAAATTCTGAGCTGTGGCATTTTTTCCGTACGTGTCGACGCCTTGCTGTGTGAAACGTCGCTGAGTGCGAGAGGGTGACATCGCAGGGCGCCACTTTTTTTGTGACGTTACAGGGGATGATTGTAAGCACCTTTGAGCCAAATTTCAAACTTCTGTGTCGCACTGGGCGACATTTACTAGGTTTCGAAGTGATCCTTTAGTTGTGTTACGCAGGGTAGTAATTAGTTTATTTCTGTTGAGATTTTAAGAATATGTGCCAGACCTGAATAATGCTAAATCTCACTACATCTGTAAGTTTTATCAAAATGTGACGACAGTAAAACATCAAGATGATAATTTCCAGTGAAATGAAATAACAATCAGATATGCAGGACGAATGACTTACAATGTATTGAGGAAAGCCTGCTGATAATAATAATTCTTACTAACTTAAACCGCACTGAGGGACTTCTTAATAACATAAAGTTAAACTGAAACTTAACCATTCACTTTTTCTAACTTCCTGGTAGGTTTCTAAGGCTTCCCTCAGAAGGTAAGAGAAAAAAATCTTTCTATAGCTCGTTACCACCCTACTAGCAGTCACCCTAAGAAAAAAAGCCAAAGATATCGCGGGCACCTTCTTGAAGACTTCCAGGAACCGAGTTTCACAACAGCAGTTATGAATATTGTTGAGCTTCCTACGTGGTGCACTCGTAGAATAAGTGTAGATGGAATTAGGCCGATAGAATTCTGGGCTGGTGCTTACAAGCCCTCATTATTTACGCTCTCCATCCGTGAACTGAATGGGAGAAACAAAAATATGTAGCACAATAAAAATTACCCTCTGTAACACACTCCATAATAAAGTGTCGATGTTGTAGATGCAGTCATCTTACTCACTACATCATCATGTTCGACACTACTCATTGTTTCTTCGTTCCTCTTACATTCTCATACACATTTACACTGAAGAGCCAAAAATTCTGGTACACCTGCCTAATATCGTGTAGGGACCGCGCGAGCACGCAGAAGTGCCGCAATACGACGTGGCATGGACTCGACTAATGTTTGAAGTATTTCTAGAGGGAACTGAAACCATGAATGCTGCATGGTTGTCCAGAAATCCGTAAGAGTACGAGGGAGTTGAGAACTCTTTTGAAGAGCATGTTGCAAGGGATCCCACTTATGCTCAATAATGTTCATGTCTGGGGAGTTTGGTAGCCACCGGAAGTGTTTAAACTCAGAAGAGTCTTTCTGGAGACACTCTGCAGCATTTATGGACGTGTGGGGTGTCGCAATGTTCTGCTGGAATTTCCCAAGTCCGTCAGAATGCACATGAATGGATGCAGGTGAACAGACAGGATGCTTATATCACTCCAACTGCACACGCCCCACACCATTACAGAGCCTCCACCAACTTGAACAGTCCCTAGGTGACATACAGTGTCCATGCATTTATGAGGTTGTCTCCATACTCATACACGTCCATCCACTCGATACAATTTGAAACGAGACTCGTCTGACGAGGCAACAAGTTTCCAATCATCAATAGTCCAATGCCGGTGTTGAAGGGCGCATGCGAGGCGTAAAGCATTGTGTCGCGCAGTCATCAAGGGTGCGCGAATAGGTCTTCGGCTCCGGAAGTCCATATCGATGATGTTTCGTTGAATGTTTCGCACGCTGACACTTGTTCTACATCTACATGGATAATCTGCAAATCACATTTAAGTGCCTGGCAGAGGATTCATCGAACCACCTTCACAATTCTCTATTATTCCAATCTCGTATAGCGCGCGGAAAGAATGAACACCTATATCTTTCCGTACGAGCTCTGATTTCACTTATAGTAACGCAGTGATCGTTCCGCCCTATGTAGGTCCGTGTCGTCAAAATATTTTCGCATTCGAAGGAGAAAGTTGGTGATTGGAATTTCGTGAGATGATTCCGTCGCAACGGAAAACGCCATTCTTTTAATGATTTCCAGCCCAAATCCTTTATCATTTCTGTGACACTCTCTCCCATATTTCGCGATAATACGGAATGTGCTGCCTTTCTTTGAACTTTTTCGATGTACTCCATCAGTCCTGTCCGCAGCTCGTGGTCGTGCGGTAGCGTTCTCGCTTCCCGCGCCCGGGTTCCCGGGTTCGATTCCCGGCGGGGTCAGGGATTTTCTCTGCCTCGTGATGACTGGGTCTTGTGTGATGTCCTTAGGTTTGTTAGGTTTAAGTAGTTCTAAATTCTAGGGGACTGATGACCATAGATGTTAAGTCCCATAGTGCTCAGAGCCATTTGAACCATTTTTTCCCACCAGTCCTATCTGGTAAGGATCCCACACCGCGCAGCAGTATTCTAAAAGAGGACGGACAAGCGTAGTGTATGCAGTCCCCTTAATAGGTCTGTAACATTTTCTAAGTGTCCTGCCAATAAAACGCAGCATTTGGTTAGCCTTCCCCACATTTGATGTTCTAGCATCGAAATTTGCAGCAATTTGCGGAAAGGTTGGAATTCTGTCACGTTGAACAATTCTCTTCAGTCATCGTTGGTCCGTACTTGGAGGATCTTTATCCGGCCCCAGCGATGTCAGAGATTTGATGTTTTACCGGATTCCTGATATTCACGGTACACCCGTGAAACGGTCGTATGGGAAAATTCCCACTTTATCGTTATCTCGGAGATGTTGTATCCCATCGCTCGTGCGCCAACTATAACACCATGTTCAAACAAACTGAAATCTTGGTAACCTGCCATTGTAGCACCAGTAGTCGATCTAACAACTGCACCAGACACTTGTTGTCTTATTTAGGCGTTGCCGACCTCACCGCCGTATTCTGCCTGTGCCGGCCGGGGTGGCCGAGCGGGTCTAGGCGCTACAGTCCGGAACCGCGTGACCGCTATGGTCGCAGGTTCGAATCCTGCCTCGGGCATGGATGTGTGTGCTGTCCTTAGGTTAGTTAGGTTTAAGTAATTCTATGTTCTAGAGGACTGATGACCTCAGAAGTTTAAGTCCCACAGTGCTCAGAGCCATATTCTGCCTCTTTAGACATCTCTGTATTTGAATACGCATGCCTATACCAGTTTCTTTGGCGCTTCAGTGTAAGATTTACAATGCACGCCTTATACTGACACACAATGCGCATCACTTCCGCTCCCCTGCCGAAGAAGACTTCGGTACCTATTTTAATTTGTATGTCAAAGTGTGCATGTAAGAATCTTGTATATACGTTCTGAACAAGGTACTGTAATGAATGCTTATGAAGCGAGAGGGTGAAATTCAGTACCGGCACACAGCCCTCTCGTTTCGAGTTAACACCAAGAAGGCTTAACCAGCCCATCCGATAGCCGAAAGATCAGCAACAGTGTCACATGTCATTATACCGCGAGTCATTGGGAATGGTTTAGAACTTTAGCCAAGACATTGACGCAAAATATGGTGATCAGAAACTGAAGATTTCATGGGCCATATACTGGCAGTTACAATTAATTCCACCACAGGTGTCTGTTTGCATCCTCGACTGCAGTGGCGGCTTCATTTTAATGTATTCGAGAAGAATTGGTTGTATTGCAGGTGGAGAAAAGCGCGAGTATTTCTGAATCTGTTGGTAAATCTTACTTAAGCACAGAGACGTTTTCTACACCGACAGAAGATCAACGTGATCCACCAGCGTCCTTGAGGTTGAAGTTTCTGGCTTGAAGCTTTTGGGCCATGTGATTTATCTAGAGCACTGGAGGCATTCCCTCTAATTCTAGAACTGTATCTGATAGTTTACGAAGCTTTTATTCATTTCCATTGACAATGGGAATGTGAAATGGAAAGATTACGCAAGCACAGGAAACAACCTCCCCTCTGGACTCGAGAAGTTGCTTAATGAGTCACAGTGTCATGTAGAACTGGAAAGTGATGGGCTAGCCTGATGAATCACATCAACGTTTGGTTCGCTCTTAATGTCACACTCCGAAGCGTCAGCCCCGCATGAGTTGCCCCACTTGCGTAGAAACTTCCCTTGTGTCATCGCTTATGAGGTCAACGGTCGTTTGCAGCAACGAAAGCCTTGATGGAAGCCGTATATATCATTTGGCGTGATTCATGTATCCTCAGAACGATGTGATGTTTCAACAGAGTTCCCTAAAGACCCTGGAGTATGTAGACTTGATTTAACGAACACCCTGAAGAATACCTACAGTGATATCGCGAGCACACAGTTAAGATTACATCCGATAACGTCAGCTAAATGTCCGCAACCACTTTTTACGCATACGTTCTGCGTCGGTTCCCTGTCGATTCTGCTGGCGTTCCCACTTTCTGCGCCGAAAGAAGGATGAGGGGAGTGGGTAATCCTATTTAATGCCCACTTTATCTTCTCACACATCTTGTCTTTCTAACACTCATCTCATCTTGCTCATATTTAGCGAACCGAGTTTTGTTTCCAGCTATCAGCACAGCACAATTCTACCTGCTATCGTACCGGCAGTCTGCGCAATGCACCATCTACACTAAACGCCAAAGAAACTGGTATAGGTATGCGTATTCAACTATAGTTATACGTAAACAGGCAGAATATGGCGTCAAGGTGGGCAACGCCTATATAAGACAAGTGTCTGGCGCAGTTGTTGGATCGGTTACTGCTGCTACGATGGCAGGTTATCAAGAATTAAGTGAGTTTGAGCGTGGCTTTACAGTCGGCGCACGAGCGATGGGACATAGCATCTCCGAGGGAGCGACGAAGTCAGGATTTCCCCGTGCGACCGTTTCGCCATTGTACCGTGAATATCAGGAATCGAGTATAACATCAAATCTCAGACATCGCTGCGGCCAGAAAAAGATCCTACAACCCTTCGCAAATTGCTGCAGCTTTCAATGCTGAGTCAACAAGTGTCAAGTGTGCGAACTACTCAGCGAAACACCACCGATATGGGCTTTCGGAGCCAAGGCCCATTCGTGTACCCTTGATGAATTACGACACAAAGCTTTGCGCCTCACCTGGGCCCGTCAACACCGGCATTGGATTATTGAGTCTCGTTTCAAACTGTATCGAGCGGTTGGACGTGTACGGGTATGGAATTCATGGACCCTGCGTATCAGCAAGAGACTATTCAAACTAGTGGAGGCTCTGTGATGGTGTGGGCTGTGTGCAGTTGGAGTGGTACGGGACCCCTGATAGTCTAGATACGACTCTGATAAGAGACACGTACGTAAGCATCCTGTCTGATCACCTACATCCATTCATGTCGATTGTGAATTATGACGGACTTGGGCAATTCCAGCAGGACAATGCGACTGCGACTGCTATTCGAGGGGAGGAGGCGGCCGTGTGCTGGCAGTGGGTTCCGCCCTATCCCTTCCCTCATCACCACCATACTACACAGACATACACTATGTGATCAAAAGTATCCTGACACCCCCAAAAACATACGTTTTTCATATCAGGTGCATTGTGCTGCCACCTACTGCCAGGTACTCCATATCAGCGACCTCGGTAGTCATTAGAGATCGTGAGAGAGCACAATGGGGCACTCTGCGGATCTCACGGACTTGGAACATGGTCGGGTGATTGGGTGTCACTTGTGTCATACGTCTGTAGGCGAGATTTCCACACTCCTAAACATCCCTAGGTCCACTGTTTCCGATGTGATAGTGAAGTGGAAACGTGAAGGGACACGTACGGCACAAAAGCGTACAGGCCGACCTCGTCTGTTGGCTGACAGAGACCGCTGATGGTTGAAGAGGATCGTAATGTGGAATAGGCAGACATCTATCCAGACTAGCACTCAGGAATTCCAAACTGCATCATGATCCACTGCAAGTACTATGACAGTTAGGCGGTAATATAGGAATTACAGACTGCATCAGGATCCACTGCAAGTAAGACAGGGGGAGGTGAGAAAACTTGTATTTCATGGCCGAGCGACTGCTCGTAAGCCACACATCACGCCGGTAAATGCCAGACGACGCCTCGATTGGTGTAAGGAGCGTAAACATTGGACGATTGGACAGTGGAAAAGCGTTGTGTGGAATGTCGAATCACGGCACACAATGTGGTGAACCGATGGCAGGGTGTGGGTTATGGTGAATTCCCGCTGAACGTCATCTGCCAGCGTGTTAGTGCCAACAGTAAAATTCGGAGGTAGTGGTGTTATGGTGTGGTCGTATTTTTCATGTAGGGGGTTTGCAACCCTTGTTGTTTTGCGTGGTACTATCATAGCACCGGCTTGCATTGATGTTTTAAGCACCTTCTATCTTCCCACTGCTGAGGACCAATTTGGGGATAGCGATTGCATCTTTCAACACGATCGAACACCTTTTCATAATGCACAGCCTGTGCACCTCTCCTCAGTGCTGCACTCCGTGAAGAATGGGCTGCCGTTCCCCAAGAAACCTTACAGTGCCTGACTGAACGTATACCTACGAGAGTGGAAGCTGTCATCAAGGCGAAGGGTGGGCCAACACCATACTGAATTCCAGAATTACCAATGGAGTGCGTCACGAACTTGTAAGTCATTTTCAGCCAGGTGTCCGGACACTTTTGATCACATAGTGGAACATTACACTATATGCACATCCATTACACTCGCCTTCGCTCTACAAATACACACATGACGTATCTCTCACAAATCCCCAAGGAAAGGGGTCGACGTGCGCGGAGGTAGAACAACTTTTCTGACGGGCTGCTAAATCCACCCTATTAGATATCGCAGCTCTTGGGGTTTCAGGAATTAACTAAGTCATCCGCCTGGGAAAGATTATTAATAAAAAACTTAAGATCATTAAAAACTGTATAATGGGGAAGAGACGAAAGAGAAAGAACTGTGAGAAATGGGAAGCGACAGTGGAACATTGCAATCTGTTATCTAGCCTACGCGCAGTTATATCTGTAAGTGTAGGTGCAATGTAGTTCATCTCCCGGTTGCGTAAATCACGAAGACAATTTGTTCCTCGCGAACGGTAAACATCTCGTTCCACATTATAGGCTTTTACCACTGAGTGCATGAGCTCTCCATCTAGACACTCGTCTATGTGATAACTAGATCGAAGTCTTCTGATGACACGACGGGACATTAAGTTTCGACTGCTCCAGAAAACTGCCAAACGCGAATCTGTACTGTCCTGGTAGATATTATTTAAAGATTCGCTCTCATCAAGAAAACAGTATTTTGTCGCAGTTGGCACTGTTTTCTATTACGTGAAATTTATTCGCTCCTGCGCATTCGGACAACCATCAGCTGTACAAGGGAATGAGGGCAATGAAAATGTGTGCCGGCCGGGACCAGAAGCTGGGTTTCCCGCTTAGCCGCCGCGCCACCGATTCGGCTATCCGTGCACGACTCACGGCCAGATTCAGACTTCAATATGTCGTCGTTCCTGAGTCACAACCTGTATTCGTACACACATTATGTAATTCCCATACAAAGGAGGGCATTTTAATTGAAAGTCGCTGCCTCGTATCGGCGAATAAATACTATACTGTAGTGTCTATGTTGTTGTGAGGAACGATACAATGACCCTTCGGACATGCATGCTTTGGTCTTCTTAAACACAGGCATACAGTATCGTTCTGTTTCCAATTGCCATACTATATAGTTCATTAAAAAGAAACCTTTGTCACTGTCACAATTGAGATATGAGGGAACTATACAGACCTCTTAGACTGTCATTACCTGCAGTGGTATCCCTCATAGGATTCTCTTCCATACATTTTTATTGATTTGTTTCCATGTAAAAGTTACACAGAAAGTAGATGCTGAGTGGTGCGAAAATTACCGAACTGTCGGTTTCATAAGTCATGGTTGCAAAATAATAACATGAACTGTTCACAGAGGAATGGAATGACTGGTAGCAACTGACCTCAGGGATTCTGGAGAAATGTAGAAATGCGCGAGGCAGTATTGACCCTATGACTTGTCTTACAGGATAGGTTAAGGAAATGCAGTACTACAATTGTAGACTTGAGAAACACTCTGGAAAACACTCTTTGAAATTCTGAAGTTAGCAGAGATAAAATACAGGGAGCGAAAGGCTATTTACAACCTATACAGAAACTAAATGGCAGTTATAAGAGTCGAGGGACATGAAAGGGAAGCGATGCTTGAGATGGGAGTGAGACAGGGTCGTAGCCTATCACCGATATTATTCAATCTGTATATTCAGGAAGCAGTAAAGGAAAACAAAGAAAACAGTGGAGAAGGAATTAAAGTTCAGTGAGAAAAATTAAAACTT